>NC_057400.1:347478-973643 GCF_019320065.1 Cervus canadensis | reverse complement strand
ATACTTCCTATATAAAAAATATGTATATAAATAAATACTGTTTTTAACTACATAAAATGAATAGAATAAAATACAATGCATGGCATTGGAAAAATAAAATTTAGAAAGGACTGTGGTGATGCATACAAAAGTGCCACTAGCTCTGGCTTCAGGTAAAGAACAATAAATATATACTTGTTCAGGACCTTCTAAATATATACAGTGAACCATGAGGTCTAACTTCCTCAGGGAAGCCTCTTGATTCTGATCTAAGTTGGACATCAGTTGCTTTTCTCACTATCCATTTTGTTCTTCTTATTTCCTTAATAGATTCACATGTTATCCCAGTTTCTTTTTCTCTCTTTGACTTTATCAAATTCTGCTTAGCTTTTCTTGCATGGTTTTATACATCCATGGATAAATAAACTGGTGACTCACTTTTTCAAGAAAACTTTCAAGTTCTATTCCTGTCTCCCTATCACTTTTGTTCATGAGTCTGACCAGGTATTCCTGGTCCTGAAAGGATGTTAACTAATTCCTGAGAGCTAGTCACATTTTAGTTTGGTTATTCTACCAGTACACAATCAATAGACTATTAAAGATATGAGGTGGTTAAATAGCTACTCTTTACTGAAGGTTTACCATGCCCCAGGTACTGTTTCCCAGGTGGAGCTAGTGGTAAAGATTCCACTTACCAATCCAGGAGATATAGGAGTTGTGGGTTCGATCCCTGGGTTGGGAAGACCCCCTGGAGGAGGGCATGGCAACCCACTCCAGTATTTTTTCCTGGAGAATACCATGGAGAGGAGTCTGGTGGGCTATGGGTGGTCCACAGTGTTGCAGAGTTGGACATGACTGAAGCAACTTAGCGACCACACAGGCACTGTTTAGTTATCACATTGATAGTCAAAGAACTCTAAAAGGTATCAGTGATCAATTTAAAAAAAATATATTTTTATTGGAGTATAATTCCTTTACAATATTGTGCTAGCTTCTGTTATACAATAAAGTGAATCAGCTACATGTATACATATATCGCCCCTGTCTTGAACTTGCCCACCGACCCCTCCGCCCCTCTGCTATGAGACATCACAGAGCTCAGAGTTGAGCCCCCAAGCTACACAACAGCTTTTCACTAGCTCACATCTCACACATGGCAGTGCAAATGTGACAGTCCTACTCTCCCAATTCATTCATTGCTCAACTTTTAGATGAGAAAGCTGAGGCTTACAGAGACCAAGTGGCTTGATCAGGGCATAGCTACAAAGTAGGTAATGACTATACCTGGATCTTTGCTTTCTCCTGAACCTTTCAAATCACTGAAGAGTCTTTTCTAAGCAACTCCAGTAGAGAAATGACAACTATACCTACTCTGAGGTTTTCTAATTTAACAGACCGAAGAGGATATTCCCTGAGAAGAAAATCACTACAAATGCATTCATTTTCCCATGTGGCTGTTTAAGAACTATCCATCAGCTTTTTTACACCCACACGTCATTTAATAAACCTTCCTTGGATATAACAGAGCAGGCACAACACACTCAAATGGTAAGGAAGGATGGATCACAAGCCCCTTGGGATGAGCATTAGTTCCCTCAGGGGCTGCAGCAAGACATAGGAGCTATAGACTCAGGAATTTTAGCTTCTTGAAAAGTGTCATAACTTCTGCCAACAGCCCTGCCTGTCATGTTTTACTGAGATTTTGAAATAGAATTTAGAAGTTAAAAATAAGGTACACAGCATGCAGGGCCACAGGATGGACTTGGGCACGACTTGAACGGCAGCCAATCAGAAGCTTCTATTACGCAACACTCAGAGTTCCAAAGACAGTGTGCCTACGAGCTCTGAAACACGTGTACATAAAACTCTAAATGGAAAAGGAAACCTCTGGCTCTGAAATGTGCTTGTTCTGTGCCATGCAGCTACTAATTTGCACAGTAGATGTTTAAAAAGTCAAATACCTTTCAGATGGTGCCCATTTTATCAAAATTACACTGCAGTTTAACTGAAAATTCAGTTAACAGAAAAGTATGCAGTTTGGTTCCAAATAATGTGGTCAGTTGTGTCCCTTTACAAATGGACTTTAGAAGCATTGGCTTTCCCCATATCCTCAGGTTTGGCCTCCTTAGCCTAAGTGACCCCTTCTCCAGCTCCACAACAAGATCACCTCTCCTTGTTAAATACAAATAATGCATAACTTTCTGTCCAGTCCTGTTAGTATTTCAGGAATATTTAGTTCCCTTTCTCACTTATGTATCTTCATCTGGGTTTTTTTTTTTTTTTCTCTCTTGCTTGGGATGTTTATTCATCTTTTAAAATAAGTACTGAATGAATGAAATGCATATCAGGGCCTTATGTTTTTGTATTTCCTCTCCACGTATCAAAAACACTCAATGTGTGCTTCTGTACTTCTAATGCACTCTCTTACCACTTTCTTCTTAAAACATGTATTTATTGATCTCTCTTCTAAATAAAGCTCTGTGGAAGGAAAAAAATTGAATTGGAAAATACTTCTACTTCAAGGAGATTAGCGTCTAATGGACAATCATTCCTTTCTGAGTATTTTCAATGTGATAAAACTTTAGAGAAAGGATTTGGAATGTATCAGAAAGCCTTAGAACTAATTTGTCTATTTTTAGTACTTAATTACACACTTTCTACTTGATGTGTAACCCCCTAGAAAGCAGAAACTAGATAGTGGTTCTCTCTGTATACACATGACTGCACGCAGAAGTGGAGAGTAATACATTATAATATTACACAATGAAATGCACTGATTAAATTAGAAATGGAGTTGTGTAGCTGAAGATCTCAGTTTTGAAGGAAAAGAAGAGAAGGAAATTGTCACTGGAACTTTGAAGACTACCTCATGCTTTGTCTGATGTGAAGAACCTCAAAGGTCATCTGTCAGTTCAAATAGGCTTAGAAAAAGACGCGGAGACCTGAAAATGTCTGTATGTTTTAAGGGCATCTTCAGGGATGACTGGGGTCTGACAGAAGCGGACCATCCTTTTAGTCACTTGGTAATCTCACTGGTGTCTCAATCTCAATGCTTCCAGAAATGAATATGTATTATCTTCTTTTCAAAATACATTCCATCATCCATCTAATTATTCTTCCAGGCAGTAGCCTGTGACACTCCATGGCTCAGAGTTTCAAAACTGAACATCAACTTGATCACTGCTGCTCAGTCCCACATTAATGAGCTACAGAGCCTCTGACTCCAATCCAAAATAATTATCTTTCAAGATCCTACACTTTTTTTTTTTTAACCTCACTTTAGTGTAGATAGGTAAACTTCACCTAAAACATTTAAAATTAATGTTTAAAAAACTGTATGGTTGTATGGATGACTAGCAAGGTAATGCTCAAAATCCTTCAAGTTAGGCTTCAGCACTATGTGAACCTAAAACTTCCAATTGTACCAGGTGGATTTAGAAAAGGCAGAGGAACAAGAGATCAATCTGTGGGATCTGACAAAATGTCAATGGCCTTTAAATGTCCTTGAGCAAACAGATGTGAGAGAAAGTATGGGAATATATCTATATTTAAAAATATTAGCACTCAGAAAGAGATGGAAATAAATTATATCCCTTGAAAGTATGACTTTAAATGGTCATTTATTTGCTCAAATTGCTTTATGATTGAAACAAAAAATATCAATCTGCTTGGATTCTTTTAATAAGCAAAAGTTATTTGACAAAGCTATAAATTACATTGCTGTGGCAAGAAAATAAGATCAGTTGGGCTGATCCAGCTGTTTTTGATTTTGTCTTCTCAAAATATGTTTCTCTTTTTCTATTTCTTCACACATATATTTGTATTTGTTTATTTTAAATAGAGTTCATTGTGGCACTGATTTGAAGAACGCATTCCAATTCTTTCAACCCTGTGATTATGCGGCTTCTGTGTTGAGTTCTTTTTGGTTGTCAGAGTAGGCAAGACGTTTTATGTTGAGCTGTCTCTGTACTGGCAGACTTAGAAAGGATAACACAGATTTCATCAGCTCTAACAAAATGCCATACATTTCACATCCTAGAGCTTGTCAAGATCCTACTACACAGCATATCTTAACTTCCAGTCTATCTATATTACATTTTCTCATTTGTGTTCTCCAAAGCATTTCCATTAATTTTTCTATCATATGCATAGAGTTGGTTTTAATATTTTCTGATGTGATTTGAAAATGATTAATGTATTCTGCCTTGCCACAAAAATATAATATCACCAGGAGGGACTGTTTCCAAGGAGAATTTTATGGTTTATCAGACTGAAGCAATTTATTCATAAATAAGTAAGGTGTTCTGCAGTGTCAGCCAACATGAGTGTCCATGGTCTCTCTCATTAAATCATTCATAGATAATGTGTTCCCAAACCTGCTTTTTTAACTGAATCTAATGACTTAGATCAGTTTCTCCCACATGGATGGAATCTCAATATACTGAACTTTGAGGCTGTCGTCTCTCTCTAGAGGAATGTGGTCCATAGGAAATGAATACTTCCATTCCTGGCAATCTACATAGAACTCCTTAGAATCCACTTCCTATTACTGACATCATATATTACATTAAAATTCTAGAAAATAATAAAAAAATGGAATTAAGAAGCTGAAAAAAGTACACAATTATGGGTATTCATATATTTTCCCCTATTGGAAAACTGTATTTTCATACGGTTTAGAGCTGCTGTCTAGAGTCCTTTCATTTCAACTTGAAGGGCCCCCTTTAGTATTTCTTTTAGGACAAGACTAGTGGTAATGAACTTCCTCAGTCTTTGTTTATATGGGAATGTTTTAATTACTCTCTCATTTTTAAAAGGATAGTTTTGGTGATTATGATATTCTTGGTCAATAGATTTTTATTTTTCTTTTATATTTTAATTATATTATCCCATTGCTCCTTGACCTGCAAGGTTTCAGCTGAGATATCCAGATAATTTTATGGAGGATTTCCTACATATGAGTCATTTTCTCTTGATGCTTTCAAGATTCTCCCTGTGACTTTCACAGGTTGATTATAATGCATCTTGGTGTGGATTCCTGGATTTGGGGAGTTCTTTAATCTTTTATTTGTGTGTTCATGTCTTTCCTCAAGTTTGGAAGATTTTTGATCATTATTTCTTCAAATAATCTCTTGGTCTCTTTCTCTCTTGCTCTCTCTGCTCCTTTTGGGACTGCCATAATGCACATACTGGTCTATTCAAAGTTCATTATAAGTTCCATAGGCTCTGATTGTTTTTCATTTTCCTCTATACAATAATTTTATATAACCTGTCTTTAAGTTTATCGATTACTTTTTCTGCCTCTTCAAATCTATCATAACATTCAACTATTGCATTTTTAGTTCCAGAATTATAGTTTTTTTTTATAATTTATATTTTTATTTTTATTTATTTATTTTTTTTCCTTTGGGTAGTATGGACATTGTAACAGCACTTCAGTTTTGCAGTCAATGAACACAGGATATCTTTCCATTTGTTTGTGTCTTTAGTTTCTTTTTTTTTTTCAGAGTAAATGGTTTTATTATTTTTTTTTTAATTTTTTTTTTTATCATACATTGATATGAATCAGCCATAGATTTACACGTATTCCCCATCCCGATCCCCCCTCCCACCTCCCTCTCCACCAGATTCCTCTGGGTCTTCCCAGTGCACCAGGCCGAGCACTTGTCTCATGCATCCCACCTGGGCTGGTGATCTGTTTCACCATAGGTAGTATACATGCTGTTCTTTTGAAATATCCCACCCTCACATTCTCCCACAGAGTTCAAAAGTCTGTTCTGTATTTCTGTGTCTCTTTTTCTGTTTTGCATATAGGGTTATCATTACCATCTTTCTAAATTCCATATATATGTGTTAGTATGCTGTAATGTTCTTTATCTTTCTGGCTTACTTCACTCTGTATAATGGGCTCCAGTTTCATCCATCTCATTAGAACTGATTCAAATGAATTCCTTTTAATGGCTGAGTAATATTCCATGGTGTATATGTACCACAGCTTCCTTATCCATTCATCTGCTGATGGGCATCTAGGTTGCTCCATGTCCTGGCTATTATAAACAGTGCTGCGATGAACATTGGGGTGCACGTGTCTCTTTCAGATCTGGTTTCCTCAGTGTGTATGCCCAGAAGTGGGATTGCTGGGTCATATGGCAGTTCTATTTCCAGTTTTTTAAGGAATCTCCACACTGTTTCCATAGTGGCTGTACTAGTTTGCATTCCCACCAACAGTGTAAGAGGGTTCCCTTTTCTCCACACCCTCTCCAGCATTTATTGCTTGTAGACTTTTGGATAGCAGCCATCCTGACTGGCGTGTAATGGTACCTCATTGTGGTTTTGATTTGCATTTCTCTGATAATGAGTGATGTTGAGCATCTTTTCATGTGTTTGTTAGCCATCTGTATGTCTTCTTTGGAGAAATGTCTGTTTAGTTCTTTGGCCCATTTTTTGATTGGGTCATTTATTTTTCTGGAATTGAGCTGCAGGAGTTGCTTGTATATTTTTGAGATTAATCCTTTGTCTGTTTCTTCATTTGCTATTATTTTCTCCCAATCTGACGGCTGTCTTTTCACCTTACTTATAGTTTCCTTTGTAGTGCAAAACTTTTAAGTTTCATTAGGTCCCATTTGTTTAGTTTTGCTTTTATTTCCAATATTCTGGGAGGTGGGTCATAGAGGATCTTGCTGTGATTTATGTCGGAGAGTGTTTTGCCTATGTTCTCCTCTAGGAGTTTTATAGTTTCTGGTTATACATTATTTTCCAGAATTACTTTAGTTATTTTTCTATGTTTTCTTTTAGCTCTTTGAGGTTATTTAAGACAGATTTTTTTTTTCCCTAGTGAGTCTGAATCCTATGATTCCTTAGACTCATTTTTGTGAGATTCATTTTTTTCCCTTTGAATGAGTCACATTTCCCTGTGTCTTTGTGTGCTCACGATCTTTAATCGAAAATCGGACATTTGAGAAAAAATCCAGCCACATCTTTGCAGATTGGCCCCCTGAAATGGAGTGTCACTAATTAGCTTATGATGACTTTAGTTCCTTGCATGACTTTCTGGGCATGTGTGTGTGTGTGCGCGCTTCCCTATTTATCCAAATAAATATTCCTGCTTTTAAATATCTTAATTTACCTCAAAGTCTCATTCTTGTTTCTTATCAGGGCCTTAGATATTTAGATCTCTGTATATAATCATTTACTTCCAGACACCTATGGGTCTCCAGTTCTCCTGAATTTTTTTTACCTGCTAGAATACCTTCCACTACTTTTACTGGTCTTCCAAAGCATACCCAAAAACTATGCTTTCATTCCTGTCTGAACTCCAAATTAAGTAAGACAGAAATAAATCCCTCATGCAGTCCCAGACAAGCCAAACATTCACTGCAAGATAGTGCTACTTCTTTCCTTCCATTTTAATGGACAAACAGGCAAATTTGGATGGCATCTTCCTAATAGTTCAAG
Organism: Cervus canadensis; assembly: GCF_019320065.1. Lineage (NCBI taxonomy): Eukaryota > Metazoa > Chordata > Mammalia > Artiodactyla > Cervidae > Cervus > Cervus canadensis. The sequence continues at coordinate 966,209 of NC_057400.1, read as the reverse complement.
CTGTGTTTCACCGAGGAGGTGATTGGGCAAGAATGAGATTAAAAAAAAAAAAAATACAAACATCCCTGCTGTATGTGTGCTTCATTTTCTTTCCTTGATTGAGGTTTCATTTGGTCGTCCCAGAATCTTGCCTGATTCCTGGGACTCCTACAAGTTTATTCCAGTCAGTCTGTGTTGTTTACTTCATTTTTTTCCATGTCGGAACAAGGGCCTGGACCTACGTAATTTGTCATGTTGCTAGTATCATTTACTCAGTGCAAATTATTTCTGAAAGTATATGAGACTTTGGAAATATAAGGCTATATTCCAAGTTGGCAAAAGACAAAATTGGCCGGTTGCACTGCATGTGAGAAAAAATTATTTCCCATATAGCCTATGTAGTGGAGGAAGACTGAAGCTGAAAACTCTCTTGGGCAGAAAATAAAAGGAAGAGTTAGAACTTCTTTTTCAAGAACTTCAAAAAGGATGAAGAGGTGGAATTATCTGTGTTTCATATGTAGAATGTGAGATTAAATTGCTGCAGCCATAAAACCCTTTATATAAAAATAGCATATATAATTTAATAGGAAAAAAACTGAACCCCAATAGAAATTAACATTGTTTGTGGTATTCCTGTTGATGATATTATATGATGGAATGGGATTCCCATTCACTGAAAATGGCAACATAAATTGGTATAAGCTTTCTTGAGAAATATTTTACTATCATGCATTAAATACTTATTGAGTTTTTGTTATGAGTTAGCCCCTATGCATAGTATGTAGAAATAAATGATTTCCATTCTATCCTTATATATATTCTTACTTCATATGAAAGGGATAGGTATATTTTAAGTAACCACACAGTTACATATAAAATTAAAACAGTGACAAGTAAAATGAAAAAAAGATACACCAAGCTGACAGAGTAGAACAGGAGAATCTTCCCTAAACTGGAAGATCAAAGAAAAATTTCCTCCCACAATTTTGAGTTGAAATCTAAAAGAAGAATACTAATCATTGTAGTTAGAAACAAGGGGAGAATTTAGAGGGAAGGAAATACTGCAGACAAACCCTTGAGACAGTAAGCAGAGCCGAACATTTGAAAGATTCAAAAATACAGAGTATCTGGGAAACATGTGATAGGGTTTTGGAAGAGTTGCTCTAAATGAAACCAGATTATTCAGGACATTGTCTGATATGTTAAGTATTATGGCATTTATTCTAAAGCAAATGATTAAAAGGTATTAAATTAGAGAGGAAGAAAAATGTAGGAGTAGGACTGGATCTAATACAATGAGATATTCATTTTACAAGCGCTGCCCGCAGAATAGAACGAATCTGATGGGGTAAATAGTGAACATAAAAGAAGGTTGCTTTAGTATAGGTGAAACTTATGGACGACTTAGGGTGGGGAAGGAAAAAGGGTGGACAGTTTAGAAAGATATATAAAAGGGAAAATCCATACTTGATGATTGAATGGATATGAAGTGAAGTAAAGTAAAGTCGCTCAGTCGTGTCCGACTCTCTGCGACCCCATGGACTGTAGCCTACCAGGCCCCTCCGTCCATGGGATTTTCCAGGCAAGAGTGCTGGAGTAGGTTGTCATTTCCTTCTCCAGGGGATCTTTCCAACCCTGGGATCGAACCCAGGTCTCCCGCATTGCAGACAGACGCTTTACCGTCTACGCCACCAGGGAAGCCCCAGAATGGATATGGGAACTGTTAAAAAGGAATTGTCAAGAGTAGCTCCTAGATTTGGGGTTTGTGCCACTGATTAGATGATGGTACTATCTATCTAGGTAAAACTGAAAGAGTATCTGATTGGGGTGAAGGTTTTAATATTTTACATTTGGTGGGAGGAGGGAGCATCTAAGACAATATATTTACGTGTTTCCTTTCCCTCCTGAACAACTAAGAAAACTGCATTTTTCAGTTAACTAGGATCTAGGAAGTGCTACTTCTGGCCAACAGAATGTGTGCAGATGTAAAATAATCACTTCCGTTTTTGGCTATCTCCTACGCTAACCCTTTTTCTTGTCCGGACACCAAGAGTGAAATTACAAAATAGCTCAGGGATATTGTGGAAGGAGACCGAATCCCTAGCACATTACTTGGAGATCATCTGCCTAATCCTTATTAAAGTTTCACCGAGCTATGAATGGACATGTGTAATGTTAAGTGATTATGATGTCCAAATGTGCTTGTTACCTCATCACAGACATAGGAGGGCCTTTGAGACATTCTTGTCTTATGCGAATAAAACGCGTCTGTCAATGGAGAAGTTAAGGCTTAAATAGTATTTGGGAGTTGTCAGTATGTGGATGATAATTAAATCTTGAGCACAGGAGGGACTATCTGATAAGGAAATGTGGAGTGAAAAGACAGGGATTGATGCTTAGTATTGTTCAAAGATATTGCAAAAGTTAGTGAGGTAGAGTATAAAAAGTATTTAGTTCATGAGCAAGGAAGTAATTGGTGATCTTTGGAAAAGCTATCATTGCCTGGTAATTTGGACAAAAGCAAATGGGAGTAGGTTGAAGAACGGAAGGTGAAAAAATAGGAAATAAATGCAGCAGTATGTATAATATTCAATGAATTTTTATTATAGAGAGGATGTTACTTGTCATCTAGAAGAGAATCAAGGAGGCTTAAATATTTAATATTTAAATTGAGTATAAAGAGCATGGAATAGTCAATATTTCACAGTACTGAGAATATAGAGAATTAGGTGATGCTAAGGCCCTGAAGAAGAATTAACCCTGGGTAGGAAGAAGGGAAGTTCCTCCATTGTAATCAGAATTAAAAAAAAAAAAAGTGGACAAAAGCTTGAATCTTCAGTAGGTTGGTTAGAAAAAATGGAAGATGTACTTCCTCTCTGTGCTCTAAAGGCACGAACATTTGCTGAGAGGGGATGAGAACAAAAACATTACTGAAGATCTTAAAAGCAGAGAAATGATGAATTGACTAGAGAAATATGGTTTGTAATGGTCAAAGAGAGTAAAAAATTGTATAACATATAACTTTATCTAGAAATTAATCTCTTGAGAATGAACTCTAGGGAAATAAAAAATCCATAAACAACCTTAACAACAATTATGTTTTTATTATGGTATTAAATAATATTGCAACAAAAGGGAACAGTCTAAATGCTGAAGAAGTGTGGCTCAGTGAATTATACTACATTTGAAGCATAGACGACCATAGATTCATTAAGATATATATGAATATTTAAAAACAAAGGAAGGAGTTTTTATTAAGTGAAATGAAAGTTCAATGTTGAAATTTTGTATTAATGTGTATATGTGTTGTCATAAAAGTATAAGATTGAATGTAATTTCTAAATTGTTAAGAATTAATGTGTGTTGGTGACAAGATATTGGATGTTTATTTTTATATATTTTATATATTTCAAGTTCTAACAATGTGCATACACTATAAGAACAGTAAAACTGTACTTCACCTGATTTTTTTTAACTTTTGTTTCAATGCAATTTCAAACTTGCAGAAAAAAATAGCAAGAATAGCAAAAGTAATTTTCTTTATTGGACTCTCAGATGCCCCAAAATGATCACAGCTTTTTCCACTTCCTTTCTTTTGTTTTTCTCCAAGTATATGTACATATTTTTGAACACATAATTTTCCTTAATCTATAAATTTTTGTTTAGTTTTCTAAAACAAAAACTTAACTAGAATAAGATTATCAAAATCCAAAATTAATATTGATGTAATACTATTATCTTATATTGAAAGATGATCAAAATTTAGCCAGTTGTTTGACAATCTTTATAAAAGAAAATTAAATCTTAATTTGTTTTGCATTTAGATTCACGCATTTTTATTTTTCTTTAATCTAGGAGGGACTTCTGGTCTTCCTTTACATATAATTTTTGTTAGTTTTTTCAAAGTACAGTCAAGTTACCTTATAGAATGTCCCTCAGTTTGAGAATTTCTATTATTTTTTCATGATAAAACCAAAATTTGATATTTTGGCAAAGAGGCTATAGAAATGATGCTGTATGTTTCTCAGTGCATCATGCCAGGAGGTCCATGATGCTGGCTTAACAACTGGGTTTGGGCAGTGTCTATCAGGCTTCTCAATTTTAAAGACCCTATTTCCCATTTATGATTAATAAACATTTTATGAGGAGAAACTTTGAGATGCTGAAAATACTTATAATATTTATTACTCCTCAAACTTTTACCTGTTAGAATAATCCACTGTTCATTCTTGACTCAAATTATTACTATGATTGTGGCCCCATGATGACTTTCTAACTCCATTATTTCATACATACAAGATGAAGTCCTCCATCTTTCAACTTACAGAAGAAGTCCCATCAGCACTTCCATGATCTCTACTCTTATGAAAATCTTAAACTGCCAGGATACTATCTTATGAATTATCATTTAAATATGTATTCTGAATGAGCCGATGCTTTTATGAGGTGCATTTTGTTTTGTGATCTGGGTTTGGTTTATATGAAGAGAAGTAAGAAGATGTCTACAGTAATACCCAGCTTTCTCTTTTGTGTTTCTTAGGTATCCTAACAGCCATCTGTGCTTTTGTCCTCACCATCTACCATCACACTGACTTATCACTTGATCTGCTAAGTTTGTGCTTTTGTCCACTCTGAAGTCTTTATGTCTTTCTCTTAATCTGTAGCGTCTAACTTGGTACACATTGGATGTTCAGGATATGTATATAGAAGGGATGGACACATTGAGAAATGACGCTAGCAGAGCAGTCTTTCCTACCATCAGGGTCTTTCCCAATGAGTTGGTTTTCCATATCAGATGGCAAAGTAGTGGAGCTTCAGCATCAGTTCTGGCAATGAGTTTTCAGGGTCAACTTCCTTTAGGATGTACTGATTTGATCTCCTTGCTGTCCAAAGGACTCTCAAGAGTTTTCTCCAACATAACAATTCAAAAGCATCAATTCTTTGTCACTCAGCCTTCTTTATGACATAAGTCTCACATCCATACATGACTACTAGAAAACCACAGTGTTGACCATACAGACATTTGTCAGTAAAGTGATATCTCTGCTTTTTAACATGCTAAGTTTGTCATAGCTTTCCTTCCAAACAGCAAGAATCTTTTAATTTCATGGATGCAGTCACCAGCCTCAGTGCTTTTGGAGTCCAAGAAAATAAAACCTGTCACTGTTTCCACTTTTTCTCTATTTGCTATGAAATGATGGGACTGGATGCCGAGATCTTCGTTTTTTTATTATTGAGCTTTAAGCCAGCCTTTTCACTCCTCTTTCACCCTCATCAAGAGGCTCTTTAGTTCCTCTTCACTTTCTGCCTTTAGAGTGGTATCTTCTGCATATCTGAGGTGGTTATTTCCCCCAACAATATTGATTCCAGCCTGGGATTCATCCAGTCTGACATTTGCATAATGTACTCTGCATATAAGCTAAATAAGCAGAGTGACAGTATGCAGCCTTGACATACTCCTTTTCCAATTTTGTACCAGTCTGTTGTTCCATGTCTGGTTCTAACTATTGCTTCACAACCTGCATACAGGTTTCTCAGGAGACAGGTAAAGTGGCCTAGTACCCACATCTCCTGAAGAACTTTCCACAGTTTGTTGTGATCCTCACAGTCAAAGGCTTTAGCATAGTCAATAAAGAAGAATTAGATGTTTTTATGGAATTCTTCTACTTTCTTCAAGATACAACAGTTGTCGGCAAACCTGATCTCTGATTCCTCTGCCTTTCCTAAATGCAGCTCATACATCTGGAAGCCCTCAGTTCACTTGCTGCTGAAGCCTGCCTTGAAGTATTTTGAGTTGAACCTTGCTAGCATGGGAAATGAGGGCAGTGTATGGTAGTTTGAACATTCTTTGGCATTGCCTTTCTTTGGGATGAGAATGAAAACTGATCTTTTTCAGTCCTGCGGTCATTACTGAGGTTTTAAAATCTGCTAACATTTTGAGTGCAGCACTTTTAGGATTTTAAATAGCTTATCTTTTAGGATTTTTAAATAGCTCAGCTGGAATTTCATCACCTCCACTAACTTTGTTGGTAGTAATGCTTCCTAAGGCCCACTTGACTTCACACTCCAGGTTGTCTGGCTCTAGGTGAGAGACAACACTGCCATGGTTATCTGGGTCATTAAGACCTTGTTCAAATAGTTCTTCTGTGTGTTCCTGCCATCTCTTCTTTATCTCCTCTGCTTCCTTTATGCCCTTACCTTTTCTGTCATTTATCATGTCCATCCTTGAATAAATTATTTCTTGATATCTCCAATTTTCTTGAAGAGATCTCTAGTCTTTCCAGTGCTATTGTTTTCCTCTATTTCTTTTCATTGTTCATTTAAGAAGACCTTCTTATCTCTCCTTGCCATTCTCTGGAACTCTGCATTCAGTTGTGTAAATCTTTTCCTTTCCCCCTTACCTGTTGGGAAGATCCCCTGGAGAAGGAAATGGCAACCCACTCCAGTATTCTTGTCTGGAAAATCCCATGGATGGAGGAGTCTGGTAGGCTATAGTCCATGGGGTCACAGAGTCGGACACGACTGAGGGACTTCACTTTCACTTTGCTTCTCTTCTCGCCTCAGCTATTGCTAAAGCCTCTTCAGACAAACACTTTGCTTTCTTGCATTTCTTTTGCTTTGGCCTGAGTTTGGCCACTGCCTTCCATACAATATTACAAACCTCTGTCCATAGTTTTTCATGCACTCTGTCTATCAGATCTAGATTTATTCATATAAACAATATGTTAGAGTGGATAGTACATATATTATCATCAGTTTACATACATTTCCAAGGCCAACTTTGGGAAGAGGTCATGACATATAGTACAACAAAATTGTTTCACTATAAATTAATGATTTATTTCTAATAACTATTGGCCTTTCAAGTAACTTACTAGATGCATTGTAATGTGTACACATATTGTCATTTAGAAAAAAAAAAAAGGAATAATAGAGGAGTAAAGACTTCCTGATACAATTATTATAGATGGAAATGAGAATGTATTTAGCATTACCCTGAAATATTCTGAGACCTCATTCAGGAAGGCAATATCTTCCTCATTCATCTCATGAAACACCAACAATTGAAGCAGTGTCCATTTTAAAGGGGGAATGTAGACATCTGTCACTAATATTCCATGGACAGGAATTCTAGTTCCAAATTAAATTACACAAGACAATGCAAATCACTTAAATCCTTGGTGTTTTGTGTTTACATATATCACTTTCTTTGAATCATGTAATATCTTCCAGGGATATGTGGAACTTTCAGTTCAATTCAGTCACTCAGTCATGTCTGACTCTTTGCGACCCATGGACTGCAGCACACCAGGCCTCCCGGTCCATTGCCAACTCCTGGAGTTTACTCAAACTCATGTGCATTGCATCAGTGATGCCATCCAACCATCTTGTCCTCTGTCGCCCCCTTTTCCTCCCACCTTCAATCTTTACCAGCATCGGGGTCTTTTCAAATGAGTCAGTCCTTCGCATCAGGTGGCCAAAGTATTGGAGTTTCAGCTTCAGAATCAGTCTTTCCAATGAATATTCAGGACTAATTTCATTTAAGATGAACTGGTTGGATCTCCTTGCAGTCCAAGGGACTCTCAAGCGTCGTCTCCAATACCACAGTTCAAAAGCATCAATTCTTTGGCACTCAGCTTTCTTTATAGCCTGACTCTCACATCCATACACAACTAATGGAAAAACCATAGCTTTGACTAGATGGAGCTTTGTTGGCAAGGTCATGTCTCTGCTTTTTGGTATGCTGTCTAGGTTGGTCATAACTTTTCTTCCAAGGAGTGTCTTTTAATTTCATGGTTGCAGTCACCATCTACAGTTATTTTGGAGTCCCCCAAAATAAAGCCTGTCACTGTTTCCACTGTCTCCCCATCTATTTTCCATGAAGTGATGGGACCAGATGCCATGATCTTAGTTTTCTGAATGTTGAGCTTTAAGCCAATGGTTTCACTCTCCTCTTTCACTTTCATCAAGAGGCTCTTTAGCTCTTCTTCACTTTCTGCCATAAGGGTGGTATCATCTGCATATCTCAGATTATTGACATTTCTCCCAGCAATCTTGATTCCAGCTTGTGCTTCTTCCAGCCCAGCGTTTCTCATGATGTACTCTGCATATAAGTTAAATAAGCAGGGTGACAATATACAGCCTTGACGTACTCCTTTCCCCATTTGGAACTAGTCTGTCGTTCCATGTGGAACTTAGATAAGCATTTATTCATGGTGATCAAACTTCGTGAGCCTCAGGTAGCACATAAGTCAGAGAAGTGGTGGTCATACCTGGAACAGGAATAGGACATTCTTCTAAAAGATGATTTTGTCACTTACATGCATGACAGAGGGTCAACGTCCAGAAACAATTTGGAAATCATTCCTAAAATTCTGGTGAGATTGTGAAAGAGAATGATGACCCTTCTACTGTGAGTTCCAGTTTTATCGGTAAAGTGGAGACAAATAATGTAAATCTACAAGCTCTGATGGGACTTAGTGACAAGACCTGCCAATCACTGGGCACAGAGCTTCATCTAAACCACCATGCAAATATTTGTTATGTGTTAAAAATTGAACTACATTTTTTGGGAAAAAAAAAAAAAGCTATATTATGCTTCTAGGCTTGAAACTACAGGAGAAAAAAAAAAGTGATAGAAACTAGCATTGAACCAATCTTGTAAGTCATATAATGTTGCATCTGGATAAAAAATACAACTTTGGTAAATTCCCAAGACAAATCTAATTTGGATTATTATTATTTTTTTAAATTTTCTCTTTGGTAAACCTGTTGCTATAATGGACAGTTAAAAACTGTTTAAATGCTGATTGAGTTGAATGCACTGTAATTATCTATGTGAGGTTTTAATGGGAATTCAGGAAAATTCACTTTTCATTAGCATACCTGAGGGAGTTACCTTAGCAATAGATCCTCCTAGGTAATAAAATGTTGAATTATTCTTGGTTGTTTTAAGTGTCTTTTTGTTGTCCAATCTAACATAAGGCTAATGCTGAAGTTATGTCCTAGGAGATCTTCCAATGATGACAATACTTCAGGCAAAAGAGAGTTAATGGAGAATCAGATAGTACCAACATTCTTAAGAAAATAAACAAAAAAAAATTTTTCAGGTCAGAATACATCTATTCTGCTTAACTTTAAATTCTGGGAAAATGTGTTGTCGCTGTTCAGTCTCTAAGTAGTGTCTGGCTCTTTGCAGCTCCGTGACTGCAGCAGGCCCATCATCCCTGTCCCTTGGAGAGAGTTTGCCCAAGTTCATGTCCGTTGAGCCCATGGTGCCATACAACCATCTCAACCTCTGCCGTCCTCTTCTCCTTTTGCCTTCTTTCCCAGCATCAGGGTCTTTACCAGTGAGTCAGCTCTTCACATCAGGTAGCCAAAGTATTGGAACTTCAGCTTCAACATCAGTTCTTCCAGTGAGTATTTAGTATTGATTTCCTTTAGGATGGACTTGTTTGATATCATTGCTGCCCAAGGGGCTCTCAAGAATCTTCTCCAGCACCACAGCCAGAAGTATCAATTCTTTGGTGCTCAGCCTTCTTTATGGTCTAACTCTCACATCCTTACATGACTAACTGGAAAGACCATATTTTCACTATATGAAACTTTGTCAGCAAAGTGATGTCTTTGATTTTTAATAAGCTGTCTAGGATTGTCATAGCTTTACTTCCAGAGAGCGTGTGTCTTCTAATTTAATGTCTGCAGTCACCATCCACAGTGATTTTGGAACCCAAGAAGAGGAAATCTGTCACTGTGCCACTCTTTCCCCTTATATTCTATTTGGCATGAAGTGATAGAACAAGATGCCATGATTTTAGCTTTTGGCATGAAGTGATAGAACAAGATGCCATGATTTTAGCTTTTTAATGTGTTTTAAGCCAGTTTTTTTCATTCTCCTCTCTCACCCTCATCAAGATCTTTAGATCCTCTTCACTTTCTGCAATAAGAGTTGTGTCATCTGCATATCTGAGGTGGTTGATATTTCTCCCAGCAATCTTGATTCCAGCTTGTAATTCATCCAGCCTGGCATTTCACATGATGTGCTATGCATATAAGTTAAATTAATAGGGTGACAATATACAGCCTTGACATACTCATTCCTCAAGTTTGAACCAGTCCATTGTTCCATGTAAAGTTCTAAGTGCTTCGTCTTGGCACACATTCAGGTTTCTCAGGGAACAGGTAAGATAATCTGGTATTGCCATCTCTTTGAGAAAATTCTAGGTTGTTGTTATCCACACAGTCAAAGGCTTTAGCATAGTCAATGAAGCAGAAGTAGAGGTTTTTCTAGAATTTTGTTGTTGGGAAAATATACTATCTTTAATGTTAGCTTAAGTAGAAGCATGCATGATAATACAGACACAAAAATGTAATTGATACTTGAATGCATTAATTAATATTTTCAGGCTAAACTAGCTGGTTTTAGAAAAGATAGAGGAACCAGAGATCAAATTGCCAACATCCACTGGATCATCCAAAAAGCAAGAGAGTTCCAGAAAAACATCTATCTCTGCTTTACTATGTCAAAGCCTTTGACTGTGTGGATCACAATAAACTGTGGAAAATTCTGAAGGAGATGGGAATACCAGACCTGCCTCTTGAGAAACCTGTATGCAAGTCAGGAAGCAACAGTTAGTACAGGACATGGAACAACAGACTGGTTCCAAATAGGAAAAGGAGTACATCAAGGCTGTTTATTGTCACCGTGCTTATTTAGCTTATATGCAGAGTACATCATGAGAAACACTGGGCTGGATGAAACACAAGCTGGAATCAAGATTGCCAGAAGAAATATCAATAACCTCAGATATGTAGATGACACCATCCTTATGGCAGAAAGTGAAGAAGAACTAAAGAGCCTCTTGATGGAAGTGAAAGAGGAGAGTGAAAAAGTTGGCTTAAAGTTCAACATTCAGAAAACTAAGATCATGGCATCCAGTCCCATCACTTCATGGGAAATAGATGGGGAAACAGTGGAAACAGTGACAGACTTTATTTTTGGGAGCTCCAAAATCACTGCAGATGGTGATTGCAGCCATGAAATTAAAAGACACTTACTCCTTGGAAGGAAACCTATGACCAACCTAGACAGAATATTAAAAAGCAGAGACATTACTTTGTCAACAAAGGTCTGTATAGTCAAGGCTATGATTTTTCCAGTAGTCATGTATGGATGTGAGAGTTGGACTATAAAGAAAGCTGAGCACAGAAGAATCAATGCTTTTTAATTGTAGTGTTGGAGAAGACTCTTGAGAGTCCCTTGGACTGCAAGGAGATCCAACCAGTCCATCCTAAAGGATATCCGTCCTGAGTGTTCATTGGAAGGACTGATGTTGAAGCTGAAACTCCAATACTTTGGCCACCTGATGCGAAGAGCTGACTCATTGGAAAAGACCCTGATGCTGGGAAAGATTGGAGGCAGGAGGAGAAGGGGACAACAGAGGGGCTGGATGGCATCACCGACTCAATGGACATGAGTTTGAGTAAACTGCCAGAGTTGGTGATGGACAAGGAGGCCTGGCGTGCTGCAGTTCATGGGGTCGCAGAGAGTCGGACATGGCTGAGCAACTGAATTGAACTGAAACTACTAATAAAATTGGGTATTTTTCTGAATTTAGTATGCATTTCAATTAAGTAAGCATTTATTGGGAGTCTAGTATATTTCAGTCATTCAGTTGTAAGTTAAAAATAGAGAAATGTAAAACTTTATTGTTCATTGGGTATATAATATAATAGATATGAATTTTTAAATATAGGTTATAATAATAGAAATAATATATTCAAGGTGAAATATCTTAGGAGAGATTCTCTTCGATGATTGGAAGAGATTAGGGCTAAAGTTACAGATTAGAAATGTTAGATCTTATAGCTCTTTCATGCTATGAAAATAGGGGGAATTTTCATATCTTGAAAATAAGGGGATAAGTTTCCAAGAAGAATGAGATGAAATGAGAGCCTTAGGTAAAAATGAAGGTAACCATTATTCAAGGATAGGTGAAGTATATATCGGGTGGAACAGAAAGTGATTTCATTCTTTTAAGTAAACATATAATACATATTTTTACAAAAATTTTATCAAGAACTTGATTAAAAATTTATTCATCCTTTAGTTTCATTAGCTTTTTACATTTTTCAAGCAACTTTGTAGTTCTATCTTCCCAAAACTTTTTATCTTTTTAGTAAAGAATTGTTCCAGGTGCCTTTTACAGTCTTCCAGGAAATTGAAAATTTTTCAATTAAGATAATTTTGTAAATAACAAAACAAATAGACATCCAGAGGTGCAATGCCTGGAGAATACAGTGGATGAATCAGAACCTCTTGGTCAAGCTGTAACAGTTTTGCCTGGTCATCAAAGAACCATATGGTTTCGCGTTCTCCCGATGGACGATTATGCATTTTCTATGGACTACTTTTAAACACTTTTTGAGTGCTGCTTTCAGTGAGTCTAACTGGGAGTTGTACTTGTTGGAATTAACCATTTGGTTTTCTGGAAGGAGTTCGTAATAAAGGGCCCACTTTCAGTCCCACCTTAAGCACATCACCTTTTTTGGTGAGGACAGAACTTTGGTGTGGTTGGTGGTGGTTCATTTCACTTGCCCCATGATGTCTCCCATTCCTCATTATTGTACAGCATCCACTTTTCATCACCCATCACAATTTGCTTTTAAAAAGGAACATTTTCCTTAGGTTTCAGTAGAGAATCCCCTGTGGGCCAAGAATGTTTTTTTGTTGTTTGTTTTTGTAACTTATGTGGAATTCAAACATCAAAGTGGTAAACATAACCAAGTCGGTGCAAATGATTTTCAATTCTTGATTTGGATATTTTGAATATGTAGGCTATCTCCCACATGTATAATGTTGATTGTTCTCAATTAATATCTTGATTTGAATGCTATCAACTTGAACTGGTTTGCCCAATCATGAAGCATTATCCAGTGAGAAAACTCCAGGCCAAAACTTCACAAAACACTTTTGACACATTTGACCAGTCACAGTACCTTCTCCATGTGATGCACCAACGTTTATTTGCCTTTCAAATGTGTTTTCACATTTCTTGAAATAACAAAACATAATATGCCAAACATGTTATGTTTTTCTTCCATCTTCAAATTTAAATGGCTACACAAAAATTCAGCTATGTTGATGTCTTTTTTAAATGCATGTTGCTATGACAGCTGGTACATATGATCTAACAAAATTATTTCAAATGAAGTTAAATACAACTAAATGCTGCTAGAGCCATCCTCCAGAAAAAGTGAATGAGACTTTTGGCTGACCCAACAGAAGCCTCGAGACAGACTGAAAATAAATTGTATTCATATGGCCATCTGATTTGAAAGATTATTTGAAATAGAAGGATTTTTTTTTTTCATTTATTTTTATTAGTTGGAGACTAATTATTTTACAATATTGTAGTGGTTTTTGCCATACATTGACATGAATCAGCCATGGATTTACATGTGTTCCCCATCCTGATCCCCCCTCCTACCTCCCTCCCCACCCCATCCCTCTGGGTCTTCCCAGCGCACCAGCCCTGAGCACTTGTCTCCTGCATCCAACCTGGACTGGTGATCTGTTTCACCCCTGATAGTATACTTGTTTCATGCTGTTCTCTCTGAATATCCCACCCTCGCCTTCTCCCACAGAGTCCAAAAGTCTGTTCTATGCATCTGTGTCTCTTTTTCTGTTTTGCATACAGGGTTATTGTTACCATCTGGAAGAGACACGTGCACCCCAATGTTCATCGCAGCACTGTTTCTAATAGCCAGGACATGGAAGCAACCTAGATGCCCATCAGCAGACAAATGGATAAGGAAGCTATGGTACATATACACAATGGAATATTACTCAGCCATTAAAAATAATTCATTTGAATCAGTTCTAATGAAATAGAAGGAATTTTTAAAATCTACACTGATTCCTTAATTTGGCTTATCAAATGACACCAAATCTAGAAAGTCTATTTGATTTCACAATGTTCAATTACTAGAAAGAAGGGAAAGATTAAATTTGAACATCTGTGCATTGTTAACCCAGAACTGTTTTGACTTCATCATAAAACATCTCAGTTCCTTTACTTACCATTCGAAATACAGAACCAAGTGTATTTTTCACTTTCACCCAAGATAAAGGCCCCTCACTACTTGGGCTTTCCTCAACCTTGCTTCCCTTTGGTTCCTCCGTGTGGAACATGCCTACCTTTGCTCATCTACTCAAAACCTGTCCATCCATCTCTGTGCATCCCTCAGTTTTCTACAGGTCTTACATTCTAAAGCTCTTCCTGTTGAGACAGTAAATGTACATTTATATGTATCCCCTCACCCAGAAAGTCATTGAGAACAACAACAGCAAAACAAACTCTCTGCTTTTTCACAATGTATATGGAATGAGATATTTTTGCATATTTTATAAACAGCTTTTGGGGCTCCAAGTTATTTATCCTCAGCAATTTAACCCCACTGCCTTTTCTTGGCAGTCTGAATGTGCATCCTTTAATATGCTTTGGCTATCTTATTACCAGGTGTTTTAAAACTAAAATAATTTCACTTGAAATCATTCTGCTGGTTGCCTCACTTCCATTGCTGCAATGATGTCATGAACTTGTTGAGTGAGTCTTATTACTCTGCCTCTGTCTTGCTTCCATGGACAGGCAAGATTTCCTAAATTGTGTTCATTAACACAGATTTACAAATGTAGCATCTCAAATAAAACAAGATCTTGAAAAGCCATTACTTTTGAACACTGAAATATGAAACACAGTATAATTTCTGTTCATGACCAATACATCTATCAATACTATAGCACTAAGGGTATGGTAGCTTTTCAAACAAAACTAGTTTTATGTTTTCATCTTCACTTTGTCTCTAAAGATATTAAGGAGTTAAATCAACTTCCCTACAGTTTCAGGGTAATTTGGCAATAAGGAAGCAGCCCTGTAGAAATAGGTTTGGATATGACTTCCATACTGAGTCACTGATATTGGTACATATAGAGGGCCTGTGGTTCCTAAAAGTCTGAGTTTCATTTAAACAAGATTTTATTCTTTGTGTGTTATATCCTCAAGAATACTGTAGTATTAGTTACTCAGTATGCTTTCTTTGAATGCTTGTGTAATAAAATTGTACTGAATCAAATTTGTGAAAACAGCTAGTTCTCTCCATAGAGTAATGGGTTTTTAAACTTTCTAACAGACCTTAGCAACTTACATGTCCCACTGGTTGTAACCACATTTTCCCCCAAATATAAAATCAAGGATCATAATATCTACTTCCTTAACATCACTAAGGATGCTAGTAAGAAATAATAATAATAATGTTGATTTCTAACATGCACCAGAACAATTTTTTTCATCCTTCTTTCCTTACTTTCTTCTTCTATGTGATTCTCTCTCTCTTTCTGTCTTTCATTAGAGGCCAAAAAAAAAAAAAGGTGTATATTTTTTCTTTTGATCTTAATTGGCTATATAACCTCATCTAATCTCTAGAACGTTTTTACTTTTCTAATATGAGTATATATTATCCTCACTTTTAAGATAAAGATCATATTACTTAACAATCAGGGAGGCTATTAGAATCAAAGGAGTGAATACATACAAAAATACTGAATATCTATTGGCTTAATAAAAGTTAGTGAATCAAAATATGTACTTGAGGGGAACACATGTAAATCCATGGCTGATTCATGTCAATGTATGGCAAAAACCACTACAATAATGTAAAGTAATTAGCCTCCAACTAATAAAAATAAATGGGAAAAAATGTACTTGATAAATATTGGAACTAATATCATGAACAAATGTTTATAATCATGACTCTCAAATTCATTATGTTCTTCAAGAAGTTGAAACTCAGGAGAATAAATTAAAGCATTTGATCAATGTGACTGTGGCTTCCCTGGTTGCTCAGTCAGTAAAGAGTCTGCCTGCAATTGCAGGAGAACTGGGTTAGATCCCTGGGATGGGGAGGTCCCCAGGAGGAGGGCATGGGAACTCACTCCAGCAGAATTGCCTGGAGAATCCCCACGGACAGAGGAGCCTGGTGGGCTACAGTCCATGAGACTGCAGAGTCGGACATGACTGAATGACTAAGCATGATGTGACTGCATTTTCATTAAACTTTTTATTTTGAGACAATTCTAGTTGTTTAACATGATGAGCACAGAGCAGCAAAGAATGACAACATAAGGTTGCCCTGTACTCATAGTATACTTTCACCAAATGGTTACATCTTGCACAAATGGAATAGGATATTACAACTAGGATATGGATATTATACAATCAAGATGCAGAGCAGTTTCATCACCACTGATTTGTTCTCTATTATAAATTTGTACTTTCAAGAATGCCATGAATGGGATCACACAATGTGTAACTATTTAGGATTGGCTTTTTTTCACTTTTCATAAGGACCTAGAGATTCATGCAAGTTGTGTTGAATATTGAAGGTTCATTATTTTGTTTCAAGGAAGCATTTCATGATACAGATATACCACTTTGTTTGTATTTATTTTATTTATATAAGTGCACCAGGTCTTAATTGCAGCACACAGGATCTTTGGTTGCAGCATGTGGGATCTAGTTCCCTGACCAAGGATTGAACCCAGGCCTCCTGGCATTGGGAGCACAGAGTCTTAGCCAGTGAACCACCATGGAGTCCCTATCACTTTGTTTAATCATTCATGTTGAAGGACTTGGGGGTTGTTTTCGGTTTGGAGCTAGAGTGAATAAATTAAGATGACAATATGGCAGTTGTATGTTCAGATTTTATGAATTGACAAAAGTGTTTTTCATAGTGGTTGTATCATTTTACGTTCCCACCAGCAGTATACAAGTGATATGGTTTTTGTGAATGCTCTAAGCATTTGGCGCTTTCACTATTTTTTTTTCTAATATTTGTTTTCTATAGTGCTATTTCATTTTGGCTTTCATTTGCATTTCTCTAACGACTAATAAGTTTAACATCTTTTCTCATGCTTATTCCTCACTTGGAGATACTCTTTGGAGAGCTGTCTTTTCATGTCTTTTGCTTATTTTCTAATCAGATTGTTTGATTTTACTCTTGAGTTTTGTATTGTTTTTTTCTAGATACCAGTCCTTTATCAGATATTAAATATTTTATCTCAGTTTTCAGCTTATATTTGATCCTTTTAAGAGTGCCATATAAAAAATAAAACTATTTTTAAAAATTTTGACAAAGTTTAATTTATCCTTTTATGCATAGTGTTTTTGGTATTAAATTGAAGTGTTCTTTAGCTAACCCTAGATCCAAAATATATTCTTTTACTGTTTTTCTAAGAATTGTATAGTGTAAAGTTTTATATTTAAGTCTGTCACCCACTTAGAGTTAAATGTTGTTTAAGGTGTGAGGTTTGGCTGAAGGCTCACTGTTGTGTGCACGTGTATCTAATTATTTCAGCACCATTTGCTGAAACTGCTGTGTGCCTTCTGCTGAGTTACTCTTTCATCTTTGCCAAAAACTAGCTGAACACACATGTGTGGGTTTATTTCTCGGCTCTTAATTCTGTTCCTCTGGTCAATGAGTCTATATGTTCCATTTTGTTCCACTGGTCTATGGGTCTATGGGCCCATCTATCCCTCCATTAATACCAAACTCTCTTGACACTGTAACTGTGTAGCATTACTATCAGATAGAGTGGTCCCTCCCACTTATTCTTTTGATAATTTTAGTTATTACAGGGCCTATATCTTTCCATGTAAATTTTAGAATAAACTCATCCATTCCATGCCACTGAAACTCCCATTGTTCACTCTTGGCAGCTGAGAACTGTCCTTTAGGGCTCAGAAGGAGTGGCCTCATCTGAGCTGTCTATTTCTTCTAGGTGGAGGAAGGAATTTCTCCAGGTTATGGAGAAGGCAATGGCATCCCACTCCAGTACCCTTGCCTGGAAAATCCCATGGACGGAGGAGCCTGGTCCAAGGGGTCGCGAAGAGTTGGACATGACTAAGCGACTTCACTTTCACTTTTTACTTTTATGCATTGGAGAAGGAAATGGCAACCCACTCCAGTGTTCTTGCCTGGAGAATCCCAGGGACGGGGTCGCACAGAGTGACTTAGCAGTAGCAGCAGCATGGGAATACTTCCTGGTCTAGAGAGCTTATTTTCACAATATACTTCCCCCCTCTCCCCCCATGTGGAGTAGAGAGAACTTGATGAGACACGCTTATGAGGTAGAATCCCCCTAGCCATGCATTTCCAGGTGGAAGGGAAGAGTCTCAAGGCTAGCCTAGAGTGATGTGAAGCCTTTTTTGATGGATCAGTTTGTCTTCACTATGGTCCTTAGCTATTTAATCAAAGACTAATCTAGGTGCTTTTGCAGGTGGATTTTGCAGATATAATTTAAGCCCCTAATCAGTTAATTTTAAGTGATGGTGATTAACCTGGATGATCAGGAGTGTCCAGTTGAATCTGTTGGAAGGTGTTAAAGCGTGGCTGTGATTTCCCTGGGAGAAAGAAGAGATTCTACCTGTGGAAACCAACTTTTTTACAAGTCCATGGGATTCTAGTCCTGCTCATGACCTTTATTGCTGACTTCTTGTGGGTAACAGCTTCAACTTGTGCTTGTGGGTGTGAACTTGCCTGTTATCTTCACTTCTGACTACCTGCTTTACTGGTTCCTCTCTGCTCAAACCCTGACTGATATATTCAATGACTATAATTTAATGGTGTAGGTAAAAATGAATCTTCACTGAGTCAAACATACATCTAATGGCTTAAGAAGAAATCTATCCCAATTAAATAAATAAACGCAACTGATAGACAATGGATTCAATGACTGCATTTCTGTCAGCTTAGCCTAGAAAAGACCATTGAATAAACAATCTGGCCATTTCGGTGTCTTAAGTGCAAATTTAGATCATTGTACCATCAATCAAATTGGTAATGTGATAAGCAGGCAGCAGTTGGAACAGCTGAGGAAGTAAATCAAGCACAATTGTTACACTGATGAATCACTGTGTCCTGTGGCAAAGTCCAGTTTTCTTTGTGAATCTAAGTATCAACTCATTCAATAAGTAATTGACCTTCCATTCTGTGTCTATTATTTAATAGATGCTTCCCAGGAAATAGAAGTTGACAAATTTCTGGCTTCATGGAGATTTCCTTCTAACAGTGCACAAAGTTAATGGCTTCGTTATTTAGATTAAAATATTAATTTAGTGTCTGCACTGAAGCAAAAATGTCATGCTAAAAATGTAAGCATAATGAGAAAGGTAGAAATACAGTGGCAACATATTTATGCACAGTTAATTACTATTTTTAGCAAGACAGCAATTTACTGGATTATTCATTCAGTCTTCAACAAACCGTTATCTCTCACAGAATAATCTTTGCATAGTCATGACACTTGGGGATTTGTGCAGTATAAAGTCAAAGAGATGATTCTAGGTTTTCAATAGAATGGGAATTTTAATTAGCCACATAATTTCTAGTGAGATCATGAAGACTTCATGGTTGCATCAAGAATAACATAGCCTGCATCGAGATAAATAGACCAATGTAGTTTTAAAAAACTGCTTTCTTTTTCTGTTTCCTCATGCTTCTAAGACTTCTTCCAAAACCTTCTTATCATGATCAAATAAGTCATATTTACACCGTATGACAAATATAGGGATCCTGATGTTACCAACACAGTCTGGACCTCAGCGTGGCTGCAGAAACCTTACAGATTTACTCTGGGCTCCCGGTGAGCTTCCCCAGCGATCTCCACTCCTGAACACTGAAGAGCCTCCCGAGACTCGGCGCGCGCATGCGCTCTGCGACCCCATGGACTATAGCCCACCAGGCTCCTCTGTCCATGGGCTTATCCAGGCAGGAATACTGGAGCGGGTTATCATTTCCTGCTCCAGGGATCCTCCTGACCCAGGGGTCAAACCATGTCACCTGCAGCTTCTGCATTGGCAGGTGGGCTCTTTACCACCGAGCCGCCTGGGAAGACACGTGACTCCGGGCCGTACTTAATAAACGCCAATAGACAAAGGCACAAATTACACGAATCTACATAACAATCAGTGGGAAACAGTGGGTCCAAACAGCATGAGAACATGCTGATTTGCCTTGGATGGCCCTGGGAGGAGAGACAACTGCAACTAATTTTAGAGAAAATAAATGCATTGATCAAAAAAGACTAGACTCCATATGCTGCCATACGCTTGGAGAAAACACAGTTTCCCTAAGTGAAGCCCTATAAATATTTACAGAACATCTTTTCAAAATCAAACATCGATCTGATGTGTAATACATAGATTAATGATTCAGCTCCTGTCCTCAATAATCTCTTAGTAAAATAGAGCAAGTGCTAATCCAAATTAATTTCTAAACTGCGTAAGTGCCATTATAGGTATGTGTAGAGTGGCAGAACAGAGTGCTCCTCTTGACTCTGATTGGAGAGTCCCCCAGAACCTGCAGAGAAGGATCTGTCAGATCTGTGTGTTGCATGATTGATGGATTTTGTTGGGAAGATTGTTCAGGCAGAGGAAATGCATAAACAATTCACAGGGGTGGGAAGCAAGATATCACTGCATTTTCAAAGTAAGAGAAATAGCATACAAAATTTGGAGTCTCCTGCTTTTAAAATTTAAGTGAACATGTTGAAGAGCTTCCACTCCTCATTGAATGGAAGTGTTTTGGTGTAGTAGACTGATTTTAAATATTTCACTTGGATAGATTTGATTATGAATTATTTGGCAAGTAAATTTAATTGTTAAGGAAAATTAACAATTTACAATGTGGATTATATTCATTCATCTGCCGGTCCAACACAAGTGACAAATACATCTAGATAAAAATAGGGATGTCTACGTTTACTGTTTGCACCTGAAAGAAAAAAAAAAAAAACTCATGAAGTATTGATCAAGTTGTAATTCTCATCATTTTTGGTTTTGTTCAGTTGTTCAGTCATGTCTGACTCTT
The DNA here is from genome assembly GCF_019320065.1 of Cervus canadensis. Lineage (NCBI taxonomy): Eukaryota > Metazoa > Chordata > Mammalia > Artiodactyla > Cervidae > Cervus > Cervus canadensis. The sequence goes on along the minus strand of NC_057400.1, from coordinate 945,302 downwards.
TGCACCCCGTAGACCGCAGCACACCAGGCTTCACTGTCCATCACCAACTCCCAGAGCTTGCTCAAAGTCATGTCCATTGACTTAGTCATGCCATCAAAACATCTCATCTTCTGTTGTCCCCTTATCCTCTTGCCTTCAATCTTTCCAGCATCAGGGCCTTTTCCAATGAGTCAGTTATTCGCATCAGGTATTGGAGCTTCAGCTTCAGCATCAGTCATTCCAAGAAATATTCAAGACTGATTTCCATTAGGATGGACTGGTTGGATCTCCTTGCAGTCCAAGGGATTCTCAAGAGTCTTCTCCAACACCACAGTTCAAAAGTACCAATTCTTCAGTGCTTAGCTTTCTTTATGGTCCAACTCTCACATCCATACATGATTACTGGAAAAACCATAGCTTTGACTAGACAGACCTTTGCTGGCAAAGTAATGGCTCTGCAAGGTGTGAATATAAAATAGTGATCAGTTTTCAAACTGAGTATTCATTTTTAAAAATCTTATTGAAATGTAGTTGAGTTACAATGTTGTGTTAATCTCTGATGTGCAGCAAAGTGTTTCAATTGTATATACGTATATACACACATATGTATTATTCTTCATGGTATTTTCATTTGTGGTTTATTGTAGGATATTAAACATAGCTCCCCGTCTTACACAGTAAGATTTTGTTGTTTATTCATCCCATATATAATAGTTTGCATGAATACTCATTTTTGATAAAGGAGAGTGTTTGAGAAAGAATAATCCAAAAAATGCATAAAAGATTTGATAATATATAGGTAACAAGTAAAATTATAAAATATATTTGAATTAGAATAAAAAACAATGACCCCATTTTAATGAGACAGAGACATTGATTTGAATGAAGTGTTTATTTCTATATTCATTAGTATGTTTAAGAGATATATGCTTACATATTATTGATGCAAAGAAGTAATAAAAATAGGACAAAATCAACCCATAGTATTTTAACAATCATATTTAAAGATGAAGGTTTAATGTGATTTAGAAGTCTAACAATAGTGATCTGATCAACTAAATTGGTGCACGTGGAATAAGTTAAAATGGGTGTATCAAATGGTGTCGTTACTGTTTTTAACAAACTTTTCACTTACTATGTACCATGAATTGTTATAAGCATATCATGTACATATATACTATGTATCTATAATAATTAACCATCCCAATAATCCTATAAGGAATGTACTATTCATGCTTGCATTATAAAATGAGAAAATAAAATTTAAAATTAGTTAAAATTCTGTCCAAATTCACACACAAAGTGGATGAGAAAAACTCAGATTTAAACTCAAAATTCATGTTCTGGTGGCCTCCAATAATATAGCAGAAGTACTTTTGCTTCAATAGGTGGAAGAAAACTGTTTTGGGAGGGTAGGGTTATTGGTAATTTTTTTCTCCTTAACTTTCCTTTTCTCAGCATTAAAAATTTGTTCATTTTGATAGGAAAATATTGATTATATTTCTGTCAAAACTTAAAATTGTGCAATATCTATTAAACTTTCCAGACAGATATTCTGGTTCACAGTTCGCCACTAGGGCTACCATGCACATTTTCCTCCCTGTTCATCTAGCTTCCCAACGTTTTGAACCATTCTTCCATATACTTATCCCAAGATTCCTTTCTTTTCTTAGTATCAATCACTATTGCAAAGGCCCAGGCTCTGCCCCATCAAATAAACTCATTTCTGAGCATTTGGGGCAACCATGGGCCTTTGCTTCTTCAGAGAGTGAACAGATTAATTTTCTTTCAGAGTTTTGGCTTAAAAGATCTCAAAACCTGCATTCTTCCACCTCTTTTTCTATTGTGCCTGAAACTTTTCAAGGTCCTGGAATTAAACACAACCGGAGAAAAGCTGCTAGTGCTACAGGACAGAAAAATGTATCATGTTTTTAATTATGTGTGGAACAGGAAAGAATTGCCCTGTTCTTGCTATGTGTATATTTGTTTGTGTCCCATTCCCCTTTGCAACAAGGCTATCTCCAGAAAGTAATGAAAGTAGATGAAATGGAATTTACTTGAGAAAAACACACAAGAAATAAAAAATAAAAAATTATCATGGAAAGTATTTTTTTTTTGCCTTCAGAATCTAAAATGTTTCAAGAATATATATATATGTATATATATATACATATCTACAAGTACATATATATGTATTTGTGTGTGTATAGACACATATACACATGTTAGGATAATACACAGGCATACATACACACATGTACACACACATGCAAACACATGCACACAAACCAAGAGTTCTAAACATATTTTTTTTTTTTATGAACAATGTACTATGTACTTGCACAATGAAATTTGTGAGACTCACTGAGAAAAGCTGAATGAAAGGCTTCCTTAAATCTAGAAGAGCAACAATAACTTGAATGCAATTTTCTTGCTGGAGGAGACACTACTATACTAGCATGGGCGCATGTGTATAACACAAGGTCAATGATGCTGTGACAAACATAGACAGCATATTATAAATCAGAGACATTACTTTACCGACAAAGGCCCACATAGTCAAAGCTATAGTTTTTCCAGTAGTCATGTGTGGATGGGAGAGTTGGACCATAAAGAAAGCTGAGGACCAAAGAATTGATGCTTTTGAACTGTGGTGTTGGAGAAGACTCTTGAGAGTCCCTTGGACAGCAAGGAGATATAACCAGTTAATCCTAGAGGAAATCAGTTCTGAATATTCATTGGAAGAACTGATGCTGAAGTTCCAATACGTTGGCCACCTGATGCAAAGAACTGACTCATTGGAAAAGACCTTGATGCTGGGAAAGATTGAAGGCAGGAGGTGACGGGAACAACAGAGGATGAGATGGTTGGATGGCTTCACCAACTCAATGGACATGGGATTGAGCAAGCTCCAGGTTGGTGATGGAAAGGGAAGCCTGGTGTGCTGCAGTTTGTGGGGTTGCAGAGTCGGACACAACTGAGCGACTGGACTGGACTGAACTGAACTGAACTGAATGATGCTGGGCATGGTAGTGGGCTGCGTGGTTCTTAGAGAGAACCTGGATCTAGAACTGCAGCACCCTAACCAATAAGGGCTAACCTTGACCTAGGTTACGCTTTTACAGAATTAGAAGGGACCATGTAGGCTTGTATCAGGGGTTTCTTAGCAGACACTAGAGGAAGAGTGATTAGTAAACTTATCCTCAGTATCATGCTCAGCCTGAGACTGCAGAGATCTTGCTACAAACTCTGGGATTCATGTCTGTTCAATAATCTAAGACACAGAAGATTTCTTTGATTCTATGTAGAACAGTGGTTTTAAAATTTTAAATGAGATTCTTTTCTGCTTTTATTTCAATAATTTGTTATTAGTCTTTAGAAAAGCAACACTTTTCTTTGTATTGATTGTATATCCCACAAATGTACTGAATTCCTTATTGGTTCTTGCAGTATGTTTTGGTGGAGACTTTAGGGTTTTTTAATATATAGTTTCATATCATCTGCACATAGTGACAGTTGAACTTCCAATTTGGATGCATTTTATTTCTTTCTTCTCTACTTGCCATAGTTAGGTCTTTCAGCACTGTTAAATAGAGGGAGTTAGAGTGAACCTCATTATCTTGTCCCTGATTTTAGAGGAAAAGCTTTCAGTATTTCAACATTGAGTATAGTGTTATCTGTGGGTTCATCATAATGGACTTATCATGGTGAGATAGCTTCCCACTATATAAATTTTGATGAGAATTTTTATCATCAGTAGATGTTAAATTTTGTCAAATGCTTTTCATCATCTATTGATGTGATCATGTGATTTTAACCTTCATTTTATGAATGTGATATATCACATCAATTTATAGATATTTATAGATATTGGGGTTTCCCTGGTAGCTCAGAGAGTAAAGAATCTGCCTGCAGTGAAGGAGACCCAGGTTCAGTCCCCGGGTTGGGAAGATGCCCTGTAGCCAATATCCTTGATGAATATAGATGGAAATATTCACAAAAAATATTAGTAAGCTAAATTCAGTGGCCTAATTAGTAAGCCAAATTCTGTCCCTGGAATTCTCCAGGCAACGACATTGGAGAAATATCCTTGCCTGGAGATTTCCAAGGACAGATAATGGGGTTACAAAGAGTCAGACATGACAGTGACTTTCACTTTATAGACACTGAACCATTCTTGCAAGTCTGGAATAAATTCCATTTGATTACAATGTATGATCCTATTAACTTATTACTGAATTTGGCTTAATAATATCTTTTGTGAATTTTTCCATCTATATTCATCAGGGATATTGGCCTGAAATTATGTTTTCCTTCTGGTGTTTTTGTCTGGTTTTGGTATCAGGGTAATACTAGCCTTGTAGAGTGAGTTCATAAGCATTCTTTCATTTCAAATTTTTGAGTAACTTAAGAAGTATAGGTATTAAATCTTCTTTAAATGTCTGGTAGAATTAACATGTGAAATCATATTGTCCTGAACATTTGTTTGTTGCAAGTTGTCTTTTTATTATCACTGATTCAATTTCATATCAATCTGTTCATATTTTCTAATTCTTCTTGATTTAGTCTTGGGGAATGGTATGTTACTAAGAATATTTACATTTCTTGGTTATCCATTTTATTGACATACAATTATTCACAGTGACCACTTATGATCCTTCATATTTCACTAGTGTTGGTTATAACTTCTTATCTTTCATTTTTCATTCCATTTACTTGGGTCTCTATGTTTCTTGATAAGTCTGGCTAAAGGATTACTACTTTCTTGTTGCTGCTTACTATTTAAGGGAAACCACCGTTAGTTTCATTGATATTTTCTAAATTTTTGTCTCTATTTTATTATTTATACAGAAAGCTGAATGCCAAAGAATTGATGCTTTTGTACTGTGTCTTGGAGAAAACTCTTGAGAGTCCCTTGGACTTTAAGGAGATCAAACCAGTCAATCCTAAAGGAAATCAGTCCTGAATATTCATCAGAAGGACTGATGCTGAAGCTGAAACTCCAATACTTTGGCCACCTGATGCAAAGAACTGACTCATTTGAAAAGACCCTGATGCTGGGAAAGATTAAAGGCTGGAGAAGAAGGGGACGACAGAGGATGAGATGGTTGGATTGCATCACCTACTCTATGGACATGAGTTTGAGCAAGATCTAGGAGTTGGTGCTGGACAGGGAAGCCTGGCATGCTGCAGTCCATGGGGTCACAGAGAGTCAGACATGACTGAGCGACTGGACTGAGCTGAGCAGCTTTCTAGAGGCCTTCTTAGGATTTCCTTCCTATCTATAGTGTCATGTCATCTTCAAACAGTGACAGTTCTGCTTCTTTATCAATTTGGATTTCCTTTATTTATTTTTCTTCTCTGACTTCCATGGCTCAAACTTCCAAAATTATGTTGAATAAAAATGGCAAAATTGGACCTCCTTGTTTTGTTAGAGGAAATGCTTTCATACTTTTTACCATTAAGAATGATGTTTGCTGAGGGTTTGTTGAATATGGCCTGTATTATGCTGAGGTAGTTTCCCTCTATGCTCATTTTAAGGAGAGTTTTTATCATAAATGCGTGTTGAATTTTGTCAAAACTCTTCTGCAAATATTGAGATGATCATATAGTCTTTATTCTTCAATTTGTTAATATGGTTTCTTGCATTGACTGATTTGTGTATATTGAATAATCCTTGACTCCTGGGATAAATCCCACTTGATTAAGGTGTATGATCCTTTTAGTGTATTGTTGGATTCAGTTTGCTAGTCTTTTGCTGAGCAATTTCACGTCTATGTTCATCAGTGATACTGGCTTATAATTTTATTTTTTGTGTGTGTTATCTTTGTCTGGTTTTGGTATTGGGGTGATTGTGGCCTTGTACAATGAGCTTGGGAGTGTTCCTCCCCCTATAATTTTTTGGAAGTTTGAGAAGCAAGGGTCTTAGCTCTTCTGTAAATGTTGGATAGAATACAACTGTGAAGCCACCTGGTCCTGGACTTTTGTTTGCTGGAAGACTTTTAATCACAGTTTTAACTTTATTTCTTGTGAATGATCTGTTCCTATTTCCTATTTCTTCCTGGTTCAATCTTGGAAGGTTGTGCCATGCTAAGTTCATTTCCCAGTTGTTCTTTTTTTTTTTTTTTTTCTGGCATATTGTTGCTTCTAGTAGTCTTTTATGAGCCTTTGCATTTCTGCAGTGACAGTTTAACTTCTCCTTTTTCATTTGTAAATTTTTAATTTGAATCCTTTTCTCCTGTTTTCTTTATGAATCTGGCTAAAACTTTATCAATTATGTTTGTCTTCTCAAAGAATTAGCTTCTAGTTTTATTGGTCTTTGCTACTGTTTTGTCCTTTTTTATTTCACTTATTTCTGCTCCAATCTTTATGATTTCTTTCCTTCTACTAACTTTGGATTTTCTTTGTTCTTCTTTCTCTTGTTGCTTTAGGTGTAAGGTTAGGTTGTTTATTTGAGGTTTTTCTTGTTTCTTGAGGTAGGATTGTATTGCTATAAACTTCCATTCTAGAACTGCATTTGTTGAACCCCACAGGTTTTGGGTCATCATGTTTTCATTGTCATTTATTTCTAGTATTTTTCTTTTAGCTTATTGTTTAGTTTTCATGTGTTTATGCTTTTTGCAGAGTTTCTTTTCCAGTAATTGCCTTCTAATGTCACTGTGGTCAGTAAAGATGTTTGATATGATTTTAATTTTCTTAAATTTACAGAGGCTTGATTTGTGACCCAAGATGTGACATATTGTGCACAATGCTTCATGTGCACTAGAAAAGAAAGTGTATTCTGCTGTTTCCAAAATTAATATCCTATAAACATCAAATAAATCTACCTGGTCTAATGTGTCATTTAAGGCTTGTGTTAATTTTTTTTTTTTTTCTGTCTGTAGTGTTAAAGTCCTTCACTATTATTGTGATACTGTTGATTTCTCCTTTTATGGTGTTAGCATTTGCCTAATTATTGAGGTGTTCCTGTGTTGGGTGGATAAATATTTAGAATTGTTATACCATCTTTTTGGATTGATTCCTTGATCATTATGTAGTGTCCTTTCTTGTCTCTTTTAATAGTCTTTATTTTAAAGTTGTTTTGTCTGACATGAGTATTGCTACTCCAGCTTCCCTTTAATTTCAATTTGTACAGAATTCCCTTTTCCATCTCCTCATTTTCCATCTATATGTGTCCCTAGGTCTGAAGTGGTCCTCTTGTAGACAGCATATACATGGGTCTTATTTTTGTATCCATTCAATCACTCTGTGTCTTTTGGTTGGAGCATTTACTCCACTAACATTCAAGTTAATTGTTAATATGTATGCTTCTAGTAACATTTCCTTAATATTTTTGTTTTTTAAGGATTTTTTGATGTTGACTTTTTAAAGGCATTATTGAAGCTTTTACAATATTGCTTCTGTCTTATGTTTTGGTTTTGTGGCCATAAGTCATGTAGGATCTTATCTCCATGACCTGGGATTGAACTTATACTCCCTGTATTGAAATATGAAGTCTTAACCACTGAACCACTAGGAAAGTCCTTTGGGTTTGTTTTTAATAGGTCTTTTTCTTCTCTTGTGTTTCCCACCTAAAGAAGTTCCTTTATTTGTTTCAAAGTTTATTTGGTGATGCTAAATTCTCTTAGCTTTTGTTTGTCTGTAAGCTTTTGATCTCTCCATTAAATCTGAATGAGATCCTTGCTGAGTAATTTTGCTTGTAGGTTTTTGCCTTTCATTACTTTAGATATACCTTGCCACTTCCCTTTTGGTCTGCCCAGCTGCTGGTGAAATATCAGTTGATAACCTTGTGGGGAGGGACTTCCCGGGTAGCTCAGCTGCTAAGGAATCCATCTGTAACGCAGGAGGCCCCAGTTTGATTCCCTGGATCGGGAAGCTCCCCTGGAGAAGGGATAGGCTACCCACCCCAGTATTCTCGGGTTTCCCTGGTGGCTCAGAGAGTAAAGAATCCACCTGCAACATGGGAGACCTGGGTTCAGTCCTTAGGTTGGGAATATCCCCTGGAGGAGGGCATGGCAGCCCACCCCAGTATTCTTGCCTGGGGAATCTCCATGGACAGAGGAGCCCGGCGGGCTACAGTCCATAGGGTTGCAAAGAGTTGGACACGACTGAGCGACTAAGCACAGCACAGCACAACCTTCTGGGGATTCCCTAAACATTGTTTGTTACTTTTCTCTTGCTGCTTTTAATGTTTTTCTTTGTATTTAATCTTTGTTAACTTATTAATATGTGCCTCAGCATATTTTTCCTTGGGTTTATTCTGTATGAAACTGCACTTCCTGGACTTGAATGACTATTTCCTTTCCTATGTTAAGTAAGTTTTTGATTATAGTCTCATCAAATATTTTCTCAGACCCTTCTTCTTTTTCTTCTGGGACAGCTATAATTAAAATGTTGATGTGTTTAATGTTGTCCCCAAAGTCTCAAACTTCCCTCATTTCTTTTCATTATTTTTTCTTTATCTTGCTCCACAGCAGTTATTTCCAACATTCTATCTTCTAGCTCATTTACCCATCCTTCTGCCTTAGTTATTCTACTATTTATTCCTTCTAGTTAGTTTTTCATCTCAGTTATTGTGGTGTTCATCACTGTTTGTCTGTTCTTTAGTTCTCCTAGGTCCTTGTTAATCATTTCTTGTATCCTCTCAATCCATGCCTCCATGCTATTTCTGGGATCTTGGATCATCTTTGCTATCTTTACTCTGAATTCTTTTCCAGGTAGATTGCCTGTTTCCTTTTTATTTGAGCTCCTGAATGTTTACCTTGTTCCTTTACCTGCAACATATTTTTCTGTCATTTCATTTTGTCCTATTTATTGTTTTTGGTCTCCTTTCTGCAGACTATAGGATCATAGTTCCTTTTGCTGTTGATCTCTGGCCCCCTAGTGGATGAGGTTGGTACAGAGCTTTTGCAGGTTTCCTTGCAGCGCCTATACTCTGATAGGTGGATCTGAGTCTTGTCCTTCAAAAAACTAAGACTATGGCATCTGACCCCATTACTTCATGGCAAATAAAAGAGGAGAAGGTGGAAGAAGTGATAGATTTCCTCTTCTTTGGCTCTAAAATGACTGCAGATGGTGACTGCAGCCATGAAATCAGAAGACATTTCCTTCTTGACAAAAAAGTCACAACAAACATAGATAGTGTATTGAAAAGCAGAGACATTACTCTGCTGACAAAGAGCCATAAAATCAAGGCTATGGTCTTCCCTGTGGTCATGCACGGTTCTGAGAGCTGGATAATAAAGAAAGCAGAGCACCATAGAATTGTCGCCTTCAAATTGTGGTGCTGGAGAAGACTTCTGAGAGTCCCCTGGTCAGTAAGGAGATCAAACCAGCCAATCTTAAAGGAAATCAACACTGAATACTCATTGGAAGAACTGATGTGAAGCTGAGGCTCCAGTATTTTGGTCAACTGATGTGAACAGCCAAATCATTTGAAAAGACCTGGATACTGAGAAAGTTTGAGGGCAGAAGGAGAAATCGGTGTCAGAGAATGAGATGGCTGAATGGCATCACCAATACAATGGACATGAATTTGGGCAAACTTCAGGAGATGGAGAGGGAAAAGGAGGCTTGACCTGCTGCAGTCCATGGGATCACAAAGAGTCGGACACAACTGGGTGACTGAACAACAGCATCATTATATCTAAAATACCTACAACAGAGCCTGGAGTGTTGAGTAAAAGCTGAGTCCATGTTAGGGCCCATCCCTGGCTACCTAATATTAGCTACTTAGCTAATACACTTTCGCTTAGATAATTTTCAATTTATTGTGAGCATTTGTCTAATTTGGACCTCAGTTCAGTTCAGTCGCTCACTCTTGTCCGACTCTTTGCTACCACATGGACTGCAGCACTCCAGGCCTCCCTGACCATCACCAACTCCCAGAGTTTACTCAAACTCATGTCCAATGAGTCGGTGATGCCATCCAACCATCTCATCCTCTGTCATTCCCTTCTCCTCCCACCTTCAGTCTTTCCCAGCATCAGGGTCTTTTTTAATGAGTCAGCTCTTCACATCAGGTGGCCAAAGTATTGGGAGTTTCAGCTTCAGCATCAGTCCTTCCAATGAACACCCAGGACTCATTTCCTTTAGGATGGACTGGTTGGATCTCCTTGCAGTCCAAGGGACTCTCAAGAGTCTTCTCCAACACCACAGTTCAAAAGCATCAATTCTTTGGCGCTAAGCTTACTTTATAGTTCGACTCTCACATCCATACACGACCACTGGAAAAACCATAGCCTTGACTAGATGGACCTTTGTTGACAAAGTAATGTCTCTGCTTTTTAATATGCTGTCTAAGTTGGTCATAACTTTTCTTCCAAGGAGTAAGCGTCTTTTAATTTCATGGTTTCAGTCACCATCTGCAGTGAAATTTGGACCTCATCCATCAATAAAGTTATTAAATTGTTATTGCTTGATGATTTACTCCAGCTAAAACAGCTTGCCTTTCACACACATCAGGTAATACACTAACATCACTCAGGGATGAGCATGAAAATCTGCAGTGGTCCTAAAAGTCTATAATTATAAACAATTGAAATTTCATTTTTAACTCACTTTGAAAAGTGGAGAAAGCATTACATTCATTTTGTATGCATTACACTAAATCCCACGAAATACTCCATTGATTTTATTATCCTTGTCATTAGCAGCTAAATGTTTGTATTATTCTGCTCCCTAATAGTTAGAAAGCTTGTTAAGATGTTATTTTCTATGTCTTTGTTCTGCCCAAGATTTGCTGCCCCTTACCTATGTCTAGGTTTTAGTGGACATATTCCTTATTTATGACATTTTACCCTTAAGGGTTTTCAAAGCGGAGTCCCTGGGCCCTGTAGGTTGCTTCTCCCAAGCATATAGCTGCATACACAGGGTAATTTTATTGAATCCAAATGATAAAATTGATATGCCCCAGGATAAATGCAGACCACCCATACTTGCCTGCTACATGTAGCTGTTACTAAAGATGTAATTTGGAAAAACAAAATATTTCACCTCTTTGATCTTCAGTTCTTTTACTGCAATATCTACTTTTAGTATTGTTTGGGGATCAAATGAGGAATATCTAATATCTACTATTTTCCAGAGTTTTTTTCTAAATGCTGTATTTGCTAGTTCAGTTAATCTTTGCCAAAACCCTATGAGACTGAAGCAATTATCCTTCCCATTGTACAGACGGGGCAAGAGCATGCAGATTCATTTTCCCTAGCTACACCACTAGAAAGTGGCCACACAGGACTTGAACCCAGGCAGTAGGACTCTTGGAGTATTGACCTCTTACGTAGTCGCATGGTAGAGTGCCCATGGAACTCCCATACCTTCCCAGTCCTGCTGCCAACCGGGATTGGTATGGAAGGTGTGCAAGTAGTGCTTCTTGTCACTACACATCTCCCAGGTTTTGCAGGAGCCAAGCCACAGAGACTTGTCTTTGTTTTCTGGGTGTATTTTGTCCTGAAGGGCTGAGCATGTACTCATTCATGCCACCATAATGCAGCTTTCTCTAGATTAAGATGAATTAAGCAAAGAGAAGTCAATGACAGTAAAGGGATCAACCATTAATATTAATAATCAGGATAAAATCACAGAGTCTAAATTTGATGGAAATAGTCACTGGAAATTCAGTTTTAAGATGAATTAAAGACATGTTTAGATCCCATAGCACTTTCTTGGTCATAAATATGCTTTCCTTATATTTCACCATCAAGATGGCTCTATCAGAAGGCATTAACAGCGCCACAATAGCTGAAAAAATTTGAAGTCCCTGAGGGGTACAGGATTTGATGGAGAAGACAGGTAGCAATGACAAAACTTGGATTTGAAATCTGGATTCTTCTTACAATCAACTAAATATACCTTCAGTTAACAGTGCATTCATGTTTTAACATATTTTTACCCTATGTAATCAGGGCACTATAGCAGAGCAGAAAGAAATAGGGCTTTGGTGCAAAATGAAACTGAGGTCTAATGTAGAACTTTCCATTGGCTTTCCAATTGGCTTAATATCCTTAATCCCCTGGGTCTTAGGATCTCCTATTCATAAAGAAGCATTTATACAAACAAATGCTTAAAGAAAATGAGACTTCAGAAATGCAGCAAAATCAGTGGCAGATCTATATTTATTAGGATATGTTTATTGTACATTAAGTTTTCATCCACTGCCTTATCTCTTGGAAAATCTACCTATGACTCACCTCAGAGCTGGAGGCTGCAGAGACACTATCTAGAACTGCCTTATACTAAGAACTGGCAACAACAAACAGACCCAGTATGTGGTGAGGAAGGAATATGTTTGCTACTATGAAAGCCAGGAATGCCATGTCTGCTTTCAGTTCAATTCAGTCATTCAGTCGTGTCTGACTCTTTGTGATCCCATGAACCACAGCACGCCAGGCCTCCCTGTCCATCACAAACTCCCGGAGTTCACCCAAACTCATGTCCACCGAGTCAGTGATGCCATCCAGCCATCTCACCCTCTGTTGTCCCCTTCTCCTCCTGCCCCCAATCCTTCCCAGCATCAGGGTCTTTTCCAATTAGTCAGCTCTTTGCATCAGGTGGCCAAAGTATTGGAGTTTCAGCTACAGCATCAGTCCTTCCAATGAACACCCAGGACTGATCTCCTTTGGGATGGGCTGGTTGGATCTCCTTGCAGTCCAAGGGACTCTCGGGTCTTCTCCAACACCACAGTTCAAAAGCATCAATTCTTTGGCACTCAGCTTTCTTTATAGTCAAACTCTCACATCCATACATGACCACTGGAAAAACCATAGCCTTAACCAGATGGACATTTGTTGACAAAGTAATATCTGCTTTTTAATATGCTGTCTAGGTTGTTCATAACTTTCGTTCCAAGGAGTAAGTGTCTTTTATTTTCATGGCTGCAATCACCGTCCACAGTGATTTTGGAGCCCCCCAAAATAAAGTCTGACACTGTTTCCACTGTTTCCCCATCTATTTCTCATGAGTGATGGGACCAGATGCCATGATCTTGGTTTTCTGAATGTTGAGCTGTAAACCAACTTTTTCACTCTCCTCTTTCACTTTCATCAAGAGGCTCTTTAGTTCTTCTTCACTTTCTGCCATAAGGGTGGTGTCATTTGCACATATGAGGTTATTGATATTTCTCCTGGCAATCTTGATTTCAGCTTGTGCTTCCTCCAGCCCAGTGTTTCTCATGATGTATTCTGCATATAAGTTAAATAAGCAGGGTAACAATATACAGCCTTAATGTACTCCTTTTCCTATTTGGAACCAGTCTGTTGTTCCATGTCCCGTTGTAACTGTTGCTTCCTGACCTGCATACACGTTTCTCAAGACGTAGGTCAGGTGATCTGGTATTCCCATCTTTTTCAGAATGTTTCCTTTAAGATGAGGGAAAAGGTTTAGTCGTTTTCCAGGATCCCATTCTACATCAAGCGTATGAATACATGGGTGATATTTCAGACACCAGAGATACAAAAGTAAGGTGTTCTGAGTCATCAGAAAATGATCAGAAGGTTGGAACAGCAAAAACTATTCTAATAATTGAAGACCTGAGAAAGAATCGTGTTTCTAAGGTATTTGTTTGTTTGCCTTTCCAAAGTTAGGTAAGATTACTTAAGCACCAGCAGAAAACCTGAGTAGGAAGTAATTTGAATTGTTTTCACTTCCCCAAAACCCCACAGATCAAGCAAAGAATGATGGAAGTAAAGATTGGGTACCTAAAGAATCAAAAGAAAGAAGTTGTATAAAATGAGGGCAGAGTGAGGGTATTGCATCCTCTTTCAAAGATCTGAGCAGTTACTTGAAGCCATAACTTTTCCTGCCTGGAGGAAGAATTGGAGTTTTTTTCTCTAATCACTGTAAAGAGTGGCATTATCTAAAGTGGATAAAATATTGGACAAAGCAGTTGAGAACCAGATGGGAAAAGCAGCAGAAACTTTCAAAAGATGAGAAAGGAAATACAAGAATAGAAAATAAGCTCAACAGCAATCTTAATTTTTGAAAGGATTGAAGAAAAAAAAAATACCTTTTAGGAAATTTCTATATGTATGCTTTTACTCAAAATCTTCTACAGAAAAATATGATGAGAGAGGCACTTATATACTTTGATTCTGAAAATGGGGAGAAAAAGAGTAGAGGCTATGACCTATAAAGAAAACCAAGTGAAAGTTAAGAGACAATCTCAACTCACACAAAATAACTACATTGCTTTAGCTTACTATCTTATTCATAAAGTGTTGATTATAATGCTATCATTTTTTATCACAAAAGACTGTTCAGAGGATCATATTCTATACAAATACAGCCATATAATAACAATAATAGTGCTTGTAATTAGTTTTAATTGTATTTTCAATAACTTCTCAATTGACACGCATGTGGGGTTTTGGGGATACAATATTGCATTTCAAAAAATGACAGAGATGAAACTATCTTAATACATTATGAAGAAGCTCAAACAAAATTCTTTAGCAAGTATTCATAATGAAAGTTGAATAAAGAACACAGTAATGTGAATTTTGATTCAAATATAGAACAATAGGTATCATTTTTCTTTGAATTCAGAAGAAATTCATTGCATAAAAACTAATTCATTAACATAAACTTTCAGAGAAGAATGCTCCCTTGCTCTCTTTGAAATACAATCCATGCAATTATTTTAAAAATTAATTAGAGCTGACTACTTTGGGCTAAGTAGAATGCTCTCAGAGATCAGTATGGGTCTAATTTACATTTTATTCATATATGATTCTTCAATTCTGAGTCTAAATTTCAATATGACAGATAGAAAAGTGAATCAGTCAGTTAATTTCTTGGTATTTTTCTTTTTAAAAAATTTTTTTGGAAAACATACATAACATGAAATTAAGCATTTAATAATTCTTAAGTGTACAGTATAGTGGTATTAAGAATATTCCTAATGCTCCTAATGAAACCATTACAACATAGATCTCCATAATTTTCTTCATTTTGTAGAACTGAAGCTCTGTACCCAATAAACAATCCTTTATGACTAAACAGCAGCATGGTAATCATATTTTTATTAATTTACTTTTAACATATTTACTTAGCTTTTGCTGTGCTGGGTCCCCGTGGCGGAGCACAGGCTTTCTCCAGCTGCAGTGGGGGCTGTTCTCTGGCTGCAGGTGAGCTGGCTTCTCCTGTTACAGAGTATGGCCTCGGGCACACAGGCTTCAGTAGCTGGGAAACTTGGGCTCTGCAACTGCAATCCGTGGGTCTAGTTGCTCTGCAACATGTGGATCTTCCCAGACCAGAGGTTGAACAGTGCCTCCTGCATTGGCAGGAGGGTTCTTAACCACTGGACCACCAGGGATATCCTGTATTTTAGCCGTTTGAGGAATCACACAAGGTTTACGATAACAGCTTTACCATTTTATATTCCAAACAGCAGGGCACAAAAGTTACAATTTCTCCACATCCTCATCATTACTTGCTATTTTCTGTTTTGTCTGTGTTGATTGTAGCCATCCTAATCAGGGAACTAAAGTGATATTTCATCATAATTTTGATTTGAAGATCCAACCAGTCCATCCTAAAGGAGATCAGTCCTGGGTGTTCACTGGAAGGACTGATGCTGAAGCTGAAACTCCAATACTTTGGCCACCTCATGCGAAGAGTTGACTCTTTGGAAAAGACCCTGATGCTGGGAACGATTGAGGGCAGGAGGAGAGGGGATGACAGAGGATGAGATGGCTGGATGGCATCACTGACTCGATGGACATGAGTTTGAGTAAACTCCGGGAGTTGGTGATGGACAGGGAGGCCTGCCGTGCTGCGATTCATGGGGTCGCAGAGAGTCAGACACGACTGAGCGACTGAACTGGACTGAACTGAACTGGACTGAACACTTAGTGAAATTGAACAGTTGTTTCATGTGCTTGTTGGCCATTCATATATTTTCCTTGGAGACACGCCTTTTCATAACCTTCACCCATTTTTGAATTTAGTTTGGTTTTGTGTAGCTGTTGTCATTCTTAAATTTAAGGAGCTCTCTATATATTCTGCATATTAATCTCTGTATCATAAGTATGCTTTATACATATTTTCCATGTTGAAATTTACCTCTTTGCTCTATTGATATTGTCTTTGATGCATGAATTCTTCAAATTTCATGAAGTCAAATTTGTAATTTTTTTGTCATTTTTGTTGCCTATAGATTGGTCTCATATCCAAGAAGTCATTTGCAAATTCAGTTCTGTGAAGATTTTGCCCTATGTTTTCACTCTAAGAATTGCATGGTTTTAGGCCTTACATTCAAATCTCTGACGCATTCTGAATTAGGTTTGTATGTGCTGTTGGTTAAGGATCCAACATCTTTGCACGTGATTATATGGTTTTATTACTGTCATTTGTTGAAAATATTGTCTTCTCCCCAATGAATGATTTTGACATCCTCATCAAAAATCACTTAACCATATATGTGAGGTTTTATTTCTGGCCTCTCTATTCTATTCCATTTTTCTATGTGTTAGTATTTATGCCAGTACTACATTCTTTTGATTCCTGTAGCTTCAGAGTAAGTTTTGAAATCATCAGATGTGAGTCCTTCAAATTTGTTTATTTTTTTAAATATTATTTTGGTCAATTGGGGTTCTTTGGAATTCCATATGAAACTCCTGGTATAAGTCACCTTTTTCCTATGTGATTAAAATGAGTGCTTAGTCTGCGCCCCGTATTCCATGTGCAGATTTGCAGACATACACGCAAAATAGTGATACTGAGTAGTTCATATAAAGGGTGCATCTGAGGTATGGTATACTAAGAAGATGCAAGATGTGTAAAAATGTCAAGGGTCTTACATACTAAGCTAAGGAGTTTGTCTTTCCTCTGACTTTCTACCACTTATGTTCCAAAGACACAATTTTTTTCTGTGTCCTAAAGAAAAAAAATCACCTTCTCAAGGATAAGACACGGACAGGGCTGTGGGTGGGAAGGGGTGTAACACATAGCCATGTAAAAGCTTCACTGCCGTTCTCACTTCTATGATTTCACTGTCTGTTTTTTCTCTGTTTAATCAAGATGACCCTCAGGTTCCAGCAGAGAAGTTTATTTATTGTCTGTTCTTTACCCCAGGGTTGTGTCTGGTGTGCAACAGGTACCCAAAATGTGTTTGCGGAAATAAGATGAGGAAAATTCAGGGAAAGAACGCATTGACTCAATTTGCATTTGAAATACCAAGTACTCTTTTTGATCAGGTATGAATTCAGTTCATGCTAGGTGGTAAGTACAGTGAGAAATAAAATATGTAAGGAAAAGGTATAAATCCTGCTGTCAAGAGAGAAAGGCAGACATCTTTAACCCCATTTTGTATATGAGAAACATAGGAGTAAGAAAGTAATGTAACTTGTTCAAGGCCGCTCATCTAAAAAGCATCAGAGGGAAAATCTTTTTTTAAAGAATATTTCTGATTCTTTCTACCTTTTGGTAGAATTCAAAAATTTGTGGATAACAAGAGCTATATGGAATGATTAGAAAATGGTCATTATAGAATATAATGATGGACCATCTACTTAAAAGTAGGAATTATTTCTAGAGACCAAGAGAGGTAGAGAGAGTTAGCATTTTTGTCAATGTCTACCAACACCCTATCAGATGATAATTCTCAAGAAACAGAAAACTTATGAAACTCCCACAATCATGAGTCAGATTCAAGATTTGGAATGAAAAATGAATATATCTCCACTACATTGTGAGGTTTCTATGTAAACTATGGCAGAGGAAAGAATGCTGAGGTAAATCAATATGCTTGTTATATAAATTACTAAGCAGATGATTCTGTGAAAAACTCAAAAGTAAAAAGCATAATAAATGTCTCAGTGTATTTTAGTGAAATTAGAGAGAGAACTCCAAATACCACAATGGACATATAGTTAGCATTTTTCTTATTATAACATTATAGAATGAATTGGGGTAAATAAATACACACACATACACACACACAAATGTGGATTTGATTTTCACTAAAATTTTTAGAATGCCTCTAAATTATGATGGATTTCAACTAGTTTTTTTTCTTTCAAATTCTCTATCAAATGTTGTAGTTACTGTGAGCCAATAATAGTAACAAATTGCATTGCATTCTGCTTACCACAGCATAGAGTAAGATTTCTTAGATAATTTGTTTTAAACCTGCTTTATCTTCATAATTAGAATATGAAATGATTACCATTTCAAATAGTTAGACAGGTTTGAATATTTCCTATATTGGTGCTTTCCTCTTTCCTGAAATGTATTCAAACTTTACTTATTTATGAATTGACTCTTTTATCTTTGAGGTAGATGTATAAACTTTTAACAGCTGACAAGCTCTTTTTGAAAAAAAAATCTGCAGAGATACACTGAAAATACAAAACTATAAAGTTCTATACTATTTTCTACTCACCTTCTAGTAGGGGGCACATACATACACACAGGCATATGTCACAGATGAATCCTTTAAAATTTCATATATACTTAAAATTCAAATGCATGACAAATGCTATAAAATTAAAATCCAGGCTGTTGGTTAATTTAGGTGAGATATGGGGAGCAGCTCATCGGTAGAGGTCAGGATAATGGGTTTGTGTGGGGTGGTATTGTCTCTCTCTTGCTCTGGTTGAAGCAAGAGCACCTTCACTTTGAGAAACTTACTGAATAATGCACTTAATGATATATTGCAATTTCTATGTGCATGTTTCACTTTATTAGAAAAATGTTCAAAAGTGTCCAGAGACATAAGAGGGAAAAATTGACTAACAAGTTTGGAGTATATCTCCATGTCTATGTCTATCAGTCTGTCTATCCATCTATTCAGATATAGATTTAAGTATTATAAATGAATGTCCCAGTAAACTTGAAACTTAAGTAGAAATAGATTGAGTCACAGAAAAATATAGATTTCTAAGTGTGATTAAAAAAGGAATAGAAAATATGAATTGTCTTATTTTTAAGAGGCTTCTCTGGTGGCTCAGTGGTAAAGAATCTGACTGCCAATGCAGGAGACACAGGTTCAATCCCAGGGTCAGAAAGATCCTCTGGAGAAGGAGATGGCAACCCATTCCAGTATTCTTGCCTGGGAAATCCTATGTACAGAGGAGTCTGGCAGGCTATAGACCATGGTGTTGCAAAGAGTCAGACATGATTTAGTGAGTAAACAACAATATCTATTCAAGAAATTCATAGTTAAAATCTTTCCTAAAGAAAAAAAAACTATGACTAAATTCTATTGTATGTTTAAGAAAGAAAAATATCAGTCTATGCAAATTTCCCAAGAATAAAAAAAAAAGGGAACTCTTATGAGACCAGCATATTTTTAATTGTAAGGCTCGACAAGAATAGTACAAGAAAAAAAGAAAATTCAATCCAGTTATCACTCAAGAATGTAGACACAAAAAATTGAGCAAGCAAAAGCTAGTGATATGTATAAAAAATAATACATGATGAACAATTTGGAATCTGCCTGCCAACAAGAAACACGGGTCCGATCCCTGAGTCAGAGAGATCCCCTGGAGAAGGAAATGGCAACCCACTCCAGTATTCTTGCCTGGGAAATCCCATGGACAGCGGAGCCTGGAGGGCTGCAGTCCACGGGGTCACAGAAGAGTTGGACACAACCTACTGACAAACAGCAGCTTCATTATTGTGCTAGAGGTATCATTGCAATAATCCACGTAAAATGAAATGAAAGAAAATGTTTAAGATTTAAAAGGAAGAAATAAAAATGCTACTATTTTTAATCAATTGAATATGACAAAATTTTTTTTAAAAATTATTAAAATTGTTGGGTTTATCAATTTTACCAGATAAAAGGCTATTATACAAAATTCAATTTTTTATTAATTTCAACTACTGCTAGTTAGGATATGAAATGATTTTAAAAATATTACAATCCTAAGAATGGATCTAATAGAGAAAGTGCATGGCACTTCCTCCCTTTAGAAAGCTGTAAAACACTCAAACATTTTTTTTTTTTTAGAGCAACTTTAGGTTCATAGCAAGATTGAATGGGAAGTAGAGAGGGTTCCACTATACCGCCTGT
This sequence comes from Cervus canadensis, assembly GCF_019320065.1. Lineage (NCBI taxonomy): Eukaryota > Metazoa > Chordata > Mammalia > Artiodactyla > Cervidae > Cervus > Cervus canadensis. The sequence continues at coordinate 925,306 of NC_057400.1, read as the reverse complement.
CCTTAAAGAAGCATAGCCTTCACTACCAATTACTCTCACCAGAGTGATGCATTTGACTACATTGGCATATCACCATTACTCAAAGTATATAATTTACATTACTGTTTACTCTATGGGTTTTGACAAATATACAATGATTAATGTCTACAATAGCATCATCCATATTCATTTCACCACCCTAAAAATGCCCTATGCCCCACAGATTCACCTCTCCTTGTCCTCTAATTCCTGGAAACGACCTACCATTCTGAAGCTTCCCTGACAGCTCAGTTGGTAAAGAATCCACCTATAATGGAGGAGACCCTGGTTCATTCCAGGGTTGAGAAGATCCACTGGAGAAGGCATAGGCTATCCACTCCAGTATTCATGGGCTTTCCTTGTGGCTCAGCTGGTAAAGAATCCATCTGCAATGCGGGAGACCTGGGTTCGATCCCTGGGTTGGGAAGATCCCCTGGAGAAGGGAAAGGCTACCCACTCCAGTATTCTGGCCTGGAGAATCCCCATGGACAGAGGAGCCTGGAGGTCTACAGTCCATAGGAGCCCAAAGAGTCAGATACATCTGAAAGTGACTTAGCATGCATGAAGAGGATAAAAATGAGAGGAATAAGAAGGTAAGAACATGAAGTCAATCAGGAATGCCATGCAGTAGACTGTTTCTCGCAGCAAAGAGCCAAGGTCAGACGTAGGTGTTTCTATGACTACACATTTAGCATTGCATGATCATGAACTTTTACAGACAGAATGAAACAGTTTGTATAATTTTGTGCCTGACTTATTTCATTTAAAAATGGTTTGAGATACATGCATGCTGTATCATACATTAGTATTTCTTTTTAAATCAGTGAGTAGTATTCTTTTTTTTTTTTTTTTCCAGTGAGTAGTATTCTATTGTTTAAATGTGTGTTTATTAATTCACCTCATGGGGGACATTTGAGTCTCTTCCAGTTTGGAGCTATTATGAGTAAAGTCACCTTATACCTTTTGTACAAGTATTATTATAGATGTGTTTTGAATTCTCTTAAATAAACACCTACTAGTAGAATTATGTCAAAAGGTAGGTATGCTTAATTTTATAAGAAATTTCCAAGGACTTTTTTCAGTGTTTTTCCAAAGACTTTTTCAGTGAGCAATATTTGATCTCATTTATATGAAATATCCATAATATGTAATCCATAGAGATCGCAAGCAGATTAGTGGATGCTGGGACTGGAAGAGAAAGGAGTGCAGAGTGACAATTTAATGGGTACAAGGTCTCCTTTGGGGGTGATGAAAATATTTTCAACCTAGATGGAAATGATTATTGCAAATCCTTGTGGATAAATATCACTGAATTGTTCAGTTTTAAATGGTTAATTTTATCTTATGTGATTTCTACCTCAATAAAAAAGAAATGATGGTAGGGAAAACAAATAATCACAATAATTAACAAAAAGAAAAAAATAGCTAAATTTAACTTAAATCTCATTCATGCTGCTGTTGGATTTTAGTGATGCCTCTTTGTGTTTTTATATTGTCTGCCATAGGAATTACATTCTGTGTTCTTAACTTACCAAAGCTTATTTCAAATGAATTTTGTATATCACTTTACTTATGATGCTTTTTACTGTACAAGAGTAAACTTGATTTTCCATCTAGATATGTTTATTTTTGATATATTGTAATTCTGCTTATATTGCAAATATCAAAGTAAAATAGTGTTATTTTTTTTCCTTAAACAGTTGTCCTTTATAGTGATAAGGAGAGAAATAAAGATAACATTTCATAGTTACTCAGATATTTATTATTTCTATTTTTTATTCCTTCTTTTCATGGCTTTCCAAAACATTCCCAACTTTATTGAGGTATTATTAACATATAATGTTGTGTTAGTTTAAGGTATACAACACAAAATTTCACAACCATCTTCTCACACAGCTCAATTTTTCTTTTCTTATGATAACACTTTTAAGGTTTATTCTCTTAGCAACTTTCAAACATGTAATTGTTAACTGCTGATTTCATGGCGTATATTATATCCTCAGAACGTATTTATCCTATAACTAAAAGTCTTACCTTTTAAACACCTCACTCGGTTCCCCTACCTCCAAACCCCAGCTCTGGAAACCACCAATCTGTTCTTTGTTTCTCAAATTTGATGCCTACAGTATTTATCTTTTTCTGCCTGGCTTACTCCACTCAGCACAAAATACTCAAGGCCCTTTTATGTTGTCACAAATTGCTTACCTTTTTGTCATGACCAAATAATACTCATGTTTCTTAATTCACTCATCTGTCAGTGTAAACTTAGGCTGTTTCCGTATCTTGGCTCTTGTAAATAAAGCTGCAATGAACACAGAGATGTAGATATTTCTTCAGTGTAGTGATTTTGTTTCTTCCAGATATAAATCCAGAAGTATACTTGTTGGTCGTATAGTAGTTACATTTTGAATTCTTTGAGAACTGTCCGTACAGTTTTCTCTAGTCACTGTGTCAATTTTAGCCCAGCAGTATACAAGGATTTCCTTTTCTCCACATCCTTAACCACACTTCTCCCCCACACCTCTCTCTCCCTCTCTCTGTAATAGATGTTCTAAAAGAGTGAGATGATTTTTCATTGTGATTTTGATTTGCATTATCCTGATCGTTACTGATGCTAAGCACTTTTCATGGACCTGTTGGTCATTTGACTATCTACTTTAGAAAAACCTAAATCTATATTTTCAAGTACTTTGTCCACTTTTTGCTATTGAGTTATACTAGTTTATTTATTTTGGAGTATTAACCCTTTATCAGATGAGTGACTTGTAACTATTTTCTCCCACACAGTAGGTAATCTTTTCCTTTTTTGCTTGCTCCATCTTTTTTGGAAGATTTTTAGTTTGATGTGGTCTCACTTGTTTACTTTTTTGTTGTTGTTGTTGCCACTAGTGCTTTAAGTATCATATCCAAGAAAATCATTGCCAAGACTAAGATCAAGGATCTCCTTACTTATGTTTTCTTCCAGGAGTATTATGGTTTCAAGGCTTACATTTAATGCATTAACCCATTTCCAATTAGCCTTTTATGACTGGTGCAAGATACAAGTTTAAATCCAATCTTTTCAATTTATTTCAATTTATTATTGAAAATATTCAACTTTTGCAGCACCATTTATTGAACAAACTGTCTTTTCTCCATTGTGTATTCTTGGCTCCCCTGTTATTATTACCTGGCAATATTCATGAATTTACTTTTGGAGTCTCAATTACGTTTCACTAGTATATGTGTCTGTTTATAACGCCAGTGCCATAACGTTTTGATTTCTGTGCTTTATAATATAGCTTGAAATTAGGAAGTCAGATGCTCCTGTTTTGTTCTTCTTTCTCAGAATCACATTGACTATTCAGGGTCTTTCATGGTTTCATGCAACTTTTAGGAATTTTTTTTGTCTACTTTTGTGAAAAATGCCATTGGAGTCTTGATAGAGATTGCATTGAACCTGTAGACATATTTGGGTACTATGAATATTTTAAAAATATCAATTCTTCCAATCCATGAACATGGGCTATTTCTCCATTTATTTGTGGTTTCTTTAATATCTTTCTTCAGTATCTTACAGTGTAGAGATCACTGTAGATCATCAGTGATCTCAGTGTACAGATCATTCACTCCTTGGGTAAATTTATTCCTAAGTATTCCATTATAGTTAATGCTATTGTAAATGGGTTTTTAAAATTTCTTTTTCTAAGAATCCATTTTTATCATATAAAAACAACATTGATTTTTGTATGTTGATTTTGTATCCTTAAACTATGAAACTCATTGATTTGATCTAAGTTTTTGTGGATTATTCAAGATTTTCTATAGTCTAAAATCAAGAAAAGTGAAAGTGAAAGTCACTCAGTCATGTCAGACTCCTTGAAAACAGTTGGACTATACAGTCCCTGGAATTCTCCAAGCCAGAATACTGGAGTGGATCTTCCCAACCCAGGGATTGAACCTAGGTCTCCTGCATTGTAGGCATATGCTTTACCAGCGGAGCCACAAGGGAAGCCGAAGAATGCTGGGTTAGTTAGCCTATCCCTTTCCCAGTGGATCTTCCTGATCCAGGAATAGAACCGGGTTCTCCTGCATTGCAGGAGGATTTTTTTTTTACCAACTGAGCTCTGAGGGAAGTCATTATTCTTAAATCATGTCATCTACAAGTGACATCTCCTTGGACTGCAAGGAGATCCAACCCGTCCATCCTGAAGGAGATCAGTCCTGGGTGTTCATTGGTAGGACTGATGCTGAAGCTGAAACTCCAATACTTCGGTCACCTGATGTGAAGAGCTGACTCATGGGAAAAGGCCCTGACGCTGGGAGGGATTGGGGGCAGGAGGAGAAGGGGACGACAGAGGATGAGATGGTTGGATGGCATCACAGACTCCATGGGCATGAGTTTGAGTAAACTCCGGGAGTTTGTGATGGACAGGGAGGCCTGGCGTGCTGCGATTCATGGGGCCGCAAAGAGTCGGACATGACTGAGCGACTGAACTGACTAACTAACAAATAGGAATAATTTTACTTCTTCCTTTCTTTTCTGATACTTTTCTTTTTTTTCCCTTGCTTTATTGCTTGGATAGCACTTTCAGTACTGTATTGGATAGGAGCAATGAGAATAGCAATCTTGTCTTATTCATAATTTTAGAGGAATAGGTCCTGTCCAATAAGTCTGAAGTTAGCTGTGGGTTTAGCATATATGGCCTTACGATACTGATATATACTCCTTCCATATCTAATTTTTAAGCTTTTAATCACTAAAGATAGATTTTGTTAGTTGATTTTTCTGCATTGATTGAGATGATCATGAATTTTATCTCTTATTCTACTAACAGGATATTCCATATTTCCTGATTTGTGTACATTGACTCATCCTTGTTTTCTGGGGATGAATCTGTTTTGATCGCGGTGTCTGATACTTTTAGTGTGCTGTTAAATGTTTTGCTAACATTTTTTTTTCCATTTATTTTTATTAGTTGGAGGCTAATTACTTTACAATATTGTAGTGGTTTTGTGTTTTTTGCCATACATTGACATGAATCAGCCGTGGATTTACATGTGTTTCCCATCCTGAACCCCCCTCCCACCTCCCTCCCCATCCCATCCATCTGCGTCATCCCAGTGCACCAGCCCCAAGCACTTGTCTCATGCATCCAACCTGGACTGGCGATCTGTTTCACATTTGATAATATACATGTTTTGATGCTGTTCTCTCAGATCATCCCACCCTCACCTTCTCCCATAGAGTCCAAAAGTCTGTTCTATACATCTGTGTCTTTTTTTCTGTCTTGCATATAGGGTTATCATTACCATCTTTCTAAAGTCCATATATATGCGTTAGTATACTATATTGGTGTTTACCTTTCTGGCTTACTTCACTCTGTATATTTGCTAACATTTTGTTGAGAATTTTTGCATCTATATTTATCAAGAATAGTGGCCTGTGGTTTTCTCTTTTGTGGTGTCCTTGGACGGCTTTGACATCAGTGTGATGCTGGCCTTGTGAAATGTATTTGGCAGCACTTCCTCTTGTTCAAATTTTTTTTCCCTTTTGTAAGAGTTTGAGAAGGACTGGTGTTAATTTTACTTTAAATATTTGGTAAAAGTCACCAGTAAAACCATCTGTTCCTGTGTTTTTGTTGTTGCTGATTTAGGGGAGTGTTGATTACTAATTCAGCTTTACTTATTATTAGTCTGTTCATATTTTCTATTGCCTTGTGACTCAATCTTGCTAGGCTGTGTGTTTCTAGGAATGTATTCATTTCTTCTGGGTTGTCCAATGTGTTTGCACATAACTCTTCATAACAGACTTTTATGATTATTTGTATTTCTCTGGTTCAGCTCTAACGTATTTTCTATTATCTATAATTTTACTTATTTGTATCCTCTTTTTTCTTGATTAGTCTAGTTAAAGTTTTGTCAGTTTTATTTATTATTTCAAAGATGCACTCTTTATTTTGTTAATCCTTTATAGTTTTATTCTCTATATAATTTATTTATGCTTTAAATTTATTATCACATTCCTTCTGCTAACATTGGTCTTAGTTTGGTTTTCATTTCCTAGAATTTGGAGGTGTAAAGTTAGATTGTTTGAGAGTTTTGTTTTTTTTTTCCTTGATGTAATTTAATCATTAAAAACCTTCTTGGAATGGCTTTCGCTTCATTCTGTAAATTTAAATATGTTATTTTTCCAGTTTTATTTGTCTCAAAATGCTTTTGTATTTCTGTTTTAATTTCTTATTGGATCGATTTGTTGTTCAGAAGTTTGTTGTTTAATTCCCATGTATTTTTATTTTCTCATTTTCATGTTATGGATGTCTAATTTTATGAAATTCTTTTATCCTAAGAGCCACCAGAGAAAGTTATGTATACATATACATATATAAAAATGAATAATAGGCTTGGTTGACAGTTTCGCTTTCAGTATTTGAATGTATTATTTCATTCTATCCTGGTTTGCAAAGTTTCTGTTGAATGATCTGCTCATAATTTTGTGTAATATGTTCTTGTATATGACATGTCTCTTTTCTTCTGCTATTTTTAACCTCCTGTCTTTGCCTTTAACTATTAGCAATCTAATTATAAATTGTCTTGATGCAACCCTTTTCAGGTTCAATTGATTTCAGGTCCTTTGGTCATTATGAGTCTGCATATCCATTTATCTCCCCAGGTTTGGGAAGTTTTCAGCCATTATTGCTTTAAATATACTTTCTGTGCCCTTCTCTTTAGCTTCCCTGTCTGTAGTTTCCATAAGTCATAGAGTTTCTTCATGATTTTTTATTCTGTTTACCTTTGGCTCCTCTGAGTGAATAACTTCAAGGTCACTGAGTCTTTTCTTTTGTTTGATCAAGTCAGTTATTGAAGCTCTCTAAATTTATTTTTAAAAGTTAGTCATTGCACTCTTCAGGTTTCTGCTTTTCTTTGTGGTAAGATTTCTATTTCTTTGTTGGACTTCATTGCTTTTACACTTTTGTTTTGTTGTTTTAATGTGTGTTCTTGTAGATTACTAAATTTCTTTGAAAGAATTATTCTAAATTATTTATCAGTCAGTGTATAGATTTTTTCTTTAGAGTTAATGATTGGGGTTTCATTAGTTTGCTTTAATGGTGTCATGTCTACCTAATTCTTTGTGATCCTTAATTTTCTTTTGTGGTATCTGAGCATTTGAACAAGTTCCGTTCTCTTCCAGACTTTAAGGTTCACTACGTCAAAGGTAGTTCTTCACCTGCCGGCTAAGTTTGGGATTCTGGTAGCGGATACGATCCTTCCGCATGTAGTGCTTGCTGGTGGCCTCCCAGGGCAGGTGGGCTTATCAGCAAAGTTTCTATTTTGGCAAGGCTACTGCCTAAATTCTGAGATTGGGGTGGGGAGGTGGCCTTGTTCGTGGCTGGCAAAAGTTAGACGAGACTCCTGGCTTGTTGCTCTGCCAAAGTGCAGCCGCGGCGTGGGCTCCGCAATTGCCTGCAGTCTCTTGTCAGGTTTCCCAGTCAACAGGTCTGTGTTCTGTACTCAGAAGTTTGGCAGGGCTGAAAATACGCTCCCCAACCTGAGTGAAGCCATAGGAGAGGGTCTATGGCTACTCCAGCTAGGTTATCACTAGGGGTCAAAATCTGGCAGAGAAGTCCACCAAGCTTCTCGGCCTACCAAGACAACTGGTCTGGTCCAGTAGATAGAGAGGTGGACTGAGTCTCTTCTTGGGTACTGCTGTAAGGAGGATTGTAAGGTCGACTGAATAGCGCCTAGTGTTCTGGCTAGTTTTGGTGGCCAGGCAGGACTGGGAGCTGTATTCAGCAGTGAAATGTGGGAGCTATCATTTTCCTTTCTTGCCTGGCTGGAAAGCAAAACAGGTCCAAAGATGGCACAGCCCATTGTTTGTGTATCCAAACCAGGCAAAACCCATACTGAGCTCCCTGCTCACACAAGGGCAGCAGCTTATCACTGCAGGAAAGCTTTGTTCTAGTGCTTTTTTAAGTAGGGTGGTAGGAAGGGTTATCCTGTCTCCCAAGTGCTCAGGTTAGGTTTCCTGATTAAGTGGGGTTGCAGAAAGTATTAAGTAAGTTGGGTTATGAATGAGCTACCTTGCTTGGGCAGGATAGCAAAAAAGGTTCATTGTTTGGAGTCCTAAATCAGGCAGAAATGTGCATCATATTTTCTAGCCAACCGGGGCCACTGGTGTGGCTCTGCAGATGAGAAAAGTTTCTGGCTAGGCTCTACATGGGCACCAGTGTGAAGAGAAACTCATCTGCTAAGATCTGAGCACTGCCTGATAAAAGCCTCAGCTCCTTTCCACCAAAATCTGAGCTCCAGTCATTCATCCTTGCAGGATGCCTCCCACACAATCCCTGTGAGACGCAACCCAGCTGGGGTTCCTGGAAAGTGACCCACAGTGCTGGGAGAGCTGAATGTCTACCTTGCACTCTCCCCCAACTAAAGAAACCCGAGGCCCTGAGGAATCCTCTCCATTCAGACCACTGCCAGCCTGGGGGAGAGGCAACCCAGCCAGCGTGGACACTCCTTTCGCTCTCCTAGGGTGCTCCTTCTGCGTATCTGTGGTCCACGGGGTTGTTTCAGCTTCACCCTTGTGTTCTGTAATTTTCACAATGGTGTCTTGTTTATGGATAACTACTAGCTGGTCTTCTCATGAGGGTGACTAAAATCTGTAATGATCCATGTCACCATCTTGGTGATGCCACCTTCTTTATTCCTACTTGAAGATCCAAGTTTTCTTGACATTGTTTTCTATTTGAAAACATTTCTAATTGAAATGCAACCTGACTGCCACATTATTGTATTTGGAATAGCTGTGAAGTTAAGTTTAAAATGTGGTGATGAAGAACGAGGCTGGAAGAGTAAGAGGGAAAGGAATTTGGAAATTTGAAGTCCGTCATGTGTGATGAAGAGAGGGTAAAGGATTTTATTCATAGTTAGTTTTGAATAACTGAGCATTATCCCAAGAGACCACAAAACATTGATTTCTGACCCTCTCACCAATGGAATGAGTAATTTTTAGTGGTTATAGACCTTCTGTGAACCTGTTTTGTTTTTGTAAAATAATAGTAATATATAATAAAGTATATTAGTGTATTATTAGTATTAGTGAACAAGCATAGATCAGGTAATGCCATATTGCATATATCTCATACACACTGGTTCTTTTCCTGGTAGGGAAAAAAAGAAAAAAATGTATGCCTTTTCCCAGAAATGCATTTATATTTAAAAGTACTCCGTATGTATTCTGATGAAAAGCCTGATTTCAATGGTGGAATTTCAGGCATCAGATTTTGTCAGGAAGGGGAGCATAGCCAGGAGAGAAAGAACTCTAAGAGGACCATCACACAACTATACAAATATCAATCACTATTATTGTCCTCACATATTTTAGAGCTATGAATAACTATTTTACTGCTAAGAATTGGGAGGCATAAGGAAACTATATAAAAATAAAGGGTTATGCTTTAGTTTAGAAAGTAAGGAATTAGAATCAGTGATATCACTTAGTTTTACAAAGAACAATCACAAATTATGAAGTGCATTCATTTTGTTAATATGTAAAATATTCAGTCCAAATACATGGAATATTACAGATACTTCATAATTTTAAAATAATAAAGAGATAAAAACTAAAATTTAGAAGACTTTCAAAATACAACTTCTAACAATTACCTATTTGCATATATAGAGGTGGAAAAGGAGGTTCTATTTCAAACCACCTAGATCATTATGACAGACTCAATATATCAGAGGATGTGTTATTAAATAGATAGCTATAAAGAAGGATAAAATTAATTTTACAGTACAGTGCTCCTTCTAAATATGTGTGTTTGCTGGAAGAATTTGGTCTTGCTTTTTAAATAAAAAGTGACTTTTTATTCTTGGTGTTCTACCAAGTTTGGACCCTCAGGGAAATTAAGCAGACTGGTCACATTTTATCCATATGTAAATTCATGTCACCAGACACTTCTGTATTATCTCTCATAATTTAGCAGAAATATTAGTCTCAGAAAGTTGTTTCATTGGGGGCCAGTAGAGTAAGCATAGGTAAGTTGATCTGAGGTTTTATGGGAGTCTTATAGAAATTCTTAATGTAGCTTAAAAATATCTAAAAGTCTTCCTTTTCTTATGTTTACTTTTGATTTTGTGAGTCCTTAATAAAAAAAAAATAATTATATTCTAAATAAAATTCTAAAAGTAAATTTAATATTATATATTTATTCTATATTTTTGGAGAAAATGGATAATTCTGTAGTTTTTGTTTCTATCAAAGAACAAAGACTATTATTTAGATTTCTGGAAATACATGGTTTATCACTCAAATGATGAATATCCCCAATGAAGATCTTCATCTTTTCTCTGTCACTCTCTGTCTTTATAAATTTTTATATTATTTGTCATCATAATATAAGCTGTGATAATTGTATTAAATAATTTTGCAAATTGTAAAGCAAACTGTATTTGCTGTGATTAATATAGCATAACTGCACTGAAAAAAAAAATAACCTGATGGCAGTCTGTTAAATATTCCAGAATGCTGTATATTGCTCTTCTAGAAGGCTTCTTCCTCTTCCTACCTCAGTTTCTTTGTTCTTCCTCTCTCTCTCCTATTCCCTTCCTTTTTTCTCCTCATTTACATTTTTTCTCCCTCCTTTCTTCCCTCACTCTCTTTTCTTCTGTCTTTTTTCCCACTGTGCAAAGGTTTAGGTACATTAGTAAATGAGACAGTTTGTGTCCTTAAGCCACAACATATCCTAAAAATCGAACAAGTTTATAACTTCAGCACAATCACTATTGCTCAGTTTTTTTTTACTATATATTGCTGAAAGTTTACATATTCTACTCTAATTAACTTCCTCATTGCAGATTCTCCACTCTAAAATCTCACCTTCTATTTACTGAAGCCTAAAATACTGTAGTATATGTGTGCGCGCGTGCGTGTGTGTGTGTGAATGTATTCCCCTACATGCAAATATTTAATGGTCCAATCTACTTTATAAAGGTCATTCAGATCATGGTTTCCAATATCATTCTCCAGTAAAAGAAACCAGGGCTTCTTGGAGAAAAGGTTTATTATAGGACTTGAGAAAGCAATATATGAAATGAGTCCAGAGAAAGCAATATACGAAATGAGTCCACAGAACACCGTGGTGCTAGAAAGTAAAGTGCTCAAAAAACAAACCCATGGGATATGTCTAAAGCACACAGCAGCCACTTGAAAGACCCTATAAAGCCACAGCAGGAACAATCTGAGCGACCAAAATAAATAGCATAGTAGTGCATTTTAGACCAAATATTTATAAGTATTTATTTATAAAATAAACATTCATATGTCTATACGGATGCAAATAAATGCTTGAATAAGCAAGTAATGAGAGAGAATAGACATATTTCCTGGACAAAAAAATTCCAGATAATTTATGCATATACTGCCTCCCTGAGAAGATGAAATGTAACTCTCCAATCCTGAAGTACGGAGTGAATAAGGAACTTCTGTCCACAGAGGACAGAAAGGAAACAGGAAAAGAGTAATTACAGTAGAGAAACCTGATAAACACTATTCAACCAGGTAATCAAGGCCAACATCAACAGGAGTAACTATAATTAATCAGTGTGTATCTTCAATATGATCTAATGGAAATGACACTTCACCTCTGTAGTCTTCCTCCAAAAGTCATTAACTCAATTCTAACCATGAGAAAAAACCATCAAAATGCAGACAAATTGAAGGACAGTCTATAATACCCAAATTGAAGCTCAATCTACAACATATTTGAGTAGTATTCTTCAAATTTATCAAGCTCGTCAAAAAACCAAAGTGTAAGAAGCTGTTACAGCCAAGAAGAGTCTGAGGAGACATGAAATTTAAATGTAATGTGGTGTCTTGGATGAAAGCCTTGAACAGTAGAAGGAAATTAGGTAAAAACTAAGAAAACCTAAATCAAGTAAGGACTTTAGTTAGTTTTAAAAGCTAACAAAATAAAATTCTCTAATCATGTTTAAAATTATCAAAGTAATATGTGCTGTTTTAAGAAGAGAAATGTCACAATAAAAATTATATAGACATACCTATTTGAGTGGGCTTTCCAGGTGGCACTAGTGGTAAATGCAGGTAGATGTAAAATATGAGAGTTCCATCCCTGAGTCAGAAAGATCCCCTGAAAGAGGGCATGGCAACCCACTCCAGTATTCTTGCCTGGAGAATTCTATAGACAGAGGAGCCTGGCGGGTCATGATCCACAGTGTCACACAGAGTCAGACTATACTGAAGCAACTTAGCATGCACACACATATATATTTGAGTAAGCTACTCATACTGAGAAACCTGTATGCAGGTCAGGAAGCAACAGTTAGAACTGGACATGAAACAACAGACTGGTTCCAAATAGGAGAAGGAGTACCTCAAGGCTGCATATTGTCACCCTGCTTATTTAACTTACATGCAGAGTACATCATGAGAAACGCTGCGGGGAGGAAGCACAAGCTGGAATCAAGATTGCCGGGAGAAATATCAATAACCTCCGATATGCAGATGACACTATCCTTGTGGCAGAAAGTGAAGAGGAACTAAAAAGCCTCTTGATGAAAGTGAAAGAGGAGAGTGAAAAAGTTGGCTTACAGCTCAGCATTCAGAAAACTGAGATCATGGCATCTGGTCCCATCACTTCATGGGAAATAGATGAAGAAACAGTGGAAACAGTGTCAGACTTTATTTTGGGGGGCTCCAAAATCACTGCAGATGGTGATTACAGCCATGAAATTAAAAGACGCTTACTCCTTGGAAGGAAAGTTACAACCAACCTAGACAGCATATTAAAAAGCAGAGACATTACTTTGCCAACAAAGGTCCATCCAGTCTAGGATATGGTTTTTCCAGTGGTCATGTATGGATGTGAGAGTTGGACTGTGAAGAAAGCTGAGCACCGAAGAATTGATGCTTTTGAACTGTGGTGTTGGAGAAGACTCTTGAGAGTCCCTTGGACTGCAAAGAGATCCAACCAGTCCATTCTAAAGGAGATCAGTCCTGGGTGTTCATTGGTAGGACTGATGCTGAAGCTGACACTCCAATTCTTTGGCCACCTGATGTGAAGAGTTGACTCATTGGAAAAGACCCTGATGCTGGGAGGGATTGGGGATGGGAGGAGAATGGGACGACAGAGGATGAGATGGCTGGATGGCATCACCGACTCGATGGACATGAGTTTGTGTAAACTCCTGGAGTTGGTGATGGATGGGGAGGCCTGGCGTGCTGCGGTCATGGCCGCAAAGAGTCGGACCCGACTGAGCAAGTGAACTGAACTGAACTGAACTCATACTTAACCATTCCACCTTGTATCCTCAAGGTAATCAACAAACAACCAGGAGTAAATTAAATCACAACTTTTTATTACTTGCAGATGTATATAAAGCCACATTTAAACACAAATATGTTTTACCAAAATAGAGTCCTGTTTTACACATTGTTTTCCATCTTGCACTTTTTACTTTTCTTGCATCACTTATGAATCATGAGTATTACTCTGTTTAAAGTGAAGTAGTTTTCTCTTTTCATTTCCATTGCATCGTCCCCCTCCACAGCTCCCCACTTCACCCTAAGGTAATGTGTGTTAACAATTTATATTTTTCTCCATACTCTAATAACTATATATACAACATATATGGATAGCTATAGAAACACACACGCAAGGGTCATTTTTCCTATTTTCATCAGCATTTGTTTACAAAATATAATTTTTATTATAAGATGCTCCTCTCCATATTACATTTATTACTCAGTAATACATCATAAAAATTCCTCCAGGTAAACTGGTAGCAGTATAGATAATACATGTTCATATAGATAACCATAATTTATCTAACTACTTAATGCGTATTGACTTTATTTTCAGTAATTTCACACTACAATTAATGCTATAATAAATATAGCTATATGTCTATATATCCTAATACCCAATGTGTTTATTTCTACAAATGGAGTTGTTAAAAAAATTCATGTTATTTTAATTGTAATAGATTTTTTCTAAACCAGTTTCACAGAGGGTTCTAACAATATGCGTGTGTTATCAGCAATAGGTATTATATATCTCAGTTTTCCCAATGTGGTGGATTAAAAGTAGTGGCTCATTTTAATTTGGTCTGAATTTCTGCATTTCCCTGACTCCTGAATCTGTTTTTCTTTTTTTTTTTATTCCATTAGTGTACTGGTTATTTGAATTTGCTCTATTGGCTTATTTATAGACTTTTCTGAATTTTCTATTGAATTGACTGTTTATTCTTCATTTTTAAAAGCTTTCTGAACTTTCTAGATATTAAAATTTTAGTCTTGCAATGCACATTGTGCCCCAGTACCCTTTTGTAATTTTAATAACTAACCCCAAAACTAAGTGGCTTAAAGCTGCAACGTCATCCTTCAGTTTGGGTGTAGCTTAGTACTCTTAGGGACAGCTCCTCCGGAATGACTCCTCTCCTAGGAATTCTGTCAATTAAAAAGGTAGTTTACATGACAAAAATGTTGCTGCTGTCCTGTTGCCAAGTCATGTCCGACTCTTTGCAAACCCATGGACTACAGCACACCAGGCCTGCCTGTCCCTCACTGTTGCCTGGAGTTCACTCAAGTTCATGTCCATTGAATCGGTGATGCTATCCAACTATCTGCCGCCCTCCTCCTTCTCCTGTTGCCTTTGATCTTTCCCAGCATCAAGGTCTTTTCCAATGAATCAGCTCTTCGCAGCAGGTGGCCAAAGTATTGGGGCTTCAGCTCAGCATCAGTCCTTCCAATCAGTATTCAGGGTTGATTTCCCTGAGGATTGACTGGTTTGATCTCCTTGCAGGCCAAGGGACTCTCAAGAGACAGAAATTTATTTCTTCATAATTCCAGAGGCTGGAAGTTGAAGATGAAATTTTTCACAAATTTGGTTTCTTCAGAGGCATCTTCTCCTTGATCTACAGATGGCCACTTTCTTTCTGTATCCTTACATGTCTTCTGTTTACAAGCATACATGAGATCCATGATGCTTATTTATGGGTCCAGATTTCCTTTTATTATTAGAACACTGGTCATATTAAATTAGAGCCCACCCTAATGGACTCATTTTAACTCCTCTTTAAAGGCCCTGTCTCCAAAAAATGGTCACATTTTCAGATATAGTTATTAGGGTTTCAGTATATGAACTTGGTGAAGAAGCAATTCAGTTGATACCACTTGATTCCATTGTCAATTTTTATACTAATACTTTATTAAGTTTACTATAGTTGCATTCTGATATGTATGCCATCAATGAAAAGATCTTCCCCTTCAGTATATGTTCAAATATTTCAAACATGTTCAAACAGTGCTATACATAGATTCCTCTCTATAAACTTTAAAATAATTTTGTCCAGTTAATTACAACTAAAAATACAAATTCTAATTTCAGTTGCATTAAATACATATATTAATTGAGATAATTTATATTTTTGATAACAATTTTTTCCATTCAATAACATAAACACCACTTGTTTATATCTTGACAATTTGCTTCCATAAGAAAATCTAGTTTCTTCACATAACTTCTAAGATTATTATGTAGACATGTTAATAAGTACATGTTACACGACATCATGATACAGCATTATTACACAATAAGTCCAGAAATAGGAGGTCACTTTCTCAAACTAATAAAGGTATCAACAAAATACTTATAGCTGAAATCACACTGACAGAAAGTCAAGGATATTCTCTCTGAATACTCCCACTTAACATTGTGCCGGAAGTCTTTAACAGTGCACTATCATAAGAAAAATGAATTTCATACAGATTGCAAAGTTAAATGTAAACTTGCCCTTATTGACAGACAGCATGATTATATACACAGGAAGGCCCAACCTTCCAAAAACAAAAACAAAAATCTCCTAAAACTATTAATTAACTTTAGGGAGTTTAACAAGATTACAAAATATAAGGCCAACTCGAAAATTGTTTTTTAAGATTTTTCTTTTTATGTGGACCATTTTTAAGTCTCTTACTGAATGTGTTACAATATAGTTGTTGTTTTATGCTTGGTGCTTTGGGTGCAAGGCAGGTTGGAGCTTAGCTGCCCAAGCTAGGATCAAAGCCACACCCCCTGCATTAGAAGGTGAAGTCTTAACCACTGGACCACCAGAGAAGTCCCTCAAAAGGTTTTTTAAAAATATATTTTGATAGGTTAGAAAAAAGCAAAAACAAAATTTTAAAAATACTGTATAATTTATAATTGCCCCCAAAATTAAATAGTTTTAAGAAGCTGATGTTCAATCATTCCAAAATGATAATATTGTTGAAAATATTATCATTTCTCCATTGAATTACTTTGCATCTCCATCACAAATCAAATGGTAATATTTTTGCTGGTCTCTTTCTGGACCTTCTATTTCCTCCCATTGATCTCAGTGCCTATTTCCTCAAAAATGCTGTACTATCTTGATTACCTTAGCTTTATATTAAATCATAAAATTGAGCAGTAAGATTTCTCAAGATGTTATTCTATTTCAAAATTGTTTTAACTACCTAGTTCCCTTGACTTTCCATGCACATTTTAAAATTAGCTTGTGATATCTTTTTTAAAAAATAAAACACATAGTATATACCACAGAAGTATCACACTGGATATTTATCCTAGGTCAGATGTTTTTAAACTTTTCTGTATTTTATTTTGGCAAATATTTCTGTGAATATTTTAAGGCTTATTGGCCATACAGTGTTCTGTTGCAACTACTCACCTCTGCTTTTATGGTGTAAAGGAAGCCACAGACAGCAGTTGACTGGCATTGCTGTATTGCAAGAAGATTTTATTACATAAACAGACAGTGGGCTGGGTTTTGCCTGAAGGATGTAGTTTCTCAAAACTTGACCTTGATAAATATAAACACAGAAACCTACATACACGATTTGTAGAAATTTTGTTGAAATAACCATAAGCCACAAACAAACCAAGTATCTTTTGATTGCTAAATGGATAAACAAAAATGTGGTACCCCCATACACTATAATACTACTCAGCTGGAGGAAGAATAAACTGTTGCCACATACAACCTGAATGACTCTCAAGGCATCATATTGAGTGAAACATAACAGTGTCCAAAGACTAACAGTGTATGATTCCACTTATATGATCTTACTGAAGGGAACAGTACTGACATAGAACCCATCAGTGAATGTGTTAGCGAAGGTGCAACAGTGTGGTTTATATGAAATATACATCTGGTCACTCAGATGACAAAAAATGTCTCATATATACAGCTTTTGAACTCTTGGAATTTCCATAGAGGTAAAAGAAATAGGAGTAGCTTTGGAGAAAGAAATGGCACCCCACTCCAATATTCTTGCCTGGAAAATCCCGTGGACTGAGGATCCTGGTAGGCTACAGTCCATGGGGTCGCAAAGAGTCGGACACGACTGAGTGACTTCACTTTCTTTGTTATAATATCTGAACTCCCTAGTCTCCCCTGTTCTGAGAAAAAGATGTTTCAGAGCTACTAAGGCTAAATGAGGGTTTTCTTACTGGTAACTAACTTTCCAGCCCCTTTCCATTATAACTAGATTTATGCTAAGATGGCTTTCGGAAAGCACCTAAGAACGAGCGCTGGTTGCCAGAAGAACCGACCAAGAATAGAGGGCTGGAGCTTTCCATCTCACCCCTCATTCTGTGTTAAAGAGAGGGGCTGGAGATCGACTCAACCACCAATGCCAAGGATTTAATCAATTATGCCTGTACAATGAGGTCTCCGTAAAACCCCAGAAAGACAAAACTCAGAATGCTTCCAGATTGGTAAACCAGAATCCTTCCACATCCTACCATGCTGATCTTCAAACTTCATGGGGACAGAAGCTCCTAAATTCAAGATCTTACCCTATGTATCTTTTTACCTGGCTGTTGATTCATATTCTTTAACTATTTGTGTAATAAACTCATACACTAATGAGTAAATGGGTTTCCTGTGTTCTGTAAGCCACTCTAGCAAATTAATAAAACCTAAGGAGGCAGTCTTGGGAACCTCTGATTCATAGGTAGTTGGTCAGAAACACAGGCAACAACTTGGACCTGCCAACAACACCCAGTGGAGGAGCCGTCTTCTGGGACTGAGCCCTTACCTGTGAAATCTGATGCTATCTCCATGTAGACAGTGTCAAATTGAGTCAGGTTGTAGGACATTCAGCTGGTGTCAAATAATTGCTTGAATGCATGGGGGGAAACCCCACACAGGCTGGAATTGTGTTTGGAATGGTGAGAAATAGAACAGCATGAATGTAAAGCGGAGCATAAGGGAGATTTTTAGGGAGACAGACCAGTCTATATCCTGATGATGGTGGTGGACACAGATCTATATATATGTTCAATTTTATAAAGCTCTAGACAAAAAACACATGGAAAGTGAAAGGATATCATTCAATTCATCCTAGATTCAAATGGAAGATGAGCTTGCAGCCCTCTTTAATCCGTCAGAGTCATTTAGATTTCTATGCACATTTGCAACATGTACATTTCTTCCTTTCTGCTACATATATACATGTATTTATTTATTTACACACATATAGAGTTTATACACACACACACACATGGGCTTCTCTGGTAGCTCAGCTGGTAAAGAATCCACCTGCAATGCAGGAGATCTGGGTTCAATCCCTGAGTTGGGAAGATTGCCTGGAGGAGGGCATGGCAACCCACTCCAGTGTTCTTGCCTAGAGAATGCCCATGGACAGAGGAGCCTGGCAGGTTACAGTCCCTGTAACTGTAACAAAGAGTTGGACACGACTGGGCAAGTACACACAGCACAGCACATACACATACATGTATACACACACACGTGTATATAACTGCAGGGCTTCTCCAGGGGCTCAGTGGTAAAGAATCTGCCCGCCAATGCAGGAGACAGACTCAATCCCTAAGTCAGGGAGATCCCTTGGAGAAGGAAATGGCAACACATTCCAGTATTCTTGCTTGGGATATCTCATGAACAAACCTGGCAAGCTACAGTCCATGGAGCCATACACAGCTGTACATGACCTAGTGGCTAAACAACAGCGTACATATATAACCCTAAATGGAAAGTAACCTTTAAAAATTAAAAAAAAAAAACTTTTAAAATGTAATGGGGTTTATTTAAGAATAATCTATAAAAATTAGACAATAACATTTTAGCTCTCTTCTTATTCTTACTGATACAAATGCATCTGGCCTTGACATAACTGGTTAGTTAGGTACAGAATTTGGCAGTAGCTCTAACCCATTTGTCCCTTTCTGGGCTGTAATGGAGCTTTCTTCCTGGACACCCTGGTCAGGACAGCTGCCTCATCATAATTTATTCTGGTATAATAAGATGGGTTAGACACACTGAACATGTTCTTTGTAGGAAAAGAAGCCCCGGGAGTGGTAAAAACAACAGTCCTTGCTTTCTCCACTGCAGAAAGAGTTAATTTTCTGTGGTGATTTTATACTTACTTATTTTGTAATATAGTAGTGAAGGCTTTGCTTGCTAGCAGTGATCTGCTGATTTTCATGTGCTGGTGGTCAGTTCCCATGGAGGTGCTAGCCTTTCTTGCTTGGATAATTACTTAAAATACATTTATGGGAATTAACCAAACTGGGTACCCTCGGCAGCCCATGGGCTCATCTCGGCCCCCTGGCTGTGCACAGCCAGAGCAGAGACCATTAGGAACCGACAAAGGAATGAAGGTAAGATGGGAACAAGGAAAATGTTCTTTAGGCATGAAAATCGGCAAGAACCCAGTGCTCAAGCCCAGGGCCCCAAATAAATTAGAGTGGGCCTAATGAAACGCAGGCAGCAGAGCTCAGGGAGATTGAATTTCCGGCTCCCTGCCTGCCTCTGTTTATGCGCCCCTCCGGTAATTGACCATTTAGGAGCTGATTTGAGTTTTACAGCTGTCATCACAGTCAAGTGCTGGGCAATCCATC
Organism: Cervus canadensis; assembly: GCF_019320065.1. Lineage (NCBI taxonomy): Eukaryota > Metazoa > Chordata > Mammalia > Artiodactyla > Cervidae > Cervus > Cervus canadensis. Next base: position 905,384 of record NC_057400.1, on the reverse strand, counting down.
ACCCCGCCGCAGTCTCAGTCAGTCAGATTCACTCTGGATGCTCTTGATTTGACGCTGCGCTGACAAGTTCTCCAGTGCCTCCCCTGGCCCTTCTCTGCTCAGCCTCCCCGCGTTCTACAGCCCTATTAGCCCAACCAGGGCACAGCCCATTGTTGGAAAGGAAATGAACAAGAACTCACAGCTAGCATTTCAGATTGAGTGAATGTTCAGATAAAAATGAAGAAGCCTAGAGAGATAAAAGGATAGAACTTTACTTGAGATTCTGTGACTATTCTGTATTTCCTATTAGGAGAAATCACTTCAATTTGTCTTTTTTTCACATTTCTGATACTTAGGAATCTCATATGAGGAGGGTTTTTACATTTTTCAGTGTTTCTCGAAGACTCTCAAGGATGCAAACTATGTAAAAGACCTCAGACTTCTTTAATTATCTGTAGGCGTATTCACACGTGGTACTTTCACACTGAAAGGCCACTGTCATCTCTCTGCCAGGGGCCCCCCCACAGCCATCCACAGGTCACCCCTTCAGGCACATAGTTATCTGGTACATCCCTTCCCTGCCCTTTTCTACACATACATGCTAAACAGTGTAATCCACAGCCTTTCTACCAAAACATGATAATAGCATTTTTATAGACTCTCTGCTCATGTCCAGCTACTTTAAACAAAATCTCCATCCAAACATTTCCCGTTACTCCTTCCCTTACACACACACACACACACACACACACACACCCTCCCAGTCTGTGTTCTTTGTCTCCTTTGTGAGAGTTTATTGCCAACATTTGTCCAAGAGAGAAACTTGACCTTGTCCTACCTTATCCTTGGTTCCTTATATCCTTCAAGTCCTGTTCATCCTCCTTGACATCAATAGAATTATTTTACTTTTTCAGGAATCAGTCACCAGTTTCCACCTTCAGGCACTGTGTCTCCAGGGTACACTCTGCCATGGCCTTCCCGCTGCAGGCTTGGCCCCTCCCTCCATAGGTACATCCAGGGATCTCTCTATGGCACAAATCTGGTAGTGTCACCCTGTGGGCTTTGCCATGTTAGTGCTTTCCATGTTTCTGAGGATAAACACGAAGCATAGCTTATCTGATTTGTTGTAATCTTGATCCTCTTTGATGAATTCTTAACTCCATGATACATCACGGAGAGATTGCAATTTTACAGTCTCAAGTTTTGTTTTTCTTTTTTAAAAAGAAATGTGTCCTGAACCTTTCTGCCTAGAAGGCACTTACTCTCTCTTTTTCTGACTTTTTAACTCCTTCTCATGTTCCAGGTCTCAGAGTTTGGAGGTAACCCTTTTGGAAGCCATCTTCCAAGTTCTCTAAGGCTGTTTTTTGGATGCCATACAACCTACCCTAATATGACTGTATCTGTCCCCAGTCCTCATCTTCTTCACTCATCAGCGCTTTGGTTTCTTTCAGCGTCTGCCTCCCTCCTTGGTCATGCTTTCCTTAAAGATGAGGTCTGGTCTATATTACTTACTATTGCAACCCTAGAGCCCAGTACAGGGGCATATCAGGTCCTTCACTAATAGAGGCTGCTATGTTTTCCTGTATCTACAACCCTGCCAGGCATTATCTCTGTTTTACAGAGGGGAAGTCTGCCCAAAATCAAGTGGCTCTTAAATAGTAAGAGTTGGAATTAGAAATGAATTATTTTTTATTCTAAATTATACATTCTCTACTATGATAAGCTACCTTTCCAACCTGTAAAGTGATCTATAGTAGTATGTGTGGTAAATTGAATAATTGTCTCCTAAAGATCCCACCTCATCTTAAGAACCCATAAATGTTACTCTATGTGGGAAAAGAATTTTAGGATTGTGATTATTTTTAAGTATTAGAGGATACAGACCTTAATCTAGTCAATCTGGATGGGGCCAAAGGATAATCATCAATGTTCTTATCAGAGTGAAGCAGAGAGAAATTTTATTGTAGGAGAGGAAGCAGGACACGTATGAAGTTGGTGTGATGTGAAGATGGGGTCACAAGCCAAGGAATACAGGTCCGTCTAGTCAAGGCTATGGTTTTTCCAGTAGTCATGTATGGATGTGAGAGTTGGACTGTGAAGAAAGCTGAGCGCCGAAGAATTGATGCTTTTGAACTGTGGTGTTGGAGAAGACTCTTGAGAGTCCCTTGGACTGCAGGGAGATCCAACCAGTCTATCCTGAGGGAGATAAGTCCTGGGTGTTCATTGGAAGGACTGATGCTGAAGCTGAAACTCCAATACTTTGGCCACCTCATCTGAAGAGTGACTCATTGGAAAAGACCCCGATGCTGGGAGGGATTGGGGGCAAGAGGAGGAGGGGACGACAGAGGATGAGATGGCTGGATGGCATCACCGACTTGATGGACATGAGTTTGAGTCAACTCCGGGGGTTGGTGATGGACAGGGAGGCCTGGTATGCTGCGATTCATGGGGTCGCAAAGAGTCGGACACGACTGAACGACTGAACTGACTGACAGAAACTGAGAAAGGCAAGGAGAGAGACCTGCACTAGAGTCTCAAGAAGTGTCTCAGCTTGCTGATGCTTAGCCTTTAGCCCAGTAAAACTGATTTTGGACTTCCAACCTCAGAGCTATAAAAGAATAAATTATTTTAAGCCCCCATATTTGTGGTGACTTGATGCAGTGGCACTAGGACAAACCTAGACAAGTGTATTAAAAAGCAGAGACATCACTTTGCCAACAAAGGTCCGTATAATCAAAGATATGGTTTTTCCAGTAGTCATGTATGGATGTAAGAATTGAACCGAAAAGAAGGTTGAGTGCCAAAGAATTGATGCTTTTGAATTCTGGTGTTGGAGAAGACTCTTGAAAGTCACTTGGACTGCAAGATCTAATGGGTCAATCCTAATGGAAATCAATACTGGATATTATTGGAAGGACTAACGGTGAAGCTGAAGCTCCAATACTTTGGCCACCTGACACAAAGAGCTGACTCTTTGGAAAAGACCCCAATTCTGGGAAAGATTGAGGACAGGAGGAGAAAAGGGCAACAGAGAGTGAGATGTTTGGATGGCATCACCCATGCAAGGGCCATGAGTTTGTGCAAGCTCTAGGAGACGGTAGAGAACAGAGAAAGGAGCCTGGCATGAAGCAGTCCACAAGGTTGCAGAGAGTCAGACAGGACTTGGCAGCTGAGCGACAGCAACAAGGAAACCAGCCCAGGCTGCAGCAAAGAGAACTGCAGCGCACGCAGCATACTTTTGAAACAGATATGAACAGTACGTTTTTGCATTAAATCCCAGTTCTTAAATGGCCGTCTGCTCCCCTGTGTAAGACAGATTCAGCTATAACTATTACCTGCATGGAAGGGTATAGAATGCACTGAAAAACTTGAGTAGAAAAACATTACTTATAAGATTTTTTTAGTTATTTTATTATTTTATCCCTATGGTTCTCTAGTAATCAAATCCAAAAGGAAACAGTCATAGATCTGGGTCATGGCTTTCAAAAAGCTATGTAAATTCTGTAATAAGATAACAGAACTCATTCTGGCTGTTTCAAAAATTGCTTAGATGCAATGTGTTGCTTTAAGATTGCTGTTGGTGTAAAACCTACTGTGTAGCACAGGGAATTATATTCAGTATTTTGTAATAAGTTATAAGGGAAAAGACTCTAAAAAAAGAATATTTATATTCTTATATATAATGTATAATATAATGCATATATTATATATGATATTATATGTATATGATATTAGCACATATATTACACATTATGTGCATGTGTGTGCATGGAGTCCCAAAAGAGTCAGACAAGCCTTGCTGCTGCTGCTGCTGCTAAGTCGCCTCAGTCATGTCCGACTCTGTGAAACTCTGTCCATGGGATTTCCGAGGGAAGAATACTGGAATGGGTTGCCATTTCCTTCTAAGATCTTCCCTACCCAGAGATCAAACCCACATCTCCAGTGTCTCCCATATTGCAGGTGGATTCTTTACCAGCTGAGCTGTTGAGGAAGCTATATATATTTATAGATAGATAAATATACAGATATGTATGTACATGTAGTATATATAACTGAAACTGTGCTATACACCTGAAACTAACACAATAGTTTTGATTAAATATACTTCAATTAAAAATAAATACAAATAAAAAGCAAAATTGCTGTTGGGCTTCATGCATAATTGGGCTTCTCATTACAGTATACAGAAGTCACTTAGTAAACTTCAGTTAGTTTGATCCTATATGAAGGATGCAGGCCTTAATATAAGGCCTTAAGTGAGGATACACCCTCACTTAAGGCCTCACTGCAAGCCTCTGACTGGCCTCATGACCTACAGGGATAGGGACATTTCACATAGTTACAGCCTACAGCCAGTACCAGCTGTCTTCTGTCATTTCCTCCCAGAAGTGGGCGCTCAGCTTCAGTCGGACTCCTGAATTTCTCACATTTTCTTTCTCATGTGTCTGGCATGTTCAATCATTCTCCAGAAATTCCTTACAAGTCTCCTCCTTCCCCATTGCCCTCTTCCCATGGTCTTAGTTCAGACTTTCTTCTCCCGTGGATTTTTCTTTAAAATTCACCTTCTTTCTACGCTGTTGGTGCAAATGTAAACTGGTCCAAGACAGTATGGAGAACAGTATGGAGGTTCCTAAAAAAACAGAGTTACCATATGATCCAACAATCCCACTGCTGGGCATGTATCCAGACAAAACTATAATTCAGAAAGATACATGGACCCTCATGTTCACAGCAACACTGTTTAAAATAGCCAAGACACAGAAACAACCTAAGTGTCCATCGGCAGGTGAACGGATAAAAAAGATGTGGTTCATATGCACAATGGAATACTACTCAGCCATAAACAGTGAAACAACGCCATTCACAGCAACACAGATGGACTCGAAGATTATCACACTGAGTGAGATAAGTCAGACTGGGCAAGACAAGTATTATACATATCACTTATGCATACAATCTAAAATATGACACAAAAGAACTTATCTATGAAGCTGAAAGAGGCTTAGAGACGTAGAGAACAACTAGTGGGGGGAGAGGAGGCTGGGGGGATGCATGGACTAGAAGTTTGAGATTAGCAGGTGCAAAGTATTGTATAGAGAATGGATAAACAACAAGGTCCTATTGCAGAGCAGAGAAAACTATGTTCAAAATTATACAATAAACCATAATGGAAAAGAATATTAAAAAGAATGTAAATAAATATGCATGTGTGTATATATATATATATATATACACGGAATCACTTGTCTATACACCAGAAACTAACATTATGAATCAGCTGTAACTCAATTAAGAAAAGCATGTTACACCTGATGCCCCAGCAGCTGCCTATGCCCTAGAGTAACTGTCAAAGTACTTTCTTTGGCCTATAAAACCCTATGGCATATGTTCCTTCTTACACGTTCTGAGCCACACACATGACTTTCTGTGGCCCTGGAGCCTACACGCACATTCTTGCCTCACGACGTGTGCATCCATTGTTTCTTGTCTGTACGCGCCTCCCGCAGATACCCAGGTGACGCCCTGTCTCACTTCCCCCAGGCCTTTCCATAAACTTCACCTTCTCAGGAGGGCCTTTAGCTAAAATTGCAACCTCCTCAAACACCTCCCTCCTGTCTCCCTTGCTTTCTTTTCCTCCTGAGCACTTATCACCACACAATGCACTACAAAGTACTTACTTACTTACCTTGCATGTATGTCTACCTTCTCCCAGAGGCTAAGCTCTGTGAAGGCAGGAATTCTGTCTGCTTTGTTCAATGTTATACTCCTGGTTTCTTGAACTAGTGAATGAGATTTGCTCAGTCACATCCAGCTGTTTGCGACCCCATGGACTATACAGTCCATGGAATTCTCCAGGCCAGAATACTGGAGTGGGTAGCCTTCCCCTTTTCCAGGGGATCTTTGCAACCCAGGGATCAAACCCAGGTCTCCCATGCTGCAGGTGGATTCTTTACCAGCTGAGCCACCAGGGAAACGCGTCTTAAACTAGGCCTGGCACAAAAGAGGAATGTGAAAATTGTGTTAAAGAAACAGTTTGACAACCAAACCAATATCTCCTTATTCAGTTCAATTATCATATAGCATATTTTACCTTTCAAAAAAGTTCAAACATCATCTGTTCCATTTTTGAAATTCATTCAGTTCAGTCTCTCAGTCATGTCTGACTCTTTGCGACCTCATGGACTGCAGCACGCCAGGCCTCCCTGTCCATCACCAACTCCTGGAGTCTACCCAAAACCAAGTCCATCGAGTCGGTGATGCCATCCAACCATCTCATCCTCTGTCGTCCCCTTCTCCTCCCGCCTTCAATCTTTCCCGGCATTGGGGTTTTTTCAAATGAGTCAGCTCTTCGCATCAGGTGGCCAAAGTATTGGAGTTTCAGCTCAACATCAGTCCTTCCAATGAACACCTAGGACTGATCTCATTTAGGATGGACTGGTTGGATCTCCTTGCAGTCCAAGGGACTCTCAAGAGTCTTCTCCAACACCACAGTTCAAAAGCATTAATTTTTCAGCACTCAGCTTTCCTCACAGTCCAACTCTCACATCCATACATGACCACTGGAAAAACCATAGCCTTGACCAGATGGACCTTTGTTGACAAAGTAATGTCTCTGCTTTTTAATATGCTGTCTAGGTTGGTCATAACTTTCCTTCCAAGGAGTAAGTGTCTTTTAATTTTATGGCTGCAATCACCATCTGCAGTGATTTTGGAGCCCCCAAAATAAAGTCTGACACTGTTTCCACTGTTTCCCCATCTATTTCCCATGACGTGATGGGACCGGAGGCCATGATCTTAGTTTTCTGAATGTTAAGCTTTAAGTCAACTTTTTCATTCTCCTCTTTGCTGTTCATCAAGAGACTTTTTAGTTCTTCTTCACTTTCTGCCATAAGGGTGGTGTCATCTGCATATCTGAGGTTATTGATATTTCTCCCGGCAATCTTGATTCCAGTTTGTGCTTCCTCCAGCCCAGCGTTTCTCATGATGTACTCTGCATGTAAGTTAAATAAGCAGGGTGACAACATACAGCCTTGACAAACTCCTTTTCCTGTTTGGAACCAGTCTGTTGTTCCATGTCCAGTTCTAACTGTTGCTTCCTGACCTGCATACAGGTTTCTCAAGAGGCAGGTCAGGTGGTCTGGTATTACCATCTCTTGAGGATTTTTCCACAGTTTATTGTGATCCACACATTCAAAGGTTTTGGCATAGTCAATGAAGCAGAAATAGACATTTTTCTGGAACTCTCTTGCTTTTTCGATGATCCAACACATGTTGGCAATTTGATTTCTGGTTCTTCTGCCTTTTCTAAAGCCAGCTTGAACATCTGGAAGTTCACGGTTCACATATTGCTGAAGCCTGGCTTGGAGAATTTTGAGCATTACTTTACTAACGTGTGAGATGAGTCCCAAGAATAAGTAGAGACTCTTCTCGGAGAAGGCAATGGCACCCCACTCCAGTACTTTTGCCTGGAAAATCCCGTGGACGGAGGAGCCTGGTAGGCCGCAGTCCATGGCCTACCTCAGACACGACTGAGCGACTTCACTTCCAGTTTTCACTTTCATGCATTGGAGAAGGAAATGGCAACCCACTCCAGTGCTCTTGCCTGGAGAATCCCAGGGACGGGGGAGCCTGGTGGGCTGCCATCTAGGGCTGCACAGAGTCGGACACGACTGAAGCTACTTAGCAGCAGCAGCAACATTCTTGGAAGAGAAGACTGTTCTTGCCAGGGGATTTTGGTCACCCCAACATCCAGAATACTAATGAAATTAACATCTCTGCCCTTCTGAAACTGGAGGCACAGAAGATGAGGCACTCTGGGTTGAGAGCTTATTTTTGTGCTCTCTGGGCCTTTGCCCAAAACGTTGGATTACTTAAACTGAAGTATTATCTACTTCACTACTGCATTTATAAAAAACATTGATCTGTAAAAACGTAAAAATATGGCTCACTTTTCCTAATTTCCCTATTCCTTATTTGTCTGAGTTAATGAAAAAGAAACTAATTCCTTATTAGTCTAGCTATGTTAATGAAAAGGAAGCACTCTAATTACGCACATATGTGCTAGTATATTCTGCAACAGCTAACAAGGTCACACAGTTTTCTCTAACATCTGATCTTAATATCAAAAAGGGCCAACCTTTACTCCTAGAACAATGATTTTATTTTTAGATGATATTATCTAAATTTCAATAAAAATATTACTGGAAGTTCTAACATTTATTTTTAAAAATTAAAAAATAGAATTCATTTTTAAAAAGTAAAAAGTAGATGTAGTGGGCCTGAGACTGGGCCTGCTGGGGGCTGCCTCACCTACTGTGAGACACATCCTCTGAACTTCAGGACTCCACGAAGCATCATTTGAAAACCAAAGTGGTAGACCCTTGCTCACAATAGGAAACCTATGATTTGCAAAGGGAGTGGGGACCCATACGTCCTTAAAAAATTGCCAGGTCTGGAGTGACACAGTTGCCCTAAAAGTCAAAAAGTGGAAAAGACTAAATAGAAGCCATCATCCTTGGGCAAAGAAAGAGCCAAAAGAGACTGAGGCACTTCCAGGAGCTCATGGAAACGGTATGAAGATGACCAGGCAGGGTAAAACAGTAAGAATGCAAAAAGTCACGGTGAAGGAACCACTGGTGAGAACAGAACTTCAGCTGAACAGCGAAGAGCATCACTGGGTGAGCAGGAAGGCTGCCCGAGCTGATGGACGAGTGGGCAGTGTGAGAGAGGAGAAGACGGGGTCAGCAGGCACCTGATGCTTCCTTTTCTCCTGGAGCTTCTGCAGCCCAGTCATTGCTTTGCTCCCGTGGGCCGTTCCATTGACATGGGAAGCTGTAATCCTATGGAAGCACATCCTGAATCTGCTTGATGTCTTTTTTTTTTTTTTAATTGGAAGAAAACTGCTTTACAATGGTGTTTTCTTGAAGTTGTAAAGTAACATATCACTCAGTAGTCAAAGTTAAAATGAAAAATCTTAAAGGATTGCCACATTTGATACTGATATATTTTGTCTTAGTAAGGCCAGTCAGACTGATTTATTTCCAGTGCTGGGCAGATTTCTGTTTTTTCAGCCACATTTCAGACCACGAGTTGGTTCATTCCAGGGCACTAACTTACACTTTCCCTACCATCTAAATTGTTATTTTATTTCTAGCTCTTTTATTTGAGATAAAAATATTGAGTTGAATTCTCATACATTGCATACTAAAATATGTAAACTTATACTCTAAAACTATCAATGAACTGGCTTATCAAAATTGAAAAATATCCAAGCTAAGGATGACCCATCACTGGGGTCTCCCATCTCTCTACCTCTGGGTAGCTTTGATGAGAGTCATTTAACTGAAGTCACCTCTTTAAGATTAGGGCATCATTAAGATTCCAAAGTGGAATCATAGTCCCTGAAGTGAACAGATGGTAAAAAGTGTTGAAAAGCTTAGAGTAGTTGTCTCCTTCAAGGGTAGCATCTAAGAGCAAAGAAATTCAATGACCAAGGGTAAGACCCAGGCCAGAAGGGAGCAATGTGGGGCCAAGAGAGCCTTGAGGCATGTATTTATTCATGAGGAGTGAGTGAGGTGTGTATGAAGGGGTCTAATTCAGGCCATGGAATGACAGAGGATTGAGTTACACCAAAGACGGACACAAAACAAGTTAAGTTCAAGAGGCTGAGGTTATTCCAGTGCCGGAGGTTGCTACTGATGGTCTAAAACATATGATTGGCTTGATCTAGAGGACACACAGTAGACCACAGCTCAAGTAAGTCAGACCCAGTGATCATGGGCTGAGTGTCCTGGTAAAAATGTCATACTGACCCAGAGGGTGAGTTGGGCACAAGAGCAAGCCTGCAAGTATCTCCAGACAGCACTGATGGGTTAAGGCAGAGTGTTGAAATTCATTTCTTGTCTGATGCAAGGACTGAGTGTCAATCTTAGGTTCATAGCACTGCTGCAGAATGGGATCCACTGGATGAGGATTGAAGCCAGTCAGTAGACAATTTATCTTAAGGAGAGCTTGACTGCTGACTCCATGACATTCTCAGGAGAAAGTAGTTTGGGAAGACAATCTAAGTCTCCAGAAGGGTGTGTGTGTGTGTGTGTGTGTGTGTTACAAAGTAAGCAGAAACATTCAAGTCGCACATACCTGATGTCCTTTGGACTGACTGTGTGACTTGGGAAATGTGACTTGGAGGAAGTAACACTAGTGTTGAAGAAGGTATATTCGTAGATTCCTAGAATTCAAGTTTTCTCTCATTATTACAATTAAAAGAAAAAATGTGGAACCAATGCAATTTACAAATATTTATTTTCAGTTAAAAATATTAAAAAGAATAAATGTACTTTAAACCAGACAAATAGAAACAACATAGTTTCAGCATAAAAGACAGAACATTTAGGCATTTAGATTACCTATATTTAACTTCAAAGGCTTAAAATACCTTCACTGATATATGGTTATCACGGCTGAGTGATTAAGCATGGTAGCAATGTGATATATAAAGGTAGATTTACCTTGGCTCAGAAATAAAGAATCTGTCTGCCAATGCAGGAGATGGAGGTTTGACCCCTGGGTCAGGAAGATCCCCTGGAGAAGGAAATGGCAACCTGTTCCAGTATTCTTGCCTGGAGAATCCCATGGACAGAGGAGCATGGCAGGCTACAGTCCATGGGGTCACAAAGAGTCAACACAACTTAGTGAATAAACAACAATAAATTAAATATTAAACGCATGAATATAACTTCATGGGACTTTTTCAAGTCCTGCTTTTTTCTGAATTTGAATGATTTGGTGTAGCTTAAAGACATTTATCAGATCTTATGGAAATTATCCTCTGAGCTTTGTGTGTCTCCCAGAATCCAAGAGCTAGAGTGCCCTCAGATTTCTGAAACAAGCACCAGAGCTCACGAGTGTTTAGGATCTCCCTCCGTCTCTGATGCTGCCGTCTGTAATGTCTCCTTCCGTCTGTAATGTCTCCTTCCGTCTGTAATGTCTCCCTCCGTCTCTGATGCTTCCGTCTGTAAGTGTCCCATGCTCCTCTCGCTCTGCCTTCCCTGCTGCTCCCCGACCTCAGGCAGAAGAGGGCTGCAACTACACCCAGAATTGGCCATATCTCCTCCAAGTGATGGAGAAGCTCAGACTTAGGCAGAACCCCCTTGGGATGAGGAGGTTTCCCAGGGACGGGGCTCTGGCCAGCTTAATTCAAGTGAGGTTTCACACTGGCTCTGAGAGAGAGAAGCTGATGCATGGGAACAACCCGATTGTCCTATAATTATCAAGTGACCTGGGGAAAGTGAGTGAATAATGAAGTGTCCAGAGTAAGGAAATTTTGAAGTGGACCTATGCTGCCAAAGTAATGTAGTCCAAGGGCATATGAAGGAAATTTTTTTTTTCATATGAAGGAATTTTGAGCATTGTCACATAGACTGGTCTTATCCATTCCCCTTCCTACACCAACAGAGACCTGTCCATAATTCTGAAAGGAAGAGTGTTAAAAATAATCAGGCAATTGCTATGCAAAATATAAAATGTACATATGCAGAGTTAACACCAGCAGCATTCTCGGACTGTGACCCTGACCAGGGGTGTGTGTGTGCGTGTGCTCACATGCGCGTGTATGTGGGTGTGAGGCAGCAGGTAGACTGCCACTTGTCAGAGTGACCATGCTCAGAGCAGCACAGCCTATAATCAAGCCCCTCAGTACGAAGTTGCTACAAAGCCTTCACGGGTGACGTCAACGAACATGACTGTTTAACAGGGAGGAAAGAAAAGTTTCAGGTGTCGTAAGGCAGCTGAGGGGACGTATTTAGGAAACTGTGAAACTAACTCTTAGTGACTTAAATAACTTGGGGGTCTTGGGAGAGCTGGATTCGTGGCCCTGTCTGTTCTTCAGTAGCAGGATACATAAAGGTGCAAAACGCTGGCACAGGTGACTTCAGATGAAGCTCAAAATCATCTTTCTCCTCTCTCCTCTCTGTTCAGCGCTGGGCTGACACATCCCAGTCCTCTGATCCTTCTTTACTTAAAAAGCAACCATCATTGGAGTCCCTAGCCTTTTGAATCTACTAATCTGCTATTGCTTCTCCTCCAAAGCTGAAAAGAGGTATTTTTTTTTCCCCTCTCAAGGACATACCTCCCAGTATGAAATCAGGAGGCTGCCTGGTGGGTATGGACTTTGAGCACAGGATTGTAATCCTGACTGATGGTAAGAACCTGAGGCTCTGAGCCTCCTGTCACGTACTTTGATTACACGGTGCTAAGCAGGAAGATTCTAGTCCAGATCCATTTAAGTGAAATAGATTATTCCTTTGATCCTTGAATTCTCCAACTGCAAAGCAAGAGTGCTTTTACTTTCTATATCCTCCCTAGGAAATACTTCTAGAAATCAAAGGGAACATCAGAGATATGAAAATAATGGGACTATTGTACTTAGGAACTAACCAATTTGATTGTGTTTAGATAATCAGATTTCCCAAAGCCTTTGCAAACACAGAATCACTTGCAAGTTTTCATAGAGACAAAAGTCCTAAACCAAAACCCACTATTTTTAAGCAAGACTGATGAAGGTCAGATAAATAAGAGAAAGAGGAGATAGGCCAAGATGAGAAGTTTGGGTGAATCCAGCTCCTTACGGGCTTCTCAGCCAGCACAGGTGGTAAAGAATCCCCCTGCCAAAACAGGAGACACAGGTTCAGTCCCTGGGTCCAGAAGGTCCTCTAGAGCATGAAATGGCAACCCACTCCAGTGTTCTTGCCTGGAAAACCTTACAGACAGAGGAGGCTGACAGTGTACAATCCATGGGGTCGGACACAACTAAAGTCTGACACAACTAAGCACGCATGGACACGTGCTCGTCCAGCTCTCTGTGGCTTCCCTGACCGAACTGCTGATCTAACACCAAGTACTGGGGATCTGTAGGATGGAGAGAAGGAACTATCAGGTCTCTATTTGATTTAAGAAAAAGAAAAGCCTAGACTAAGTGTTTAACTGATTACAGACTTCTAGGAGGTAGAATTTTTTGAACCAGAAAAATTGGAAACTACTATAACAGATTGAATCACTTTATACTAACAAGTAAATTTGCTCTTAATAACAATTCTTTTGAGAATTGAAAAGACTGCAGTCTGCAGTGAAGAATATATGCTTAGTTTTACCTTGGAAGACAAAGGGTAAAATGAGTGACTAGGTTGATGCTGTTTAATTTGTGCTTTAGTTCTTTATGTGATGACTCTGAAAAAGAGTAAGTGGCTAATTTCATACATACATAATACATACATACATACATACATAATTTCATACACAGCTAATTTCAAGGTTGTATTTTTAATTAACTGATTATTTAACTAAGAATATGCAGGCCACTGACTCAATGGACATGAATTTGAGCAAATCCTTGCAGGTGGTGGAGGACACATGAACCTGCAGTGCGATAGTCCACGGGGTCACAAAGAGTCAGACACAGCTTAGCAACTGGACAAGAGCGAAATACAGGCCACTTTAGCTTTACAGAGACCCAAAGTGGTCTTCCCCAGCTGACCGTGGTTTAGAGCAACTGAGAGTTCTCTTACCTTCTAGCATTCTTATCTGGACACAGATGCTCAGTTCTAAGCTATTACTGGGAATTCCCTGGCAGTCCAGTGGTTAGAACTCCATGCTCTCACTGACAGGGACCCAGGTTCAGTCCCTGACTGGGGAACTAAGATCCCACAAACTGTGCAGCATGACCAAAAATAAACAAATAAAAAATTTAGGAAATGGAATTTATGTGAAGTACAAACATAAGCAATAGCAATTTTGGCACTTAAGAAAGAAATGGATCAATAGAAATGTGATGATTAACTCTACAATAAATTATTAAAAATAATAATAATGATAATATTCAGTGACATTTTGAGTACATGAACTCAGTACAAATAAGTGTCACCATATTCAATCCCTTCCAAAAACCTATAAGGTCTTCTGCCCATTTTTGATCCAGTTTTTTTTCTTTTTCTTTTTTTTTTTAATTGAGCTACATTAGCTGTTTGTATATTTTGGAAATTAATCCCTTCTCAGAAAAAACAAATATTATATCATTTATATATGGAATCTAATAAAATGATACAGTTAAACTTATTTATAAAATAAAAATAGACTCATCAACTTAGAAAGAAATTTATGGCTACTAAAGAGGAAATCTGAGGGTGAGGGATAAATTAGGATATTGGGATCAACATATATACACTACCATATATGAAATATATATACAGAAAAGACGAGGGCTACAGTCCAAGGGGTCACAAAGAGTCAGAACCAACTTAGAAACAACAACTAACTGTCCAAGTTGCCCATGTGAGATAGACAGCTACACAGGACAGGCCACTGGACAGCACGCAGAGCTCCACGCAGCATTCTGTAAGTGCCCGTGTGAGAAAAGAGTCTGAAAGAGAATGCATGTGTGTGTGAACATACATATATTTACACACTCATATAACTGATTCACTTAGCTATACATCCAAAACTAAGCATTGTAAATCAACTATTTTCCAATACAAAATATAATTAAAAATTTTTAAAAACCTATGAGATAGATAGCTAATTGTTTCCTTGCTCAAGATAAAGAAATTAAGATGCTAAAAATTAAGCCCAAGCTAAAATTGCTAGAAAGTCACGGTGAGCTCCTCTGACCCCTGCAGCGCCCACGGTTTCACTCACTTCCTCACATGGCCCACACACAGGAATTCTGCGCCAGCTGACCCAGGCCTGAATCCAGTTCTATTTAGGCTTCACTCTGTGTCGGCTAACTTTGCACTGTGAGTCCACATGTTTGTCTTCAACAGTTACTGTGGGTGACTTTCTTCTGACTCTAGAAATCCCCTTGTTGAGGCTAAGTGACTGTCAGCAAAGAACTTTGGTGAGAGGATGGCTGCAATTTGTTTCAATTTATTTTGTTTTATGAAATCATTTACCATTCTGGTCCTTTGTACATGCCACACTACACTAAAGTTCAGAGAATAATAGGAAGATACACCCATTTGCAAAGCTTTAGCATTCACCAGTGTGTTTCGAAATAGTAAACTGAAGCATGACTTGTGATAAATAAGGATGAAATACAATGCCATGTATGAAAGTTCTTTGTAAATCGTGGCATGCAGACCAAGTGGAGATGAGAGCCCCATTTTGAAACTTGTCATCTGTGAGTTAGCAATAGAAGTTAGCATTTTTGAAATCAATCAGTGAGGAAATATCTGGCTGGTACAAAGGGCAGAGCCCACAAGAGTCAGCAAGTCAGAAGTTCTTTTATTACATTCATTCATTCATGGATTTCTTTTTCATATATCTTTGGGCAGATACTGGGCTTGTATTTAAGATGGAAAAATACATAAAACAAATATTTGACTTAAAAATCTCACAGTAGAGTACAAGTGACAGGCATGCACACAATAACCACACAGCCTCAGAAGCATTATTACGGAAGTAAGTGTAAGCCAGGTCATCTAACGGAGCAGCAATACTGAAGGAGACGGATGCTTCACTCCTCATGAATTTCTCTGCCAGCACCCTTCTGTGGAAATCAAAACATTATATTGAAGACTCTAAAGTCATTTTTTAAAATTCTGAGGCTTATTGCAGATATCAGTGTGCCTCTTTGCCTTCCTGCTGGTTGCACAAGAACGATGGCAAATGGCAAGAAAATCACCGATGTTCCCTGGCTGATACGGGGTTTCCTGCTTACTTTTTCAGCCCACATGCCACATTGGTCTGTGCTTTTCTTTCCTTCGTAACTGTTTGGACGATTTACTTCTGTTAGGAAATCCAGGGAGAAACCGAACGATAAACTGAGCATTTCTGAAACCACAGCCCCAAGTTGAGACTCTGTGGGGATGCTGTATCTACAGTCATAGTGGACTCTGGAGGGGATTATGAACGGAGATGCTTAGGAGACAGACACTTACCAGAAGCCCACAGGTGGTTGCCCATCTGGGGAAGGAGAAGATGGGATCAGAAAACTTCAGGGCAGGAGCCACGCTAGAGGAGCAGGACATCCTAAGTACACCCAGCCCGCGAGCACATCTGCCTGCTCCGCGGTCACGGCGCTGGGCTTCCCTGCGGCTCAGTGGTAGAGAACCCACGTGCTGGTGCGGGGGATCTGGGTTCAATCCCTAATCCAGGAAGACCACACGTGCTGTGGAACCACTGGGCTTGCGCGCCACCGCCACTGAGCCTGTGGTCTGGAGCCTGGGGTCCGCAACTAGCAAGCCCAGGTGCGGCCACTGCTGACGGCCGCGTGCCCCAGAACCCGCGTTCCACAAGAGAAGCCGCCGTAGTGAGAAGCCTGGGCGCTGCCACTAGAGAGAAGCCCCTGTTTGCCGCAACTGCAGAAAAGCCCACACAGAAAAAGGACCCAGCACAGCCAAACATGAATGAATGGATTAAATAAAAATAAATAAAATATAAAATAAAACCCTGGTGCTGCCACTTGGATAATAAACTAACTGTAAGAATAATAACAGTAATTATAACAGGAATCCCATAATCACAACAATAGCAATAACTACTAACAATTTGAATACTAGTAATAATAAACCAAGACATATGAATAAATATAAAATTTGATATATTATTATTACCACTACTGCTACCATCATTATTATTAATACAGAATGAATAAAAAAAGTAAATATATATTTATGTTTACATTTTTATTGGTGTGTGTGTCTGTGTTTAAGCCAAGTCCTCCTAACACCTTTTTTCTTAAACTGTTCCCTCCTTTAGTCATGCGTAGATGCATCCTTCTCTCTTAGCTGTTGGAATGTATATCTATTCTGAAAGACACAGGCTGACAACAATGGCTAGAGAAGAAAAAAATGCGCTATAATTCTCTAATGGCATGAGATGGGTCGGGACCTTTCATGTCAGCGCTGGAGAAGGGCAGGAAAGGGACTCAGCATCGAGAGTATTCGAGCACTGGCTCTTCTTTCAACCAATCCCTCCTCCACGGGCAGCTTCCTACCAACTGCTCCTTACACAGGTGCCTTTTGACAAAGCTGGGGAGTTCAGAGCAAAGTAAAAGGAAGGGCCACATTCCACTGTTTATCGTAGCTCTGTCATTTCTGAACAATTCTAGAGCTTTGCCAATATAGCACAGATGAGCAAATCCATGACTACAGCTGTCATCCAAAAAATATCATGGGCTATTCTTGTGATATTCTATTCATTGATTTGGGGATGGAAATATGTACTTTCTGAGCCAAGAATGTATTGGCGCTTCTGTTTTCCTGTTCCGCAGGAGCTGTCTCCAGATGTGTACATCTTAATAAACTTGGAATGTAGACTATTTAGTGCTTTTTATCTTCAGATGCAGCTATTAGGTACAGTTCTGAGACAAGAAAAAAATCTCTCCTGAAATCCTATTACTTAACCTTCTCTTAGAGACTTAATCCCCTTGACATTTCTGAGACTAACTTTCAGAAGGTGTGTAACCACCAGCTATGCTTGGTCCATATATGATTTACACTTGGTGGTAAGATATGGGCTATATGGAAAAATGTTTATGAAGCACTGAAATTCATTTTCATTATTGTCAAAAGAGTTTGGTGTACCTTTTTACTCATTCATTTGCTTCACATATTCTTTTTATTTTTTTTATATTGGAGGATAGTTGATTTACAATGTTGTGTTAGTTTTAGATATACAGGAAAGTGATGCAGTTGTACACATACATCGTTTTTTAGATTCTTTCCCCATGTAGGTTATTACAGAGTATGGAGCAGATTTCCCTATGCCACTGATTCAGTATGTCCCATTTGGCTTTCTATTTTATACACAGTAGTGTGTGTATGTTAATTCCAGCATCCCTTCTGCATAAACTTTTGAAGTTCTGCCATGCACCAGACACCAGTTCTAAGCAGGTGTAAGAGGTTACTATTATCATTTGGGAAATAGATAACTTGAGAGTCAAGAGACCACAGAGGTGAGATAGATCTACTAATTGTGGAGAGAAGGAACCAGAGAAAACTTCCTCCCCAGAATCTGGAAACATCATGCTTAACCTTAAAAGATAGAGCAGAAAGGAGTTTAAAGACAAAGCTTGCATGACATAAATGTTTTGAAGTTTTGAAAAAGAATCAAAACTCAGTGGGGATAAAGAAAAGAATAGGAGTGGCAGCTATCTACGCAAGACAGCACAGCATTGCAAGAGTCAATGAAGGAGAAAGCATCAAGAACCAGAAAGAAGGTTAACAGCATCGAGTGCCATAAAAAGCCAAGGAGGACGAGAAATGGTCCTGGGGATGGGGGATGCATTTAAAAAGCTGCATGTGGCCTTTGAGGGGGCTGCTGCTAGTAAAGGTAGAAGGAGGAAACTAAATTGCAGCTGGTAAAAAAAATAGCGAGTGGCCAGAGAGGAAGCAAAACCCTTTTTCTGGTTTTTGTTTTCATTCTTCTGTTGAAGTGTAGCTGATTTACAATGTTGGGTTAATTTCTGCCATACAGCAAAGTGATTCAGTTACATGTATATACACATTCTTGCTTTAATATTCTTTTCCATTATGGTTTATCATGGGATATTGAATATAATTATATGTGCTATTCAGTAGGACAGCTGTTTTTTTTTTAATTTATTTATTTTAATCGGAAGCTAATTACTTTACAATATTGTAGTGGTTATGTACATATAACAGCTGTTACGTATAGAAATCAAGAAGTTTTTAAAGTTTCTGTAAAGAGTTTGGCAAGACAAGAAGGAAAGGGGTAGTAATGGTGATAACCCTTTTTTACCTCAAACGCTGAGGAGACAGGACGTGTTTGAAAGCAGAGGTGGAAGGCTAGGGGGTGATAAAGAGATAAAAGTAGAAATGAAGGAATGAGGTCCTAGAAGGAACAGGAAGATGTGAGGTTCAATGTGAGCAGTCATGTCAAGAAGTAGTGATTCAAACTACCAAAAGAAAACAAAATCATGTTTTATTCCTTGTATTGAAAATTAGAATTGATTGACATAATTCTTTGTCTTCTCAAAACACACCCTCAGTGCTACCCTGCCACTGAAGATATTGACTTCCAGAAAAGAAATTCTTTCTTATTTTTATTCACTTATAACAGTTCTCAATTAAAATGTGAGTGATTAATAAGGATCAATAAGCCCCTAGAAGCAACAGTCTAAGGTCAGAGAGAAAGAGTGGCAATAAAACATCGGTTTATGTCCAAGGTTACCACAACACTGCTGTTTCCTCTGGCTCAGAATTTCCAGTTCCAATATGGGTGGGGAGAGGTAAGTGTTCACAGAGGCATCAAGGGGAAAAATGGGGATATAATTACCTGAAAACATTCTTCTCTTTTCAAAAAGTTATAATTGAGCTTTTAGAGGTTTCACTTCATAGAGCTTAGTAAAAGGAAACATAAATGAAAAATAGGTCCAAAGTAATCTCTCCCATAGAAAAATTTGTTGGGGGAAAGAAAACAAGAATAAAGTATTTCCATCAGTAATGACAGATCAGAGATATCTTTGCACTGGCCCCTCAACTCCATGATGTATTCTGTTGTTTTGAGGCAAGAAGCATGAGAGAAGACAAATGTGTAGTTACTTCTTGACCCACTCTTCCTAGTTTTCCATTTTCATGAGCTGCCACAATTCATTATTTGCCTTGATATATACAGAAGGATGGGGACGCTTCGTTGATATTCATTTATTCAGCAATCTGTAATCTACATTTAATGGAGTACCAGACTGTGGCATAATAAACCGTTTAGAAAGATAGCCGCTGCACACGGGGGTTATTGCTTGCATAACCTGTACTTATTTCTCATTACAAAACTAAAAGAGCAAAACATAATTCATACCGGAAAATGAAGTTAACATTTAATGGCTTGAGAAGTGATAGTGCGAGCTTGTACTGTGTCAGGTACCGAGTGGCTGTAAAATAAAGAAAGGAGTCCCCCCAATATTGCTAAATAAAGAGCCATTTTTTAGTGCACTGTGAAATATGCAAGCCAAAGAAAAGGGTGAGATTCCAATTCATCAGGTGCTAAGTAATTGGCCTGACTTGAGGTTAGGGGAGCTATTTCCCCCTCAGAGGCAGCCTCTATGTGGGAGCCTGTCATGCGCTCAAAGTCTGTTAGAGTCTTCCTGCTAACTAAGAGCTGAGGACGCTTCATCATGAACACATCTACTGAATATGCACCGGGTGTGGGAGCTAAAGTCACCAGGAGTCTGTGAGGTAAGTCTCTGTTGGCCTTGAAGCACCAGCTTCATCAAATGCCAATGTCATGGCTTACAAATGCTGCCCTGGGGAGCAGGGTGTGTATGAGTGTGTAGCAAAATTAAAATTACAAGGGCAACATTATAAGTTTTTCAGAGAGTTAAATGTACTCAATGTAAAAACTTAAAATTATTCTGAAATTGTGTTTTTCCAGGCTTGCTCTAAGTCATTGTTTTTATTATGAAATAATAATGAATAGGTGGTAAGGGTGATTGTCTTTTTATGTTATGATACCAAGAATCAAAATCAGTCACCCAATGTCAGTACTCAAGAAATCCAAAATTCTTGGAATCATGCTTTTAGATTTCTCATTCTCAAAAGGTGATATAGGTTATCCTGTATGTAGAAACCATCTCAGTACTCACAGAAATTGCTTAGAGTTATACTTTATTTAACCTATGCTCAACTCCACTGATGAGGTGCCATTTTTTCTGCCTTCTGTTCCCAATGTTTCTCCATTTATAAAAATTTGGCTGATAGAAAAATATTTACACATTTTATGACCCCTCATTTTCACCACACATGAGTAATTTAGTTTGACATAGTATATCAATAAAGTGTATTATTATACCACCTATTATAGTTTTGGAAAGGTAGGAAAAATAGCAGCAAGTAAATCACTGGTTTTATTTCCATAATAGCATTTCTTTCTTATCTTGTGGCTCAGAAAGCAGAAGCACATGTTTGATTGAGAGATGGGTTACGCCACCATCAGACATCTGCAACAATGGAAATACCCACAGCTACAGATGAACAAAGACCACCAACCGTGCTCAAAAAGATTTCAGATACCTTCATTTATTTTCAACCCATTTTTATTTGTTCTTATATATAATCACAGCCCTTCATGCCACAGTTTGAGTACGAAGGATAATTTACGTTAGTTCTGAAGGTAGAGGGAACGGTGCTACATGCTGTACAATAACTTTTACAAAGAAGATCACAGTAAAAACCAGGATAAAGATGACTGGATGAGGGTACACAGATCACAGAGTCTTGCTTGTGGCATGCCAACTCAACAAGGGACAAAGTCTGTGAATTAAACACAGAGGTCACAAAGGAGGTATTAGTGCATGGTCACACTGCGCTGAGGTACTTGGGTCTCCATGTGGTTGTGCTGTCAGAAATGGATGTCTTATTTTTATCCTTATTATGATGGCTGATCATACGCCACTTCCATATTTTGTGTCAAGTTCTTGTAGGGATATAGTGATTTGTGTGGGACAAGAGTAGGATTAAGATGCACCTAGCAAGATCTCCAGATTAGGAGTCTAGAACATGAGATGCCTTGCTGTATGTGCTTTGAACATTGAGCAGCCCGACTCATAACTCTTTGAACATGCCAGGTCACCCTGTGACTAATATCAGTGAAATTTTGTTTTGAATGGAGTAATCAAGATCACCATCATCACCACCATCACCATCACCAACACCATGATCACGGTCACCATCACCATGACGGTGTCATCCTCGCACCATCATACCATGTTACCATGATGGTAACACACCATCATCAACTCCTCAGAACTGCCACCATGATTGCAATTAAAGTGTTTTGAGTTTTCATTATGTAGCAACCATCTGGCTATATGTCTTACAACTATTATTTTATTTCATCTTCACAAAACCTTATAAGCTATCTGGTATTATTTTTGCCACTTTACAAAGAGAGAAAGAGACCAAGAAAAAGAAAGTTTAAATCGCACGCCCAAGGACAGAAGGAATAATAGAATTGATATTGGAATCCAGACTTGTCTGACCCTAAAGTCTATCCTGTTGTTCTCTACTTTATTCCCTTGGTCATTAAGGTTCCCTTCAATTTGTGGAAAGAGCACTGGAATAAATGGCCATGGTCAAACTTAATTTCCTTTCACTTCTGTTGGAAATACATAATAATAGGTGAGTATATGTAACATACCTGGATAAGGAAATAGTAACCTCTTGCCTAGGAAATCCTATAGACAGAGGAGCCTGATGGGCTACACCCATGGGATCACAAAGAGTTGGACACAACTGAGCATCTGAGCGTGCATATACCACACAGATAACCCTAAACATGGCTACTCAGCTCTAGTTTCCCTTCTCAAAGGGCCACTGTTCTCATCAGAATACTTCACTTTGGTTCTACTCACGTATCTCTTAACTCCTCCTTCAAAAGAAGCGTTGAATATATTCAATTCCTTGTACTTTCTGCTGGAAAAGTGTCTTTTGATAGGTTTCAGTACCAATAATATTTTGAAAAATCAATAAATATTTGTTGTTTGCCTGATAAATTCTGTGGCTGAAAGAAACATTAGGTCCAGTTTGCTGTAGCAAGTCAAATGTCAGAGAGGCTAAGTAACTTGCCTTAATTTATAAAATGGATGGTAGGAGCATATGGATTTGGCAACAGTCCCTCTAATAGGTGCAATCTTCTGCCTATAGTATTACCAGCAAAGGAAAATATGTTATTCACTAGACATCTTCACTATGGGTAATCTATAGAAAGTAGGTGGCTGCTTTTGGTTATATCTGACACCATTAATAAAATAAGTCCTTGCTGCACCATGCATGAGGAGGAGGGAAAACAGAACAACCCCCTTTCCAAATAAAGACAAAAAGTAAACTAACACACATTAAAAAAAAAACAAAAAAAACAAACTTTCTGGATGTCAGACTTGTGCATACAAAATCCCTGGATTTTGCCCCTTTGCCTTGATTTTCAGGGTTAATGCTTCATCCCCTTTCTGATTTACATTAGAAATTGTATAATCTCTCTAAATACACAGCAAGCCCAAGCTCAAATTTTTGTTATTCTGATCCACTTTCTATCACCCTACTGGTTTCAAAAGTTTCACTTGAGCAATTTCTGTTTTTGAAAGTGAAGAGAAGTAGAATGGATAACACATTTTCCATCCATTCTGTTAGTGAATTACTGATCAAATGTCACTCACAAAGAGGATAGTTAATGATTTTCTTTGAGCTGAAACAAAAGTTGATCACTGGAAAATGGAAACTGTTCCTATACTCCCTGCTTTGGATGTGATACAGGGTTTACTGAGAACTCTATTTAAAATTCAGCAAAACAATTATCACAAACACTGCACAAAGCGAATCTTCAAGTCTAGACAATGAGAAATTCAGAAAGTAATGACTAAATCAATAGTATCTATAACGTGGGAGGGAGGGACTGTCTTACCTTCAGTATTGATAGTTATTTGTAATATACAGAGGTTTACTTAATGTTTAGATATAAATGAGAACACAGGCACTCATCAACTGAATTGATTTAGAAATAGCATAATGAAGGACAGAGAAAACATACTAAATTCTTTACTTGGGTAAAGGCAATTCACATAATTTTAGTTATATAGTTAGAGGCAGGGCTTAGAAAGTAGAATAAATAGGAGATGGTTAATAGTAGCCAAGCCGTATGGAAGTGGACTACAGAAAGTGCATTCTTTTTGTTTGAAATCAAGATTGGAACTTGCTGGGGTGGGTGGGGCTGCTGATGTGAACATCTATCTGTAAATGTGAACAGCTGGGAGGGTGGAGGGAGGAAGAGGAAAGATACATGGCTGGTGAACAGGCTTGATGCTTATCTCTTGGGAGCAGGGCAAGTAAATGGACAAGTTGCAAATTTTTTCCATATATGTATGGTTAATTAGCACTTATTGAATGATGATATGGAGGTCTAGCCTATGTTTTTTTGAAAAAGAAATTAAGAAAATATGAAACAAGTATCTGTAATGAATCAGTTCAGTTCAGTTCAGTCACTCAGTAGTGTCTGACTCTTTGTGACCCCATGAACCCCAGCACGCCAGGCCTCCCTGTCCATCACCAACTCCCGGAGATAACTCAAACTCATGTCCATCGAGTCAGTGATGCCATCCAACCATCTCATCCTCTGTCGTCCCCTTCTCCTCCTGCTCCCAATCCCTCCCAGCATCAGGGTCTTTTCCAATGAGTCAACTCTTCACATCAGGTGGCCAAAGTACTGGAGTTTCAACTTCAACATCAGTCCTTCCAATGAACACCCAGGACTGATCTCCTTTAGGATGGACTGGTTGGATCTCCTTGCAGTCCAAGGGACTCTCAAGAGTCTTCTCCAACACCACAGATCAAAAACATCAATTCTTTGGCACTCAGCTTTCTTCACAGTCCAACTCTGACATCCATACGTGACCACTGGTAAAACCATAGCCTTGACCAGACGGACCTTTGTTGGCAAAGTAATGTCTCTGCCTTTTAATATGCTATCTAGGTTGGTCATAACTTTCCTTCCAAGGAGTAAGCGTCTTTAAATTTCACGGCTGCAATCACCATCTGCAGTGATTTTGGAGCCCAAAAAAATAAAGTCTGACACTGTTTCCACTGTTTCCCCATCTATTTCTGTAATGAATAAAGGATACCAAACATTTATTACTACCACGGAGAAATCATCTATTTCTCTCAAGTGAGTGAAGATAGGATGAGTATTCTACACTGCCATCTCTTCAGTCTAGTATGAGTTCTACAGATCATCTTAATTAAGATGCCTAATTAAGAACCTCTGAGATAGAACAAATAGCTGCAGATATGGAAGGGGAAGAGAGGCCTTCCAGGCAGCCAGAGTCCCCTCCAACCTGTGGGGTGCACACAGGAGGGCAGACCCATCTGGGTGTTTCCATTGTGCACACTTCACTTTTATAGCAGCTATAGTGCCTTTGGCCTATTTCTCTGCAGGAAGAAGAGTGGTTTCCCACTCAGCAGCAGCTAGTTAATTGAAAAGCATACGTCAGAAGACAGAATAAAGAAAAGAGCAATGACAGGCAAAATTTTAGCCATAATGGCAGGAATGCCTTGCGAAATAAGGGATTTTGATGACTCAGAGTGAGGGAAACATCGATAACTGATGAGATAAAAGGCACAGTGGGGTTAGTCTGACTGGGTCCTAGGAAGAAAGTGGTCTTAACTCAGTTTAGGGCCTCTCTGCAGCAAGCTTAGAGGGCTACCTAGTGAGGGTGTACATGTGTGTGGTGGAACAGGGGGTGTCTTAGCTCTCAGGGAAGAAGGCATCAGTGGGCTTGCAAAAGCTTCTTTAAGGGATTAAGGATTGACAATGACTCCCTAGTAAGATAGGATTGAGGCTAAAAATGTGTACCCCAATTTTTACCTTTGAAATTTGTAAACATGTGTGGTATATGTATATATACACGATATATATATATCGTGATTCTCTCTTTCCCAATTTTTAAAGTAAGAGCCTATATCAGAGTCAATCTCTAGTTAAAAAAAAAAAAAAGGTACAGATTACAACTCATTGAATCAACTCATGGTTCAAAATTTTGGGGACAGGTCACAAGTTAAACGGGGCCATGGCTGCTGGAAGCAGAGAGTGATGGCTGACAACTGAGGGAAGAAAAGGAGAAGAGCTGTAAAGCAGAGGTAAGAACTTCAAAGGCATACTTGCTGCTGATCATTTAATGAAAGGATAAATAACCATGTAGCTCACTAAGAGCTCTTTTTCTTACAGGATAGTTAGAAGACTATCTCCTAACTAAGACTAAGTGAATAAATGCATTGATACACAGCATTTTTTTTTATCTCTTTCTGACTTGGAATCTAGAAAAAATAATAGAGATGAACCTACTTGCAAGCAGGAATAGAAATATAGAGGTATGGACAACAAGAAGGAAAGGAGTAGGGGGATAAATCGGGAGATTGGGATTGACATGTACAAACTCCCATATATAAAATAGGTAACTAGGAGAATGTACTGTATAGCATGGCAGAAAAAATAAGAAGGTATAGTCTGTAGGACATATACTAAATTTACCTTAAAAATGCATTCCAGTATACAGTAGATACAGACAAATACTGTTTGATTCTATTTATATGAGGTACCTAGAATAGTCAAATTCATAGAGTCAGAAAGCGTATTGGTAGATGCCAGGGGCTGTAGGGCAGGGGTAGAGGGGAGAGGGAATGGGAACTCAGTGTTTAAAGTGAACAGAGTTTCAGTTTAGGAAAGTGAATAGAGATAGGTGATGGTGAGTGTTACACAACAATGTGAATGTGAGTGAGTGAAGTCGCTCACTCGTGTCTGACTCTTTGCGACCCTATGGACTGTAGCCTACCAGGCTCCTCCATCCATGGGATTTTCCAGGCAAGAGTACTGGGGTGGGTTGCCATTTCCTTCTCCAGGAGACCTTCCCGACCCAGGGATTAAACCCAGGTCTCCCACGTTGTGGATGGACGCTTTACCATCTGAGCCACCAGGGAAGTCCATTGAACTGTGCAGTTAAATATGGTTAAGATTGTATATTTTATATTGTGTAACTTTCACCACAATAAAAAAAAAATGAATTAAGTCTAAGTTAATGAACACGCAGGTGGTTTGTGTTAAGAATGCAGAGGGTGGGGAGACTGGCTCAAGATGGCACATTAGAAGGGTGCGTACACATCTGCGAGAGCCCTGAATTTGCAACTAGTTGCTGGACAGCTATAGATAGGAGGATTCTTGAATGCACCAAAAAAAAAAAAAAGACACCATCTGTCCAAAGACAAAGGAGAAACTGCAACGAGAAGACAGGAGGGGCACAATCACGATAAAATCAAATCCCATAGTTCCTGGGTGGGCAGCCCACAAGAAGGAGAAAAATAATATCCAAGGAAGTTCTCCCATTGTTGTGAAGGTTCTGAGGCTTCCCACGTCAGGCTTCCCAGTCTGGGGATCCAGCAAGGGGGCTGACTAGACATCCCCAGTGAGTCTGACTTTGAAGGCCAGCGGGCTTTGATTGCAAGACCCCCACAGGTCTGGGGAAAGCAGAGAGCGCCCGTTTGAAAGGACAAACAGAACACTGCGTGCCCCAGGATCCAGGGGCAAGCGGCCCTGACCCCGCAGGAGACTGAACGAGACCGAACGCTAGAGGCGGAGGGTCTCCTGCAGAGGCGCGGGATGGTAACGGTTCACCATGGGACGGGGGCGCTGGCAGCAGCGGTCCTGAGAAGCGTGCCTCGGTGTGAACCCTGCTGAAGGTCATCACAAGCCCTACCATAGGGCCTATACGCCTCAGCATTGGGCTACCTTAGGCCAAACAACTGACAGGGATGGAGTGCAGCCCCACCTATCAGCAATCAAACTGAGGTTTTTCTGAGCATAGCCCTGCCCACAAGAGCAAGACGTAGTTTTTCCCATTGCCAGCCCCTCCCATCAAGAAGCTTGCACAGTCGTCTTACCCTCATTCAGAAGAGGACAGACAGAAGAAGCGAGAAGAACTATGATGCAAAAGCTTCCGGAAGGAAAACCACAACCACAGAAAGTTAATCAAAATGAAAATGCGGAGATTTATGTCCCAGATGAAGGAACAAGATAAAATGCCAGAAAAAAAACAATGAAATGAAGTAGAAATAGGCAACATTCCAGAAAAAGAGTTCAGAATAATGATAGTGAAGATGATCCTGGATCTTGGGGGAAAAATAGAGAAGATGCAAATAATGTTTACCAAACAATGAAAAGAACTATAGAACACACAGAGATGAGAAATATACTCAAAGGAATCAATAGCAGAATAACTGAGGTAGAAGAATGAATAACTGATTAGAACACAGAATGGTGGAAATCACTGCTTCAAAACAATATAGAAAAAAGAATAAAAACAAACTAAGGCAACCTAAGAGACCTCAGATTGATTAAATTCTTTACAGCCAAAGATGGAGAAGCTCTGTACAGTCAGCAAAAACAAGACTGGGAGCTGACTATGGCTCAGATCATGAACTTCTTATTGCTAAATTCAGATGTAAATTGAAGAAAGTGGGGAAAACCACTAGATGATTCAGGTATGACTGAAATAAAATCCTTTATAATTATACAGTGGAAGTGAGAAATAGACTTAAGGGACTAGATCTGATAGACAGAGTGCCTGGTGAACTATGGACAGAGGTTTGTGACATTGTACAGGAGACAGGCATCAAGACCATCCCCAAGAAAAAGAAATGCATAAAGGAAAAATGGCTGTCTGAAGAGGCCTTACAAATAGCTGTGAAAAGAAGAGAAGTGAAAAGCAAGGAGAAAAGGAAAGATATAAGCATATGAATGCAGAGTTCCTAAGAATATCAAGGAGAGATAAGAAAACCTTCCTCAGCGATCAATGCAAAGAAATAGAGGAAACTAATAGAATGGGAAAGACTAGAGATCTGTTCAAGAAAATTAGACATACCAAGGGAATATTTCATGCAAAGATGGGCTCAATAAAGGACAGAAATGGTGTGGACCTAGCAGAAGCAGAAGATATTAAAAAGTGGTGGCAAGAATACACAGAAGAACTGTACAAAAAAGATCTTCATGATCCATATACTCACGATGGTGTGATCACTCACCTAGAGCCAGACATCCTGGAATGTGAAGTCAAGTGGGCCTTAGAAAGCATCACTACGAACAAAGCTAGTGGAGGTGATGGAATTCCAGTTGAGCTATTTCAAATCCTGAAAGACGATGCTGTGAAAGTGCTGCACTCAATATGCCACCAAATTTGGAAAACTCAGCAGTGGCCACAGGACTGGAAAAGGTCCGTTTTCATTCCAATCCCAAAGAAAGGCAATGCCAAAGAATGCTCAAACTATAGCACAATTGCACTCATCTCACACGCTAGTAAAGTAATGCTCAAAATTCTCCAAGCCAGGCTTCAGCAATACATGAACTTCCAGATGTTCAGGCTGGTTTTAGAAAAGGCAGAGAAACCAGAGATCAAATTGCCAACATTTGCTGGATCATCGAAAAAGCAAGAGGGTTCCAGAAAAACATCTATATCTGCTTTATTGACTGTGCCAAAGTCTTTGACTGTGTGGATCACAATAAACTGTTGAAAAATCTGAAAGAGATGGGAATAACAGACCACCAGACCTGCCTCTGGAGAAACCTTCATGCAGGTCAGGACAGTTACAACTGGACATAGAACAACAGACTGGTTCCAAATAAGAAAAGGAGTACGTTAAGGCTATATATTGTCACCCTGCTTATTTAACTTAAATGCAGAGTGCATCATGAGAAATGCTGAGCTGGAGGAAGCACAAGCTGGAATCAAGATTCCTGGGAGAAATATCAATAACCTCAGATATGCAGATGACACCACCCTTATGACAGAAAGTGAAGAACTAAAGAGCCTCTTGATGAAAGCAAACAAGGAGAGTGAAAAAGTTTGCTTAAAGCTCAACATTCAGAAAACTAAGATCATGGCATCTGGTCCCATCACTTTATGACAAATAGATGGGGGAAACAGTGGAATCAGTGGCTGACTTTATTTTTGGGGGGCTCCAAAATCACTGCAGATGGTGATTACAGCCATGAAATTAAAAGACGCTTACTTCTTGGAAGGAAAGTTATATCCAACCTAAACAACATATTAAAAAGCAGAGACATTACTTTGCCAACAAAGGTCCATCCAGTCAAGGCTATGATTTTTCTAGTAGTCATCTATGAATGTGAAAGTTGGACTATAAAGAAAGCTGAGCACAGAAGAATTGATGCTTTTGAGCTATGGTGTTGGAGAAGACTCTTGGGAGTCCCTTGGACTGCAAGGAGATCCAACCTGTCCATCCTAAAGGAGATCAGTCCTGGGTGTTCATTGGAAGGACTGATGTTGAAGTTGAAACTCCAATACTTTGGCCAGCTGATGTGAGGAGCTGACTCATTTGAAAAGACCCTGATGCTGGGAAAGATTGAAGGCGGGAGGAGAAGGGGATGAAAGAGGATGAGATGGTTGAATGGCATCATTGACTCAATGGACATGAATTTTTGTGGACTCTGGCAGTTGGTGATGGACAGGGAGGCCTGGCATGCTGTGGTTCATGGGGTCACAAAGAGTTGAACACGACTGAGTGACTGAGCTGAACTGAAGAGACCTCTGGGACAACATTAATTGCACAAACATTTGCATTTTAGGGGTCCCAGAAGGAGCAAAGAAAGAGAAAGAACCTGAGAAATATTTAAAGAGATTTACCTGAAAAATTCCCTAGCATGGGAAAGGAAATAGCCAACCAAGTCCAGGGAGCACAGAAAGTCCCAGACAGGATAGATCCAAGGATGAACACACAGAGACACATAATAAACAGATTGGCAAAAATTAGAGACAATGCTGCAGTATTAAAAGCAACAAGGGAAAAATGGCAAATAACATAAGGGAAGTCCCATAAGTTTATGAGGTGATTTCTCAACAGAAACTCTAAAGCTAAAAAACAACGGCACAGTGTATTTGATCAAAAGGAAGCAACTACAGCCATGAATTCTCTAACCAGTAGATCTATCATTTAGATTTGATGGAGAAATCAAAAACTTGACCAACAAGTGAAAATTAAGAGAATTCAGCACTACCAAACCAGCTTTACAATAAATGCTAAAGGAACTTCTCTAGGTAGGAAACACAAGAGAAGGAAAAGATCTACAAAAAATAAACCCAAAATAATTAAGAAAATTGTAATATGATCATGCATATCAATAATTGCCTTCAATATAGGTTAGATACACAAACCTATAGACATAGACTGGACATAGACTGGCAGGGTGGATAAGTTCAGTTCAGTTCAGTCGCTCATTCGTGTCCAACTCTGTAACCCCATGGACTGCAGCACGCCAGGCCTCCCTGTTCATCACCAACCCCTGGAGTTTACTCAAACTCATGTCTTTTGAGTCAGTGATGCCATCCAACCATCTCATCCTCTGTTGTCCCCTTCTCCTCCTGCCTTCACTCTCTCCCAGCATCAGGGTCTTTTCCAAGAGTCAGCTCCTCACATCAGCTGGCCAAAGTATTGGAGTTTCAACTTCAGCATCAGTTCTTCCAATGAATATTCAGGATTGATTTCCTTTAGGATTGATGGGTTTGATCTCCTTGCAGTTCAAGGGACTCTCAAGAGTCTTCTCCAACCCATAGTTCAAAAGCATCAATTGTTCAGCAGCACTCAGCTTTCTTTATAGTCCAACTCTCACATCCATACATGACTACTGGAAAAACAGCTTTGACTAGAGGGACCTTTGTTGGCAAAGTAATGCCTTTGCTTTGTAATATGCTGTCTAGGCTGGTCATAACTTTCATTCCAAGGAGCAAGTGTCTGTTAATGTCATGGCTGCAGTCACCATCTGCAGTGACTTTGGCAGGACTCATATATACACTGTCTACAGAGACCCACCTCATACATACGGATGCTTACAGACTGAAAGCAAGGGGATGGGAGAAGTTATCCCACACAAGTGAAAATCGAAAGAAATCTGGAATCTCAATACTCATAGCAAACAAAATAGACTTTAAAAAAGAATATTATAAGAGGCAAAGAAGACACTGCATAATGATCAAGGATTCAATCCAAGAATAAGATATAGCAATTATAAATATATACGCATCCACTTAGGAGCACACTGGGGCTTCCCTGGTGGCTCAGCAGGTGAAGAATCCACCTGCAATGAGGAGACCACAGTTCAATTCCTGGGTTGGGAAGATCCCCTTGAGGAGGGCATGGCAACCCCCGCTGGTATGCTTGCCTGGAGAATCCCCCGGGACAGAGTGACGTGGTGGGCTACTGTCCATGGGGTCACGAAGAATCGGACATGACCGAGTGACTAAGCACAGCACAGGCAGGAGCACATCAATGTGTGAGGTAAACGCTGGCAAAACCATGAAGGAAAAACCAACAGCAACACGGTGATAGCGGGGGATCTTAACACCTCCCTCATTTTCGTTGACTGACAGATCATCCAGAATCCGGACAGAAAACTAATAAGGAAACACAAGCCTTAAACGACACTTCAGACCAGATGGAATTAACTGATACTTATAGAATATTTCATCCAAAAACAGACTACACATTCTCAAGTGCACAGGGAATGTTCTCCAGAATCAGCAACATGCTAGGCCACAAGATGAGACTTGGTAAATTTAAGAAAACTGGAATCATATCAAGAAGCATTTCTGATCACAAAACCATGATATTAGAAGTAAACTACAAGAAAATACTGCTAAAAATGCAAACACACAACAGCTAAACAATATGCTACTAAATCAACTAATGGGTCACTGCAAAAAAACATAGGTGAAAACAAACAAACAAACAAAAAACTAGAGACAAATGAAAATGAAAGTACCATGATCCAAAACCTCTGGTATGAAGCAAATGCAGTGCTAAGAGGGAAGTTTACAGCAATATAGTTTTACCTCAAGAAACAAGAAAAATTCAAATAAACAACCTAATCTTACATATAAAGCAGCTAGAGAAAGAAGAACAAACAGATCCTAAAGTTACTGGAAGAAAATAATTTATAAGGATCAGAACAGAAATAAATGAAATAGAGACAAAGCAAACAATTGCAAAGATAAATGAAACTAAAAGCTGGTTCTATGAAAATATACACAAACTTGACAAATCTTTAGCCAGACTCATCAAGAAAAAATGGGAGAGGACTCAAATCAATAAAATTAGAAATAAAGAAGGAGAAGTTACAACTGACATCACAGAAATGCAAAGGATCATAAGAGACTACTCTGAGCAACTATGTGCAATTAAAATGGACTGCTCTGAGAAACTGTATGCAATTAAAATGGACAAGTTGGAAGAAATGAACAAATTCTTAGAAACAGAATCTCCCAAGATTGAGATAGGAAGAAATAGAAAATATGAACAGACCAATCACAAGCACTGAAATTGAAACTGTGATTTAAAAACTCCCAACAAATAGAAGTCCAAGACCTAATGGTTTCATAGGCAAATTCTATCAAACATTTAGAACGAGTTAAAAGCTGTTCATCTGAAACTGTTCCAAAAAACTTGCAGAGCAAGGAAAACACAAACTCATTGTATGAAGTTGCCACACTGTGATACCAAAACCAAAGATACCACACACACACACACACATACACACACACACACACACACAACGGGGTTACAGGCCTATATCACAGATGAACATTGATGCAAAAATCCTCAAAACAAACAAACAAACAAAAAAACACAAAAACTAGCCGTCTGAATCCAACAATACATTAAAAAGATCATACACCATAATCTAGTGGGATTCACCACGGGAGTGCAAGGATTTAACAATATCCACAAATTAATTCATGTGATATACCACATCAATAATTTGAAAAATAAAAAAATAAATAATCATCCCAATAAATGCTGAAAAAGCTTTTTGACAAGTCAGCACCCATTTATATAAAAGTTCTCAGAAAGTGGGTATGGAGAGAACATACCTCAACATAATAAAGGCCATAAATGACAAATCTACAGCTAACATCATACTCATTGGTGAAAAGCTGAATGAATTTCCTCTAAGATCAGGAAAAAGGCAAGGATGTCCCTTTTCACCCCTGTTATTCAACACAGTTTTGGAAGTCCTAGCAACAGCAGTCAGAGAAGAAAAAGAAGTAAAGTGAATCTAAATTGGAAAAGAAGTTAAACTGTCACTGTTTGTAGATGACACAGCCTGCTACAAAGATCCTAAATATGCTACAACAAACTGCTACAACTCATCAATGAATTTGGTAAAGTTGCAGGTTACAAAATTAATACACAGAAATCAGTTGCATTTTTATACACCAACAAAGATCAGAAAGAAAAGTTCAATAAGCATCTCCATTTACCATTGCATCAAAAAGAATAAAATATCTAAGGATAAGCCTACCTAAGGAGACAAAAGAACTGTACCATGTTCATGGATTGGAAGAACCAGTGTTGAAAAAATGACTCCCCAAGGCAATCTACAAGTTTAATGCAATCTGTATCAAATTACTATCAAATTACCAAGGATTTTACAAAGAGCTAGAACAAAAAAAAATCTTAAAGTTTGTATGGAGACACACAAGACCCTGAATAGCCAAAGCAACCTTGAGAAATAAAAATGCAGCTGGAGGAATCAGGATCTTTGACTTCAGACTATACTACAAAACTACAGTCATCAAAAGAATATGGTACTGATGCAAAAATAGAAATATAGTTCAAAGGAATAGGATAGAAAATCCATAAACAAACACACACACCCATGGTCAATGAATCCATGGCAAAGGAGACAACACTGCAAAATGTTGGAAAAGAAGCCTCCTCAACAAACGGTGCCTGGAAATTGGTACAGTTATGTGTGAAAATAAGAAATTAGAACCTTCTTTAAAAGCACACACCAAAATAAGACCAAGATGGATTAAAGATCTGAATGTGGGGCAAGACACTATAAAACTCCTAGAGGGAAACACAGACAGCAGCATTTTTTGTGTGTGATCCATCTCCCAGAACAATGAAAATAAACTAATGACACCTACTCAAACTCAACAGCAAAAGAAATGATAAAACAGCAAGACCACCCACAGATTGAGAGACAATATTTGTAAATGATAAGACCAACAAGGAATTAGTCTCCAAAAATTACAAACAGCCCATGAAGCTTAACAGTATCAAAAGAAGCAACATAATCTACAATGAGATTTCACTTCACACCAACCAGAATGGTTATCTTGAAAAAAACCCACAAACAATAAATACTGGAGAGAGTGTGGAGAGGAGGGAACCCTCCTACACTGTTGATGGGAATGTAAAGTGGTACAGCCACTAGGAAGAATAGCATGGAGGCTCCTTCAGTTCAGTTCAGTTGCTCAATCAAGTCCAACTCTTTGTGACCCCATGAACTGCAGAACACCAGGCCTCCCTGTCCATCACCAGCTCCCAGAGTTTACTCAAACTCATGTCCATTGAGTCAGTGATGCCATCCAACCATCTCATCCTCTGTCATCCCCTTCTCCTCCTGCCTTCAATCTTTCCCAGCAACTGGGTCTTTTCAAATGAGTCAGCTCTTCGCATCAGGTGGCCAAAGTATTGGAGTTTCAGCTTCAACAGCAGTCCTCCCAATGAGTAATTCAGGAATGATTTCCTTTAGGATGCACTGCTTGGATCTCCTTGCAGTCCAAGGGAGTCTCAAGAGTCTTCTCCAACACCACAGATAAAAAGCATCAATTCTTCAGCGCTCAGCTTTCTTTATAGTCCAACTCCCACATCCATATATGACTACTGGAAAAATCATAGCCTTGACTAGAAGGACCTTTGTTGGTAAAGTAATGTCTTTGCTTTTTAATATGCTGTCCAGGTTGATCATAACTTTCCTTCCAAGGAGTAAGTGTCTTTTAATTTCATGGTGGCAATCACCATCTGCAGTGATTTTGGAGCCCCAAAAAATAAAGTCTGCCATGGTTACCACTGTTTCTCTATTTGCCATGAAGTGATGGGACCAGATGCCATGATCTTTGTTTTCTGAATGTTGAGTTTGAAGCCAACTTTTTCACTCTCCTCTTTCACTTTCATCAAAAGGCTCTTTAGTTCTTCTTCACTTTTGCCATAAGGGTGGTGTCATCTACATATCTGAAGTTATTGATATTTCTCCTGGCATCTTGAATCTAGCTTGTGCTTCATCCAGTCCAGCCTTTTCCATGATGTACTCTGCATATAAGTTAAATAAGCAGGGTGACAATATACAGCCTTGATGTACTCCTTTTCCTATTTGGAACCGGTCTGTTATCCCATGTCCAATTCTAACTGTTGCATACTGACCTGCATACAGATTTCTCAAGAGGCAGGTCAGGTGGTCTGGTATCCCCATCTCTTTCAGAATTTTCCACAGTTTATTGTGATCCACACAGTCAAAAGCCTTTGACTCTATGGAGGCTCCTTAAGAAACTAAAAATAGAACTACCATATGACTCTGTAATCCCAATCCTGGGCACACATTTGGAGAAAAACATGATCCAAAAGGATACATGCATTCCAATGTTCACTGCAACATAGATTGCAAAAGCCTAGACATGAAAGCAACCTAACTGCCCATCAACAAAGGAATGGATAAAGAAGAGTGGTATGCACATATATAATGGGATAATACTCTGCCAGTAAGAAGAATGAAAATAATATCATTTGCATCAATATGGATGGACCTAAAGACTGTCATACTGAGTGAAATAAATGAGACAGATAAGAGGAACTATTATATGGTAGTCCTTATATATAGAATCTAAAAAGAAATTATACGAATGAATTTACTTAAAAATGGAAAGAGACTCAAGACTTAGAGAACAAATTTATGGTTGCTTGGAGGGAAAGATGAGGGGAAGGGATAGTTAGGGAGTTTGGGATGGACATGTACACACTGCTGCATTTAAAATGGATAACCAACAAAGACCGACTGTATAGCAGAGGGAAGGAGCCTTTCCTTTCTACCAATATTTCTGAGTATGTATCGGATTTCGTTAAGTGGAAAGCAGCAGGACCCCCATCTGATGAGACCCTGTTGATACCCTGACACTATAACTGAGGGACAGAATGGGCTGTAGTTTTCAGATTTGTGGGACTTGGAAATTGACCTTGTCTCCATCTCCAGTCGTAATGTGGTTTGAGGAAACATCTTTTGCTATATTTCTGCCACAGTCATACCAATTAAGGCCAACTCCATCCCTCAGCTGGACTATTGAAATGGCTTTTTACCCTTTCTCTCAGCTCCTACTTCTGCCCCCTTGAATTAGAGGATAACATGTACCACCAAATCTATATTTTTCAGAGTGAGAGGTTAACATTAATAATTACTCCACAATAACAGTCATCAGGGCTTCTCAGGTGGTGCTAGTGGTAAAAAGCCTGCCTGCCAATGCAGGAGACTTAAGAGATGCAGGTTCAATCCTTGGGTCAGGAAAAGCACGTCGACCAGAATGAAAGTATTCTTGCTGGAGAATTCCATGGATAGGAGGAGCCTGATGGGCTATAGTCCATAGGGTTGCAAAGAGTCAGACACAACTGAGGCAGCTTACCAAGCACGCATGCACACAACAGTCATAAAGCTTCCCAGGTGGCACAGTGATAAAGAATCTGCCTGCCAATACAGGAGACACAAGAGTTACAGGTTCGATCCCTAGGTGGAGACAATCCCCTGGAGTAGGAAACGGCAACTCGCTCCAGTATTCTTGCCTGGAAAATTACATGGACAGAGGAGCCTGGTGGGCTACAGTCCATGGAATTACACATAGTGGACAAGACTGAACATGCACTAGTGTATGCTTGTAACAGTCAGAAATTGGACCCATCTCAGACAAACTAAGAGATATGTCACTCTGCTGTATCTGCTATTCTTCTAGCAGAAAAAGTGAACTTTCTGATTCTAAGTAAGATCTCATCAATCTCCTTCTTGATGTGCTCCTCTGGCCTCTCATTCCATGAGGAATAAATTACAAATTCCATACTGGGACTTATAGGATTATTTCTCAGGTCTCATCCCACTTCGCTCCATGTCCTCCAGCCCCTCCTCATTTTGCTGTGAGTACCCAGTAAAGCTGGGTACTTTATTTTGCTTAAAGTATCCAGCTTGGTTGCCTCCTGAGGCTTCTGCTGCTACTTCTCACTCTGTATGAAAAACTCTTTCCCTCTCACTTTGCACAGCTGACTTCTCAGTCTTTAAATGTGCTCACACAAAAACTTCTCTAAGATGTCTTTGTTCATTATTCTATCAAAAACATGAGTCTACCCTTTTACTCTTGTACTATTAACCTAATCAATTGCCTTTGTGGGACTCAGCCTCATCCAAATATCTATTTCCATTTTTATTAACTTACTCTCCCTTCTAGAATACAAGCTTTTGCCTGTAGAAGCTTGCTGTGTCTTCAGTACTTGAATTAAGGTTTTCAACTGTAGGATAGGAAAAATAATTGTCCTTCTACCTTTCTAAGTTCTACCTGGAAGCATAAGACAGATTAATAAAAGAAAAACAAATAGAAATGTATTAACATGCTTATCTTAAGTATAAATAGAGGACAATCAGCAAAAAAAATAAGTAACTTTCACAGGTAGCAGAATTCAAGCTTCAGTACCAACTTCAGCTAAAGACAAAAAAGGGAAGGGTATGCAGGAGACTAGCGAGGGGAGTGACCAGGAAAAGTAAACAAGAGTAAGATTTTGTACGCAGGTTTAAGTCAGTGCCTTCTCCATTGCTACGAGTTTATTTTGATTTAGTCATCTTTGTCTTCTTGGTACAGAAAGGTGTATGTGTGTGTGCGTGCTCAGTGGCTCAGGCATGTCGGAATCTCTGTGACCTAGGGATCGAACCAGTGTCTCCTGTGTTTCCTGCATTGCAGATGGCTTCTTTACCTGCTAAGCCACAGGGGAAGCCCAAAGAGAGGTAAACATCCTTACAAACGGAGATTTCTATTAAATGCAAAGTTTTCTTACTAAAAGATATCTTCTACTCTGTTTTCAGAGCTTCTCTTATACTTACTGTTTCTAAAAACAACAATCTCAAAATAATCCTTATTCCAGAGATATGTTTGGGGTGGCATATGCTACTACCCTAAGCAAATGCATAACACTGTAAAGGAATTCCTGAGACATACTGTGGCTTCAGTCCCATACCACTGCAATAAAGTGTATATCTCAAAACTGCGTCACATGAGATGTTTAGTTTTCTAGTGCATATGCTATACTATAGTCCATTAAGTGTGCAAAACATTCAGTTCAGTCAGTTCAGTTGCTCAGTCGTGTCCGACTCTTTGCAACCCCATGGACTGCAGCATGCCAGACTTCCCTGTCCATCACCAGCTCCTGAAGCTTGCTCAAACTCAGGTCCATCGAGTCGGTGATGCCATAACTTTATGTCTTTTAAAAAAAAAAGTGAATGACAATTTAAAAATACAAAAAATTTACAAAAGTAACATAAAAAATCACAGATCACCATAACAAAGATAATAATAAGGAAAACTGCTTGAAATACTACAAAAATTAACAAAATGTGACACAGAGACATAAAATGAGCAAAAGTTGTTGGGAAAAAATGACACTGATCAATTTGCTGGGCACAAGTTACCACAAACTTTCAGTTTGGAAAAAACACATCTGTAAAGTATAATAAAGCCAAGGAAAATAAAATTGTAACCAAGGAAGATCCGCTGGAGGTGTCCCAGGACAGATTCCTCCTCCATACCCTCTGCTTTAATTCCTCTCTAAAGTACCGGAATAACGCCGATAACTGATGCGCATTTCTGAGCTGTTTAATAGATGCTAACCCCTAACGAAGGGTGCTAACCACGCGATGACCGGGAGCAGTAACCCGCCGGCAAGCTGCAGCCTGAGGGTGGGTGTCAGCCCCGGGCACCGCCCGGCCTGTTGCCTCCCGCGCGTGCTCACTCAGTCTGTCTGACTCTTGGGACCCCATCGACTGTACTCCACCAGGCTCCTCTGTCCACAGAATTTTCCAGGCAAGAATACTGGATTGGGTTACCGTTTCCTCCTCCAGTGGATCTTCCTGACCCAAGAATCGAACCCAGGTCTCCCACATCACAGGCAGATTCTTTACTGTTTGGACCACCAGGGAAATAACTACAATTGTATGTGTATACTTATTTAAAGAGAGAGACAGAGGATTTTAAAATAATAAGTCTACAGTTCAATCACCCCCGGCTTCACTCAGAGAATGTTATATAGTACACTATCTGATTGGCAGGGCAGAGTGGGTAAAGAGTTAAACCTGGCTGATGAGGATGAAAAGTTGAAGAACCAAAGAAGAAGAATCAGATGTCTGATATCTGGTGGAGACAGCCTCTATAATGTATCTATTATGAGTGATACAGATGCAGAGAACTGTATTCCTCATACCACTACACTTACATACAGCATAATTTTCTTTCCAGAAATCCTTGGCTGCATAGCCTGAAGGTATTCAATAAAACCTAGAGGGAACACTGAAAGTGAATCACACAGATTTGACATTTCCAGTTCTGCTGTGACCGCCAGACCAAAATATAGTCTGCGGGCCCCTTTTTCATTAGCGCGAAACTGCCGGGTTTTAGAAGCTTATCCATTGAATTAATCTCTAAAGCGCCTTTCACACAGGGCAGAAACAGCTCCCTGCACTGGTCTTCTTCAGAAAAATACGTATTTTTATTTGTATGCATTCTGGGTAATGAATAACGATCCTTTGTGTTTAGAGAATGCCATTTTCTAAAATAGCTCCTAGCATTTTCTAAATGTTAACTCGTTAGATCTCATATGGTCCAGAGAGGTAGGTCAAAAGCATTATATTTCACATTTTACAGATGGAAGAGTTTTAGGGACTTCAACCCAAGGTCACCTGCAGTCAGACACCAAACAGGAGAAGGCAAGGCCCAGAAATATTACCCTGGAGTCAGACAAACCTCACTTGGCACTTTGAGAGAGCCACGCTGGCTGCTGAGGTCACATAAAGACACTGGTATTTGCATTCTTCTCAGAGATCCAGCTTTGGGTGGAGCTGGGCCATAGGAGGCTAATTACACTGCTGGCCCCTGCTCACTTTATCCTGGCAAAGTGTGATTAAAATGCATATTAAAACATAGCCTCCAGTCTTGTTGCTCATTTGTTCAGTTGTGTACAACTCTTTGCAACCCCAGGGACTGTAGCCCACCAGGCTCCTCTGTCCGTGGAAGTTTCCACGCAGCAATCCTGGAGTGAGCTGTGATTTCCTCCTCTAGGAGACCTTCCCAACCCAGAGGTCAAGCCCGGCTTCTTTGTCTCCTGCACGGGCAGGAGGGTCCTTTACTCCCGAGCCACCCGGGAAGGCAGTTTCATTACATCACAGAACTCAATTCAGGTCCCTGTGACACTCTCCAGGCTCTTTGCCGAGGTTTCCCCAAAGTCTCCAGCTCTATTTCTCACATCACTTCTCTTCCTGGGAAGAGACAGTGCTCCTCACGTCATCCTGCAGCCTCAGGAAACTGAAGTCTGCTGTCATTCCTAGTTCCCACCTTGAAGCGCTTTTTTTTTTTCCAAGAAGCAAGAAGTCCAAACAGTAACACACTGCTTGGATTGCTGTGCACTTTTCCTGGCTCCGTGTCCCTTTTTCCTCACTGTTACCACCCTGGGCTTGCATCTTACAAATAAAAAGCCAGTTCTTTACTTTTGCCTCAGTCTCTGTTTCTAGAGGATTCAGGCTAGCTAGTCAAAGTGACTAGCTAGTCTGAAATTTTCAGGTATTTCTCAGTGCCTTTTCCTTAAAACAAAAGGGCACAGCAGACACTGGAAACTTCTCCGCCCAACAGAACTTAGAAACACATTTCTTTTCCTGTCTACAGCCTAATTATCTGTGTCTAAGACGATGCGGCCTTGTTACATTTCTCAAAGTATTGCGAACAGGAAGGAAAACAGACTTGGAGAATATTCAGCCCCACTGTCTCAATTTTATATCCTGTGTCTGTTGAAAAGGATGTGTCAAGTGTTAGAAATATAGCAGAATTCAAAATATGATTGAAGTTATATCAGTTACACAGCTTGCAAGACTTAAGTCGCAATTGTATTTATTTTGAGACAATGTCAGTACTCAAAACATCCCATTTAATTATAAACTGCAACACAGCGGCACAACCCCCGTCAGCTGGATGGGGATACTAGGCACAGAGGAGTCCTCCTGTCTCCTCAGGAGACACACTCACAGACACCTAGTGGGTGCCCAAACCATGGATAGTAACAAACTCTATAAATACTATGTTTTATTCTGTATATACACACCTATGATACCATATAATTTATAAATTAGACACAGTAAGAGGTGAGAAAAAGCTGCTAATAACAAGAACAATTATGAAAATGTACTGTAATAAAAGTTATGTGAATATAGTATCTGTCTCTCTCTCTTCCTCAAAATATCTTATGGAACAAATTGCATTCCTTTCCCATCTTTTTTATTGGGTAAAATATTTTTAAATTCTATGTGCACCCTAAATCACTTCTGTTGTGCCTGCTCTTAGAGACCCCATGGACCGTAGCCTACTAGGTTCCGCTATATAATTTTCAGATTTTCACACGCGTGATTTCACGTGATCCCATAATACACCTTATCCCCACACTCTTATACTGCCTCTTCCTCCGTCCTTCTCATGCCTGGCAGCCATTAGTTTGTTCTCTGTATCTGTGAGTCTCTTTTTGTTGTTATATTCACTAGTTTGTTGCATTTTTTGGAGTCCACATTTATATGTTATCACCACTGTTCTTTCTCTGTTTTATTCACTTTACTTAGTAAAACGTCCTCTAAGTGCATCCATGTTTCTGCAAATGGCAGAATGTGATTCAGTTTTACGGCTGACAATGGCACCCCACTCCAGTCCTCCTGCCTGGAAAACCCCATGGACGGAGGAGCCTGGTGGGCTGCAGTCCATGGGGTCGCGAAGAGTCAGACACCACTGAGCGACTTCACTTTCACTTTTCACTTTCCTGCATTGGAGAAGGAAATGGCAACCCACTCCAGTGTTCTTGCCTGGAGAATCCCAGGGACGGGAGAGCCTGGTGGGCTGCTGTTTATGGGGTCGCAGAGAGTCGGACACGACTGCAGTGACTTAGCAGCAGCAGCAGCAGTATTCTACTATATATATATATATATATATATTTATCACATTGTCTTTATCCATTTATCTGTTGATGGACACAGGTTGCTTCCATATCTTAGCAGTTGCATACAATGATGCAATGAGCATTGAGATTCATGTATGTTCTTGAATTAGTGGTTTGCTTGCTGTTTTCATACCCACACACACATGAGTGGAATTCCTGGGTCATATGGTAGTTCTATTTTTAGCTTATTTGAGAATCTTCTATTTGTTTTCCAAGATGGCTCATCAGTTTACGTTCCCGCTGATGTTGGAGGAGAACTCCCTCCCCTACATCGCGCAACACTTATTTGTGCTCTTTCTAATGATAGCCTTTCTGACAACTGTGAGGTGTGATCCCATTGTGGTTTTGATTTGCATTTCCCTGATGATCAGTGATATTGAGTACCTTTTTATGTGCTTGTTGGCCATCTGCATTTCCTCTTTGGAAAAATATCTATTCAGCTCTGCTGCCCATCTTCACTAAGTGTTTATCTAGCACTGTGACTGCATATTTGCAGTTTGAGGTACAACAGCAAAATTAGCACAATTTTTTTTTCATAATTTATGAATAAAAGATATGAATGTAATATGTTCTTACTGTATACATTAGCAACTTTGGCGTAAGATTTATCTTGTTTTTAAGTCTAGAATTTTCATATTTTTCTTCAACTAAGCACTTTACAGCTTCTTTTTAGTGTA
Organism: Cervus canadensis; assembly: GCF_019320065.1. Taxonomy (NCBI): domain Eukaryota; kingdom Metazoa; phylum Chordata; class Mammalia; order Artiodactyla; family Cervidae; genus Cervus; species Cervus canadensis. Next base: position 862,114 of record NC_057400.1, on the reverse strand, counting down.
TCTGCATTGACAGCATCACAATTCTTGTGCTGTATGGCCATTATGAAGTAAAATAAAGGTTACTTGACAAAGTACTAAGTACTGTTATAGGTGACAATCAATAAGATAACCAAGATGGTTACTGAGTGACTAAAAGTAGGATATGATGGGCAAAAGGAAGATTCATGTCCCCAGGAGGAGAGTGCAAGATTTCATCATGCTATTCACAAAGGTTCTCAATTTAAAACTTATACAATTTGTATTTATTAACACTAATGAATCATTTATTTCTTGAATTTTCCATTAAATATGTTTGTACTGTGATTGACAGAGGTTAGTTGAAACCGAGGGAAGGAGGGACTACTATGTAGCATGTACATACAGACAGCAAGAATAGCAGCAACAATGTAGGAACATAGTGGAAAGGCAGCCACTCACCGTCTCATCTAAACTCTCATTCCATTGTCTATTTACCAAGAGAAATGATTTTTGTGGAAGTAAAATGATATCTTAGCCCTTTGCAAATATCACTCTCTAGTACTTCTTTGACTTTCACTTGAGAAGAAAACTGTACAAATAAGCCAGTCCTTACAACTGCAAGGCCCTCTCTGAAATTAAGGGGTACTTAAAAAGAAATAAATTTGTAGGTAAGAAAGCAGAAAAATCAATATAAACTTAGTCAACACTTATCTATCTAATTCCCTCTATTTAATAGCCTAAGGAATGTCATAAAATAGTTGTACAGTCCTCTTGCTGACATATTTCTGGTTCATTTCTAATTTTCTCTCATTGTAAGCAGTTTTCTATCCATCACATTTACCCATACATTTCTATATGCATGCCTCAGTAAATTTGGAGAGAGAAATAAAAGTTTCAGACTTTAAAGACTTTTTAATGGAAATCACTAATTCAGTGTCTTATTAATGTGTAAGGAAGGTCTGTTTTTCTACCCTACTGTTAATACTGGGCTTTAAAAAAAGTTTTATTTTTTTTTTTCACTTTGATGGAAGAATAGAGTAATTCTTTTCATTTTTCCTTGTTTAACTGACATTCATTCAGATGCTTTCTAAGGGGAACATGTGGAGTTTCCTTAAAGCCCATGGTTAGCCTGGAAGTGGAGAAGTGAATTGAACAAAACAACTTAAAATCTCCTCCTAAAATTATATGAGTCTGGATGAATGGATTAAGAATATGTGGCACATATATAAAATAGAATACTACTCAGCCATAAAAAGGAATGAAATGATTCCATTTGCAGCAACATGGATGCTACTAGAGCTTATCGTACTAAGTGAAATAAGTCAGACAAATACCATATGATATCACTTATATGTGCAGTCTAAACTATGACACAGATGAACTTATCTATGAAGCCAAAACAAAGTCACAGACATAGAGAACAGACTTGTGGCTGTCAAAAAGGAAAGACGTCAGGGAGGGATGGGTAGGGAGTGTGGGGTTAGCAGATGCAAATTATTATGTATAAAATGGATAAATAGCAAAGTTCTACAGCATAGCTCAGGGAACTGTATCTAACATTGTGTGATAAACCAGAATGGAAAGGAATATTAAAAAGCATATGTGTATATACATATATATAATTGAATTACTTTGCTGTACAGCAAAATTTAACACATTTTTAAACCAACTATACTTTAATAAAAATTTTATATGTGATTTGATTTAAAATGGGCTTCTAGATATGACTTTAAATTAATCCCAGAAATCTGAGGCTGTTGAATATTTGGAAACTCTGCTATACTAAGTGATTACCAAAGTCTCCCCTGTCTGTATCAGTTGGGGTTCAATCAGAATAGGTGATTAACAGGAAATGTATATTAAGAAATTTATTGTAAGGTTGACTTAAAACAGTTGAGGGTTATGGCTATGGAAATCAAAAATCCATAGGGTGGGCCTTCACAGAGGCAGACTGGAACTGCTGTCTGGCATGAGTGGAAGTTGTTGGCCACAGGTAGAATTTCTTTTGGAAGCCTCAGTTATGCTCTTAAAGACTCTCAGGTAGTTAAATCAGACCCTACCAGATTATTTAGGAAATATTCCTTATTTAAAGTCAACTGGTGAGGGACTTCAATTGCACAAAGTACCTATACAGTCACACCTAAATTTGTGTTTGATTTAATACACAGGGACTGCAGTTGGGTTAAGTTGACACATGAAACTAACTAACTTGATCATATCTCATTTCATATTTGTTTTACCTGAGAAGAAGGTATGTCTTAACATTTTTAACATTTGTAATTGCTGTATCTCTAGCTAAATTACGTCATTACTAAGGACAAGTCTTTTGTTAGTTTTGAATCCTAACTGCTTTATATGTAATAGCCAAAATTTGGAAACAACCAAAATATGTAAATGGCTAAAAAATAGTGGTACATCTTACAATGGAACACCTCTCAGCATTAGAAGGAAGGAGCTATCACTAATTGGAAGGAAGGGATTTCGAGGGTGTCTCACTGAGTCAGAAAAGTCAGACTCTGGTGGTGTATGCTTTATGATGCCACCTGCACAATGTTCTGGAAATGACGAATTTTAGAAATGGAGAGTGAACTAGTGATTGCCAGCTTTTGAGGACAGTAGAGAGTAAAGAGGCAAATGAGATGATAAAATGAGATGATAAAAAGCTAGAATAAAGAAGCACTTTATGGTGATAGAGTACCTCTGTATCTTGTATCTTGACCTGGGTAGTGGTTACCACTCTACAGATGTGATAAAATAATATAAAACTACAAATGGAATCTCTCTCAACTGTTTTCACAACTTCTTGTGGACCTATAATTATTTCAGAATCAAAATGATCATACTAACCAAGGCAATCTACAAATTCAATGCAACCGCTATCAAAATATCAATGGTGTTTTTCACAGAACTAGAACAAGTAATTGTAAATTTGCAAGGAAACATGAAAGACCAAGAACGGCCAAATCAACCTTGAGAAAAAGCAGAGCTGGAGGAATCATGCTCCCTAACTGCAGGCTATGGTACAAAGCTGGGATAATCACGGGAGCATAGCAGGGGCACAGAAACACACACACAGATCAACAGAGCAGAAAGGAGGAGGCTCACAGACGTAGAGAGCACGCTTGTGGTTGACCATGGGGAGAGGGGAGGAAAGAGGGGCAACAGAGTGGTCAGGGATTAAGAGATACAAATTATTAAGTATAAAATAAACAACAAGAATATATTGTACTGCATGGGGAATATAGCACATATTTAATAATAACTATTAGTTATTGTTCTTGGCAGTCCAAGATGGCTCAGATGATACAGTATCATCTTGCAGTATGAGAGACCTGGATTTGATCCCTGGGTGGGGAGGATCCCCTGGAGAAGGGAATGGCAACCCACTCCACTATTCTCGCCAGGAGAATCCCACAGACAGAGGATCCTGGCAGGCTACAGTCCATGGGATCACAAAGAGTCAGACATGACTGAGCGATTAACACTTTCACTTACTTTTGTTAGTTATCATAATTGTAGTTTTAAACATGATCTAGTGTTTTTAGACATGAGTCATGACTGGTTTGGGGCGCTTTAGTCAAGCTAGCATCTAACTGCCATGGTGTCCTAATATCAACTGGAGGTCATATTGATGAATTGGAGTTAGTTTTGATGAATACTAGGGAGACTGGAACCATGGATATGGGTTGGGGGGACTGTAGATATAAGAGACCTGAAAGATGCCTGGGCTGGGTGTGAGTGGGGTGAAAGTCCAGGACTTGTTGCACTTCTGCTATCCCTTTCTCTTTCTCTGTTTTCTGGAGCAGAAACCACAGGACACCATAAGCTTAAAGAATATTAACCTAAGAATTTTTGCGAATTGCTAGAAGTCAAGTGTGAGCTAGACAGAGAGAGTGAAATTCCTGGGGACCTCAGTCATAGAAAGAGCTCCACTTCTACAGGTGTTTTCCTCCAGGAACCTCACCAAGATCTCACTGGGAGGATAGGAGTAAATTCTGAGAAAAGCCCTCAACTTCCTGAGTAACCTGATAGAGAAAGGGGAAGAATGGCATATTGATTTTTACATCCCTTTTTCCTAACATAGTACTTGGTGCATAAGGCAATTTCAGTAAATATTTGTATAATTGAAGTACGTGGAACACTCATAATTCATCCTCAATTTCAAGAGAGGACAATGTTTACCTTTTATTTTTATTTACCAGTGCATATTTGGTGGGGGCTTACTGAAACACCCAATTGTCAGCTCATAGCCCAGCCAGAATACTCTGTATCTCCATAGCTTCATCCCTACCAATAGGTCTTTTTGTTTCTTATCGTTGTTTCTATACATATATATATATATATATCCTGCTGACTCAAACTGCACCCCACAGGGGAACTTCTTTGCTATCAGGTGTTTATGCCAGTTATAAGCTGCATCCCCTCAGGAGAGATAATATTCGATGATGTAATCAGTCTTTTACATCTCTTCTTTAAAAGAGATAGCCAGAACTACTGACGATTGAGAAGTGGCTAAGTTAAATGCCAAATCTGAAAATTGTTTAGCATTGGATCATGAAGTAAGTAAAAGTAATCACATTTAAGGAGCACTACTGAGTCTCACGTCTTGATGTGAGGTGATTTTAAAACTTGGAACAAATGGCTTCCAGAGAGTCTCTTGCCATCACACTTCCATGTGTAACTGTTTCAGACTCCGGAAATTCCTTAACCCTGTTCTTCTAGGTTTATATAAAGTCCAAGGTCATGCGTCTGTATCTCATCTGAAGAGTTTACTTCCTCTATGCATCTGGCTGCCTTAATCTCACAATATCCTATGCATGTAACCTGGACTTAATCTGAGTGGAAACTTGGAGTGATGCTAGTTGGTAAAGTAAATTGCAATTTCACTTTACTTCCTATGTTGTAAGAAACTTGTAAATCTGGATTCAGAAGATACATTTAAACCTTGACTTTGACACTGACTCTTTAACTGTCTTAGTCTCTGTGTATCTCAACTTCATCATCTTTAAAATGGGTTATTGGCAACTATACAGGGATCTTATGTGTGTGTGTGCTCAGTGGTGTCTGATTCTTTGCGACCCCACAGACCCGCTGTTCATGGAATTTTTCAGGCGAGAATACTGGAGTGGGTTGCCATTTCCTAGGCCAAGGGATCTTCTCCACCCAGAAACTGAACCCTCATTTCTTGCATCTCCTGCATTGGCAGGCAGATTCTTTCCCACTGAACCACCTGGGAAGCCCAGGGAGCTATGTGAGTCAAGGTAAATCATTCATTATATAATTTTTTAAATATGCATGTTTGTGATTTAAGGAGGCCTTTTCCAAGCTGAATCCTCTCCCTGAAGTTCTCAGTCAAAAATGCTTGGAAAGTAGAAACAGTAACAGAGAGAAGAAACAAACAGAAATTACAGATTCATTCATAGTAGAGAAGTTCATATTCACTCTTGGAAGGTTGTGAAGTTGTTCTGAAGACAAACAGAAAACTGAGGGAAGTCAATTACTTGCTGTTTCCGCCTCACCTCAACCTGCCCTCCCCACATCCAATCTAAATTTCAGAACAAACATGCACCAGAAAAATAGATTTGGCAGGAGCCAAGAGGAATGCTGAACTGATCACAAGTAGATCACAAGAGAGGAAGATGGCTTCCTGCTTGGAGGAACCAGGTTTGTGCCCACCCCCTGCCCCTCCGCCCCTGTAATTAGGACTTGCAGGAACAACTTACACATGAAGACAAGAAGCAGGGAAACAGAAATATCAGCCTGGGTCTCTGTCTGTAAAGTCAAGGAGCAACTCATACCACACAGGGGAGGGTTGAGGGTTTTATATCATTAGGGCAGTCCTCTTTCTGAGGACTGGGAGAGGTAGGAAGGAGATACAGAAGAAATGAAAGGTCCTGTAATATTTCTTGACATAGAGAGAAGGGGTAAAACTTGGACATTCCCACAGGCAGCAGTAAAGAAGTGGACTGGAAAAAAAAAAAAAAAGCAGAAGTGCACATGGCTCCTCCCTTAGCCCATCAAGAGGAAGCTGTTTGCAAGATTTTTCTAAAGCAGGTACAGTTTAGACTCGGATTGTGTACTTCCTACATTGCTCTGGATTCTTCTACTCTTTTCCTAGCTTTTTTTTAGAAATAACTCTTCAAATTCACGAGCCTTGAAGAAGGGAGAGAGCCAGTTCAGGAGTATCTACTTTGGGTCTTTATCAATTAGAGATTTTAGATAACCAACATAGGAAACAATTTAAGAAAACAAAATTGACTTTATTCATAGAATTGAAAGTCTAGTTTTTAAGTTTGATGTTGAGTTTAGCTTAGTCTAAGGACTAAATAATGCAACCAAGGTTTCATTTCTCTGTCATTTTTGCTTGTTTGCTTGTTTTTATTTTTAAAAATTATTTCCAGTTTTATTGAGATGCAGTTGACAAATAACATTGTGTAAGTTTCTGTATCTTTCCACTCTGTCTTCTGTTACTTAGACCCCATGTCTTGACTTTAGGCAATTGCAGGTTCCCATCTTCCTTCCTGCTTTATGTCCTTTAGGAGGGAAAAATGAAAAAAAAAAAAGAGACAGAGAGAGAGAGAATGCCTCTTCTCAGTAAATCTTGTACATATCCTGGGATTTGCTCTCATTGGAATCAACTTGGAACACATGCCTACCCTGAACCAATCATTATTACTAATGCTTTCCACAAAAGACATTTGAAGGGCCATTTCCAGAAGAAATGAAGGATGCATGCCAGAGGTCCTAAAACAGAGTTTCTTATAAAGCAATTACAGTATTTCACTTCAAAGAATGTATTTCTATGTTCAGAACACTTAAAAAGGAAAATTAGGCAGTGGAAAAAGTCTCTGAGGCCAAAGAGGCCAATTTTAATAGTATCTGTATCCTCCTCCAACCTGCCTCCATAGTGATAGTCTTTGCTATGTCCCCTATGTATTTTCTTTTTCTTCATACTTAGAAGGTTTAGTTTTAAAATAAAAGAAAGGAAAAAAAGAATAGTATGTGCATATATATATGTGTGTCTTTATCAAATATATATTAATATATAATGCAATATAATATTTTATACCACTTATAAAATATATTTTAAATATATGTGTGTATATTTAGTTCATAGGACAAGTTATGTTGGACAAATCTAATCTAACTTCTCAATTACCATATAACACTGCCTCATTAGGTTTTGTTAGAACACGTTTAATGAGAGGGAGATTACTATTTTGCAAAACTGCTTGCTTCCTTTCCGGACGTCTCAGGTTATTAGAAGTTACATAACACAATGCCTAAAAACCTGTGCACCAAAGTGTCACCCTCTCCCAATGATGGCTTTACAAGATCTGCAAACAGCACCCATTGGGGCAGTTTGGGAAAATGACTTTGTCATTCCTTTGTCTATCTTTTCAATGTTTCTCCTCCCAAGAGCAATCATGGAAGGGGAATAAATGATTACAGTGAGAATTCAGGAACCAAAGGTTACTTTTATAATCAAAGGATTGATTGAAACCATGCATAATGTCCCACTCAGCAGCAGTGTTGGACAGAGTCAGCGAAGATCACTGTGGGATTACTGAGTAGACGTATGCTTCCTTCCGAGGGAAAGAGAGAGAATTCAGAGAACGTGCAAGAAAAGTACTCCTGCTTCTCAGAACGTCTTTGTTTAATCAAGTTTATTCTTTTCTTCCTCCCTCTCTCCCTTGTTTTCTTCCTTTCTTTCTCTTTCTTCCTTCCTTTCTTTCTTTCTCTCTTTATCTGTCACCAGTTAGATTTTCCTACAAATGATTTGCTACAATGCAAGTATGTCAAGTCTCTTTTCTCTAACTATTTCAACTGAAGAGAAAATAGCCAATTTCCTACTTTTATCTCATTTAATGGGAGGCACTTATTCTTTCCATAACAGGGAAATACTGACTACTCATTCATTTTTAGGTAGTTTGTATATGCATGTAAGATACAGATAGAGTTTTTATTTAAGTGGCTGGAAATGCTTGTCTTTCTTATACTAGAAACGAAAGCATGTGACTCTGTGTTCTGAAGTCCTGGGGTTGGACCCCAATTCATCAGCATGGCACCCTGCAGATCTTTTAGGCACAGCCCATAGATCATAAGTGTTAAGGAACCCTTCCCCCAATCCCTAATAAATGGCTGTAGCATTGCAGTGGTATTTTTGAGGATTCTAGAGGAACTCACATTTCTCATTCAGTTGTCATACATCAAAATAATACTGTACCCCCAGTTTACACATGATCATACTGTACCTCACGAAACCCCACGCAGATATAATCATCATCTTTTCATAGGTTAGAAAGTCAGTCTTACGGGAAGGAAGTGATTGCCTAAGAAAACATAGAGCCAGGAAAAATTAAACATAGATTTGGAAAAGTTGAGGAGTCAGCCTTATGAACTGAGTCAGTTAGCACTAGAAGGTGATCACTTACACTTCCTTAATGATAAAAATCAGGTCTGGCTGTGATACCGGCAGGTAGCCTTGGAATATGTGTGTAGAAGGGGCAAGGGAATGTATGGAGAGAAAGCGTGAAAACATATGAATGACCTACTGTGTGCTGGTCCTTTATGCATATGCTATCTTTCCTTGGAGGGAAGCATAATTATATTCACTTACGGAAATGAGAGAACGGGGCCTGTAGAGAAAAAATGGCTTATCCAATTTTAATAACTTTTGAAATTGAGGGAAAGAACTAGGATTTGGCTTGAGGTATTTCTTCCACCAAATGAAAATGTTAGGAAAGATGCATGAGCCAATATTTCCACCCAGAATCATCCTCATTCTACATCAACAACACCCATCCATCAAAAATTCAAGCACTTCTTTTTTTTCAGGCTGAAATAATCATCATCTATTCTTCTGGCAAGCTTATTAAAATTGAAATACCCTTTGCTTCAAAAATTTTGCAATCACTTTTGATTGAGTGAGTGATTTATTTATTGCTTTATTCATTCATCAAACACACAGCCTTGTAAACTATATAATTGACATAGAGATAAATAAAGCAAGAAGTCTTGCTCTGAAGGAAGCCCTTGTCTCTTCAGGGAGAGGATGTGTAAAAATAGCTAAAAAGGAATGGAATAAAGGAATCTGTGAGTGTGGCAGAAGAAGAGTCATGGCTGAATAGATTACTGAGTAGATGAGCAAAAGCTTCATTAAAAAATGTCAGACTAGCGTCCTATGCGATGATTTTTAAACAGAATTAAGGAATCAATTGCTTGATGATATTAAGTACATAATACACATAGGAAACTATGAGCTGGTAAAGGTACAAAGACATCTGATAAAATAAATAGCTTCCTCTATTTAGCCCCTATTCTATGCCAGGGTGTTTATGTATATTTATTCTTCATCTAACATCATATTTACTAATCGTCCTTAGAAACAAATAGATTCAGTAAAGACTCTGAAGACTCTAAAGACTCTGTTTAATAATTTACATGGAATCATAAAATAATACATTTAGAATTCAAATTCACTTCTAAAAGCATGACCCTTCTACTTTTCAATACTGTCTGTTATGAAACTCCTGAATTGAGGGAATTAACATACAAGTTGGAAACATAAGATTTACAGATGGGAAAACAAATGGCTGAAAATATGAGACAGTAAATAAAAATGAGTTATAAATATAATTTATAACTGGGGAAGGCAGTCACTCCTGTGGACTAAAAATTCTCCACAAAAAAGCTAAAATTTGAGCTCAGCCTAAAAAGATATTAGAAGAAGTGGTTCAGACGGTAAAGTGTCTGTCTGCATGCAGGAGACCCGGGTTCTATCCCTGGGTTGGGAAGATCTCCTGGAGAAGGAAATGGCAACCCATTCCAGTACTCTCGCCTGGAAAATTCCATGGACTGAGGAGCCTGGTAGACTAATGTCCATGGGGTCACAAAGAGTCAGACACGACTGAGTGACTTCACTTTCTTTCTTTCACTTTACTCACATCCTCCTTACGTCCAATATCTCCTGTCTGGAAATTGCAGTAGTGCACTCACCTCTGACGATTCCTTGGAGTTGTTGGTTCAGCTCTGTAGGGGCTAAAACATGAAACAATAGCAGAGAGTTTATCTAGGGACTACAAATTCTGGCTGTCCTTGCAACATGGAAGTGTTCTCTCCACTGCCTACCTTGCGGAAAGAGCTCATTAATTCATCAGGCAGGCCTAAGTACACTGATTGCAGCCATGAAATTAAAAGATGCTTGCTCCTTGGAAGGAAAGTTATGACCAACATAGACAGCATATTAAAAAGCAGAGACATTACTTTGCCAACAAAGGTCCGTCTGGTCAAGGCTATGGTTTTTCCAGTGGTCATGTATGGATGTCAGAGTTGGACTGTGAAGAAAGCTGAGCACCGAAGAATTGATGCTTTTGAACTGTGGTATTGGAGAAGACTCCCTTGGACTGCAAGCAGATTCAACCAGTCCATCCTAAAGGAGATCAAGCCTGGGTGCTCATTGGAAGAACTGATGCTGAAGCTGAAACTCTAGTACTTTGGCCACCTGATGCGAAGAGTTGACTTACTGGAAAAGACCCTGATGCTGGGAGGGATTGGGGGCAGGAGGAGAAGGGGACGACAGAGGATGAGATGGCTGGATGGCATCACCGACTCGATGGGCATGAGTTTGAGTAAACTCCAGCAGTTGGTGATGGTCAGGGAGGCCTGGCATGCTGGGGTTCATGGGGTTGCAAAGAGTTGGACACGACTGAGCGACTGAGCTGAACTGAACTGAAGTACGCTGAAGGAAAGGTAATAATGCAGATAGAAAACAGTGTGAGCAAAAGCGTGAGATAGACCCACAAAGTACTGTAATAGGAGAGTACATCCGAAAGTCTCTCTGGGAAGTTCAATGTAAATAGATGATACTGACAATGTAGGCTGAGGCGTGTCTGTGCACAGGCTTACATGGTGTGAATTGGTATCTGAGTTTTCTATCTTGTGTTTTTCTTAGTACTTTTATTTAGATATAATTTGCATACATAAAATTCACCCTTCATAAAATTCACTATTTTAAGCTATAGTTCAGATAGCAAATATTGGCAAGGATGTGGAGAATGCAGCCTGCCCAGCTGATGGGAACATAAGTTATTGCAGTAATGGGAATGCAGTATGGAGCTTCTTCAAAAATTAAAAAATTATAACTACCATATGATCCAGAAATTTCACTCCTGGGTATTTATCTAAAGAAAACACTAAAACACTAAAAACACTGGTTATAACAGGTACACGCACCCCTATATTCATTGCAACATTATTTACAATAACCAAGATGTGGAAGCAACCTAAGAGCCTGTGAAAAGATGAATGGATAAAGAAGGCGTGGCATATATATAAAAGATTACTCAGTCATAAGAGAAGAATCTTGATATTTGTGACTACAGCAATGAACTTGAAGGGTATTATGCTAAGTGAAATAAAGTCAGACAAAGAAAGACAAACACTGCATGATTTCACTTATATGTGGAATCTAAAAAACAAAAACAAAACAAGTAATTAAAAATATAACAAAATGTAAACAGAGTTATCGATAAAAAGAATAAACAGGTGTTTGCCAGAAGGAGGAGAGTGGAAGAGGAAAGAAACAGTTGATAAATATTGAGAGATAAATTTTCATTTGCAAAATGAATGTTATTGGTATGAAGTGTACAGTGCAGCAAATGTAGTCAATAATTACGTGATATTTGTGTATGGTGACATAACTAGAATTACACTGTTGTTGTTCAGTTACTTAGTCATGTCCAGTTCTTTGTGACCCCAAGGACTGTGACACTCCAGGCTTCCCTGTCCTTTATCTCCCAGGGTTTGCTCAATCCCGTGTCCATTGAGCCGATGATGCTATCCAGTCATCTCATCCTCTGTCAGCCCCTTCTCCTCCTGCCCTCAATCTTTCCAGCATTAGGGTCTTTTCCAGTGAGTCGGCTCTTCACATCAGGTGGCCAAAGTATTGGAGCTTCAGGTTCAGGATCAGTCCTTTCAATAAATATTCATGGTTGATTTTCTCTAGGATTAAATGGCTTGATCCCTTTGCTATCTAAGAGACTCAAGAGTCTTCTCCAGCACCACAGTTTGAAAGCATCAGTTCCTCAGTTCCCACCCTTCTTTAAGGTCTAAATTTCAGATCCATACATGACAACTGGAAAAACCATAGCTTTGACTATACGGACATTTACTGGCAAAGTTTTGTTTCTGCTTTTTAATACACTATCTAGGTCTGTCATAGCTTTACTTTCAAGGAGCAAGTATCTAATTTCATGGCTGTAATCACCCTTCACAGTGATTTTGGAGCCCAAGAAAATTGTCAGTCACTGTTTCCATTTATTCACCATCTATTTGCCATGAAGTGATAGGATCATATTTCATGATCTTCATTTTTTGAATGATGAGTTTTAAGCCAGTTTCACTCTCCTGTTTCACCTTCATCAAGAGGCTATTTAGTTCCTCTTCACCTTTTGCCATTAGGGTGGTATAATCTGCATATCTGAGGGTACTGATAGTTCTCCTGGCAATCTTGATTCCAGCTTTAGCTTCATCCAGCATAGCATTTCATACAATGTACTCTGCATAGACTTTAAATAAACAAAGTGACAATATACAGCCTTGATAGACTCCTTTTCCAATTTTGAACCAGTCTGTTGTTCCATGTCTGATTCTACATATTGTTTCTTGACCTTCATACAGATTTCTCAGGAGGCATGTAAAGTGGTCTGGTACTCCCATCTGTTAAGAATTTTCCGCAGTTGGTTTTGATCCACACAGTCAAAGGCTTTAGTGTAGTCAATTAAACATAAGTAGATAATTTTTTTTTCTGAATTTCCTTTTTCTATGATCCAACAGATTTTGGCAATTTGATCTGTTTCCTCTGCCTTTTCTAAATCCAATTTTTACATCTGGAAGTTCTCGGTTCATGTACTATTGAAGTCTGCCTTGAAGGCTTATCTTAGTGGTCAATTTGAAATGTGTAGGAATATTGAATCATTATGTTGTGTAATAGGTACTAACAGTGATGTAAGTAAACTATATTTCAAAAACAAACAAAAAACCTTATAGAAAAATAGATGAAATTTGTGGTTACCAGAGTTGAGGGTGGTGTCGGGGGAGGGGGTAGGGATTGGATGAGGCTGTCAAAAGTTGCAAACTTCTAGTTATAAGATAAATACTAGGGATCTAACCTACAATGTGATAAATACATTAGCACTGCTGTATCTTATATATGAAATTGATGAGAGTTCATAAGAGTTCTCATCAAAGGAAAACTTTTTTCTGCTTCTTTAATTTTGTTTCTACATGAGTTGAATGTTCACTAAATTTATCATTATAATCTTTATTGTTGTAGGTGGGTCAAATCATTATGCTGTAAACTTTAACTTATACACTAATATATGTCAGTTATATTTCAATAAAACTGCAAGAAAAAATAAGGTGTACAATTCAGTAGTTTTTAAGATATTCACAGCCTTATGCAACCGTCACCACTATTTGTATGTGTTTACTCATTTGCTCAGTCGTGTGTGACTCTTTAAGCTTCCCATCTGGCTCAGTGATAAAGAATCTGCCTACAATGCACGAGACGTGTGTTTGATCCCCGGGTTGGGAAGATCCCCTGGAGTAGGAAATGGCAACCCACTCCAGTATACTTCCCTGGAGAATCCCATGGACAGAGAATCCTAGGGTGCTATAGTCCATAGGATTGCAAAGAGTTGGACAGAGTCCACATGCACACACAGATGTAGGACTCTTTGTGACCCCTTGGACCATAGCCCGCCAGGCTCCTCAGTGCATGGAATCCTCCAAGCAAGAATACTGGAGTGGGTTACCATTTCCTCCTCCAGGGGATCTTCCTGATGCAGGGACCGAACCTGCATCTTTGCATCTCCTGCTCTGGCGGGCAGATTCTTCACCACTGGCCCACGTGGGAAGTCCCTCACCACTGTTTACTACCTGTGAAATGTTGTAGGTTGAAGACACAGTCAAGAATTTGGATAAAAATCTTGGAATACACTTCCCAAACTCAAGAAACATGAAAAACATGTAGATATCTTTGAGGAATTTTCCCACAGACCATGCTAATACAGACAAGGCTAAAGTCTAGGAGGAAAATAGTTATTTATTTCATGTCAACTTTAATTTCTTATCAGTGTTCATGCTGTCTTTGAGACACAATACCTGGTGTATTACCTGGTATTAAATATGTGTTGAATGAATGACTATTTCCCATACCTCTAGCTGGAAAATCAAACTTTGGTGTATGCTTATGAATGCTTTCAAAATACACTCAAACTGAAGCTGAATAGGATTTGCTCTATGCTCCCTCTTACTGTGCATCCTGGACCACTACCACCCACTGCATTTTATTTTGTAGATTCATCACCTCCCACTATAGTTAATTTTATAAAAATAATTTATGATTTTACTTATTAATTTAATACCTCCTCCAAAATTGTTTAATAGAGTCCTAATTTTCCCATTTCCTTCTATATTCTTATATATATCATCCTGACTTCCACTATTTTCAGACTAATGTCTTTGATTATAGACAACACACTAACTAAAGTTGAATTTTGCTGATTCTTTTCTAAGATCTTGAGATCTTATTTCCTTAAAGCTCGGTATGTCTGGACTCATTGATGTGGAATTCCTTGTAATCCTTATTTCATGTCATTATTTGGTCTGCTTTTCAATATATTTGGCCTTGGACTGGATGCTCACTGATGTGGGAATTAGTCATTGAAGTTAATGCAAATATGGACTAGAGCACATACTAGTTTGTCCCCAATCCAACATCCATCACTACATATTTACCTTCAGTTTCAGAGAAACTTTTCAGTTGATTCAAGGGAGGATTTCCTCATCACCTCTTATTTGAGAAAAAATAAAGTGCAAAACTCAATTTCCCTGGCATTCATAGTATGACTAAGAAGAAAACCAACCCCTAGATGAAAATGGCCCCAAGTAGAGCAGCGGGCTTCCCTGGGGGCTCAGATGGTAAAGAATTCGCCTGCAATGCAGGAGTCTGGGCTTCGATCCCTGGGCAGGGAAGATCCCCTGGGGGAGGGCATGGCAACTCCCTCCAGTATTCTTGCCTGGAGCATCCCCATGGACAGAGGAGCCTGGCAGGCTATAGTTCATGGGGTCACAAAGAGTTAGAGATGACTGAGCAACTAATTACAGCACAAAGCAGTGGAAGAAATCTGAGTCCTTTTAACATCAGTAAGAGTCTGCTCTAACTCTCCACCTTTTGTTACATGAAATAATCCAACTTTTATTATTTAACTCCAAATTAAGGAAGTTTTAGAAACAAACCAATGCAGATATGTCCAAAGGACATAGATTCCAAATGAAAGAGCTCCAAATGGCCAATGATGGATCTATCTGAGGAACAAAAATAATGCTGTACAGGATCATAACCCAAGGAATAGAGTAAATATTCAGGAGTCCCTATTGATATAAACATATGAAAGATTCCATAAATAAGTAAATGGGGGAGGAGAAGCAATTCTCCAAAAATAATGACAGCAAAACTATGACTGATAATTTACATAGATACTTTCCCCTCAAAGTGGTGAAGTTTAACTATATCCTTATGTGCAGGCTGTATCTAGTGACATCATGCTGAAACCGGGAGGTGCGGGTGGGGTAATTTTGCTGTAATTTGTCAACACGACCTCAGCCATGTGATCAAGCTGCACATGAGAAGTGCAAGCCATGCTGATAGTATCTAGTCTTCATATGATGATATAGGAATGTACTTTATCTCTGTGGTCTTCCTCTTTCAAACTATCCCCCAGTCTAACCCAAGGGGAAACATTAAACAAACCCAAATTCACAAACAGTCTCCAAGGTTTATGATCAGTCTTGCTCCACACTGTTATGGTCATTGAAAATAAGGTAATTCTGGGAAACTCTCCCAAAGAAGAGAAGTCTAAGGAGACATCATATCTCAATGTCATATCTCAATATCACCTCACTCTGTGGGGTCCTGGAAGTGGCTTAGGAAATCTGAGCAGAATATAATACTTAGTTAATAATCATGTGCCAATATTGTTCTAGAAAAACATTTACTTCTTCTTTATTGACTATGCCAAAGCCCTTGACTGTGTGGACCATAGCAAACTCTGGAAAATTCTTAAAGAGATGGGAATACCAGACCACCTGACCTGCCTCTAGAGAAATCTGTATGCAGGTCGGAAAGCAATAGTTAGAACTGGACATGGAACAACAGACTGGTTCCAAATCAGGAAAGGAGTACCTCAAGGCTGTATATTGTCACCCTGCTTATTTAACTCATATGCAGAGTACATCATGAGAAAGGCTGGGCTGGAAGGAGCACAAGCTGGAATCAAGATTGCCAGGAGAAATATCAATAACCTCAGATATGCAGATGACACCACCCTTATGGCAGAAAGTGAAGAAGAACTAAAGAGCCTCTTGATGAAATTTAGAAAACTAAGATCATAGTCTCTGGTCCCATAACTTCATGGCAAATAGATGTGGAAACAGTGGCTGACTTTATTTTTGGGGGCTCCAAAATCACTGCAGACGGTGATTGCAGCCATGAAATTAAAAGATGCTTACTCCTTGGAAGGCAAGTTATGGCCAACCTAGATAGCATATTAAAAAGCAAAGACATTACTTTGTGAGAGTTGGACTGTGAAGAAAGCTGAGCACAGAAAAATTGATGCTTTTGAACTATGCTGTTGGAGAACACTCTTGAGAGTCCCTTGGACTGCAAGGAGATCCAACCAGTCCATCCTAAAGGAGATCAGTCCTGGGTGTTCATTGGAAAGACTGATGTTGAAGCTGAAACTCCAATACTTTGCCCACCTGATGCGAAGAACTGACTCATTAGAAAAGACCCTGATGCTGGGAAAGATTGAAGGTGGGAAGAGAAGGGGATGACAGAAAATGAGATGGTTGGATGGCATCACCAACTCAATGGACATGAGTTTGAGTAAATTCCAGGAGTTGGCAATGGACAGGGAGGCCTGGCATGCTGCAGTCAATGGGTTTGCAAAGAGTTAGACATGACTGAGCGACTTAACTGAACTGAATATTGTTTCATTAGTTAGGACAAATGTATATTAATGTAAAATGTCAACAATAGGCAAACAGAATGTGGTACACGAACACCCTATACTAACTTTGCAACTTTTCTGTAAATCTAAAGCTGTCTTTTTTTTTTTTTAATAATTCAGTGTTTCCATATATTCCTGAAAGTTTCTTTTTGATCAATAAATATTCCTATTTTTAACATAATCAAATTAATTGAACTTTTCCCCTGTTATCAGTAATTTTCTTTCTGTTTTTTAATAAACTTGCCAGTTCCTCCTTCTTGATGTGAAGATATTCTCCTATGTCTTTTCCTAGAAGGCTTTTGTATTCAACTTTCATATTGAGATAGCCTGGAATTAAAATTTATGGCTGATATGTGATCTCAGTTTTTTCTGTTTTCAATATTTATTGGATCTTTGTCTTTACCTCACTCTAGGGAAGGTCAATTTTAAGTTTTTTCATGTGGCATGATTTTACCATTTCTGAAGACTAAGGGCATTAACTCACAAATGACACTCCCCATCACCCTTGCAGCTAACAGGCCATCTAAAAAGACTAACCATTCACTGCTAACAAGTGAACGGTGTAATAAAGTCAATTCTTATTTTTATTTAATTTATTAAAATTTAGTTGATTTACAATATTGTGTTAATATCTACTGAACAGCAAAGTGACTCAGTTATATATATATATATATATATAAAATATATATTTCATATTATTTTAATAACATTTCCAATATCAGTTTATACAGAATATTGAATATAGTTCCCTGTGCTATACAGTAGGACCTTATTATTTACCCATTCTCTATGTAATAGTTTGCATCTTCTCATCCTAGACTCCTGGTGGATGCCTCCCCCACCCCATCCCCCTTGTCAACCATGAGTCTGTTGTCCAGGTCTGTCCAGGTTGTGATTCTGCTTTTGTTTCATAGGTAAGTTGATTTGTGTCATAGTTTACTGCTGCTGCTGCTAAGTTGCTTCAGTCGTGTCCAGCTCTGTTGAACCCCATAGACGGCAGCTCACCAGGCTCCCCCATCCCTGGGATTCTCCAGGCAAGAACACTGGAGTGGGTTGCCATTTCCTTCTGTAATGCATGAAAGTGAAAGTAAAGTCGTTCAGTCGTGTCTGACTCTCAGCGACCCCATGGACTGCAGACCACCAGGCTCCTCTGTCCATGGGATTTTCCAGACAAGAGTACTGGAGCGGGGTGCCACCACCCTCTCCGGTGTCATAGTTTAGATTCCATGCATAAGTAATATCATATGGTATTTGTCTTTCCATGTCTAAATAAAGTCATTTATTGACTGGACTCAGGCAGTGCCCAGAGCAACTCATTCTGTTGCAAACCGCTTCCATCCTGGAAAGGGACATGAACCAGTGCAACTGTCCAGGCCCTTATTTGATACATTTCTTTGCTCTTGAGAAAAATTGTCTTCATAAATCTTGAAAGTTTTTCATAGCATGCCCCCAAACTATCTCTCTGGTCTCACATATCATGATTCTCACCACTAGCTCATATTAACATTCTATCCATTCCTCAAAGATACTGCTTCAGTGACCTAATATTGCTTCTACCAGACAATAACCTTCCCTGATCTGGATATTGCCTGTTCCATATTTTCCTGGGCTGATTTTTATTCTCCCTTCAAATTTTAAGATAAATGATATTTGAAGGAAGAATAAGATAAATAGTATTTCTTCAGAAAAGTCTCCCATAATCCATCAGAATGAGTGCATTCTCTTATTATAAGTCCCACAGCATCATTTTATTCTCCTTTGGAGCCCCATAGTTATACTTGGTTAATTACTTGCATACTTATCATAGTCTATTTCTCTTAATAAGTTGAAGGTTTCATGAAATAGCTGCTTCAGAATCTACCATAGAAATGAGTACACAGAGGATACTTTAAGAACACTTATGGAATAAATGAGAAGGAAGATATTTAAACAACTGTCACTGAAACTTATTTTAAGTAATTAAGTCTCTAAGAAAATATCTTTAAGAAAATTCTATGGGCAATTCCCTGGTTGTCCAGTGGTTAAGATTCTTCACTTCCACCTCAGGGGACATGGATCTGAATCCTGGTCAGGGAATTAAAATCCCACATACTGAAGGGGACAACAGAGGATGCGATGGTTGGATGGCATCACTGACACAATGGACATGAGTTTGAGCAAGCTCCAGGAGTTGGTGATGGACAGGGAGGCCTGGTGTGCTGCAGTCCATGAGGTCACAAAGAGTCAGACCTCACTGAGCAACTGAACTCATGCTGAACAGTGTGGCAGATAAAATGAAGAGTAAAATTAAATATTTAAAAAAAATAATTCTGTAAAAGAATAAGTACCTGAAACAGAACGTGAATTTATAAAGGCATAAGTACTTTTAAACAAAGAAACAGTTGAGGTGTATAAACTGCTCTGAATTAGGATAGCATAGCTGAGCACAGAGATAGAACAGAAATGAGGAGGGCATGAGAAGGAGATGTGGAGAGTGAGGCTGAGAAGGAGATGATAGCAGGTTTTTCTAAAGAATCAGTTCAGTTCAGTTCAGTCGCTCAGTCGTGTCCGACTCTTTGCGACCCCATGAATCGCAGCACGCCGGGCCTCCCTGTCCATCACTAACTCCTGGAGTTTACTCAAACTCATGCCCATCGAGTTGGTGATGCCATCCAACCATCTCATCCCCTGTTATCCCCTTCTCCTCCTGCCCCCAATCCCTCCCAGCATCAGAGTCTTTTCCCATGAGTCAACTCTTCGCATCAGGTGGCCAAAGTACTGGAGTTTCAGCTTCAGCATCAGTCCTTCCAATGAACACCCAGGACTTACCCCCTTCAGGATGGACTGGTTGGATCTCCTTGCAGTCCAAGGGACTCTCAAGAGTCTTCTCCAACACCACAGTTCAAAAGCATCAATTTTTCAGCGCTCAGCTTTCCTCACAGTCCAACTCTGACATCCATACATGACCACTGGAAAAACCATAGCCTTGACCAGACAGACCTTTGTTGACAAAGTAATGTCTCTGCTTTTTAATATGCTGTCTAGGTTGGTGATATCTTTCCTTCCAAGGAGTAAGTGTCTTTTAATTTCATAGCTGCAGTCACCATCTGCAGTGATCTTGGAGCCCAAAAAAACAAAGTCTGACACTGTTTCTACTGTCTCCCCATCTATTTCCCATGAAGTGATGGGACCAGATGCCATGATCTTAGTTTTCTGAATGTTGAGAATAGTGCTGTCTAAAAAAATACTTTCTTTTATTTCTCCTCCTCCCTCCTCCATCCTCCTCCTTCTCATTCTTCCTTTAGGATTCTCTCCACCTCTTCAAACTGATGCTCACACTGGAGTCTCCAACTTATGCCTTGGCGCATGATGTGGGTGTGGTTGCACACCAGAAATCAAAGGGCAAACCCACATCCCACCCCCCCAGTCCAGGCCAAAGCACAGCAGAGTGCGATGCTCTAGACACGCTGATGACCTGCAACTGACCTGCTTCTGTATCAGGGGAAGCAAGGACTTTGGATATTAGTGATGTAACACCGCTTGAAAGTCACAGACATCTTGGAGGGGAGAGGGTATGGCATTTCCAGACAGACTGTGAAATGGGAGGATGAACCAATTGTATCTACATATTAAAGAGTAGAGATACCCTGGCGATACTTCTTTCGAGGCCTGACATCATTTGTCCCTCTTCTCTGTCTTCCTCAGATTTTGTAACCTCTCACCCATCCTTATTCCCTCTGCCCTCTTCCGGACCACACACATTATTCTCTCTGCATGAAGTATTCTTCTAGGGAATTTCTTGGTGTTGACTCCACCTCACTCTGGCCACAGGTCAACTTAACAATAACGTTTAAAGGTAGTGTCCTTGTATCCCAAATCACGCTTTTCCATCTTACCCTGTTGTGATCTTTAACGCATTTATTAGTATCTGACTTACAGGGTTGGCCAAAAAGTTTATTTGAGATTTTCTGTAATATGTTCCAGAAAAAACCCAAATGAACTTTGTGGCCATCCCATTATTTTATCTATTTGTTTCCTCCTGTATTATGTACAGTATGCTCTACAATGACAGATACTTTTTCATCTTGTTCTCCGCAGCATTTCCAGAATCTAAATAAGTTCAAAGTTAATAATAGATCTTATGTCAGTAATTGCTGAATAAATGAAATGATCTAGGTTCAGTTCAGTTCAGTCAGTCAGTCGTGTCTGACTCTTTGTTACCCCATAGACTATAGCACACCAGGCCTCCCTGTCCATAACCAACTCCTGGAGCTTGCTCAAACTCATGTCCATTGAGTCGGTGATGCCATCCAACCATCTCGTCCTCTATGGTCCCCTTCTCCTGCTGCCTTCAATCTTTCCCAGCATAAGGGTCTTTTTTAATGAGTCAGTTCTTTGTGTCAGGTGGCTAAAGTATTGGAGTTTCACCTTCAGCATCAGTCCTCCCAATGACTATTCAGGGCTGTTTTCCTTTAGGATGGACGGTTGGATCTCCTTGCAGTCTGAGGGACTCTCAAGAGTCTTCTCCAACACCACAGTTCAAAAAGATCAATTCTTCAGTGCTCAGCTTTCTTTATAGTCCAACTCTCACATCTATACATGACTACCGGAAAAACCATAGCCTTGACTAGATGGACCTTTGTTGGCAAAGTAATATCTCTGCTTTTTAATATGCTGTCTAGGTTGGTCATAACTTTTCTTCCAAGGAGCATGTGTCTTTTAATTTCATGGCTGCAGTCACAATCTGCGGTGATTTTGGAGCCCCAAAAAATAAAGTCTGCCACTGTTTCCAACGTTTCCTCATCTATTTGCCATGAAGTGATGGGACCAGATGCCATGACCTTAGTTTTCTGAATGTTGAGTTAACAATGTTAAGCCAACATTTTCACTCTCTTCTTTCACTTTCATCAAAAGACTCTTTAGTTCTTCTTCACTTTCTGCCGTAAGGGTGGTGTCATCTGCATATATGAGGTTATTAATATTTCTCCCAGCAATCTTGATTCCAGCTTGTGCTTTATCTAGCCAAACATTTCTCATGATGTACTCTGCATATAAGTTAAATAAGCAGGGTGACAATATACAGCCTTGAGATACTCCTTTCCTGATTTGGAACCAGTCTGGTGTTCCGCATCCAGTTCTAACTGTTACTTCCTGACCTGCATACAGATTTCTCAAGAGGCAGGTCAGGTGGTCTGGTATTCCCATCTTTTTAAGAATTTTCCAGAGTTTGTTATGATCCACACCATCAAAGCCTTTGGCATAGTCAATAAAGCAGAAGTAGATGTTTAATGAATAATTGAATATATGAATGAAGAGGTAAGGAACTGACTTGTAAGATCCTAGGTGATTTGGAATTTCTCAAAAGACAATGGGAATGGAAGTTAAGGGAATAATGCATTTATTTTTCATCCTTTCTGACCTTTCTTTCCTTCTCTCTTGGTCTTTTCCTGCTTCCTAGCATACCTACCAGGAATTTCAGCAAAGTGGACTGCCTCCCCGAGCATGGCACAGGAGCCCTACATGGGGGTATGTGTCTGAGTCCTGCACGGAAGGGTGTGTGTGTGAGTTTGCACTCGCGCATGTGTGTGTGTGTGTGTGTAAGTCAAAATGTCTTCTGGATGATTCAGCCCTGGAGAGTCATATCAACCTCCGTAAATAAGGGCCCTGTGAGTTTTAAGTGGTGGATCATTTGTGTGTCTGAACAGGTGTGGGGCCCTATGTTTTTCAGATGCTGCTGCTGCTGCTGCTAAGTCCCTTCAGTCGTGTCCGACTCTGTGCGACCCCATAGACGGCAGCCCACCAGGCTCCGCCATCCCTGGGATTCTCCAGGCAAGAACACTGGAGTGGGCTGCCATTTCCTTCTCCAGTGCATGCATGCTAGTTTCAGACAAAGGTTATAGACATAAATTGATGAGAGTCTGCACTTTGGGTGACTTAAAGGACCACAAGGATTCAGTCGTATTAATTTTAGAGGTGGAAAATGTTAACCAGGAAAGTTTACCATGGATATCACAAAACTAGTGATATTAATGGCATTTACGCTAGCCTCCTATGTGCATTACTGAGCTCTTTTGGGCTGCTAGAAAGGAAGTAACATTTGATTTTTTAAATACCAATTATTTAGGGCAGGTATCTCTTTAGCAGTGATATACACAGAAGGTTTTATTTTTACCTTTTGTTATAGTGCATTTTAAAACCTACTATTAATATTTCCTTAATTAAAGAACACGAGGGCATCAAAATGATGGCATATTATTTTGACAGTTTGCTATCTTATGAGTAACAAAATTTGAACCTCAATACAAATATACAATTAAGCATCTTAGTTTATGAATATTAATTGAGAAAAATACATGGAAAAATATGAGAAAATTTAATATATTAAAGTATTTCATTTTGCTATACTCTACTCATAATTATTACCCAAGTAAGGCACTCTTAAGAAATCTATCACCATTTAATAATGTCAATATTTTATTTCCTTACTATCAAGCAGCATCAAGATTAAAGATGATTTCAACAATTTTGTTGAATTTCACAAATAAATGAAATATGTATCCTTTTCTATAGTGACTCATATAAATATGATCTCAAATGGTTGCTCAGTTTTTATAATTATAATTAATGAGGAACCTTGGACAGGGTTTGCAGAGTTACTTAAACTCCTGAATAGGAGAGAGGGAAAACTGGTGAAAAAAGTGTAGAAAACTAAATCAGCCTAGAAGACATAATGTTTATATATGTGAATTTTAGAAAAAGAGAATAAAATACAAAAGGGCGGCAATTATCAAAGAAAAAAAATCAAGAATTTGACTTCATCATGGAGAATATGAAAGTCTGGCCTGGAGATCAACAAACTTTTTATAAAGGACCAGACAGCAAATATTATAGGTTTTGTAGGTCACAGTCAGTCTCTCTTGCAACTACTCAACTTTATGTTATTACATTTAGACAATCTGTAAAGAAATGAGCCTGGCTCTATTCCAGTGAAATTTTATTTATGGATATAGATATTTGAATTCCATGCAGTTTTTACTTGTCATGAAATCATCTTCTTTTTTCATCCCATTTAAAATGCAACCACACTTGGGTCCTAGAAAGTCAGGGGGCAAGATAAGTTTGCCCCAAACATTGCCCAACCCTAGCCCACCTCTAAGGGCCCACTAATGGTCCTGTACCATATATTGGAGTAAACTGATGCTCCAACCCACCTACGGACACATTAGATACTCAGCACAGTGGGAGGACATTAAAAGCTACTGGCTGTGTTTATATAAAATCAGAATAGAGCATCTAAAGATAAACATCAGAAATGAGCTCAGTAAAAATTTCTATGAATTTCATAATCTGGTAGAAAAATCTTATTAAATTTCCTAATTATTTTTGTAACAGAATTTTTGTTTCTGTTTTGTCTTTTAGAAATTCAAAACAACTTTTCCCTACCCCTCACGTCTCTCTCTCTGTCTCTCTCTCTTTCTATTATACTTCATGAACTAATTCTAAAATTCATAGGAAAACATAGGACCAAGAATAAGCAATCAGATTTTGACTGACAATAGGGTAACATGCACAATGACAATAACTAAGCATCATTTTTAAGAGATGAGATGATGTACATACAGATAATGGTCAGATCATAAATAAAAAGAGAATACTGACCTCCAACCTGCAACAACTAGCCCTAAAAGCCAGTCTGCCAGTCACAAAATATTAAATCATTACTTTAGCAACCAGTCCAGGAAGCCTTGCTTCCCGGTTGGAACAGTGGTAAAGAATCCACCTGCAGTGCAAGAGTTCAGTTCAGCTGCTCAGTCATGTTGGAATCTTTGCGACCACATAGACTGCAGCACACCAGGCCATCCTGTCCATTACCAACTCTCAGAGTTTACTCAAACTATGTCCATTGAGTCAGTGATGCCATCCAACCATCTTATCCTCTGTCATGCCCTTCTCCTGGCTTCAATCTTTCCCAGCATCAGTGTGTTTTCAAATGAGTCTGCTCTTTGCATCAGGTGGCCAAAGTATTGAGTTTCAGCTTCAACATCACTCCTTCCAATGAATATTTAGGACTGATTTCCTTCAAGATGGGCTGGTTGGGTCTCCTTGCAGTCCAATGGACTCTCAAGAGTTTTCTCCAACAAAACAGTTCAAAAGCATCAATTCTTCAGCACTCAGCTTTCTTTATAGTAAAACTCCCATTTCCATACATGACTACTGGAAAAATCATAGCCTTGACTAGACAGACCTTTGTTGGTAAAGTAATGTCTCTGCTTTTTAATATGCTATCTAGGTTGGCCATAATTCTTCTAAGGAGTAAGTGTCTTTTAACTTCATGGCTGCAGTCACCATCTGCAGTGATTTTGGAGGCCAAAAATCACTATACAGGAGATAGGGATCAAGACCATCCCCAAGAAAAAGAAATGAAAAAAAGCAAATGGCTGTCTGAGGAGGCCTTACTAATAGCTGTGAAAAGGAGAGAAGCAAAAAGCAAAGGAGAAAAGGAAACACATACCCAGTTGAACACAGAGTTCCAAAGAATAGCAAGGAGAGATAAGAAAGACTTCCTCAGTGATCAATGCAAAGAAATAGAGGAAAACAATAGAATGGGAAAGACTAGGGATCTCTTCAAGAAAATTAGAGATACCAAGGGAACACTTCCAGAGAAGGCAATGGCAGCCCACTCCAGTCCTCCTGCCTGGAAAATCCCAGGGACGGAGGAGCCTGGTAGGCTGCAGTCCATGCGGTCGCTAAGAGTCGGAGACGACTGAGCGACTTCACTTTCACTTCTCACTTTCGTGCACTGGAGAAGGAAATGGCAGCCCGCTCCAGTGTTCTTGCCTGGAGAACCCCAGGGACGGCGGAGCCTGGTGGGCTGCTGTCTATGGGGTCTCACAAAGTCGGACATGACTAAAGCGACTTAGCAGCAGCAGCAGGGAACACTTCATGCAAAAATGGGCTCAATAAAGGACAGAAATGGTATGGATCTAACTGAAGTAGTTGATATTAAGAAGAGGTGGCAAGAATACACAGAAGAACTATCCAAAAAAGATCTTCAAGACCCAGATAATCATGATGTTATGATAACTTACCTAGAGCCAGACATCCTGGGATGTGACTCCAAGTGGGCTGAAGGAAGCATCACTACGAACAAAGCTAGTGGAGGTGATGGAATCCCAGTTCAGCTATTTCAAATTCTAAAAGATCATGCTGTGAAGGTGCTGCACTCAATATGCCAGCAAATTTGGAAAAGCCATCAGTGGCCACAGGACTGGAAAAGGTCACTTTTCATTCCAATCCCAAAGAAAGGCAATGACAAAAAATGCTCAAACTACCACAGACTTGCACTCATCTCACACACTAATAAAGTAATGCTCAAAATTCTCCAAGCCAGGCTTCAGCAGAATGTGAACCGTGAGCTTCCAGATTTCAAGCTGGTTTTAGAAAAGGCAGAGGAATCAGAGATCAAATTGCCAACATCCACTGGATCATCAAAAAAGCAAGAGAGTTCCAGAAAAACATCTATTTCTGCTTTATTGACTATGCCAAAGCCTTTGACTGTGGATCACAATAAACTGTGGAAAATTATGAAAGAGACAATCTGACCTGTCTCTTGAGAAACCTGTATGCAGGTCAGGAAGCAACAGTTAGAACTGGTCATGGAACAACAAACTGGTTCCAAATAGGAAAAGGAGTGTGTCAAGGCTGTATATTGTCACCCTGCTTATTTAACTTATATGCAGAGTACATCATGAGAAACGCCAGACTGGAAGAAGCACAAGCTGGAATCAAGATTTCCAGGAGAAATATCAATAACCTCAGATATGTAGATGATACCACCCTTATGGCAGAAAGTGAAGAAGAACTAAAGTGCCTCTTGTTTAAAGTGAAAGAGGAGAGTGGAAAAGTTGGCTTAAAGCTCAACATTCAGAAAACTAAGATCATGGCCTCTGGTCACATAACTTCATGGCAAATAGATTGGCAAACAGTAGAAACAGTGGCAGACTATTTTGGGCGGGGCTCCAAAATCACTGCAGACGGTGATTGCAGCCATGAAATTAAAAGACGCTTACTCCTTGGAAGAAAAGTTATGACCAACCTAGACAGCATATTAAAAAGTAGAGACATTACTTTGTTAACAAAGGTCTGTCTAGTCAAGGCTTTTTCCAGTGGCCATGTATGGATGTGAGATTTGGACTATAAAGAAAGCTGAGCGCCGAAGAATGGATGCTTTTTAACTGTGGTTGTGTTAAGACTCTTGAGAGTCCTTTGGACTGCAGGGAGATCCAATCAGTCTATCCTAAAGGAACTCAGTCCTGGGTGTTCTTTGGAAGGACTGATGTTGAAGCTAAAACTCCTATATTTTGGACAACTGATGCGAAGAGCTGACTCATTTGAAAAGACCCTCATGTTGGTAAAGATTGAAGGCAGGAGGAGAAGGGGATGACAGAGGATCATATGGTTAGATGGCATCACCGACTCAATGGACATGAGTTTGAGTAAGCTCCAGGAGTTGGTGATGCACAGGGAGGCCTGGTGTGCTACGGTTCATGGGGTCACAAAGAGTCGGACATGACTGAGCGACTGAACTGAACTGAATATAACACAGCTCTATGGATGAATCTCAGAAGCTCTGCATCAAAATATCAATAGAAAATAAATGAGACTTAAAGGACTATGACCATTGAAACCAAAAAATTGTTGATCATGGGAGATTGGAATTTTCAAAAAATGGTCATAAGGCAACTTGTTGGAAATGCTTGATCAGAATGTCCTGCCAATTCCCTAGAAACAAAATATTAGTTGATGCAGATTTACTAACTGCAAAGAGTCTTTTGGAATTCCCATAATTCAGAGTTTGTACATTATTTTCTAAATAGTCCAGTCATTTAGGACTCTAGAATCAATCTCTCTTTTCCATTCATTCCATGTTTCATTCTCCACCCCTGTGTCAGCATCACAACCAACAAAGACTTCTAGATTCTCCATATCTTGTTCCATCATTCCTCCAGAAATGCATTTTTATTCAACAGTGAGGTGAAAGAAAATGATAGAAAGCATAGTACAGAATGTCTATGGGTATTTATAGATGACTGGTCTGTAGAACACTGTAGCAGACAACAGAAAGAAGGAAAAGGAGTCATATAGGCAGTAGCATTAATAATAGATAACTTTCATTAAGTACTTCATAAACGCAAAGTGTTTTCTAAGCACTTTGCATAAATACCATTGTCTAATTCTCACAACAATTCTATAGTTATGAACATTTCTCCATATTATAAATGATAAAATTTCATTATGAAAATAATAAATTGCCCAAATATGTGTGGCTAGTAAATGATAGAGCTTGAAATTATGACTTGGTGTCTAGCTACAGAGCCTATGCTCGTAGCCTACTGTGCACTAAATATGTGAATCCACTACAAAAGACACTGGTAAAAAGATGAAATAAGCTAAAGTTAAGTAAAATTAAAAATCAGGGTTTAGTAACACTGGCAACATTTTGAGTGCTCTGTAGGCTCATGTGACTAGTGGCTACCATATTGGACAGCACAGATTTAGAACATTACCTAAAATATCGGGTAAGCCTCCTCCCAAACCAGAGCCTGATATTTGCATTGAATCTATGTAGTTTCAGTGTGAAAATAAGATCACACAAATGCACTGATTCATAATTGACTGAGTACCATTCTCTGTTAATGCAGGATTTCCCTGTGAAGTGTTCCTCCACGTCATGCTTTTTGGAGGCCCCTCACACTGCTGCTGGTGAATCACCATGCTAAAATCGCCACTGATCTAATGGGAGGCACCATTAATTCCCAAGGTGCTAAAGCTTGAGAGTACCAGTATTAAATTAAATTTAGAGGAATAAGGAAGTGAAAAATGCATGGAAAGTCTATGGCTTGCTCATTTTTGCATCATTTTCTGTTCAGATCATACCAAAAGAATATTCTAGATAAAATGCATTTCAGAGTTAATATCTCTTTTATGTTTTAGAATTGGTCTCCCTGTGATTTTTTTTTTTTTCATTTATTTTTATTAGTTGGAGGCTAATTACTTTACAATATTGTAGTGGTTTTTGTCATACATTGACATGAATCAGCCATGGATTTACATGTATTCCCCATCCTGATCCCCCCCTCCCACCTCCCTCTCCACCGGATTCCTCTGGGTCTTCCCAGTGCACCAGGCCCGAGCACTTGTCTCATGCATCCAGCCTGGGCTGGGTGATCTGTTTCACCCTAGATAATATACATGCTTCAATGCTGTTCTCTCCCTGTGATTTTGTATTTCTCTCCCTCTCTTTAGTTTTCATCTTTTATCAGACACACACACACACACAAACACAAACACATGTGTTAAACCTAGAATGATCTAGAGAAGATGATTATGTTATTCCGAGAACCTTTTCCTCTGACTATTAAGCTTTAGTCCCTGGGACACAGGTTCATGCTGGTCCAACATTCTTTATGTGAATTCTGTCTCTGGGGAGGCTCCTCAGTTCCCATGGACCAAGACTTCTGCTGAATATTTCTCAGTAAAATTCGCTGGATGTGCATTGACACAGCAGTGGCCAAAGCTGAGATGCCTTCTTAGAATCGGGCTTACGTGCTTAAAATGATACAGTTCCATCCAAATCCACTTAAAGAGGCCTAAGTACACTTCATTCTTACCTGGACTGTCTTTAAATGAGATTAATCATTGCATGTATTATAGATCTGGTAGTCAATACAAATGATAATTTATACTCCAATATCACCCACGCAATCTTGGGTCTTTCTACATTGTACTTAAGTTTATTAACACCCCCTATTGCCAACCAAATGTCTTCTCTTCCTAGAACTTCCTCTACTTTCTGTTTAAGAAATATTTCAGCATCTGATTTCTTTCTTAGTTCTCCTAAAGGTACTGTTACTGAACTCAGGTTTGGCTGCCTGTTGCTCAAAAGTCAATACTGGAATTGATAGTAAAGTTAAATTTGCTTCATTCAGAAGGACTGCAACTTGAGGAGAAGTTGACCTCATGCTCGAATCTACCTCCCCACTGCTAATCAGTGAGCAAGGTCTTTTAAAGGGGAATTTCAAGGATATACAGGTTGGAGGAGAGTGCTATATGCAGAGCAGCAGAGTGAGCTCCGACAGCCATCTTGAAGTTGGCCATGTGGCGGCCTGAGCGGCGTCGTCCTGACTGTTTTAAGCACCATTGATCTTCAGGGCCAGGGCTGGCTTGTCCGCACGCCCTTGAGGGCAGTTTTCAGAATTGTGTAAGATGGAATAGTTTATGTCAAAGCTAGAGTCTGCTCATCATGTGGTTAATTTCTTTCCCTGGTGAGAGTTTGTCTGCAAAGCAGTTCGAAATACACGGCTCAGAATATTATCTAGGGATGTATCTGGTGATGGTTTTGATTCCTAATCAGGGAACTAAGATCCCACTTGTCTCACAGCCTAGAAACCAAAACACAAAGAAGAAATAATATCATAACTAATACAATAAAGACTTTTAAAATGGTCAACATCAAAAACATCTTTGAAAAAAAGAAAACTATCTGTATTCCTTGAGACAGAACTAAAGGTTCCCTGACTTTGTTTAATGACTAGACTATATTATTTTGTCTTGTTTGAATATTTTCCTTTGCTTCTGCATTTTATTTCTCTGATTAAACTTATTCTTTGGTTAAAATTTTTCTACAGATAAGAGGCAGGCAGAGGACATGATAGATTCTCTCCTGGGAAGGCCCTATAAGATCCTTCTAGTAACCTTGTATTTCCAAAATTCAGTACCCAGTACTCCACTATAGAAAAATAACCGCTGCAGCATTGCCCAGTCCATTCAGCTTGGAGGTAGATAGCAGTCAGATTTTGTTGCCCATGATACTTCTTTAAGGAATGTGCAAGAAAGCAGAAGAAGCTTCCAAAGAGTTAAAATAATAATAATAAGACAGTGAGTCCTTCACATGTATACTGGCATGGCCTGAACATGTACTGCAGCAACTGGGCTTCCCTGTTCTTTACTATCTCCAGGAGGTTGTGCAAACTCATCTTCACTGAGTCAGTGATGCCATCCAACCATCCCATCCACTGTTGCCCCTTCTCTTGCTGCCCTCAGTCTTTCCCAGCATCAGGGATTTTTTCCAATGAGTTTGCCCTTTTCATCAGATGGTCAAAATATTGGAACTTCAGCTTCAGAATCAGTCCTTTCAATAATTCAGGGTCAATTTCCTTTAGATTGACTAGTTTGATTTCCTTATGTCCAAGAGACTCTCAAGAGTCTTCTCCAGCATCCACAACTCAAAAGCATCAATTCTTCAGTGCTCAGCCTTCTTTAAATCCAACTCTCACATCTGTATATAACTACTGGAAAAACCATAGCTTTGACTAGATGGACTTTTGTCGGCAAAGTGATGTCTACTCAGAGTTTTTCTTCCAAGGAGCAGGTGCCTTTTAATTTCATGGCTGCATTCACTGCTCTCA
The DNA here is from genome assembly GCF_019320065.1 of Cervus canadensis. NCBI lineage: Eukaryota > Metazoa > Chordata > Mammalia > Artiodactyla > Cervidae > Cervus > Cervus canadensis. The sequence continues at coordinate 830,634 of NC_057400.1, read as the reverse complement.
GTGATTTTGGAGACCAAGAAAAACAAATTTGTTGCTGTTTCCACTTTTCCCCATCTATTTGCCATGAAGCAATGGACCAGATGCCATGATCTTAGTTTGTTGAATGTTGAGTTTTAAGCCAGCTTTTTAACTCTCCTCTTTCACTTGCATCAAAAGGCTCTTTAGTTCCTCTTCACTTTCTGCCATTAGACTGATATCATCTGCATATCTAAGGTTGTTTATATTTCTCCTTGTAATCTTAATTCCAGTTTACACTTCATCCAGCCTGGTATTTCACATGATGTTCTCCAAATATAAATTAAATAAGCAGGTGACAATATTGATGTACTCCTTTCACAATCTGGAACCTGTTCATTGCTCCATGTCCTGTTCTAACTGTTGCTTCTTGATCATCATACAGGTTTCTCAGGAGACAGGTAAGGTCTCCCATCTCTTTAAGAAATTGATCCACACAGTCTAATGCATTAGTATAGTCAATGAAGCAGAAGTAGATGGCTTTCCAGAATTTCCTTGCTTTTTCTATGACTCAGCAGATGTTGGCAATTTGATCTCTGGTTCCTCTGGCTTTTCTAAATCCAGCTTGTACATTTGAAGTTCTCAATTCATGTGTTGACAAAGCCTAGCTTGAAGAATTTTGAGCTTTATATTGCCAGTAGGTGAAACGAATGCAACTGTACAGTAATTTGAACATTCTCTGGCATTGCCTTTCTTTAGGATTAGAATGAAAACTGAACTTCTCCAGTCCTGTGGCCACTACTTAGTTTTCCAAATCTGCTGGCATATTGAGTGCAGCACTTTAAAGCATCATTTTTTAGGATTTGAAATAGCTCCACTGGAATTCCATCACCTCTACTAGCTTTGTTCATAGTAATGCTTCCTAAGGCCCACTTGACTTCACCCTTCAGGATGTCTGCCTCTAGGTGAGTGACTATACCATTGTGATTATCCCAGTCATTAAGACCTTTTTTGTATAGTTTGATGTAATCTTGACACCTCTTTCTAATCTCTTCTGTTTCTGTTAGGTCCTTAACATTTCTGTCCTTTATTGTGCCCATCTTCACATAAAATGCTCCCTTGGTATCTTCAGTTTTCTTGAAGAGATCTCTAGTCTTTCCCATTCTATTGTTTTCCTCTATTTCGTTGCTTTGTTCACTTAAGAAGCCTTTTTTATCTCTCCTTGCTATACATTCAATTGGGTGTATCTTTCCCTTTCTCCTTTGCCTTTCACTCCCCTTCTTTTCTCAGCTATTTGTAAGGCCTCCTCAGACAACCATTTGCCTTCTTGCATTTCTTTTTCTTGGGGATGATTCTGATCACCATCTCCTGTACAATATTATGAACCTGTGTCCACATTTGTTCAGACACTCTATGCCTTGAATCTATTCATCACCTCCACTCTATACTCATAAGGGATCTGATTCAGGATCAAACCTAAATGGCCTAGTGGTTTTTGCTACTTTCTTCAATTTAAACCTGATTTTGCAATGAGGAACGGATGATCTGTGCCACGGCCAGCTCTAGGTCTTGTTCTTGCTATCTGTGTTTAGCTTCTCCATCTTCAGCTCCAAATAATAGAATTAATCTTGGTATTGACCATCTGGTTATGTCTATGTGTAGAGTCATCTCTTGTGTTGTTGGAAGAGGGAGTTTGCTATGACAAGTGTGTTCTCTTGGCAAAACTCTGTTAGCTTTTGCCCTGCTTCATTTTGTATTCCAAGGTCAAACTTGCCTGTTGCTCCAAGTATCTCTTGACTTCCTACTTCCAGAACATGGGTGTACTGCAACATGGACTTATCTATCGGCATCTATCTATGGATCTCCTACAATATACAAAAATCAATACTTTAAGAGTTATGATAACCTGACCTCTAATAACATGAAATCTACTAATGTTTTCTATGTTTCAGCACTTATATTGGGTCCTTTGACTATATTCCACCAATGGTGGACAATAGGAAGACTGTTCAAAAGTTGACACAGGATGACTCTTTTTATTTGTACTTGTGCTGTCATTCAGACACACACTTGCAATTCTTTTTCAATATTAGGAATTTCCTTATTGATCATTTTTCATTTGACTTTTTAACAGAATAGTTCAACATCAATATGGTTCAAAAGCCAAGGAGGTAAAAGTGTACGGTGGGAGAAGTTCATCCCTATTACCTCCACTCTACCCTCACTCACCTTTTCAATATTTTCAATATTTTATGTCTTACCTTTTGTGTTTATCTTTGAGAAATAAAAAAGCCTCCCTTTTTCTTACACAAAAATCTGCATATGTATGTGTCTGCATGCATGTGTGTTTGTATCTTTTTTTTAATTTAATAATGTATACCTTAAATTACTATCAGTTAATATAGATATTATTCCACATTCCTCATTCTTTTAACAGTGCAAATGTATCATAGCTTATTTAACCAATTTCCTACTGATGGGAATTGTTGGTTTTTGTAGTATTTTGCTATTTGTGATATGCCACAATGAATAGCCTTGTGCATTTGATGCTTCATACTTCTGAAGGTATATTTTCAAGGTAAATTCCTGGAACGAGCCATGCTTGTTCAACATCCAGAGGCTTGTTGGATTTGTGGCATTTTAAAATACTCCCAAGTCCTCTTCCTTAGCCTGACTTGACTTTATACTTGCATCGGCACCGTAGGAGAATGATAGGTTTCTATTCCAAAACCCCCAGCAGTGTTGTCAAGTCGTGAGCATTTGCCATCTGATGGGTAAGAGATGGTGTTCCATGTAACATCACTGGCATGTGTTCACATGAATGAAATTGAGTACTTTTTCATATTTAAAGTATTTGTATGTCTTTTCTTGTAAATGGTCTGTTCACATTTTCCCCACATTTTTTCCTACAATATTTTGATATTTTTCATTGCTGTTGCTATTTTAAAAGTGTATGTATGTATTTATGTATCTGGGGGCTGGCTTTTCATACTTAGTGTAAGTTGAAAAAAACTTTCCCCCTATATGCCATTTTTCTTTTCAACTTTGCTTATGTTTATATATACACACAGAAACTTTTCTACACAGCCAAATATATCAAATTGTTAAAGCTATTTTATAGAAATTCCAGACCATTTATAACATGCAAGTAATCTAAATGGACCTCTAAATTTGAGGCATTCAGCTTGTACTTTAAGACAGCAGAAACATACATTCAGGTAAGTGGATGGGCGCTTAGAGCAAATGTCCCTCCTGTGCTTAAGAATGGGAAGGATGAACATAGAATGGGAAGGATGAACAGGCTTGTGCAAATGAGATCTTTAGTATGTTAGAGCAGTGTTAACCAAAGGTAGCAGCACTCTGCATAGTAACAGTTTGTAAATGATAGTAATGGAAATTAGATCATTAAGATGGAAAACAGATCTTGTGCACATCTTAAAATAAAGGACCCAGGCACTCATCTCTGTAATGCCTACAAGTCTAGCAGCTGCAAAATACTCCACAAATATTTTCAGAAGCCAATGAATTAGATCTAAAATGGAGCAATAACGAACAATCACAACAATGGAGTAAAAATATTAACAGTACTAATTTAGATATATCCTTGTGCATGCCCTTTTAAGTAATTCTGTTTTCTTGAATGTTCAATACAAATTTCACTGAAAAAAAAAATCAATCACTGTGTTAATTCAAACTGGCTATGCAGGCAACAGGGCTTTGTTCTGTTAACAGTAAAATATCTCTCAAATAGATCAGGGCATGGGAATCAGAGAATGTTATTGTTTTTCTTTATTCACACAGCACTGAACATCTTAAATACCTACAAGAGACTGTCTCTACATTCTTATGGATTACTAACAAATCGTCTGATCACTAGAGAAATGACTAGTCACATCCATTTTGAGATCTTGCTTATATCCTTCTTGCCATTCTCTTAAAGATCAGGCTGACTTTCTGAAGACAAATAATAGACAGGCCCACTCCTGGGGAACATAGCATCTTGTTCTCAAGTGCTCACAGGGGAGACTTTCACAGGAATCCTTTTTTCCTCTCTAAAACCCAGTGTTTGGTTTTTGAAATAAGGAGAGTCTGAACTTCTGTTCAGTTGTTGTTGAGTTTCCTTTTGGTAAATTGCATGCATTCTTGAATAGCTGGACCTAAGATATTTCTAGATATAATCAACACAAATACAAAATATGCCAGCCCTGCTTATAAGCTGGAGAAGAGCAGGCAGCATCTCCCTGCCAGACCATTGCTTTGGCTCCTTCACTGGATAGTTTCTTCCTAATAGACTGCTGGGCCCAGCTACTTCTTATGTCCTCTCAACAGGCATCACAGAGAGTAAACATATGTTTATCCAGTTATGGCAGCCTCAACAAAGCACATCAGATGATTCTTTGTTACTTTGAGAGTATTGAAGAGGAAGCCCTATATGGATGACTCAAAATGCCACTCTCAAGTAAAAAGAAAAAGGGATAAAAAAGAAAGTTCCAACCTCTTTATGTTAGCAAGGCTTGTCAATACAATGTCCACATCTATAAATCCTAACCTTAACATATCAGATTCCATTTCACCAGACCATGCTATTCAGACATTAAAATGGAAGGAAAGAGAATAGACAGGGGACATTCATCTTTTTGGAAACACACTTCCTCTGTTAGCATGGACTATGTTGTTAGGGAAACAACTCTCATTATGTTGTCATTGTTGTTGTTTTTCTCCCCACAAAGCAGTAGAGATTCAAGCACAGTTGCACTAAAAAGGAGTTGATTGGTTTGATATCTGTTACTTTCATGATTGTTACACTGTTTTTTTCAGTGCTGTAACCCTGAGATCCAATATGGATAGTTACTTGCTTCCAAGTTGATGCTCATAAATGTTTACTAAGAGGATTTCTAGCCATAAGTCTTAGATCTGCAGTATCAGCAACAGTAGAAATGCAGATTCCTGGCCCCCCGTCAGATATGCTGAATCAGATATCCTAAGCAGACTTTTTGACGATGGCCATTTTGACTGGTGTGAGGTGATATCTCAGATTGCAAGTTTGGGATTGATATGTACACACTGTTGTATATCCCATCAGCAGCAACTGATGGGATAAATCTCCAAAATATATAAAACAAACAAACAACCCAGTAAAAAAAATTGGTGTACATAGAGATAGCCAAAAAGGACTAATTAATAGAGAAATGCAAGCCAAAGCTACCTCGCGCTGGTCAGAAAGACCATCATCAAAAATATCTACAAAGAACTCTGAGAGGGTGTGGAGAAAAGGGAACAGTCTTCCACTGTTGGTGGGAGTGTAAACTGATAAAACCACCATAGAGAACAGATGGAAGTTCCTTAAAAAACTGAAGATAGAATTACCATATGACTTAGCAATCCCACTCCTGGGCATATATCTCAAGAAAATCATGATTCAAAAAGATACATGCACCCCAATGTTCATTGCAGCACTACTACAATAGCCAGGACCTGGAAGCAAGCTAAATGTCCATCAACAGAGGAATGGATAAAGAAGATGTGGTGCATATATACAATGGAATGTTACTTAGTCTTAAAAAAAACAACCAAAAAATAATGCCATTTTGCAACATGGACCTAGAGATCCTCATATTGAGTAAAGTAAGTCAGACACAGAAAGACAAATATCAAATGATATCACTTATCTGTGGGATCTAAGACAAACAAAGTTATTCAGAAAGCAGAAGAAAAGCCACAGATGTGGAAACACACTCACGGTTAGCAGGGGACAGTGGTGGGGAGGGATGGATGGAAGACTGGGGTTGACATGCATGCATTGACGCTGCTGCTGCCGCTTAGGCACTCAGCCATGTTCGACTCTGTGACTCCACGGACTGTAACCCGCCAGGCTTTTCCGTCCATGGAATCCCCTAGGCAAAAGTACAAAACAGGGTTGCCATGCCTTCCTCTGGGGAACCTTCCCAATCCAGGGATCAAACCCAGGTCTCCTGTATTGCAGGCAGATTATCACTAAGCCACCAGGGAAGCCCCATATGCACACTATTATATGTTAATCTTAATATTAAATGGGTGACTAATAAGAACCTACTGATTAGCACAGGGAACTCTACTCAATATTCCGTAATGGCCTATATGGGAAAATAATTTTTAAAAAAGAGTAGATGCATAACTGATTAATTTTTCTGTACACGTGAAACTAACAGAGCATTGTAAATCAACTCTACTCCAACAAAAATTAAAAATAAAATAGATGACCAACAGAGAGTCACTGTATAGCACAGGGGATTCTGCTCAGTATCCTGCACTAACCTAAATGGGAGAAGAATTTGAAAAAAAATAGATACGTGTATATACATAACACAATCACTTTTCTATATACCTGAAACAAACACAAGATTGTTAATAAACTACATCCCAATATAAAATTTTAGAAAAAGAAATTCTAAGTGAAGCCCAGAAATCTGTGTTTTAACAGGTCTTCCAGATGATGTTGGGGGCTTCCCAGGTGGAACTAGTTGTAAAGAACACACCTCTCAATGCAGGAGATGCAGGAGGCACGGATTCTATCCCTGGATCCAGAAGATCCTCTGGGGAAGGGCATGGCAACCCCCTCCAGCATTCTTGCCTGGAGAATCCCATGGACAGAGGGGCCTGGCGGGCTGCAGGCCATAGGGTCACATAGAGTTGGACACGACTGAGCGACTTAGCGTGCACGTACTAGGTGATGTCGACGCATGCTCAGGCGTGAGAGCATGTGTTTACTAAAAGGAAAAAATATATAAGGAGGAAGTAGAGTGGGTAGACGCCGGTCAAATTAGATTTTTGAAGTGGTAAGTCTGTACTCCTTTCTGGCACCAGCTCTTTAGGAAGTGACCCCTCTGTCTGCCACCAGCTTGCCAGCTAGGTTAGTTGTTCCTTCCTGACCATCCAGCTGCAGCACTGCCTTAACCCAGGCACCACTGATTCTTATCTCATGGATTCTGACTTCCATGAACAGGTCATCTTGGCAAGTCTACCAATATCTGTAGTCTGAATAATAGCACAGGTCACAGAGCACAGTGGGAACAGGTGTTTGTTGTGTAAATAAGTCTACACAGTGTTTCTTTGCAAATATGAATGTCTGCAGTCATATCCCCTATTTTTGGTGAAGGAGTGCATCAGTGAATGAGAAAGGCAGAAAAAGGAGTGTCCTTTAGAATTACTACACAAAAAATAAGAATATTCCAATACATATTATTCTAGATATTACAATTGAATTTCATTTATTTTTATTTTGATTATTTATTTATTGAATTTTATTTTTCCAATTCTTTAATTTTTTTTTAATTGAAGTATAGTTGATTTATAATAGCATGTTAGTTTCAAGAATATAGCACAGTGATTCAGTTATACATATATTTTTGAAATGTGCTCTCTTTTCTAATGGTCATGTATGAAATACATAGAATCATGGAGACAGATTCTTCCTTTATATATGTGGAATAACACAAAAGCTTTGTTGACAAATAAGTATTGACAAATAGCATACACTGTATTGGTTTGATGGGAATACCATAACAGCATACCACAAAGAAGGAAGCTTAAAAATTTCATGTATTGTCTCACAGTTTTGGAAGCTACAAGCCTGACATCAAGGTGATGTCAAGGTTTGTTCCACCTGAGCCTGTGAAGTAGGGATCTGATACAGATCTCTCTCCTTGTCTTGTAGGCATTTGTCTTCAAGTTCATATGGCATTCTCCCTGAATGCCTGTCTTCAAATTTCCCCTTTTTAACACATCACTAGTTATATTCTTGAATTCAAATTCTGTTGCTCACCACTCAAAAGCCAATAAGTTGAGAGGAAAATGTTAGTCAAAAGAAAATATGCTTTAATCAGAAAAGCCAGCAGCCTAGGGAGAAGGTGGACTCATGGCCAGAGACTAACTCTGAAGATGCTGCTCAGCCAGGACAGTTTTTAAATGGAAAAAAAAAGGGAAAAATCTCAGTGAATCGTAGAGGCAGAAGGTTTGATTCTGTATCCTTCTCCATTGTGTGCAGACTGGCTGATTCTTCGGATGTTATCTTGCTGAGTGACCTGCCTGTAGGATTCATTGTGTGTTTGTGTGGGGGATGTGTGTGTGTGTGTGTGTGTGTGTGTGTGTGTGTGAAGACGGGGATTGGGGTAGAAAGCTATGCATTTTTTGTTTTTTTGACTGCTTCATTCTTACTTCTATTTATCTAGGAAAAGAATCAACAGGTTAGACAAGGCATAGTATGCATTCAAGAGTACATGAGTCAGAAGTTAGGTTAAGTTGTCTTGTGATCTCATTCTTATAAACAAGCTCTTTTAAGCTTAGAGGGGAACAGAAATGAACAAACAGAAAAAGGGCAAAAGAGCTGTTTTCAGTTATCTTTTATTACAGCTTCTCTAATAACTTTATTTCAACTTGATTAACCTCTGCAAAGATCCTATCTCTAAATAAGATCACATTCTGAGGTACTGAGGATTAAGACCTTGACATATGAATTTTAGAGGGACACAGTTCAACTGATAACATATCCCAGTTGTTCTCATGCTCTTGAAGCATACATGGCCTGAGAAGGAGCAAGTAGCAAGACTGAGTCTGGTGGGGTTCCTATGAGGATTAAATGTTTGATGACAACGCCTGGCTCCAGAGCAGCCTTAGCTGCTGTCACTTTGCTTGTTCTGGCTGTCCCTACTGGACCTGATATTATGCCACTTCACTCAGCTTAAAATGCACTTCTTGTTCACAGTTTATAATTTCTAAAATGCATCTTACATTATAATGAGATGTTCATTATGATGAAGTATTTATTTTTCCTTTGGAAAACTTACTACAATTTCAAGGGTGCATCTCAAAATCATCATTTTAGAATCAATTGCCATAAGTCCTGCCTTTTAATGAGAACCTATTACGCATTAGATTGTAGACATGACTTCATGAATCTTAAATTAGTTCTGTAAGGAGATTTAAGTGTCTCCAATTTGTAGAAAGGAGCAAGGATCTGCAGGCATTATAAAGTCTCTGAAGGCTACAGGCAGTCAGATGGCAAAGCTGAGATCTGCAGCCAGGTTTGTTGAATGCCGTGGGCCCTCCCACTATATACGGTTCTAATGAGGTAGAAGTTTTTGTGTTGGTTTGTTTTTTTGTTTGTTGTGTTTTTTTGACTGTGTTCTGTGAAAGTCTGTGACAGAGCCCAGCTTCGTTCAATATACGGGCAAGCCTATTTGCCTCCAACATCCTCTTGGTCAGAGTAGCATCTGGTGTCCTGCAGAATTTACATTTGTTCCTCAGATCACATTATTAACAATTTGCTCTCTTCATTGTCTTTATTATATAGTACATAATGCTGTCATAATGAATAAGGTTGTCCTCATTAATTATTCTTGCATTTATACATTTTCTCCCTTGTGAAACTAGAAGTCTCTTACAATCAGGAATTGTGCCCTGCATCTTCTGCACTCATGGTGTCTTATGGGCTTCTTGGGTGGTGTTAGTGGTATAGAATCCACCTGATAGAGCAGACACAAGAGACCTAGGTTGGGTAGATTCCTTGGAGAATAAAAGGGCAACCCACTCCAATTTTCTTACCTGGAGAAATCCCATGAAGGAGGAGCATGACAGGCTATAGTTCATGGGACTGCAAAGAGTCAGACATTACTAAGCACTTAGAAGAAGCAGCATGGTGTCTTATGAAACACAGGGAAAATAAAAATTAAGAACAAAAGCAACATATAGGTACTTAATAAACGTTCATTTTCTATGCCAAGATTTAAAAAGCCTTCTGAGATACTGGTTTGTCACATAGGTAAACCTGATAACATCCTAATATGCTAGTGTAATATACTCCATGTAATCTACATATAGATGAATAAAGATCATCTGAAAAATGTTCTCTGCTCTTATTGGGTTACTCAGAGATGGCAAAACCTGTCCAAGTGATGCCACTCCTCATCCATATCACCTAAGGCAGACATTAATAGTTGATCTTGGAGTTTTCTTACTGCTGGGCTCAGATGCAGACTCTGACAGCTTTGCAATACCACACTGTAGGAAATCACCACCAATCTATTTGAGATGACATATAAAATGAAGTCAATTTGACATCCTGTCTCACTTACCAGTGTTTTTTTTTGTTAATTTATTTTTATTGGAGGATAATTGTTTTACAATGTTGTGTTCGTTGGTGCCGTTCAGTGAAATGGATCAGTTCTGTATACACATAGATGCTCTCCTCTGGAGCCTGCCTCCCAGCCCCCCTAGGTCATCACAGAGTAGGGAGCCAAGCGCCCCGCGCTACACCTCAGTTTCCTACTCGCTATCTGTTTTAACACACGATAGTGTGTATATGACAATCCTACACTCTCATTTCATAAATCAGAAAGGGGAAAACAAATATCATATATTATTGCATATGTATGGAATCTAGACAGATGGTACACATAAGCCTGTTCGCAGGGCAGGAATAGAGAGGCAGATGTACCTGCTGTTTGGATAGTGGAAAATGCAGAGCATTTAGGAAGAAGAATCACTGAACTAGAACGTGGTCAGCAGAGATTTGTGACCTGGGAGCCTCCCAAGTGACCACAATTTAGACATTCTATTGATTCAGCTCCAGTAAGCCTAACCCTGATTTTAAAATTACATTTGTGTGACACCATGGATGGACCTGGAAAGTAAAAAGTCAGACAGAGAGTGGCAAATATTATATGATTTCACTCACATGTGGGATATTTTTAAAATAATAAATAAGTCAACAAGACAAAATAAAAGTAAACAGGTACAGGGAGCAGGTTGGTGGTTATCAAAGGAAAGGGACGTAGGGAAGGGTAAAATGGGTAAAGGGGTTCATTGTTCAGTGATGGATAGAAACTAGGCTTTTGGTGATGAGGCTGCTGTAGTGTAGGGAGAAGTCAATAGTGATGTTGTACAGAGAAAAACTTATACAATTTTATAAGTTAACATTACCTCAATTAAAAAAAAACAAATTTGGATATGCCATATGTTCAATTTGAGTTAGCCCAATGAGCAAATATTACTGTTAAAATATTAAAGTTCTATATACCCATTAGGACTGGACATGGAACAACAGACTGGTTCCAAATCGGGAAAAGGAGTACATCATAGCTGTATATTGTCACCCTGCTTATTTTACTGATATGCAGAGTACATCATGAAAAATAATGGACTGGATGAAGCACAAGCTGGAATCAAGATGCCAGGAGAAATATCAGTAACCTCAGATATGCAGAGGATACCAGCCTAATGGCAGAAAGCCAAGAAGAACTAAAGAACCTCTTGAAGAAAGTGAAAGAGGAAAGTGAAAAAGTTGGCTTAAAATTCAACATTCAGAAAACAAAGATCATGACATTCAGTCCCATCACTTCAAGGCAAATAGATGGGGAAACAATGGGAACAGTGACAGACTTTATTTTTTTGGGCTCCAACATCACTGCAGATGGTGACTGCGGCCATGAACTTAAAAGACACTTGCTCCTTGGAAGAAAAGCTATGACCAACCTAGACAGCATACTAAAAAGCCAAGACATTACTTTGCCAGCAAAAGTCTGTCTAGTCAAAGCTATGGTTTTCCCAGTGGTCATGTATGGATGTGAGAGTTGGACTATAAAGAAAGATGAATGCTGAAGAATGGATGCTTTTGAACTGTGGTGTTGGAGAACACTCTTGAGAGTCCCTTGGAATGCAAGGAGATCCAACCAGTCCATCCTAAAGGAGATCAGTCCTGGGTGTTCATTGGAAGGACTGATGCTGAAACTGAAACTCCAATATTTTGGCCACCTGATGCGAAGAGTTGACTCATTGGAAAAGACCCTGATGCTGGGAAAAATTGAGGGCAGGAGGAGAAGGGGACAACAGAGGATGAGATGGTTGGATGGGATTACCGACTCAATGGACATGAGTTTGAGTAAACTCCAGGAGTTGGTGATGGACAGGGAGGCCTGGCGTGCTGCAGTCCATGGGGTCACAAAGAGTCGGACACTCTAGGTGAGTGATCACAACATCATGATTATCTGGGTCATAAAGATCTATTTTGTACACTTCTTTTGTGTATTGTTGTCACCTCGTCTTAATATCTTCTGCTTCTGTTAGGTCCACAGCATTTCTGTCCTTTATTGTGCCCATCTCTGCATGGAAACGTTCCCTTGTCATCTCTAATTTTCTTGACGAGATCTCTAGTCTTTCCCATTCTATCATTTCCCTCTATTTCTTTGCATTAATCACTAAGGAAAGCTTTCTTATTTCTCCTCGACATTCTTTGGAACTCTGCATTCAAATAGGTGATAGCTTTCCTTTTCTCCTTTGACTTTTGCTTCTCTTCTTTTCACAGCTATTTGTAAGGCCTCCTCAGACAACCATTTTGGTTTTTTGCATTTCTTTTTCTTGTGGATGGTCTTGATCACTGTCTCCTGTATAATGTCACAAACCTCCATCCGTAGATCTTCAGGTACTCTATCTATCAGATCTAATTGCTTGAATGTGTTTCTTGCTTCCACCGTATAATTGTAAGGGATTTGAGTTAGGTCATACCTAAATGGTCTAGTGGTTTTCCCTACTTTTTTCAGTTTAAGTCTGAATTTGGCAATAAGGAGTTCACGATCTGAGCCACAGTCAGCTCCCAGTCTTGTTTTTGCTGACTGCATAGAGCTTCTCCATCTTTGGCTGCAAAGAATATAATCAATCTGATTTCTGTATTGACCATCTGGTGATGTCCATGTGTAGAGTCTTCCAAGCCATCATAGCTGAAGTAATTTACAACTAGTGCACTCCTGATGTTTGCCTCATTATAAAATGATAATTTTGATCCCCTTTCCACTATCTTTCCCTTTTCCTTGAAATGCTTTGATGAATATTTTAGCTTGAAATTAGAAAATACTACCAATTAAGGGGTTCTCCCTTCCCCTTCCCCTTCCCCATGCTGGTTGATAAACTTTTACCAGAATGTAATATCGCATAGGAGTAATTGCAAATTTTGTAATGCAACCCAGAAACATAGCTAGGGCAATCAGGGGTGATAGTAGATGCCGGAGAAAGAAAATAGAGTAAATAATGTTGACATTATTCTGCCTGTTAATGTAAAATAGGATTTGTGTTAGGTCTAGTGACTCCTTAGCATGGGGGCACCATTTTCCTGTTTGTTCAGAAGGATCCCAACAATTTCTTGAAGTTGAATTTATACAGCCTCTAAGAGATGTGACCTCTTACAGCCAGATCTATCTACGTGGAGGCTACTGGTTCAACTCCAGAGATTCATGAAATTCATGTCTCCATCACTTTGAAGATGCACTATATAGTCCTGGGATTTGGAATCAGTCTAGAGGCAAATATCAGCTCCGATTCTGACTACTTGATATTATGACAGTTGATAAAATATTTCCTCACAATTCTCCAGGAAATTCTTCAGTTGAAATACTCAACAGCTGTGCAATTTTTGAGTTACAGCACCTGGTCAAAGAGCTCTAAGTCTAATGTGGGGCTCTGACAGGTAAATAGACAAGCACACAGGATAAACTGCCTGATATAGAAAAGTGCAAGATCATTCATAGACCCACACAAGGCACTTGTCTTACACTGGGACAAAGAGAGTTTTTTCAGAGAACATTAACACTCCCCTAGTTTTAGCAAAGCGAAAGTCAGTGGGTGGACATTCTGGGCACTCTGCATTTCAAATGATGATACTCCCACATCTGGATCCTTGGAACAATATATATTAACAATTTTGCTCAGGACTGAGAGACTCAGCAGGCAAGAGTTGCTGAGTTAGCCTCTCTGTGGGACCATGAAGCTTTATTCTTCTCATTGCTGAAGTACAAACTGGTGAAGGCATGAAGACTTTATTTCTTTTCAGAAAATGACCCTGAAAAGAAAGCCAACTGCTAATGTTTGCAGTAGCAATGAAAAGAAAGGGGTGATTCTTAGCCAGAAAATAGCTTTATAAATCACTTTGGTTTTATATTTATAGAACTATTCAGAGTTGATAGGGTTCATCTACATTTTCTAGTTATATTTACAGCATCTAGGGTTGGAATTGTGGGCTACACTGTATGCAAATTGGGGGAATTTAGGATATTGTAAAACATTTCTTGTAAATGACCAGGATCTGCTCAGTTCTGATCATTATGGCTAAAGTATAAAGAAAACCATGCACTGAAGCTCAACTCCAAGCAATGCAGCTTGTTCTGATGTATTATCCCCTCACTAATATCACAGCCTCTGTGATGGCTGGAGGCACAGAGTGGAAAACACAGAGAAACACAGCTGGGCTCACAAGTACTCACTTTTTACTGTTCTTCATGAGTTACCCCTTGAATGAAACCAAAATTAATTTTCTGAAAATAAATAGCCATTTACTCAAATGAGTTATTTAACAAAAAACACATATCAAAAATATCCCCCATGATTTTAAAGTTTAATGTGTCATCATGCAAATTCTCATTGGTCTGTCATGTTGGTTATTTAATGAGACTCATGACTTGCTTGATAGATGATACAGGATGAAGCCTTTGAGCAGAAATCTTTATGTTACTGGTAGAACAGCAACTCCTCAGTTCTTGTCCCCTTGAAGGAAAAAATTCAATCAAGAGACATAGTAGAGTTTCAGGCAGTAGGAGCTTGTTAAGCAAAGCAGAAGCACTGTTGAGAAAGGAGAGCAGGCTCTCTGGGGAGCATAAGCAGCCCCGCAGTGAGGGCGCGGTTCATTTTTTAGAGTGGTGGAAACTCCTTCTCTGTGTCCTGTGTCCTTTGACTGACAGGGTGATTGATGGCTTAAGATTACATAATTTTTCTCCTTGTGCAAAGGCACTTGCCATTAACACTGAAGCAAGACCCAGGGGGCAGGAGGTGGGGGTGGGGATGAGGTCAGTGGTGGGACCCCAACGATAATTCATGCAAACAGGACATAATGAACCCCAGGGGCATTCAGAATCAACTTTTAGTCTTGATGTACCAATGCTGGTGCTGGTGGTTTGGAAAACCCCTGTTGAGTTTTGATATCTTGTTTGGACTTGATAAGGCTGGCAACTCAGTGGTCTTGAGTCACAAGAGGGTGGATCTTTGGGCATGCTCTGGTCACAACCTCAAGGTGGGGCAGGGAAAGATGACCTGTCCAGGATGGGGTGGGACATGCTCATGTCTGATTAACTGCCTAGCGTTTATAACTGCCCTCATTTTTCCTCCAGGGCGCTGAGGAGACTAAAACTGGTTTCCAGTCCCAAGGTTTGAGGCCAATTTGTGAGGTTATTATATTGTACTAGCTGGGATCCCTGAGGCTGAGATAGATTGTGGGTGACGTTAACTTTTGAAGTTAACATCATAATACAGAAATAAACCATGGGACAAGGGTGAGAAGAAAAGAAGTTGAACACTGACAGAAAGGAGGATGGGGGGATACGGGTGTGTGTGTGGATTTAGAATACAGAATGAAGTACTCGTCTCTGAATTTTGCTTTTGCATATTCAGAGGCTGAAACCCAGTGTGGGGTTTTCTCTTGCTACATTGGAATGAGAGTAGGGGTTTAGTCAGCTTAACTCAACATCATCTCACTCTTAGAGTTCTTAGACTAAGATGTTGGAAAGTGATCTTTTTAAGAAATCGTAATACTGGATTTTATGGAATTTTCTCCCAGATACGAGCTGCTTATAGAGCTCTATTTCCCCTTTTTGGAAGCACAAAGTGCTCCCTATTGTGTTGTGTCCCTTGTAGTTTGGTGCGGAAATGGAACCAAATTGTCTCCAGAGAAACACGAGTGTGAAGGATACTTGCCAATTCCAGATGTGGTTCAGGAGAAGCCTTTCAGAGGCGCACCTTGGCCGTGCTTCCTGATGAGGGTAGGATGCCAACACCGAGACATCTGAGGGGAAGGTCGCGTCATCCACTGGAGAGACACTGACTCACCGAGTTAAGCGTGCAAAGCAGGAAGCCCACTCTGGACTGTTATGTGGGGGAAAACAGACTGCTGCTGTATCCGAGCAGGAACGCACTAGGGTTGATGTCTAGCAGCCGTCTCACCATGCTGGTGACGCTTCGATTGACTCTCAGATCCACAGCGGGACCTTCCGTGCCCTGCTGTGCACCCAGAGAGCCTATGTCTGCAGACTGCACACCCTGGACACCTTTGCTCTTCAGCTCTGGGTTGACTTTGACCAACAGGGTATACTAACAGCAAATTAGAAGGTGAGAGAATCCGGCAGGAGATAAGCGAAGAGGAGAAGGGAGGAGGGAGGTGTTTATCTTCATTTTCCTTGGTTTCTCCAGGCAGCTGCTCTAAAGCAGCTACATCTCTTACTGTGTGAAGGTGATGCCAAGCCTTCTCTTGTCCTTCAAACCAAGAGTGCTCACAAATTCCACTCTCACTAAGACCTGGGTAAGTTGCCCTTTTTCTTTGTTCCCTTAGTCCTGCCCACACCTTTGTAAACAGATCTTTCCTTTAAAATCTATTCATTCAAACTGTGTTGATCAGGATATCTATTCCTTCTGCCACTCTGGCAGATAACAAACTCTGTTACTATCTCATTCTATAACCATACCCTTGCTGGGTCATGCCCCTCAAGCCTTTACTGCTGATTTCCAGAGAAATATATAAAAGGAATTCTTTCTAGTCTCTTGTTAGGCTCACCAAGAATACAGTGCAAATAAAGTCCCAGAGAAGGAAATGGACTTTCCCAAAACATTCATCATTTTAAGCACAGAACCAGGCCTCTGGCTGAAAAAGAGTGAGCATGAAGAGGAGAACTTTCTAAAGAAAAAAAGCAGAATTGGAACTAGAAACATCATAGTACTTTTTCCACTGGCACTTCTTTGCCTGAATGCCAGGGAAGGGTCACCTTGGGAACATTCCTTGCCATCTGTTCTCAACCAGCTAGGAATTAGATAGGAATGTTGGCAAGAAGCATTTTGGGAACTCATCTTAGACCTTGGAACCTGAGCTTCCTGTTGTAAACTTTCAGATTTTACTCAGAGTCCCCAGCTTCTGCATTGATCTCTAGGCCAGATGTGCCTGAAATCAACATGTGGGGTTGGCCTAGATCACCCCAGGAGAGAATCCCCTCTTGACATTATGGCAATAGAGACATAGCCACCATCTTCATCAATAAGATTCACAGATTGAACCTGCTTTGGGGAAATCTGAGAGCTGACTCAAAGCTGTCCTGGTTAGCTGGGGATTGAGGGGGAAGGGATGTAGGGTCCCTAGCCATTGTAGAAAGCTGCAAGCAGATAGAAGAGCTTGAAACAGGAGTGGAAAGCCCATGCTGTAGCTCTCAGAGAAATGTGATCGCTTTCTCTCTCTTGACCTTCCTCATCATCAGCTTTATATTTCAGGGACACCAGGGCATGGAGAGATCAATGTGACCACTTAGGGAGGCTTGACTGTGAAATTTTTACTTCCTTCTCTCCTAAATACCTCATTTTTCTAGTCCTATTTCCCTGACAACTTCAAAATAGCACTCAAAGTAATACCTGGGAGAAAGCATTGTGGGTTCTTTAGGGGGCAGGGTCTGTAACTTATGAAGCTTTGTGTCCCTGGCAACCCCACCAGGTTCTGGTGGGTAGCAGGTATTCATAGAATATTCACACTCCTAATAACAACCAATGAATGTCGTTGAGAAGTCCCAAGATATCAGGAGGCAGGAACTAATTTTGGTGTACGTTTTCCACAAATTGTGAGTTTTAAAACTTTGAAGACCACCTTTAGGAAACTTAAGAAAAATAATGATCAAATATCCCTTTTCAGGAGATTTTAATGTTATGATAAAAATACATTCAATTGCATTTACAGGGATCAAACTATACATTTCTGTGGTGAGTCAAATTGTAAGAAATTATATTACAGCTAGTATGTCAGTTACTTAGTCATTGAATTAATCATCAGATATTTCTTTATTCTTATTTTATATCTTTGAAATTCCAAATACTGTGAATTCCACGCACCTTTATAATGTTTAACAGATAATTCTGTTCTAAGTGCCCCCCATCCCAATACAGATCACCAACCTTCTACACTGTTCATCAAAATTTTTGTTTTTAAATCTTCACCAGATTGCATCATCAAAGCTTTAATAAACTTCAGAAGCTTTAAAAAAATTTTAACTCATCTTCCCTGACCTCTTAGATCCTTCCAGACTTCAATCTAAAACATAATTAAACAAGTGGCCCCCTCTATTAGCCCTATCTTTTGCTGTGGTTCACTTGTTTATCTTCCTTTCTCTCTGGAATGGCCCTTAGAAAGAATTCCAGCCCAATCTCATCTGAAGGCTCAAATAATATTTTTCTGGCTGAATTTATAATAGTCACTCTACTCTTCTAAACAGAGGTTGAGGAAAGGGCAGAGACAGAGACACAGAGTGGAGGTTGGTTTTCTGTTTGAAAAGAAAATTGAGACATAATTTTGAACTGAAATATCAAAGAGTCAGGGATCCTAATAGATAAAGAATCTATGATTCAGAGAGATTAAGTAGTTTACCTAAATTTACTGAGCAAGTTATTACAAACTCCTAGTTGAATCCCCTTTCCAGCCTTTCTAGAGTCCATTTATCTAACATTTGTTGATTAACCACAATGAGGTAGAATTGGAGTCTAACTAGAGATCTAAGCCAGCTAAACAGAATCCCATTCCTTGAAATGCATGCAGTCAGCTAACAACTAGTATGACCAAAAAGTACACTGCCTTAATTTACAAATAATTTATACTAATATCAAAATTCCCAACCCAATAGGTATACAGAGTTTTATACTTTTCAAAATTCATACAGACCTATTAAGCTCCATGTTTTCATTTCACCTTGCAGGATAATTGTTCCTTATATTGAATCCCTCTTTTGGTCTTATAATTTTGCAACTCATTCTCACTAGAACCTAAAGCTGTACTACCAATAATCCTGACAATCTCCAGAAAGTTGTGAATGCAGCCACATAAGTCCTCACCCAGATGTAATTATGGATGTGTCTCTTTCCTCCCAGAAGGGGTTTTAGAGTAAACCATACTTTCCCACCCTCTATGCTTTCACACACTACACTTTCTGATGAAAGCAATAGTCCTCAAACTTTAGTATTCATGTGAACCCTAGACTCTACCCAGAGAGTCTCTGATGCAGTAGTTTCTAGCAAGGTCGGAGAATTTGCTTTTCTGACATCCCAGGTGGTCCTGATGCTGTCGATCTGGGGCTGCATTTTGAAAACCACTGGGAAAGCACTGCTTCCGTTTATGAGCCAACTACTACCAATCTGAAACTTGCTGTTGTCCAGTCACTACGTTGTGTCCCACTCTGTGATTCCAAGGAGTGCAGCATGCCAGGCTCCCTTGTCCTCAACTATCTCCTAGAAGGGAAGTGAAGTGAAATGAAGTGCTAGTTGTTCAGTCATGTCCAACTCTTTCTGACCCCATGGACTGTAGCCCGCCAGACTCTTCCGTCCATGGAATTCTCCAGGCAAGAACACTGGGGTGGGTAATCTTTCTTTTCTCCAGGAAATCTTCTTGACCCAGTTATCAAACCTGGGTCCCCTGCATTGCAGGTGGATTCTTTACCATCTGAGCCACAGAGGATATTGCTTAAACTCATGTCCATTGAGTTGGTGACACTATCCAACCATTTCATCCTCTGTTTCTCCCTTCTCCTCCTGCCCTCAATCTTTACCAGAATCAGGGTCTTTTCCAATAAGTCAACTCTTCCCATCAAGTGGCCAAAGTATTGGTGCTTCAACTTCAGTATCAGTCCTTTCAGTGACACTATTCAGGGTTGATTTCCTTTATAATTGACTGGTTTGATCTCCTTGCAGTCCAAGGGACTCTCAAGAGTCTTCCTCAGCATCACAATTTGAAAGCATTAATTCTTCAATGCTCAGCCTTCTTTATGGTCCAAGTTTCACAGAATCTATCTGCAATGCAGGAGACCCCAGTTCAGTTCCTGGGTGAGGAAGATCCACTGGAGATGGGATAGGCTACTCACTCCAGTATTCTTGGGCTTCCCTTGTGGCTCAGCTGGTAAAGAATCTGCCTCCAATGTGGGAAAAATGGGTTCGATCTCTGGGTTGAGAAGATCCTCTGGAGAAGGGAAAGACTACACACCCCAGTATTCTGGCCTGGAGAATGTACAGCCCATGGGGTCACAAAGAGTTGGACACGACTGAGCAACTTTCACTTCACTCTCACATCTGTACATGACTACTGGAAAAACCATAGATTTGATATATGGGCCTTTGTTGGCAAACGGATGTCTCTGCTTTTTAATACATTGTCTAGGTTTGTCATAGTTTTCCTTCCAAGGAGCAAGCATCTTTCAGTTTCTCGGTTGCAGTAACCATCTGCAGTGATTTTGGAGCCCAAGAAAACAAGATCTAATCTGAACCTACCCTCTTTCTTTTTTTTTTTTTCCAGAGAAAACTTCAGTAACTTTTTTTTTTTATTTTTTATTAGTTGGAGGCTAATTACTTCACAACGTTTCAGTGGGTTTTGTCATACATTGACATGAACCAGCCATAGATCTATACGTATTCCCCATCCCGATCCCCCCTCCCACCTCCCTCTCCACCCGATTCCTCTGGGTCTTCCCAGTGCACCAGGCCCAAGCACTTGTCTCATGCATCCCACCTGGGCTGGTGATCTGTTTCACTATAGATAATATACATGCTGTTCTCTGGAAACATCCCACCCTCACCTTCTCCCACAGAGTTCAAAAGTCTGTTCTGTATTTCTGTGTCTCTTTTTCTGTTTTGCATATAGGGTTATCATTACCATCTTTCTAAATTCCATATATATGTGTTAGTATGCTGTAATGTTCTTTATCTTTCTGGCTTACTTCACTCTGTATAATGGGCTCCAGTTTCATCCATCTCATTAGGACTGGTTCAAATGAATTCTTTTTAATGGCTGAGTAATATTCCATGGTGTATATGTACCACAGCTTCCTTATCCATTCATCTGCTGATGGGCATCTAGGTTGCTTCCATGTCCTGGCTATTATAAACAGTGCTGCGATGAACATTGGGGTGCACGTGTCTCTTTCAGATCTGGTTTCCTCAGTGTGTATGCCCAGAAGTGGGATTGCTGGGTCATATGGCAGTTCTATTTCCAGTTTTTTAAGAAATCTCCACACTGTTTTCCATAGTGGCTGTACTAGTTTGCATTCCCACCAACAGTGTAAGAGGGTTCCCTTTTCTCCACACCCTCTCCAGCATTTATTGCTTGTAGACTTTTGGATAGCAGCCATCCTGACTGGCGTGTAATGGTACCTCATTGTGGTTTTGATTTGCATTTCTCTGATAATGAGTGATGTTGAGCATCTTTTCATGTGTTTGTTAGCCATCTGTATGTCTTCTTTGGAAAAATGTCTGTTTAGTTCTTTGGCCCATTTTTTGATTGGGTCATTTATTTTTCTGGAATTGAGCTGCAGGAGTTGCTTGTATATTTTTGAGATTAATCCTTTGTCTGTTTCTTCATTTGCTATTATTTTCTCCCAATCTGAGGGCTGTCTTTTCACCTTGCTTATAGTTTCCTTTGTAGTGCAAAAGCTTTTAAGTTTCATTAGGTCCCATTTGTTTAGTTTTGCTTTTATTTCCAATATTCTGGGAGGTGGGTCATAGAGGATCTTGCTGTGATTTATGTCGGAGAGTGTTTTGCCTATGTTCTCCTCTAGGAGATTTATTGAACCTACCCTCTTAAAGTTAGCACAAATTGCTCTTTGGAGAAGCCCTCTTGACTCCTCCTGCACCTCCATGGGGGTAGGGGGACATCCCTGGTGTCCCACTGATGTCCAGATATTCCCTGCCATGGCATTCAGCACTGCGTTACTGAATCTGTGTTCTTGAGTGGCAAGAGGGCATATTTCCGAGACATTCTGCCCAGGCTGGCACAATTCTTGCCACAGACAGGCTTTATTTCATGCTGAGACGTATACCAAAGGAAAGAGATACTAATCCAACAAGCTTATGTTGAGGATTTAAGTTATGGGAAGATCCGGTCCCAGGATCCATTTGTAAATAAATGACAGGAATTGTCTAGTTGGACAGTGAGGTTTGTTTAGTGACTGAAGATGAGGTGCCTGCTTCTATAAGTTCAAGTGCTGATGTCCATCTCCTTCTCTTTCAATGGTTATTTGCCTTGTGACTTGCCGTGGTCAGGGACATGTGACAGAAGTGACATTAAGCTAGTTCAAGGCTAGTCTTCAGGAAGCTCCACAGTTTCTACTTTTATTCTGTGAAACCAGATGCCATGCAAGAAACCCAACTACCCTAAGCCTTCCATGTTGTGAGGAAGCCCAAGATACCTCTGAGGTGAAAGCATTAAAGAAATATTCCACATCGTCATCTATTTTAACTTAGCATTTTTCCTTTCCTTTCCCTCTTGCCCATTTGGACATAACTTTCTGTTGAAATGTTGTTTGGATGGTTTGGTCTTAGTTTTGTAAATTCAGTTCAGTTCAGTCGCTCAGTTCTGTCCGACTCTTTGCGACCCCATGAATCGCAGCTCGCCAGGTCTCTCTGTCCATCACCAACTCCTGGAGTCCACCCAAGCCCATGTCCATTGAGTTGGTGATGCCATCCAGCCATCTCATCCTCTGTCGTCCCCTTCTCCTCCTGCCCCCAATCCCTCCCAGCATTAGGGTCTTTTCAAATGAGTCAGCTCTTCACATCAGGTGGCCAAAGTATTGGAGTTTCAGCTTCAACATCAGTCCTTCCAATGAACACCCAGGACTGATCTCCTTTAGGATGGACTGGTTGGATCTCCTTGCAGTCCAAGGGGCTCTCAAGCGTCTTCTCAACAACCACAGTTCAAAAGCATCAATTCTTCAGCACTCAGCATTGCTTACAGTCCAACATTTCTCATGATGTACCCTGCATATAAGTTAAATAAGCAGGGTGACAATATACAGCCTTGACACACTCCTTTTCCTATTTGGAACCAGTCTGTTGTTCCATGTCCAGTTCTAACTGTTGCTTCCTGACCTGCATACAGGTTTCTCAAGAGGTAGGTCAGGAGATCTGGTATCCCCCTCTCCTTAAGAATTTTCCACAGTTTATTGTGATCCACACAGTCAAAGGCTTTGGCATAGTCAATAAAGCAGAAATAGATATCTTTCTGAATCTCTCTTGCTCTTTTGATGATCCGGTGGATGTTGGCAACTTGATCTCTGGTTCCTCTGCCTTTTCTAAAACCAGCTTGAACATCTGGAAGTTCATGTTTCACCTGTTGCTGAAGCCTGGCTTGGAGAATTTTGAGCATTACTTTACTAGTTTTGTAAATTGCTTCTGCTCAAACATGGAAATTTAGCAAAATTATGTAAAGTTGACTGTGAAGTTGTAGAATGGCAAATAAATGTATAATTATATAATAGAGAAGGCTAAGCAGAAAGTAAATTTCAATAATCCCTATAAAGACGCTGCCTTATGTAGACTCAATGTAAGATAAAGTGAAAGCTACTCAGCCATGTCTGACTCTTTGCGACCCCATGAGCTCATACACATGAGGCTCCTCTGTGCATGGAATTCTCCAGGCAAGAATACTGGAGTGGGTTGTCATTTCCTTCTCCAGTAATGTAAGATATGTACCTTCATATTCAGAAATTTGGATGTTAATATGAGGGTGAAGCCTTCTTTTGCTTTTTGGACCAGACCACACACCAGCTTTATGTAGACAAATGAATATCTTCTGCTGATGCCAGATGAATGTAGCTGAATCCAGTGGATCAACAATATTCTGAGGAATAATGAAAGCTGATTTCTCAGCCACTAGATTTGGGATAGGTTTGTTATACAGCAAAAGGCAGCTGAAAGATATGGGATGTGAAATGTGGATTGGCTGCCTCACAAGTTGTAGTATCAGTATCATTCCCTTAGACTAATGTTATACTGTAAAATATCAGTAATATTTTTGGAATAGAATCAAATTAATACACAGTAAATGCAATCACAAAAGATATATTTCTCCCCAACAATTAGCCATTCAAAAATATTTCCTAGGATTACAATAAAAGCCAAAATGGTATCATGTTTAAGAGAATGGATTCAGGGATGAATAATACTAGTACTAGTGATAGTAATAATAGTTATTGACTGTTACTATGTATCAACCTAACGTGTTGAAAAATTTTCTTACTTAAACTTCACAAAATGCCATGAAAATCATTTTTATAGTTTAAGGTAGAGAAATTTAACTCCACCTGCTTGGTAAACTACATTACTGATTCCAAATATTCAAATGTATTTTTTTCTTCTCCATAACTGTAGACCTAGATCTCATCCATATAACCAGACATGCAGATAATCCATGTTATTAATCTACCATATTGTACTTTTAGATATCAGCAATCCCTGCACCATTTGCAGCATCAACAAATACATTGATATGTTTTTAGTGGCAAGAGTGGGTAGACAAATTTCTGACTCAAATATGGTAAAAACAGGGTTAGAAAATGTTAAACACATTTCTTGACTCTGCAATATCTCAGAGATTTTCTTTAATGCTAATGTGCTCTGTGTGTATGATGTAACCTTGCTGCTGCAAATGATTTGACCTTGAAATCCTTTCAGACCATCAATTAACAGCACATATAGATAGTGGTATTCCTCAAAACACAGGTTGGAAAATGCTATTATAGACAAAGGAATGAGGTAGTCAGTTGATTGATTTTTAACTGAAACAATAAGCCTGGGGGTGGGGGGAAGTAAGTCAATGTGTAGACACTGTCCTATTTGACATTATTTAATTTTGCATTAAATAGAAGACAAATATTATATTTTATCAGCATATGCTGTGTTCTTTCATATTAACAATTAAACCTATGCAGATACAAATATTTTAAACATCATTTCTGGTGTGGAGGCCCAGGAGAGAGGCCACGTTCCAGACACATGTTACTGCTCTCAGAAGATTCACAAATAGAGATTTTATTTTCCTTGTAGCCTAAACTATGTTGACCTGTGACTTGGAGAGGAAATGCTCAGTGATGTTAAATAGGGCACGGCATGCATACTTTTTTCTGCCCATTGATGGAATGAATTTGTTTGTAGCTCAGATTCCATTCCAGAAGTAGATTTTCCCATCAGAGAATAGAGTGAAATGTCTGCATTGCAGTGCAATAATAGCACACATAGGACTGAGCGACCAGAGAGGAGAAAGTATCCCTGGGTGATGTCTAAAGCAAATGGCCAAGCAATAAATGCTGGAGAGAGTGTGGAGAAAAGGGAACCCTCTTACACTGTTGGTGGGAATGCAAACTAGTACAGCCACTATGGAAAACAGTGTGGAGATTTCTTAAAAAACTGGAAATAGAACTGCCATATGACCCAGCAATCCCACTTCTGGGCATACACACTCAGGAAACCAGATCTGAAAGAGACACATGCACCCCAATGTTCATCGCAGCACTGTTGATAATAGCCAGGACATGGAAGCAACCTAGATGCCCATCAGCAGATGAATGGATAAGGAAGCTGTGGTACATATACACCATGGAATATTACTCAGCCATTAAAAAGAATTCATTTGAATCAGTTCGAATGAGACAGATGAAACTGGAGCCCATTATACAGAGTGAAGTAAGCCAGAAAGATAAAGACCAATACAGTATACTAACGCATGTATATGGAATTTAGAAAGATGGTAATGATAATCCTATATGCAAAACAGAAAAAGAGACACAGAGGTACAGAACAGAATTTTGGACTCTGCGAGAGAAGGCAAGGGTGGGATGTTTCGAGAGAACAGCATCAAAACATGTATATTCTCTAGGGTGAAACAGATCACCAGCCCAGGCTGGATGCATGAGACAAGTGCTCGGGCCTGGTGCACTGGGAAGACCCAGAGGAATCGGGTGGAGAGGGAGGTGGGAGGGGTGATCAGGATGGGGAATACTTGTAAATCCATGGCTGATTCATGTCAATGTATGACAAAACCCACTACAATATTGTAAAGTAATTAGACTCCAATGAATAAAAATAAATGAAAAATAAATAAATAAAGCAAATGGCCACTTCACAGAACATACTGAAAGAATCTTTCAGAAGCAGCTGAAAAAAAATAGTTCTGAAATTAAATTTTAAACAGACATTTTAATGGGGAGCATAAATAAATTTGAGTATGTGGCAAAGATATGCCCCAAAATAAGGGTGCAATAATCTCAGTGCAATAATGTCAAAAAAAGAAAAAGACTGAATATTAAAAATCAGAATTGCTATAATTGTTCCCCTATACTTTTTAAAAGAAGAAATGTGTTAATATACAAATCCAATCTGTGTTATTTTGAGTATATGCTTATGTGTGGTTTAAAAATAATAAATTATACAAATTTCTAATTCAGTATTGTGAATTTATATAATTTCTTCCCAGATGGCACTAGTGGTAAAGATCATGCTGGCTAGTGCAGAAGATGCAAGGGACTTGGGCTCAACCCCTGAGTCAGGAAGACCCCTGGAAAAGGGCATGGCAACCAACTCCAGTATTCTTGCCTGGATAATCCTCATGGACAGAGGAGCCTGGCTGGGCTACAGTCCATGGGGTCACAAAGAGTCGGACATAACTGAAGTGACTTATAATGCACACATTGTGAGATGGAATAATACCATTTGCAGCAACATGTATTGCCCTAGAAATTCTCATACTGAGTGAAGTAAGTCAGAAAGAGAAACAAATGTCATATGATGTCCCTTATACGTGGAATCTAAAGAACTGATGCAAATGAATTTATTTATAAAACAGAAACAGACTCACAGACTTCAAACTTACGGTTTGTGGAAAGGTGTGACCCGGGGGATAAATTAGGAATCTGGGATGGACATATACACACTACTATATATAAAATAGATCATCAACAAGGACCTACTATATAGTACAGGGGACTCTACTCAATGTTCTATAGGATAATAATCTATAGGATAAAAGGGGCTTCCCTGTGACTCAACTGGTAAAGAATCTTCCTGCAATGTGGGAAACCTGGGTTTGAGTCCTGGATTGGGAAGATTCCCTGGAGAAGGGAGCAGCTACCCAGTCCAGTATTAATTCCATGGACTTTATAACCCATGGGCTCACAAAGAGTCGTGAATGTCACAGCTAAGTGTCACTCAGTTGTGACATTCACATTCACTTTCTTATGGGAAAAGAATCTAAAAAAAGAATAGGTATACGTTTATGTATAACTGAATCACTTTGCTATGCCCCTGAAAATAACACAACATTGTAAATCAACTATACTCCAATTTAAAATAAAAGTTAATTTGAAAACTAAAATTAAAGGCAGGAAAAATTGCAGAAGGCACAGGGGAGTGGCTGGCCACACAGAGATGAAATCAGCCCCTGAGCCTTTGGAGTGGGAGCACTGACTCTGAGACCATTGACTACCAGAGAACCAACCCTAAGGAGTATCAAACAGAACTCACACAGAGGAAGCCATGTGGATACAAGACCCAGCATCACTCAGCCACCACACCACCCTGTGTAGGATGCCTCATCTAACAACAAGCAAAACAAAAATACAAACCCAATCATCAGTAGACAAGATTACCGCCTCACTCAGCCTTGCCCATCAGAGGGAACACACACACACACACACACACACACACACACACACACACCCCAGCACAAATCTCACCCTACATGAAGCTTACAGAAGCCACTGGACCAAACTTAGGAAGGCAGAAACCAAAAGGAAGAAAGAATTCAACCGTGAAGCCTGGGAAGAGGAGACCTCAGACACAATAAGTTAAAAAAATAATGAAAAGTTAAAGAAATACTACACAAATGAAGGAAGAAACTAGAAACAAAGAAGTTCAAATAAATGAAGAGGAAACAGGCAAACTACCTGAAAAAGAATCAGAATGATGATAGTAAAGTTGATCAAAAGCCCTGAAAACAGAATGGAAAAGATGCACGAATCAAGACTTAGAAGAATTAAAGAATAAATATACAAAGACAAACAATACAGTTACTGAAATTAAAAATATTCTAGAAGTAATCAAAAGCAGAATATCAAAAGCAGAAAAGGAATCAGTGAGTTGGAAGGTAAAATGGTGGAAATAACGTCTAAAGAGCAGAATAAAGTAAAAAGAATTGAAGATAGTCTCAGAGACCTCCAGGACAATATTAAACACACCAGGATCTGAATTATAGGGGTCCAGGAGAAGAGAAAAAGAATGTGCATGAGAAAGTTTTTGAAGAAATTATAGGTGAAAAATTCCCGAACATGGAAAAGGACATAGTCAATCAACTCCAAGAGATGCAAAGAGCCCCATACAGGATAAACCCAAGGAGAAACACGTCAAGACATATACTAATCAAACTAACAAAGACTAAACACAAAGAAAGAATATTAAAAGGAGCAAGGGAGAAGAAAAAGTAACATACAAGGGAAACCCCATACACTTAACAGCTGATCTTTCAGCAGAAACTCTGCAGGCCAGAAGGGAATGGCAGGATATATTTAAAGTACTGAAATGGGAAAATCTACAACCAAGATTACAGTACCCAGCAAAGATCTCATTCAAAATTGATGGAGAAATAAAAAGCTTATCAGACAAGCAAATTTAAGAGGATTCAGTACCACCAAACCAATTTTAAAACAAATGTTAAAGGGACTTATATAGTCTAGAAATACAAGAGAAGGAAAAGATCTACAAAATCAACCACAAATAATTAAGAAAATGGCAATAGGAACACATATATCCATAATTACTTTAAATGTAAATGGATTAAATTCTCCAACCAAAAGACACAGTCTGGCTGAATGGATACAGAAACAAGACCCATATGTTTGCTGTCTACAAGAAACCCACTTCAGGCCTAAAGACACACGTAGACTGAAAGTGAGAGGATGGAAAAATATATTCCATGCAAATGTAGAGCAAATGAAAGCTGAAGTAGCAATTTTCATATCAGACAAAATAGATCTTAAAATAAAGAAGATTACAAAAGATAAGGAAGGACACTGCATAAGGATCAAGGGATCAATCCAAGAGGAAGACATAACAATTGTAAATGCCTATGCACCCAACATAGAAGCATCCCATTACATAAGACAAACACTAACATACATAAAAGGAGAAATTAACAGTAACACAATAATAGTAGGAGACTTTAACACCCCACTCACACCAATGGACAGATCATCAAAGCAGAAAGTTAATAAGGAAACACAAGTCTTAAATGATACATTAGATGAGACGGATCTCATTGATATCTTCAGGACATTCCATCCAAATGCAGAAGAACACTCCTTCTTCTCAAGTGCACATGCAACATATTCCAGGATAGACAACATCTTGGGTCACATCACACCTCAGTAAATTTAAGAAAATTGAAATTATATCAAGCATCTTCTCCAACCACAACACTATGAGACTAGATATCAATTACAAGGAAAAAAAATTGTAAAAAAAATGCAAATACATGGAGCTTAAACAACATGTTACTATATAACACATAGATTACTGAAGAAATCAAAAGGGAAATCAAAAAATTTCTGGAAACAAATGACAATGAAAACATAACAACTCAAAACATATGGGCTCCACCAAAAGCAGTTGTAATAGGGAAGTTTATAGCAATACAATCCTACCACAAGAAACAAGAAAAACATCAAATATACAACCTAACTTTACATCTATCACAATTGGAAAAAGAAGAACAAAAATTCACCAAAATTGGTAGAACGAAAGAAACCATAAGCATCAGAGCAGAAATAAGTGAAAAAGAAATGAAAGCAACAATAGTAAAAATTATTAAAACTAAAAGCTGGTTCTTTGAGAAGATAAACAAAATTGACAAACCTTTAGCCAGACTCATCAAGAAAAAAAAGAGAAGAGTCAAATCAACAAAATTAGAAATGAATAAGGGGAGGTTACAACAGACAATCCTTTGCAGAAGTACAAAGGATTATAAAAGACTATTATAAACAACTATATGGCAATAAAATGGATAACCTGGAAGAAATGGACAGATTCTTAGAAAAGTTCAATCTTCCAAGACTGAACCAGGAAGAAATATAAATTATGAACAACCCCATTACAAGCACTGAAATTGAAGCTGTGATCAAAAATCTCCTAAAAAACAAAAGCCCAGGACCAGATGGCTTCACAGGAGAATTCTATCAAACATTTGGAGAAAAGCTAATGCCTATCATTATAAAACTCTTTCAAAAAATTACAGAGGAAGGAACACTTCCAAACTCATTCTACGAGGCCACCATCACCCTGATACCAAAACCAGACACAAAGAAGACAAAAAAAGAAAACTACAGGCCAATATCACTGATGAGCAGAGATGCAAAAGTCCTCAACAAAATTTTAGCAAACAGATTTCAGCAACACATCAAAAAGCTCATACACCATGATCAAGTTGGGTTTATTCCAGGGATGCAAGGATTCTTCAGTATACACAAATCAATCAATGTGATACACCATATTAACAAATTGAAAGATAAAAGCCATATAATAATCTCAATAGATGCATAAAAAGCCTTTGACAAAATTCAGCACCCATTTATGACTACGACACTTCAAAAAATGGGCATAGAAGGAACCTACCTCAACATAGTAAAGACCATATATGATAATCTTACAGCAAACATTATTCTCAATGGTGAAAAATTGAAAGCATTCCCTGTAAGATCAGGAACAAGACAAGGGTGTTCACTTTCACCACTATTATTCAACATAGTTTTGAAAGTCCTAGCTAAAGCAATCACAGAAGTAAAAGAAATAAAAGGAATCCAGATCAGAAAAGAAAAAGTTAAGCTCTCACTGTTTGCAGATGACATGATACTGTACAGATATATCCCTAAAGATAGTATCAGAAAATTGCTAGAGTTAATCAGTGAATTTAGCAAAGTTGCAGGACACAAGTCAATACATAGAAATTGCTTGCATTTCTATACACTAACAATGAAAAATCAGAAAGAGAAATTAAGAAATCAATCCCATTCACCATTGCAACAAAAAGAATTAGATATCTAGGAATAAACTTATCTAAGGAGACAAAAGAACTGTACACAGAAAATTATGACACTGATAAAAGAAATCAAAGATGGCATAAACAGATGAAGGGATATTTCATGTTAATAGGTAGGAAGAATCAATATTATGAAAATGACTATACTACCAAATGCAATCTACAGATTCAATGTGATCCCTATCAAAATTACCAATGGCATTTTTCACAGAACTAAAACAAAAAATTTCACAATTCATATGGAAACACAAAAGACCCCTAAAAGCCAAAGCGGTTTTGGAAAAGAAGAATGGAGCTGGAGGAATCAACCTTCCTAACTTCAGATGATACTACAAAGCTACAGTCATCAAGAAAATATGGTAATGACACAAAAACTGAAATATACACCAATGGAACAAGATAGAAAGTCAAGAAACAAACCTATGCACCTATGGGTACCTTATTTTTGACAAAGGAGGCAAGAATATACAATGGGGTAAAGACAGACTCTTCAATAAGCGATGCTGGGAAAACTGGACAGCTACATGTAAAAGAATGAAACTAGAACACTTCCTAATACCATGCACAAAGATAAACTCAAAAACGGGTTAAAGACTTAAATGTAAGACCAAAAACTATAAAATTCTCAGAGGAAAACATAGGCAGAACACTTGATTACATAAATCAAAGCAAGATCTTCTATGACCCACCTCCTAGAGTAGTGGAAATAAAAACAAAAATAAACAAGTGGGACCTGATTAAACTTAAAAGCTTTGGCACAGCAAAGAAAACTATAAGCAAGGTGAAAAGACAACCCTCAGGATGGCATAAAATAATAGCAAATGAAACTTACTGACAAAGGATTAATTTCCAAAATATCCAAGCAGCTCACACAACTCAATACCAGAAAAACAAACAACCCAATCAAAAAGTGGGAAAAAGACCTAAACAGACATTTCTCCAAAGAAGACATACAGATGGCTAATAAGCACATGAAAAGATGCTCAACATTGCTCATTATTAGAGAAATGCAAATCAAAACCACAATGAGATATCACCTCACATGGGTCAGAATGGCCATCATCAAAACGTCTACAAACAATCAATGCTGGAGAGAGTGTGGAGAAAAGGGAAAAGGGAATGCTCTTGCACTGTTGGTGGGAATGTAAATTGATATAGCCACTATAGAAGATGGTATGGAGATTCTGTCAATGTATGACAAAAACCACTACAATACTGTAAAGTAATTAGCCTCCAACTAATAAAAATAAATGAAAAAAAAAAAAAAAAAACGAAGAAAACCACCATATGACCCAGCAATCTCACTCTTAGGTATATACCCTGAGGAAATCAAAATCGAAAAGACACAGGTATCCCGTTGTTCATTTGCAGCACTATTTACAATAACTAGAACATGGAAGCAACCTAGATGTCCACTAACAGATGAATGGATAAAGAAGTTGTGGTACATATACACAATGGAATATTAGCCATAAAAAGGAATACATTTGAGTCAGTTCTAAATGAGGTGGAACAACCTAGAGCCTATTATGCAGAGTGAAGTAAGTCAGAAAGAGAAAGATAAATACCATATTCTAACACATATGTTAGGCTTCCCTGGTGGCTCAGAGGTTAAAGTGTCTGCCTCCAATGCAGGAGATCCGGGTTCGATCCCTGGGTTGGGAAGATCCCCTGGAGAAGGAAATGGTAACCCACTCCAGTATTCTTGCCTGGAGAATCCCATGGACGGAGGAGTCTGGTAGGCTACAGTCCACGGGGTTGCAAGGAGTCGGAAAGGACTGAGCATCTTCACTCACTCAACACATATGTATGGAATCTAAAAGAATGATACTGAAGAATTTATTTACAGGGCAGCAATGGAGAAACAGACATGGAGAATAGACTTATGGACATGGGGAGAGGGGAGGAGAGGGTGAGATGTGGGGAAAGAGTAACATGGAAACTTACACTACCATATGGAAAATAGATAGCCAACGGGAATTTCCTGTATAACTCAGGAAACTCAAACAGGGGCTCTGTGTCAACCTAGAGGGGTGGGATGGAAAGGAAATGGGAGGGAGGTTCAGAAGGGAGGGGATATATGTATACCTATGGCTGATTCATGTTAAGGCTTTACAGAAAACAATAAAATTCTGTAAAGCCATTATCTTTCAAATAAAAAGTAAATAAATTTGAAAAAACTGAAAAAAAACCCAACATATTTTATGTTAAGAAGACAAGAAAACTTTGAACGTAAATGTTTTCTCTGCCCTTTGGCCTCTTCTCTCCCCTGCTGCGTTGTGCGGCCAGCAAACCTTCCCCATCAGCAGAAATAACAAGCTCAACCATAAAGAGAAACAATCTCCTGTCTTCAACAAGACAACTCTTTAAAAATAATATTCTTTTTTTGATAAGGAATCACATGGTCTTCAGATCTGGATTGTGTACACTGTCAACAACACATCGTTTAATGTAGAGCTCTGTCTCAAAACCATATAACTGCCTCGAATTCTAAAGGACAGAACTTTCTCAGAGTATGCTGAGATGCTCTTCATGGATTATAACCCTCACATTTGGCTCAAATAGAATTTTCCATTCTTTTCTTAGATGGATCGATTAGTTTTTCATCAAAAATATTAATAGCTGATTATCTTCAACTAAGTCTTTTTAATAACATTACACATTAAATGTGCCTTTCCAAGTATCTTTATGGCCAGTGAAAATCTTTTTTGGAAAATTGCAGTGAAGGTTCTAAAGTCTAGTATATTTCTGTTTCCGTAACGTTCTTTAAACAGTTTAGTTTTGCCTGAGTGTACTTAATACAATGGCTCTTTTAGGGGAACTTGGGTTGGTGGAATGTCCAAAAAGCAAAGTTGCTAAAGACTGTTAAAAGGCAGTAACTAAGACTATTGTTAGGGTTTACTGTTAACTCAAATAGAGTAAGATCCAGACTATTCGGGGCGAATAGTTTGCCTCAAAACAATATGCAGTTTCTCATATATTATACAATATGCACATGTATATTATATAATAAATACACACACACATTATAATATGTACATACACAAACACATTGGAGAAGGAAATGGCCACCCATTCTAGTATTCTTGCCTGGAAAATTCCATGGACAGAGTAACCTGGTGGGCCCCAGTCCATGGGGTTACAAAGAGTTGGACACAACTGAGCGACTGAGCACACACAGAATAGGTATATACACACACACACACACACATTTACTAGTGTATTTACATTTATTTACAGCATTTATTTAAAGCACCAAGTTTATTTATTGAAAGCCTTGAATTGTAATTTCCATATTCCACAGTGTCCACATGGAAACTTTGCCAAAGTTTAGGGTTCAGGAACAGTTTAGTCTGTGTACAGAGCATATGCATTATTGTCCAATGGACTCATGGTTATAGCACAGTTCTGACAATTTGCACAGAAATTATTGAGGACAAAATCAGTTGCTCCCTATCTTTAGCATTTCAAGTGCAACTGAACCCAGTTTCCACTGGCCATGGTGGTGTCAGTGTACCACATTTAGCAGTTCAAATAACTGCGCTTATACAGTGTTTCAGTATGAAAACATTTATGAAACATAATATTAAGAAATATTTTCACTATTGACAAATTATATTGATTTCTGTTATTTGGACTGTTTATATATTTTAACTAGCATTCCATAACAGTACTAGTAAAAGGACTTTTTAGTACTTTATACATCATGAATAATAGTAAGCATTTACATGTAGGTGGGAGTTAAAATTTTAAATTCTTTTTAATTCAGGTATAATTTGCATACGATAAAATTTATCTTTTTAAAGTATACAATTGAATGAGTTCTGTGAAGTTGAATACAGTAAGGTTACCACCATTATGATCTAGCTATGAAATACTTCCATCATTCCATAAAGTCACTCAAACTCTGTTTATTCCCACCCCTGGCAACTGCTGATCTGTTTTCTGTGCCTCAGTTTTGCCTTTTCTAGGGATTCATGAGTGGTGTCTTCCACACGTGGTTCTTGCACTTGGTTTCTTTAACTTAATGTAACACTTTTGAAACTCATTTATGTTGTTGAAAGTGTAAGGAATTGATTCTTTCTTATTGTTGAGGAATATTCCTCTGTATGGAAGTATCACAACTTATTTATTCATTCACTAGTTAATGAGGATTTGAGATTTTATCCAGGTCTTTGTGTGGACATATGTTTTCATTGTTCATGGATACAAGTCTAGGAATTGGATTGCTGAATAATATGGTAAGTGTGTATTTAACTTTAGGATAACCTGCATAAATGTTTTCCAGAATAAGAGTTTTAATTGATCCAAATTATTTGATACAGTGTCTGTTCAACTCTTTTTACTTCTTTAAAAATTGAGATGTTTGTTTTATTATTGATTGCCAAATCCCTTGTATATTTCTTGCTACAAGCCCTTTGTCAAACTATTGATATATGTTTGGTAAATATTTTCTCTTATGTGTAGCTTGAATTGCTAATATTTTAACAGTGTTTTTTGGAGAGCACAAAATTATACTTTTGACAATGTACCATTTACCATTATTTTTCTTTTATGGTATATATTTTGGTGTCTTTTAAGAAATCTTCACCTAATCCATGATCAGAAAGATTTTCTCCTTTATTTTTCACTTAAAATTTACAAAATTTTATAGGTTGTTGGTTTTACATTTATATCTATGACCTATTTTATGTTAGTTCCTCTATGTGGTATGAGATAAGAGTTGAAGATTGTTTTGTATTTTGAATGTGGTATTCAACTATTTTAATCATTTGTGAAAAATACTGTTGTCAAAGATACTGACATATTGAAGAGTCTCGGTACCTATGCTGGCAAACAACTGACCATATTCACGTGAGTCTGTTTCTGAATTCTGCTTTCTTTGTTGTTACTCCACACATCTGTCCTTGAAATAGTACCAGAAGGTCCTGATTATTATAATTTTCAGAGTGAATCTTTAAGCCAGGCAATGTAAATTCTCTAACTTTGCTCTTCTGGTTCTTTATTCTGATATTAAAGTCCTTTACATTTATATATAAATGTTATAAATAGCTCATCAATTTATGCAAATATCTCCTAGGATTTAATTAGGACATGCTGAGTCTATTGGTCAGTTATATTTAATAATATTGAGTCTTGTGATTCATTAGCACAGAATATATCTTCATTGATTTAGATCACTCAAGACTTTTCTTAGCAATGTCTTATTTTTTTCAGTGTATTGTTCTTGCACATTATTTATTATATTAATCTGTATCTCAATTTTATTGCTATTATATATTATTAATATATTACCCTTACAAATTCTACTTTCAGCTGTTCACTGGACCTGTGTATAATTTCAATTTATTTTGTATTCTTGACTTTTATCTTGTAACTTTGCTAAGGTTACTTACTATTTCTGTAATTTTTTGCAGATAATAGGATTTCCATATAGAATGCAAATTAAGAAAATTTTGCCACCTGTCTTCCAAACTCTGTGCCTTTCATTGTTGTTATTGTTAGCCTTATTATATCATTTCATGACTCCAAGCAAGTGACTTTTAATCACATATTTTTAGCCTATTAGATTTCTAATATATATAATTATGTTTTAAATTTATAACCCTACAAGTGCAAATATTATTGTTGCCATTGTAAAAATGAAGAAGCTGAGGTTCAGAGACTTTAGTTTACTGACTTAGTACTAAACCACATTTTTTAAATTAAAAACTATATTACCATTAAGGCTCTATTCTAATGACCCTACCACAACCCAAATTTAGTTATTTCTCGTGGGCTCTGTGGTATCCTTTTTCCCCTGTAAAAGTGTCCCCTTATCTCTAAAACATTTGCTCCCCTCAGAGTTCTTCCTTCCCTACTGCGTTCCTTCTCACCTTCCTCTGCTTTCCCAGACAGGAGGGCAGGCAGCTGCTGGGGCCACACAGTGAATCAAGAATCGGGAGTTAGTGAGAGGCATGCAGGCTGACAGCAAACTCGCAAAAGGCAGTTCAAAGACAGTGAATTATTGAAGTGACTTCAGGAGGCAGACATGAGATGTGATGGATATAGAGAAGAAGGAATATAGTTGGCTGTATAACCTATGCAGAAAGAGCCTACCACACAAAATAAAATGTGCAAAAAGAAAATCTCATTTTGGTGTCTTCCAAGAAAGTGCAAGATACCAGGTAGAGAGTGATGAAAAAAATAATTTGGAATGTGTGTTAGTTACAATTAAGACAGCAAAATGCATGTGACTCTACATGTCTCAAACAAGGAATTTGATACAGAGAATTAGCTACTGAGGGATGGTAGAATTGTAAAGATAAATAGAAAGCCCTGAGGAAACCTTGGATTTAGAAATAAGAGGTACCTTCTACCTAACATTCTAGGGCTGGAGGGCCTTAGGAAAAAAGATAGCATTAGCAGGATTAAAAAGCCAAAGTTGCTCACAGGAGTTACAATCATGATAGGGGCTTATAGGTGGCGTTGGAACCTTCCTGTAGACACACTTCTGGGGCTGCTGGTGGAAGGAAGGAAAAATTTACAAAGAAATGCCCTCTTTTGGTCTGTCTCAAAGTGAACTGGGTGAGAAGTACAGTCCCATATAAACCTGCTATCTCTTGCAGTCAGGTCTGCTTTATCTGTCGGGAAATCCGGCCTTTCTTTGTCAGTGCAGCACCAGCTTTCTCTGCTAACGCTTTGCTTGGTTGCATCTGAGTTCCCTTCCTGGTATGCCATGTGTGGTTTAGGTCTTCCTTAAATTCCAATTATGATACTTGACTTCCAATGAGGAGGGTCCATCTCTTCTCACCTCTTTCCTAGTCAGTATATACAGTAAACATTTACTGAGCCCTTAGTATGCCCAAAAAATTGTACTGGGTAATTGGGGAGAAAAATAACTAAAACTCACTTATTCAACAAATGCCTACTGACCACAATCTAGTGAATCATTACAGTGTGGCCTCATTGTCTTGCTTGAGGTGTATTATAACAATATTTCACACCATTTATATCCTATGTAACTATAAAATCCAATATATTATCAAAGATAAGCAATTTTTTGGTTATTTGCCATTTAAAAATATCCAGCATTTGTTTGTATACCATTAATACAAATAATGAAAAAATGATTGTTTTAATCTGTAATAAACTGATTTATTGTGCAGTGACTGTAATATACTTCTGCCTGCTCAAACACATATTAGGCAATAATCCCCAAAATAAGTATTTAACTTTGTATCAGATGTAAAGGAGACTCTGGGTGTTATAATTAAAATTATTTTGAGGCAGACAGAGGCCTGTTAATTCCCAACATATTTAGCATGTTCTTTAATTGAGAAAATGTTCACCAAATTATATTTTTTAGTGATTTACATGTACATTTTATAGGGGACATGTTCTGTGTATAGTGAATAAGTAACTTTTGTAGTATCAAAAAAAAAAAAAGAAGAAGAAGAAAGAAAAGCCCTCTCTTCACTTCCTCTGTCTTCAAACCTTCTGTTAGGGTCTCCTGTTGAATGAATGTAGCAGAAAGCATGACGGCAAGCAATTCTAAAAAATGAAATTTACAGTAATAGAAGGCTGAGGAAATAGCATGAGAGAAAACAGGCAAATGATGGTATCAGCAAGCAAGGGCTGTGGAAAGAACGCCCAGAGGAGATTAGAAGACTGTGACCCTGCCTCACTTGTCTTCTCTGCTGCCTACTATTCTCTGCTTGCATTTTGCAGCTGCTAAGGCCACAAATGGCCAAAGACAAGCTACAATATGATTTTTAAAAAGTGGATTAGAAGATCCATATTATTATATAGCTAGATATTAATATATAATATATTCAAAATATAAATTATTTTTAATAAATAAAATGAAGTTTAAATTAGAATTTCAATGCTATGTAGAGACTGAGATTGAATAAAAGTACTTAAAAGATTATGTGAAAGTATCAAGTCTTGAGAATAAGTGAGGTCACCTTGAATTTTTTTGAATTTTGAATTGCTGGAACAGCAAACCAGGACTACATAGCCTGGAATTATGGAGCTGAGGATTAGCCTCAGAATACACAAATAGATCAAAATGTAGGAGAGAATAAGGTAGCAGACCACCTTGTATGTAAGAATGTGATAAATGGCCACGATGGCATTTTAACTCAGCGGTAAAAGGATGGATTGTTTAGTAAATGGTACAGACACAGCTGCCTATCCATCTGGAAGAATATAAAACTGGACTCCTTTTCTACATCATATAAACAATAAATTCCAAAAGGATTAAAACTTAAATGTGAAAAATGCAAGAAAATCTGGAAGAGTCTATGGACACCCTCAGGGCAAAGTGGGTATGAACCTACTTGATTTATAAAAAAGTTAAAATCATCTATAATGAGATAAATAAAAACACAAAAGAAAACAGAATTTCTTGGACAGATATTTGCAATGAGGAAAAAATATGGATGACCATTATGAAAAAAATACAAAGATCTTTTACAAATTTATTAGAAGAAAGCAAATAATGTCAGTGGGGAAAAAAATTGGGAAAAGGATTAGAAGAGGCAATTCACACAGAAGCAAATCCGAATGGCCTACAGATATGCAAAAAGATGCTCAACACAGTAACTATGAGTGAAATGCAAATTAAAGTGTCAATGAATATTTCTTTACACTTATCAATCTAGCATTTTTTTTTCTTTTCACAAGGAATGATTATATCTTCTGAAGATATACATGTGAAAAATGGGGAACCCTCACATTGCTAGAGTGATGTTAACCTCTTTTAAGAAATGGTTTGTAATACTAAAAATTGAAAACGCACATTCCCAGGAAGCCCCTGGTGGTCTATTGGTTAGAACTCAGAACTTTCATTACCATGGTCCAGGTACAATCTCTGGTTGGGGAAGTAAGATCCCCCAAGCCATGTGGCCTGGGCAAAAAATAAAAACAAAATTAAAAATATGTATTCATTCTGACCCAGAAAATATGGCTCTGGGAATCTCTCCTATAAAAATCAAAGCTACAGTTCACAAAAGGACTACCTATAAAGTAGAGAATGTTTGAATAAAATACTGTCCATCTGTAAAAAGGAGTTTTAAGGAACCATCTTGGAATAACACCAGTTGACTTGGAAGGATTTTTATAAGATTAAGAACAATAGTATACATGAGATGTCACTTGTAGAAGAAGCGATATTGAGCAGCAAAAAATCACATATACAGCTATAGAAGCTTATACAAGTACATGGAAAACATGAAAGGACTATAAATTTGATTATATATGGGCTATGAATTTCATTTTCTGGTAAAGATGGGCTTTTGGTAGAGACAGCAAGGAGGTAAGCATAAAGTATGAGGAAGACAAACCTATGCAAATCCCCATCTCTATGTACGATTATGTTAATATAGTTACATGAAGTTATGTGTGTGTGTATATACATGTGAATGCACATATATGTATGTATACATACGTATATGATTGTTCATAAAAACAAAAAATGATGAATGACCAGTTTAGTTCAAGGGCCTTCTTTCCTGCTGAGCCTCTGAAGGTCTGAACATACCCTTGCCTCGTGGCTGGTGCCAACAACGGCTTTTTTCCTGTGCATGAGGCAAGAGTTTTGCTGGAGAGCCTATTTCTGCAGTTCACACGGCTTTTCTAAACAAGCTATGGGATTAATTAGGATGTATGACACTGTTTATCTTTATCATTTATTCTAGTATGTGGTTTTCTTAAGTGATTACTCTAAGGCTTAGTCAATTACTTTTCTCCCTCCCTTGGGTTTCCCTGGTGTTAGAATTTTTATTTGCGTCCATTTCAGAAGCATCAAGAAAGTAGAAATCATTTT
This sequence comes from Cervus canadensis, assembly GCF_019320065.1. NCBI lineage: Eukaryota > Metazoa > Chordata > Mammalia > Artiodactyla > Cervidae > Cervus > Cervus canadensis. The sequence goes on along the minus strand of NC_057400.1, from coordinate 789,931 downwards.
GCCTTCCTCAGCCTTAGTTTTTTCACCTGTGAAATGAGGATAATGATAGCTTCTTTGTCCCTGTCTCAAAGGGTTGTGGTGAATATTAAGAAGATAATTAACTGTGAATTAGCTTCTAGTAAAGATGTGCCGTGTAAATACAGCGTCTTAGTGTTCACAGTTTTTCACCTCTGCTATTTCATGTGATTTTCACTTTTGTATGAACTGCCTGGAAGGAAACATATGTGCCAGGTCTACTATAATTAAGCAGAAGGTAAAACACTCGAAAGTTAGGCAAAATCAAAGTAAAATCACTTATTTATAGACAATCAGCCATTTCGCAACAAGGTATTTAGGGCTTGGAAAAAGTGACCCAAACCCCAAGACTGATTTTAGTAGTCTCCCAAAAACAAAAACAAAGTCCCTTCTCAAAACCAAGTCCTCCTCATCCTTACAACTCTGAGTTGTAATTCCAGGACCTTACTTTCTGTCTCATAAACTGCTAACCTAAGCCTCCACCCTCTACCTCTCCTGGATACAGCCTGATCTCTGCGCTGTCAGCAAAGCAAGGTTTATTATTTATTTTTATTTATTTTATGGAAGTACAGCTTATTTCCAATATTGTATTTGTTTATGGTGTATAGCAAAGTGATTTTATACATACTTTCACATACATATATATGTATTCTTTTTCATATTCATTTCCATTATGATTTATTATAGGATATTGATTATAGCCCCTTGTGTTATATACAGCAGGACCTTGTTGTTAGAAAGATCACTCAGAATTTTTAAGAGGTTTGCTTTGTTGCTTTTCCATGCCATATATAATAGTTGTTTCCACATGATCTTTCTAAAACATACATCTAGTCCCTAATAGTCTAGGCTGAACGTTGTTAATTGGTACTTCTTTACCTTCCAGACACAATCCGTTTGCTTTCTACACGGCATCAGGTTGCCCTGCGGGACTGGACTCTTCCCCATGTCTCGAACCTCATTCTCATGTCCTATTGACCACCCCCTTTGTTTAAGGCCAGCTCCAGAGAGGCTGTGGAAATGGAGCCTGTCACCAGCAGCGCCCAGCTAGCCCCAGGCTGGCCCTGTAGGAGGCACCCCTCCCGGAATATTACTCAGTCACTCTCAGCGGTAATGGCCCGGGGCCCTGGTCAGCCTCAGGGGCTAGGATTGGGACTTGAGGGCCGTGGCTGTAGTGCGCAAGCCCATCAGACAAGGCAGCAAGGTGTACCCACGTGGGCGGAAGCGACAAACCGCGGCTGAACTGAGGGCGTCAGAGCCTGAAACAGCGGCGCGCGGGCGAAGGTAAGCAAGGGGCTCTCAGAGGGGGAACTCTGACGTTGTGGCATCAGAAGGTTTCTGTGGTGTAAATATCCCTATCATGCAAATTTCAAGATACAATTTTTTTTCATGGCTCTCAGAATTCCTGATAATTTAAAACTCAGCTCGCTCAAGTATGAACCGGCAACAAAATAACCATACTGCAAAACAAGCCGCTCCTGGGACACATACAGCCGTCTTCTGATAATCTTAGCTGGGAACTGTGAGATTAAATAAGCAAAGAAACAAGCGCAGACCAACCAAGACTGGAGCCCAAACCAACCCAATCTGTCGGCAGCATGGGAGGGGTGTACCTGGGGGGCGGGGAGAGGGCTGATCTTTAATGAGACAAAGTCCGGGCGCATGAAGCAGTTCCTGCAGATGCCTCACACGTGGCCGGGAGGTGCCATGGGCTCTCCCGCCAGCACTCTCAGCCCAGAGGCTGCAGGTGGCGCCTTTCCGACTGGTTTCTATATGGGTGTATTGAATATTTCATCTCTGCAAATTCCCATGACAGCACTGGAATGTAGGACTTATTCTTCCCACTTCGTAGGTAATGGAACCGAGGCTCAGGGAATCTGAGTAACTTTCTGTAGCCCCCATACCTACCAGCTCTTTCTGTTAGGGTGTCTGGATCCCTGTGCATCTTTCATGGGACTGTTTTTTTTTTGTTTTTTTTTTTTTAATTAATTAATTTATTTTTTCAGTGGGTTTTGTCATACATTGACATGAACCAGCAGTAGATTTACACGTATTCCCCATCCCGATCCCCCCTCCCACCTCCCTCTCCACCCGATTCCTCTGGGTCTTCCCAGTGCACCAGGCCCGAGCACCTGTCTCATGCATCCCACCTGGGCTGGTGACCTGTTTCACCATAGATAATATACATGCTGTTCTTTCGAAACATCCCACCCTCACCTTCTCCCAGAGAGTTCAAAAGTCTGTTCTGTACTTCTGTGTCTCTTTTTCTGTTTTTGCATATAGGGTTGTCGTTACCATATTTCTAAATTCCATATATATGTGTTAGTATGCTGTAATGGTCTTTATCTTTCTGGCTCACTTCACTCTGTATAAGGGGCTCCAGTTTCATCCATCTCATTAGAACTGATTCAAATGAATTCTTTTTAACGGCTGAGTAATATTCCATGGTGTATATGTACCACAGCTTCCTTATCCATTCATCTGCTGATGGGCATCTAGGTTGCTTCCATGTCCTGGCTATTATAAACAGTGCTGCGATGAACATTGGGGTGCACGTGTCTCTTTCAGATCTGGTTTCCTCAGTGTGTATGCCCAGAAGTGGGATTGCTGGGTCATATGGCAGTTCTATTTCCAGTTTTTATCTACATGCTATATGCAATTTTATTAACACTCAGATCTTGAAATCAGAGACTGTTGTTGACTGTATGCTAACATTTATTCAACCTATATTTTCCAAATGGATTGTTTGATAATAGTTTCAATAGCATAATAAAAAATAAATAGCATAATAAAAAATCTGACCACAAAGATCAACCCCCACTTTCCTCCTGAGTAGAGTCAACTGAGTGAGGCAAGGTGACCATCACTCTTCCTTTTTTAAATCTTCTTATTGAAATATGGTTTATTGAAAATGTGCTCTTTTCAGGAGTAAAGCAAAGTGACATAAGTATGCATATTATTTTTAGAGTCTTTTCCATTATAGATTACTACACAATACTGAATCCAGTTCCTTGTGTTATCTGGTAGGTCCTTGTTTATCTATTTCATATATAGTAGTGTGTATATGTTAATCCCAAACTTCTAATTTATCCCTCTGTACCCCCTACCTTTCCACTTTGGTGACCATAAGTTTGTTTTCTATGTCTGAGAGTCTATTACTGTTTTATAAGTAGTAAGTATACTTGTGTCTTTTTTTTTAATCCCACATGTAAGTGATACCATATGATATTTGTCTTTCTCTGTCTGACTTCACTTAGTATGATGATCTCTAAGCTCATCCATGTTGCTGCAACAGGCATTATTCAATTATTTTTTATGACTGAGTAATATTCCATTGTATATATGTATTCCATCTTCTTTGTGGGGTTTCTCAGATGGCACAGTGGTAAAGAATCCACTTGCTGATGCAAGTGGAGATGCAGGTTTGTTGCTGAGTCTCCCATAGGAGATGAGGGAAGATTCCCTAGAAAAGAAAATGGCAACCCACTCAGTATTCTTGCCTGGAATCCCACAGAGGAGCCTGGTGGACTACAGTTCGTGGGGTCACAAAGAGCGGGTCATGACAGCATGCACACACACACACCACATTTTCTTTATCCATTCATCCATCAATGAAGGTTGCTCCATGTCTTGGCTAATCACTGTCGCTTTTAATGCTGAAAGTGTAAATTCTTATGTCTGTGGGTTACTAAGCCCCTTCCATGTACAAGTTATTTTACATATATCATCTCATTTCATCTGCAGGAGAATGTTAAAAGAAACCTATTCCCATGCTCACCATATGGCTGAGAAAGAGAAGCTCAAACATGTGAAATGACTTGCCCAAATCTATACCACTCAGAGGTGACAGAGTCAATGTTCATACCTGGGTCTGCCCAACGTCCGACTCTACGCTCACCCTTTTTGATGACATGACCTCTTCTGGAGCACAGCCCACCACAGCCTCCTCCACTCCCCAGGTGGCATTATAGTTCATGTGCAGGGCAAGCAGCACTGTGGGCAAAGCCATTTCTTCCACATGAACTCTGCTGCTTTCAACACATTTAAATCCAAAGCCCCAAATCTAAACGTGTGCTACTCAGCACACAGTCACCTCTGTTCAATAAAGACTGATTAGAAATTTCAGGGAATTATGATATGTCAAGACCCACTGGACCCCTTGCTGCAGCTTTAATCATAATTGGAGCTTGTCTAAGATCCCTTACTAACATATAGGATTTTAATCGCAAATTTGCAGCTCTATGTCATTATGAAGGAGAAAAAGTCCCTTGCAATGCTGCTAATTGACCTTAATCCAATGTGATGTGTAATACACTCAGCTGGATCCTCAGGCAGTCTAGAAACAGAACGGTAAAACAACTCTTAAATCCAAATTATATTTGAAAGAGCAGATTAGATTATTCCTAGCATCCTCAAACAAACCATGGCCTGCTGAAATTTATCTTATGCTTTCCAAACAAGGCAGACTCCAGCCTGACAGGCCGGATGCTTTATGAGTTCATCTACCTTGAAAGTCACACAAGCATCTTCTTAATGGGCTGCATGGCTGATGCCTTTGAGGAGATGAGTGATCTGGCGTAAGGGCACTGATTCCACATCTGTGCTGGCTCTGAGGCCAGGCTGAGCTGGGAGGATCAGATGATACGTCTCAGAGTCAGACACACCAGTGCTCATTATCAAACTGTGACTTTGGGTAAGTGACTCAGTGCTGCTGAGGCATGGACCCTTCATTTATACAGAGCAAATGATTATATGTGCCTTGCAGACTTGTGATATTTAGTGACAATGTGTGGAAATAGCCTTGTAAAAGTGAACTGAGCAATTTAGGAAAGCCTGCTCACAGCCATGTGAAATGACAACAGGGCCATGTGAAGTGAACTCTATTCCCTTTCTGTTTTTAATTAACATTTTATTTTTAGATAGTATAGATAAACAGGTGTGAGAAATGATACAGAGACATCGCATTTGTTTCTTATTCAGATTTCCTCAAATAGTAATATCTTGCAAAATCATATTCCAATACCAAAACCACATTCCCTGCATTGTGACAGTCAATGTGAAGAATAATTAGGTTACCACAAGGTCTCTATACTATTCTCATTTTTTTTTTTCAAACTTTTTCACTTATTTATTTTAATTTTTGGCTGTGCTGGATCTCTATTGCTTTGCACAGGCTTTCCCTGGTTGCAGAGAGTGGAAGCCTCTCTTCGTTGCAGGGCTGGGGCTTCTCACTGGGTGGTTTCTCTCGTGGCCGACACAGATCCTAGGCACACGGGCTTCAGTGGTTTCGGTATGCTTGCTGCTGGTTGCAGCTTGCAGGCCAGAACCAAGGACTGAACTCGTGTTCCCTGCACTGGAAGGCAGATTCCTACCCACTGAGTCTCCAGGGAAGTCCTGTACCATTCTTCTTTAGACACCCCTACTTACATCCTGAGCTTTTCATGGTGTCCTTAACCTCTGGGAACCACTAATCTTCTCTCCGTTTCTACAATTTCATCATCCAAACATTTTATATAAATGGAACCACACAGTGTGGAAGGTTTCAGGATTGGGTTTTCTCACTCATCATAATTCCCCAGAGATTCATCCAGGTTACTACATGCATCATAGTTCATTCTAACTCATTGTTGAGTGGTATTCCATGGCATGGATGGACTAGAATTTGTTTAACCCTTTAATTGTTAAAGGAGAGCTGGTGGGAACTCCCTGCCAGTCCAGTGGTTAGGACTCGATGTTTCCACTGCAGAGGCACAGATTTGATCCCTGGTCAGGGGATTAAGACCCCACATGACACGCAAAGTTGGCCGAATGATAATAATAATGATAATGATAAAACAAAGGCCAGCTGGGTTGTTTCCAGTTTTAGATTATTTTAAGTGAAGCTGCTATCAAGTAAAGTAATGCTCAAAATTCTCCAAGCCAGGCTTCAGCAATACGTGAACCATGAACTTCCAGATGTTCAAGCTGGTTTTCGAAAAGGCAGAGGAGCCAGAGATCAAATTGCCAATATCCACTGGATCATTGAAAAAGCAAGAGAGTTCCAGAAAAACATCTATTTCTGCTTTATTGACTATGCCAAAGCCTTTGACTGTGTGGATCACAATAAACTGTGGAAAATTCTGAAGGAGATGGGAATACCAGACCACCTGACCTGCCTCTTGAGAAACCTGTATGCAGGTCAGGAAGCAACAGTTAGAACTGGACATGGAACAACAGACTGGTTCCAAATAGGAAAAGGAGTACATGAAGGCTGTATATCGAAACCCTGCTTATTTAATTTATATGCAGAGTACATCATGAGAAATGCTGGGCTGGAGGAAGCACAAGCTAGAATCAAGATTGCTGGGAGAAATATCAAGAACCTCAGATATCCAAATGACACCACCCTTATGGCAGAAAGTGAAGAACTAAAGAGCCTCTTGATGAAAGTGAAAGAGGAGAGTGAAAGAGTTGGCTTAAAGCTCAACATTCAGAAAACCAAGATCATGGCATCTGGTCCCATCACTTCATGGTAAATAGATGGGGAAACAGTGGAAATAGTGGCTGACTTTTTTTTTGGGGGGGGGGGGTGGTTCCAAAGTCACTGAAGATGGTGATTGCAGCCATGAAATTAAAAGATGCCTACTCCTTGGAAGGAAAATTATGACCAACCTAGATAGCATATTTTTAAAAAGCAGAGACATTGCTTTGTCAACGAAGGTCTGTCTAGTCAAGGCTATGGTTTTTCCAGTGGTCATGTATGGATGTGAGAGTTGGACTATAAAGAAAGCTGAGTGCCGAAGAATTGATGCTTTTGATCTGTGATGTTGGAGAAGACTCTTGAGAGTCCCTTGGACTGCAAGGAGATCCACCCAGTCCATCCTAAAGGAAATCAGTCCTGGGTGTTCATTGGAAGGACTGACGCTGAAGCTGAAACTCCAATACTTTGGCCACCTGATGCGAAGAGCTGACTCATTTGAAAAGACCCTGATGCTGGGAAAGATTGAGGGCAGGAGGAGAAGGGGACAACAGAGGATGAGATGTCTGGATGGCGTCACCGACTCAATGGACATGGGTTTGGGTAAACTCCAGGAGTTGGTGATGGACAGGGAGGCCGGGCGTGCTGTGGTTCATGGGGTCGCAGAGTCTGATATGACTGAGTGACTGAACTGAACTGAACTGTGTATGTATGGCAATAGCTGAATTTCTCCTGGGTAAGTCACATAGAGTGCAGTTGTTGGCCACATGGCAGTTGGGTGTTTAGTTGTATTAGAAACTACCACCTTTTCCCGAGGCTGTGCCATAGACTACCGCACACCATAGGCTGTAGACACTTCCGTCTGTAACGCGTGAGCACTCTGGTCTCTCTGCACCCTCTCGGGCATGTGGTGCTGTCACTGTTCTTACTCCATCCATTCTGATAAGGGCATAATGGCATCTCATTTTGGCTTTATTATTCATTTTTTTTCTAACGACTAAAATGGCTGAAAACGTGTTTATTTACTTATTTGCCATATTTATTATCTCTTTGGTGAAAAGTCTGTTTATATCTTTCATCCATTTTCTAAGTGTGTTTATACTGTTTAGTTTGAAATTTACATTCTAAAATTTATATCAGCCCTTAGTTAGTTGTGTGACTGGTAAAAATATCCCTCTAGTCTGTAGCTTGTCCTTCCATCCTCATATCAGAGTTTTTCACAGAGCTAAAATTTTTAGCTTCATGTTTACTAGTTTATTAATTTTCTTTTTTTGTATTATTGTGTTGTTGGTGTCAACTCTAAGAACTCTTTGCTTTAGCCTAGATACTGAATATTTTCCCTTATGTTTTGTGTAAAAGTTACATCCTATTTCATATTATGTTTAAGTCCATATGTTTAGTTTTTGAATAAAGTGTGACATTTAGTTTAAGGTTTATGTTTAAGTTAAGGTTACACTTGAGGTTGACCTACAGATATCCAGTTGTTTCAGTGACCACTGACTTACTGTGGCACCTTTTTCAAAAACCAGCCAGCGATGTCTGTGTGGGCTCCATCTGCTTCTTTGCTCGCTTCCATCGATCTACGTCTCTCTCCTCATCGATGCTGCGCTGCTGATCGCTGTGACCACAGGGTGAGCCTTATTACCGGATGGAGTGCTTCGTCCCACTTGGTTATTGTTCTACAAGCTTTTTCAGCTGTCTAGTGTTCTTGTGTTTCCAGATACATTTTAGGATAAGCTTCTCTGTGTCTGCTAAATCCTTCCTTGAATTTTGATACGAATTGGAACATGCATACATATTAATTTAGAAAGATTTGGCATCTTTACTATGTTGTCTCCCAACCCATAAACATGCATGCCTCTCCATTTAGTTAAGTCTTCCTTGATTTTTTAAAATCATATTGTTTTCAGTATATTCATTATGCTTATGTTTTGTTAAGTGTATACCCAAGCAGTTCATCTTCACTGGAGCAATTGAAATGCTACAGTATATTTTTAATTTCAGTTTCCCCATGTTCAGTGTTAATCTCATTTAGGAGTAAAATTTTTAAATTTCCATTTGTGTTGTATCCTGTGACTTGATGAATTTACCTACTTGTTCTAGGAGCATTTTGTATATTCTTTAGGATTTTCTACATAGAAAATCATATCAACTACAAATGGGGTGATACTGCAAATAAGGTGATTACTGAGAAAAAGATGTTTTCTGTTTCTTTCTCACAAGCAGGTCTATTTTTCATATTTCAGATTTTACTCTGTGCTATTTTCTCTAGGCTAACACATGAGCAGCAGGTAGGAACTAGCAGAAGCTTTCAAAACTTAATCTCATTAATTCCTGTACATGGAGGGAGTAGCTCATATTTATTTTCCCACTGATATGCATTACACCACATAGAACATTTCCATCTCAAGTAGGCAGAGTTATCTACAGTCAGTTTGACAGCTGTTAAAGATTGTGGCCAGCTGTGAATTTGCAAATTCCCAAGCCCCTACATTCTCCACGAGAGGACACAGGAAAGTGGGGGCCTTTCTTGTGTAACTGGAGACAAAGGATCTTTCACATTATCTATATGGTAACCAAAGAGCATTTGTTAATATATAAGAATCTCTAAGAAGGTTTCATCATCTTCCAGTTTACTTACATATATAGTAGTGTTTGAGGAGAGGATAAATCAACATATAACAACAAAAACAAAGACTGCCTTGAATCAAATGAGCCTAATCGATCCCATTTTTTAGGGGTCTTTTAAGTAGATATTAAACTGGACTGAGACACTATAATGCTTATAAAAGAATACTTGGCAAAGGTAAGTTTATTTATTGACCTTCTAAAATCTAATCGACCTACCAAAACCCTGAAATTCAGAGGCAGATTCTGTTATAATCAATGGGATGTTTTCAAAAAGCAATTTCTGAAACCCCATTTGCTGCTTTCTTCTTCCCTGCCTCTATGAGGTTCTGATTTGTTAGATATTGAATGTTGTCATGAGATCTTATTTAAAACTAATTCCCAGGCAACTCTGCTTCACAGGCACACCTTGGGGCAACTTTAGGTTCCTCAGAATCTTACAAACAATTCAAGTGTGCTTGGGGGTGGGTATCACCCTCAGGAATTTGAAGATTTGGGGATGAGTAGGAGGAGGACACTGTGGTCTTGTTGGACCTTCTCAGACAGAATATGGAAAGGACGGAGAACATCTTCTCCTGCCATGTAGAAATGAGGCAGGAGGTAGGTGGTCCCCATACCCAGGGCAAGTAATGAGTTTGTTCTCTGTGGACAGAAACTCCAAAATATCAATAGCAGGACTGTTGAGAGAGGAGGCTGGGCCCTGCCCAGATAAGAGATAGGAGACCACATATTTCTCATTCTCAGAGGCAAGGAGACTTTCTTGACTAGAAATCTCCTTGGAGATCAAAAGGGGAGTGATGCCAAGCTAGTGATGTTCATCACTAAAGGAAGAGTCACAGCCCTCTTCACTGGGATCCGCTTTGACTGGGAGATGAGTGCACACACATGGGAGGACCCTGAGATATACCAAATACAGACTCAGAACCAGGCAAATCAAAATGATTGGCCAGAGAAAACCCTGAAGACATATCCCATAAAAATGAATCAAACTACCATGAGGGCAGAAATCTCTGAGTCAACCCATGTCTATCCACACATACTGTACTCTTTCCTCTTAATAAAGACTACTTTTTTCACTACTTTCCATTTTTTTTCTTGGAATTCTTTTCTGCAAAGCCATGACCTTGTCACTGACCACTGGTCTAGTGGCTAAAATTCAGAGCTCTCATTGCAGCTACCTTACCTCAGCCTCTGACTGGGACCCCAAACCCTGTTTCAAGCCACTTCAGGCTGAGACAACCCACCCAAGATCAGAGTGTAATGCTCAACATCTCCTGGTCTGTCCATCCCTAAAGGAAGAGCCTGTCTGTGTAGTAATTTTGGCTTTTCCATTTCCAAAACAACCTCTAAAGATGAAGCTGTAAAATGAGGGGGTTTGAGGTTTGCCCCTCTGCTGAAATTAATTTTCCTGGGCAAATATTCCACTTAATAAATCGCAAATAATTTATTAAGCTCAGAAGAAAATAGCTTAAGAAGATGAAGACAAAAGTTGAATTTATTATTTTATCTACCAAAAATCTCATCTTTTTTGTAAACACCATATTTTCTGTGTAAGGAAAAGACATATCACATATGCATGAAAATCAATGTATCTATATTGTATCCAAACCGTACTGATGGAACTAACAAATGCATAATCAGTCTAGCCTATTCCTTTGAAAATAAATTGATTTTTCAGCACTTTTCTCCAAACCCAGTTGCTTTGAGAATAAAATAATTTTCTTTCTTTCTGACACCAGTACATCTTAAATGTGAGCATTTTCTCATCTCATGATTGTTTTCTGTGGTTTTTTCCTGCTGATTGGACATATCTAATTATCCAAATAGCTATTTAAATAGAATGCACTTCCAGTAATGTCTTTAAAGTGCCGCTCATGGAGATAAAGCTTCCCATGACCTTTAAACCACAGCCACCTTTCTTGGTTCAGCACTGAATGAAATACAGCATCACAGATAATCTTGACACCACTACTTACATATTGGTATCAGAATCTACATGTTTTTATTTTTTAATTGCCAAACACGGCAGTTCCATGGCCATAAAAGGTGATTGAAAGTCTTTGTACAATATGTGAAACTGGCTGTTTTCCACCTATAATAGGATATGAACAGAGTTTTATCACCACTGCTTATTTTCTGTTGACGTTTTTATGAAAATAAATGTAGATTGGGTTGCCCCACTCTGTTCAGGCTTGAAGACCATACTATAGCATGTGAATCGATATTCTCTCCACTTTGAAGATCAACCTAAGTGCAAGCACAATAGTTTTTCTAGAGTCATCTAGTATAACTTTGGTGTGAAGGTCTGAATCAATTGGCTAATAAGGAACATTATATTAATTATTTTTATTTGTATATGTGTGTTTGCCAAAACCCAGTGTTTTCTTGAGCACTTAAACTGCAATTATTCTTCTCATCTCTCATGTATAGTTGATATAGTTATGCTTTTATAAGGATTGTCTTTAACATATTATCCACATAAATGTCAGAGTATGGAAATACATTACATATATGTATATGTATACCTGGAGAAAGAAATGCAAACCACTCCAGTACTATTGCCTGGAGAATCCTATGGACAGAGGAGCCTGGCAGGCTACAGTCATTGGGGTTGCAAGAGTTGGAAATAGCTTAGCAACTAAACCACGACCACCATATATGTCTAACAATTTAAATATTATTGCACTGTTCTCAGTTTGAATCAGAAGAACTATATTGAATTCTAATGTTTGTGTTCAGTTCTGTTAGTAAAGCTGCTCACTCGTGTCCGACTCTTTGTGACCCCATGGACTGCAGCACGCTGGGCCTCCCTGTCCATCACAAACTCCCAAAGCTTACTCAAACTCATGTTCATCAAGTCAGTGATACCAATCAACCATCTCATCCTCTGCTGTCCCCTTCTCCTGCCCTCAATCTTTCCCAGCATCAAGGTCTTTTCCAATGAGTCAGTTCTTCGCATCAGCTGGCCAAAGTGTTGGAGCTTTAGCTTCAGCATCAATACTTCCAATGGGTATTCAGGATTGATTTCATTGAGGATTGACTGGTTTGAGCTTCTTGCAGTCCAAAGACTCAATAGTCTTTGCCAACACCACAGTTGAAAAGCATCAATTCTTCAGCACTCAGCTTTCTTTATAGTCCAACTCTCACATCCATACATAACTACTGGAAAAACCATAGCTTTGACTAGATGGACCTCTGTTGGCAAAGTAATGTCTATGCTTTTTAATATGCTATCTAGGTTGATCATAGCTTTTCTTGCAAGGAGCAAGTGTCTTTTAATTTCACAGCTGCAGTCACAATCTGCAGTGATTTTGGAGTACAAAAAATAAAAAAAGTCTGTCCCTATTTCCATTATTTCCCCATCTGTTTGCCATGAAGTGATGGGAACAGATGCCATGATCTTAGTTTTTGGGATGTTGAGTTTTAAGCCAACTTTTTCACTCTACTCTTTCACTTTCATCAAGAGGCTCTTTAGTTCTTCTTCACTTTCTGCTATAAGGGTGGTGTCATCTGCATATCTGAGGTTATTGATATTTCTCCTGTCAATCTTGATTCCAGCTTGTGCTTCATCCAGCCCAGCATTTCTCATTATGTACTCTGCATATAAGTTAAATAAGCAGAGTGAAAATATACACTCTTGAGATACTCCTTTCCCAATTTGGAACCAGTCAGTTGTTCCATGTCCGGTCCTAACTGTTGCTTCTTGGCCTGCATACAAATTTCTCAGGAGGCAGGTCAGGTGAGCTGGTATTCCCATCTATTTATGAATTTTACACAGTTCATTGTGATCCTCACAGACAAATGCTTTGGGATAGTCAGTAGCAGAAGTAGATGTTTTTCTGGTATTCTGCCACTTTTTCAATGATCCAGCAGATGTTGGCAATTTGATCTCTGGTTCCTCTGCCTTTTCTAAATCCAGCTTGAACATCTGGAAGTCCATGGTTCACAAATTGTTGAAACCTGGCTTGGAGAATTTTGAGCATTACTTTACTAGCGTGTGAGATGAGTGCAATTGTGCGGTAGTTTGAGTTTTCTTTTGCATTGCCTTTTTTCAGGATTGGAATGAAAACTGACATCTTCCAGTCCTGTGGCCACTACTGGGTTTTCCAAATTTGCTGGTATATTCAGTGCAGGATTTTCACAGCATCACCTTTTAGGATTTGAAACAGCTCAATTGGAATTCCATCACCTCTACTAGCTTTGTTCGTTGTGATGCTTCCTAAAGCCCACTTGATTTCACATTCCAGGATGTCTGGATCTAAGTGAGTGATCACACCATCATGGTTATCTGGGTCATGAAGATCTTTTTTGCACAGTTCTGTGTATTATTACCATCTCTTCTTAATATCTTCTGCTTCTGTTAGGTCCATACCATTTCTGTCCTTTATTGTGCCCATCTCTGCATGAAATGTTCCCTTGGTATCTCTAATTTTCTTAAAGAGATCTCTAATCTTTCCCATTCTAGTGTTTCCCTCTACTTCTTTGCATTGATCACTAAGGAAGACTTTTTTATTTCTCCTTGCTATTCTTTGGAACTCTGAATTCAAATGGGCTTATCTTTCCTTTTATTGTTTACCTTTAGCTTCTCTTCTTTTCTCAGCTATTTTTAAGGCCTCCTCAGACAACTGTTTTGCTTTTTTACATGTATTTTTCTTGGGGATCGTCTTAATCACTGCCTCCTGAACAATGTCACAAACCATCCATAGCTCTCCAGGTGCTGTCTATCAGATCTAATTCCTTGAATCTATTTGTCACTTCCACTGTATAATCATGAGGGATTTGATTTAGGTCATACCTGAATGGTCTAGTGGTCTTTCCTACTTTCTTTAATTTAAGTCTGAATTTGGCAATAAAGCGTTCATGATCTGAGCCACAGTCAGCTCCTGGTCTTATTTTTGCTGACCATAGAGAGCTTCTCCATCTTTGACTGCAAATAATATAATCAATCTGATTTCGATATTGACCATTTGGTGAAGCCCATGTGTAGAGTCATCTCTTGTGTTGTTGAAAGAGGGTGTTTGCTATGACCAGTGTGTTCTCTTGGCAAAACTCTGTTAGCCTTTGACATGCTCCATTTTGTACTCCAAGGCCAAGTTTGCCTGTTTTTCCAGGTATCTCTTCATTTCCTACTTTTGCATTCCTACTTTTGCATTCATGGCCCCTATAATGTAAAGGACATCTTTTGAGGGTGTTAGTTCTAGAAGGTCTTGTAGGTCTTCATAGAACCATTCAACTTCAGCTTCTTCAGTATTAGTGGTTGGGGTATAGACTTGGATTACCATGATATTGAATGGTTTGCCTTGGAAACAAACAGAGATCATTCTGTCGTTTTTGAGATTGCATCCAAGTACTGCAGTTTGGACTCTTCTGTTGACTATGACGGCTACTCCATTTTTCCTAAGGGATTCCTGCCCACAGTCATAGATATAATGGTCTTCTGAGTTAAATTCACCCATTCCAGTCCATTTTAGTTCAGTGATTCCTAAAATGTTGATGTTCACTCTTGCCGTGTCCTGTTTGACCATTTCCAATTTGCCTTGATTCATGGACCTAACATTTCACGTTCCTATGTAATGCTGCTCTTTATAGCATTGGACTTTACTTCCATCCACCCAGTCACATCCACAACTGGGTGTTGCTTTTGCTTTGGCCCCATCTCTTCATTCTTTCTGGAGTTATTTCTCTACTGATCTCCAGTAGCATATTGGGGACCTACCGACCTGGGTAGTTCATCTTTCACTTTCCTATCTTTTTGGCTTTTCATACTGTTCATGGGGTTCTCAAGATAAGAATACTGATGTGGTTTGCCATTCCCTTCTCTAGTGCACCACGTTTTGTCAGAACTCTCCACCATGACCTGTCCATCTTGGGTGGCCTTACATGATATGGCTCATAGTTTCATTGAGTTAGACAAGGCTGAGGTCCATGTGATTAGATTGGTTAGTTTTCTGTGATTGTGCTTTTCATTCTGACTGCCCTCTGATGGAGAAGCATAAGAGGCCTATGGAAACCTCCGGATGGGAGAGACTGACTGAGGGGGAAACTGGGTCTCGTTCTGATTGGGGTTATGCTCAGTAAATCTTTAATCCAATTTTCTGTTGATGGATGGGGCCGCGTTCCCTCCCTACTGTTGACCTGAGGCCACACTGTCTTGGAGGTGATGAAGATAACGGCGACCTCCTTCAAAAGGCCCCAGCATGTGCTGTTACACTAAGGTCCCCAGTCTGCAGCAGGCCACCGCCACCCCACACCTCCACCGGAGACCCCTGGGCACTCACGGCAAGTCTGGCTCAGTCCCTTCTGTGGCCACTGCTCCTTTCCCCTGGGTCCTGGTGCTCACAAGGTTTTGCTTGTGCCCTCCCAGAGTCTGTTCCCCAGTCCGTGTAAGTTCTGGCGGCTCTATGGTGGGTTAATGGCATCTTCCTCCAAGAGGGCTTGTGCCATACCCAGGTCTGCTGCGCCCTGAGCCCCTGCCCCTGCAGCAGTCCCTTGCTGACCCGGACCCCCACAGGACACACCCAAACACAGTTCTGGCTCAGTCCCTGCGGGGCCTCTGGGCCCTGGTGTGCACACGGTCTGTTTGAGCCTGCCGAGAGTCTCTGGCGGGTGTGGGGTTTGATTCTAAACATGATTTTACCTCTCCTACCATCTTGCTGGGGCTTCTCCTTTGCCCTTGGATGTGGGGTACCTTCCCTTGATGGGATCCGACATTCCCCTGTCAATGGTTGTTCAGCAGCGAGCTGTAATCTTTGAGTTCTCAGCGAGGAAGATGAGCGCACATCCTTCCACTCCCCTGTGACTGGCACAGGGTGGTGATTTCTTTTTCAAGAGTTGGAATGTACAGCAGTGATAGCAGGCTTCTGAGTTTTTAAGCAACTTTCTCCAATGCCTTTGATTTCTGTATTTTATTCTAGTCCCACCAGTCTTCCCACAGTTCTTTGGAAAAGCCGAACTCCCCCCTGCATAGGATCTTTGCATATGTTGCTCTTTATTCAGAATGCACCCCACTTTTCATGCCATTTGCTATACTTTCATTAATAACTTCTACTCACACCACAAATGTAAACTCATATGTGATATTTGTTTCAGCAAACCCTCCTTTACTGTCCATCACTGTATAGTCCACAGTATTAAAAATCTCTTCATAAACAGTGTTTGTCTCGGCCACACTCAGTTATTCATCAGATCATAAAGCAGGGGTGGAAACAGAATGACTAGGAGGGCCTTGAACACGTAGAATTTTATCTCTTGTTATTGATTTTCATCAGGGAGTGAGGATGTATATAACATGATCAGATTTATGTTTTAGATAAATAACACTGTTAGCAAAATAGTTGATAAAATAGCATGGATTTTAGAAACATTTGTGAGTAAAACAGTTCTGTCCAAAACATGTTGAGGCTGAATTACTGCAAAGTAGTCAACTGGAGTGTGACAATTGCATAGAGACAAGCGTAATATAACTGATAGTTAACATCACAGTGACTTCAGAACTCGATCAGAAAATGAAAATGTGAGCATTAAGACGGGGCAAGAGACTAGATAACTGACCAGTAACAGAGATAAAGACAGGAAAAAGGCTCAAAAACCTCCCAAGGGAACAATGCCAACGCTATTAAATGATGTCTAAGAGACGTCAAGACCAGAGGCAAAATGTAGCTCAAGGAGAATAATGATTTAGTGAAACAATGCAATGTAATCTCCAGATCAGGAATATATTGCTGAGAATAGTTTTCATGGAATGGTGAGAGACAGAAGGCTAACTGTGTAGAAAATAAAATTATTTTGTTGTGGGTGCCCCATGCACCAGTACAACATACAGTAGAGGTTGTGACAAAGATTCCTTGCTTGCCCAAACTTTAGCCAGGCTCCTCAACTTCTCCCTTGTCCACATATGCATTCCCTTGTAAAATTCATTTTTAGCAAGAACCCTGACAAATCAGTGTAACCAGACCCACTCCCTTCAGTTTCTACTAAAGTTCTTCATCCTCCAAGATGATGCCTGATCATCTTAACTTGTCCACAGTAAAAAGCCAGTTGGGTCATTTTAGCCAAAACCTCCATTATCACTCTCATGTTTTCTCATTAATTTTCCATCCACTGACCCCAACTCTGCTTCTTGGCTATAAACTCCCACTTGCCCTACCTCTCTTCCCTAGTGTAATATTTTATTGCACTGGTCTCTATAACTAACACAATGATCATGAATAAAGCTGCTTTACCATCTTTAACAAGTGTTATTGAATATATTTTTTAACAGTTGTCCTATGGTTATCAGAAGTCCTAATTGTCATTGTATTGATATATACCTGTGTAATAGAACAAGAATATCATGATAGAAATAGTAATATATATCACCTTATATCAGTCAGAATGCCCATCATCAAAAAGCCTACAAATAATACATGCTGGAGAGGGTGTGGAGAAAAGGGAGCCCTCCTATACTGTTGGTGGGAATATAAGTTGGTGCAGCCACTATGGAGAACAAACAGTATGGAGGTTCTCTGAAAAACAAAAATAGAATTACCACATGATCCAGCAATCCTACTGGACTTTTTCTGGGCATATATCCAGAAAACACAAAACTCTAATTCAGAAAGATACATGCAGACCAATGTTAATAGCAGTGCTATTTACAATAGCCAAGACATGGAAACAGCCCGAATACCCATCAACAGACAATGAACTTAAAGAAGACCTGGTGCAGATATAACAGATTACTCAGCCACAAAAAGTGATGAAATAATGTCACCTGTAGCAACATGAATGGAAGGAGAGAACATTATATTTAGAGAATTTAGACAGAGAAAGACAAATATCACATGATATCACTTCCATATAGAATCTAAAAAAAAAAATACAAATGGATCTACATATGAAATAGAAACACATTCAGTCATAGAGAAAAAACTTATGGTTGCCAAAGCAGAGAGGTAATGGGGGAGGGATAAATTAGGAGTATAGTGTTGACAGATAGAAAATACTATACATAAAATAGATAAACCACAAGGATTTACTATGTAGCACAGGAAACTATATTCAATATCTTATATAATGGAAAATAATCTGAAATATATATATATATATATACACATAAAGCTGAGCCATTTTATTGTAGACCTGAAACTAATACAATATTATGCTAGCAATAGTTCAATTTAAAAAAAAAAAAGAAGAAGAAGAAATATAATTTTAAAAAATGTGGAGACTTGGCCACAGAGTCTTTAAGCGAATAAGGAAGCTGAGGTCCAGGGACACGCAAGCACTAGCTTCAGGATCATTGGTTGCTCTGTCATGCAGCTTCGGTGACCATCAGGTTCCCTGGCCCCATTCATGACACAGCCCTTTAGTGACCCCATGGAACTCTGAGGGCAACACTTTGTCTTTCAGATCTCAGCAGCTTTCCTGATCTCTTAACAACCTTGATACCTGAAAGGTGACTGGATACAAAAATCAAATCATAAATAAATAGAAAATCACTTAGATTTTTTGAATATCATTACAATACTCCCCCAAATATTCTCCACATTAAATGTGCATCAATGTTGCAAATCCTATGCTATGGTGAATACCTTGTGTTATTATCAAAAAGAGATAGAGAGCATTTTTATGACTGCATATGAAAGGTTCTGTTCAAAATGGAACAATTTCATTAAGATACGTGGCTTTTCGAGACAATGTTTAAAGTCCTCTGATGATTTGACCTCCCAGTATTAGGGCCATGCATGTTACTTCTCTCACATCCACCATTTTACATAAAAATATTTGACCTCACATAAAGTAAAAGAATAACATAGACAATATTATGTTAAAAATCACATTGGGAGAGAAACAATTCCAAAATGGTGGAATAAGGATCTCCAACATTCTGATCATTCATAAGACCAAAGAGTGGCAAAAAATGTCAAAGTTAAGATTCTTTTAGAACTTTGGAAATTAAAGAAAGGTTTTAAACAATATGCTGCTGCTGCTAAGTCACTTCAGTCATGTCCGACTCTGTGCGACCCCATAGACGGCAGCACACCAGGCTCCTCCATCCCTGGGATTCTCCAGGCAGGAACACTGGGCTGGGTTGCCATTTCCTTCTCCAATGCATGCATGCATGCTAAGTCGCTTCAGTCATGACCGACTCTGTGCGACCCCATGGACAGCAGCCCACCCGGCTCCTCAGTCCACAGGACTCTCTAGGCAAGAGTACTGAGGAATGTTTATTCAAGAAAAGAGACTGAATCTCAGAACAGCAAGCTTTATGATGATGATTCCTTTCTATTTCCACCTCCATGACCACTTGGAAAACCAACAGACTCCCAATCACAGTAGTTCTGAAAACTAGCAGCCTTGGAGCAACTGGAAGAGGCAGAGCAGATTCAGACCTCTAAAGGGCTTAACTCCCAGAAAACTGTTATTTAACCTCTCTGGGTACTCCCCATTCACAAAGTTGGTTTTCATCTGACTTGACTCAGAACTTGCTCAGTGATAGCAGCAATTTCGCAGATGACATTTTGTGAAAAATGCATGCTGAAGTTTAACATTAGAATTGCCTAAATGGGGACTTCCCTGGTGGTCCAGAGACTAACATTCTGCACTCCCAATTCAGGGGCCCTGGGTTCAATCCCTGGTCAGGGGACTAAATCTCACATGCCACAGCTAGGAATGTTCACGCCACAACTAAATATCCCACATGTCGCGAGGAAGATTGAAGATACCATGTGTCACAACTAAGAGTTGGCACAGCCAAATAAATACAAAAAGAAAGAAAGAAAGAAAATAGTTGCATGGGTGATGATAAAAGCTGGGCAAACAAAAGGATGACAAAAAACATAAACAGAAAGCTATGGAATGAGATGCCCAGGTGGACTTTGAAAAGCTCTGAAAAAGTCCTGAAAATCTAGAAGGTCAGGCACTTTCATAGGACTGGATGCCTGCCCAGGGCTGTGTCATGCTTGGGAGAAGCCCCAGCTCTCACCGCTGAGTGATGGTGTGGTTCTCTGTGAACAAGAATCGAAAATCAAGGAAGAGTTTTAACCACTAGAGTGTTGAAGAGTCTTCCCAGGTGACGCAGTGGCAAAGAATCCGCTTGCCAATGCAGGATACATCAGAGACGCGGTTTCAATCTCTGGGTTGAGAAGACTCCCCTAGAGGAGGCAGGGCAATCCACTCCAGTATTCTTGCCTAGAGAATCCGGTGGACAGAGGAGCCTGGCGGGCTACAGTCCATGGGGTCATAAAGAGCTGGACATGACTGAAGTGACTTGGCACACACACAGAGCGCTGAAGATGTGCCTTAATATATGCAAAGAGGCCCTCAGCAAAGACTGGGAGGCATTTAATGAAATCTCTGTGCAACAATTTACTGACCCTAAGTTAAGTGAATAAAGACTAGTGTGGCTACACACAAAAAATAATACAAACCTTACAGGATTAATTCAAAGTCACTGAACAAAAGACAGCAGCAGCAACACCAAATTCTGGATGAAAGAAGAAAATATAATCTCTAGACTTGCCAAACTGCATTATTTAAATGTCCATTTTTCAACAAAATTATGAGACATGAAAACAAATAAGAAATACTTGCCCATAGGCTAAAACAAACACCAGGCAAAACCAGGCAGGCTGTCAACTCTTACCACTTCTATTCAGCATTACACTGAAAATTCTTGGCAGAATAATTAGATTAAATAAAAAACAACAAAAGGAATGCAACTTGAAAAGGAATATTAAAACTATCCTTACCTATAGATATGCCTATGTACAGACATAACTTTGTATGCAGAAAATGTACATGAGTCCTCAAAACAAACTATTAGAACTAATATACAAGTGGGGCAAGGTTGTAGAATATAAGATAAAATCACAAAAAATCAATTGTGTTTCTCTGCCAAGCAAGGAATGATCCAAAAAAGAAAAATTAAAGAGAAAATTAGATTTATAAGCTATCCAAAAGGAAAAAAATACTAAGGGATGCATTGAACAAGAGAAGTATAAGACTTGCAAATGAAAACAATAAGGTATTGTTGAAATAAATTTAAGAGAATGTAAATTAATGTATAGATATCCATGTCTTCTGGATGAGAAGAATTAGCATTGTGATATAAGTTCGCCAAAACAGATTCAACATATTCCTTATCGAAGTCTTGTTTGATGATCTTGCAGAGATCGTAACACATATACACATATATAACACATTCATGTGGAAATGTCATAGACACAAAATAGTAAGAACTATTTTGTAAAAGCTCTGGTTTTTCCAGTAGTCATGGCTGGATGTGAGAGTTGGACCATAATGAAAGCTGAGCACTGAAGAATTAATGCATTTGAATTATGGTGCTGGAGAAGACTCTTGAGAGTCCCTTGGACAGAAAGTAGATCAAGCCAGCCAATCCTAAAGGAAATCAACCTTGAATATTCATTGGAAGGACTGATGCTGAAGCTGAAGCTCCAAAATTTGGCTGCCTGATATGAAGAGCTGACTTATTGAAAAAGACCTTGATGCTGGGAAAGATTGAAGGTGAAAGGAGAAGGGGGCAAAAGAGGATGAGATGTTTAGATAGCATCGCTGACTCAGTGGTTATCAATTTGAGCAAACTCTGGAAGATACTGAAGGACAGGGAAGCCTAGTGTGCTTCAGTCCATGGCATCACAGAGAGTTGGACACATTTTAGGGACTGAACACTAAAACAACAATCTTAAAAAAGAAGGACAAAATCTGGATGACCCATACTTCCCAATCTAAAAACTTACAAAGCTACAGTAACAAAAGCAGTGTGGTATGGCATAGGACTAAATATATAGGCTAATAAAATATAATTGAGAGGCTAACAAAAAATAATCTCAAGTTTGTGACAAATGATTTCAGTAAGTTTACCAAGGCAAATGTCTTTTTTAGAAATGGTATTGAGACAGCTGGATAGCTTTGTGTAACAAATAAAACTATACTTCTACATTATTTCATATGCAAGAATGAATCAACATGATTCATAGACATAAAAGTAAGTGCAAAACTAAAAACATTTAAAAAAATATGACATTGGATTAAGCTATGGGCAAAGTATGCGCTCTTAAGCCCATAGCTCTTTAACATTTTCATATTTCATTAATGTGTGGAAAAAACAGAATAGAGTTTTAAAAATATTCCTTAGAGGTTTTAATCAACACCCATATCATGCAGATAAATTGGATTTTATTAAAACTTAAAAAGCTTTGTAATATTCCATCTAAGAAGTCAAATCAAAAAGTCAATCTACAGAAAGGGAGAAAATGCTTGCAAATTATACAGCTAGTAAGGGATAGCATCTAGACTAAAGAGATTTCACAAATATTTGAATTATTATATGGGCAAAATACTTGAGATACTTTTCCAAAGAAGATATACAAATGATCAATGATCCCAAGAAAATGCTTAATATCATTAGTCATTAGGAAAATGCAAATCTTAAGTCACAATATGGTATTTCTTCACACTCACCAAATACAAGATAAACAATGCCATGTCACATTGAAGATGTGGAAAAATTGAATCCTTATACATTCTTGTTGGAATTGCAAAATTGTGCAGCCACTTTGGAAAAGTTTGGCAATTTCTGCAGATGTGAAACATAGAGTTACCGAGGTAGGTAGGTTAGTCACTAAGTCATGTCCAACTCTTAGGATCCCATGGACTATAGCCCACCAGGCTCTTCTGTCCATGGGATTTCCCAGGCAAGAATATTGGGGTGGGGTTGTCACTTCCTTCTCCAGGGGACCTTCCCTACCCAGGGGTCTAACTGGGTCTCCTGCATTACAAGCAGGCTCTTTACCAACTGAGCCACCAGGGAAGCCCAATAGAGTTACCAAATGACCCAGCGACTTTCTGTAGATGTGCACCTGTGAGAACTGAAAGTGTATGTCTACACAAAGCATGATGCACAAATATTCATAGTAGCATTACCCACAGTAGTCAAAGGTGGAAACGACCCAAATATCCACCAACTAATGAGTGAACAAAAAATGTGTTCTATTCATACAATGTAATATCATTTGTCTTTAAAAAGAAATTAAAAATGACACGTGACAACATAGATGAACTTTGAAAACATTTTGCGAAAAGAAAGAAGTCACATACAAAGCAACAGGTATTGTATTATTCCATTTACATTAAATGGCCAGCTTTGGTAAATGCATAAAGACAAAGTAGGTTAGTGGTTTTGAAGGGATGGGTTGGAAGGGGCAAATTAGAATTGATTTCTGATGTGTAAAGAGTATTTTTTTGTGTGATGAGGACATTCTTAGATAAAGGTGATGGTTGCACAATTCTATAAATATACTGAAAACATTGAATTGTGCACTTTACAGGGGGAATTTCATAGCATATGAATTACATTTTAATAAAGCTGTTAATGGGGGGAAATGAAGGAGAAAGAGAAATTCTCTGCATCAGGAAAGGAGATGCAGGCGTTGGGCCTCGCGATGTCCTGATCTGACACAGTGAACTGAGACTGATGTAGTGGTAGGCGCATCCTTCAGGAGTATCACCTCAGATCTATTCCACATCAGGAGTTACCACAGCCATCACTAGGCTTAAAAATAGATACGGATCAATGAAATATCTATATCCTCACTCTTCAGATTTTTCTAGATTATAAATTTTTGCAATGACCCACGTGGCCCGCTTTTCATTTTGTTCTCTCACGTTGCTCCCTGAGGCATATCTGGGATCTGTAAACACAAACACCGAACATAAAGCTTGTGCTTGAGCATGTTCTTGAGATTACACTTTTACATTAATTGAAAATTCAGCATAAATCTCTACTTTGTCACACTTCAAGATTATTATATCTTATTCCTTTTAAACCCAATTGTTTTTTCACTTAGAAATTTAAATTATTTTTAAAGTTTCTGTCTTCACCTTTAAGTGAGAGAGACACTCCACATAGATTATTTCAAATACTTTTTAAAATATTCTGTAATGAGTACATTTTTACATGTCAATTAAAATATTGTGATAAGAAAACCAACTATGTTAATGAAATATGAAATGATAAATATCTAATTATTTTTGAAGAAAATATCCATTAGAAGCTTTTGATATTTCATTAATGTGTGGAAGAGACAGAATAGAGTTTTAAAAATATTCCTCAGAGGTTTAAATCAACTGTCTTTATTCTCTTAGAGCTGTAAGTCATTTCTAATTTGCTAGTACCTGGTCTTTAGCAGATGAAGCAGGGGAAGGAGACAGAAGGCATTCATTGGAGCGCTGAGGACAAGTAAGAAGAGCATGTTATCTTCAGATAACTTGATTGGTTTAAGATCACTGAAACCCAGTGCATATAAGGGACAAAGCAACAAGAACCTTTTCATTTATCTCATTTAATCCTCTAAAACAGATCTGGAAAGTTAATACTATACACAAGAGGAAATCACTCAGCTTCTGTAGGTGTCTTGCATCAACCCACCAAGTACTGAAAAAGCAGAGCTGAGCCTCAAACTCATTTATGTAATTCTATAAATGTTTGCCTTTATCATAACTGCCTTCCTTAAAGTTTCAGCAGTGGAGAAAATGTTGTGGGGTCGAGTGAGGTGGAAAATGAATAAGGACTTGAAAAAAGAAGGAACATTGAAGGGATATGCATCCCATTTATCCCCAATAATTATGCCCAAGCCCACTGAGCTTGGCTCACAAAACCCATTCCTGTGAAACCTTACTGAGCTAACAGTGAAATTCCAGGTTATGCGTCTGTAAACATGGACAATCCCAGCAAATGAATTCCTTAGTCAAGATGGTTCCCGGCAACAACTGATGATATAATATGCTACCTACCTATTTGATGGATAATCAAACTCTATTGCCAACCAGGACTGAGATGGATATTTCATGCACATGTAGCCCCAGAATTTCAAATTGAGTCATCACTTCAGTAATAGTGTTTCTATCAAGAGTGTGGCAGTGGGAGAGAAGAATGTCAAAGTGTGAACATGATACAGTTTCCTTCACTGACCAGCCTTTCAAAATTGAAATGAACATTTCCTCAATATATGTTGCGTATTCAGCTATGAATTGGATTATTTTTTAAATAGATACATTAAGGGTCCAGCTCACCCCTATGAACCATTTATAATATAACCAGTTAGCATAATTCAGTATATATATATACAATAACAGACCAATTCCAAGTAAGTAAATAAGGAAGTCATGAAGTTCTA
The DNA here is from genome assembly GCF_019320065.1 of Cervus canadensis. NCBI lineage: Eukaryota > Metazoa > Chordata > Mammalia > Artiodactyla > Cervidae > Cervus > Cervus canadensis. The sequence goes on along the minus strand of NC_057400.1, from coordinate 764,653 downwards.
AGGAGAGTGGGAAAGGGATTTATCATTTAATCATAGGATTTCAAACACATTAATTAGCATCTGTCTCAGTTTTCTTATCTATAAAATGGTGATTTATTTTATGGGCTATATTGTTATTATGATAAATAACATACATGGAAATGCCTTACACAGTTCTTGACAAACATTCAATGTTCAATAAAAGCCAATTATTATTTAGTAATTAACAAATTGCAATTACAGCTAAATCATTTATGATCTGAAACATGTCACTCATCTTTGGTTAGAATCTAGTCAACATAATTGTGGGAATAAATCTAAGCAAGGAATCTTAAAGATTCCTTCCAGGTAGAAATCTTCTAGCCCCGGTTAGAACAATCCAAAAGATCATGTAATATCCAATTTGTCAAACATCTGCCCTTGTATGCTGATAAATGTAACTTAAGCTAGGACACAAATTACCTTGACACCCTAGCATAGAGATTGGAAATGCTGTTTTCATGTATTTGCTAATAGCTGTCCCACTCAGTAGTGCCCATGTGACCTTTAAATATCACAGAAACCAAGTGGCAAAGGAGAATAACAGTGGCATTTTAATTGATTGGTAAATTATTGAGCAGCATTAGCTAATACACCATAACACCTTTTCTCTCTCTCTGTCCCAGTCTATCTCACTGGAACAAATCATTCTGCTCTCTGGAGGGGTCCTGTTTTTCTTACATGTGGATCTATGATCCATTTGACCCTTTCTTCTGTGGTATAACATATATGTCATTAAAAAATATATGTAAATAAATGTGAGGGAAAACAGCTATATGAAAATTTGAAAATTGTATGCTAAAAAGCAAATGTCATTGTGGACTACATTTCACTCCAGTTCTAACCATTCAGAGTAAAATATAAACAGAGAGCACTTTGAATTTATCCTTGCTATTGTTTAATATAACTTTTTTAATGAATTTAGCAATGAATTTAAAGTTACTTTGAGCATGAGTCTCTGAGGTTTCTAAATTTCTGACTCTGATAGGAATTACCAAACTTTGATACTAACATCAAAGGAGTGACTAAATGATTTTTATCCCATAATATGCCATTACCACTTCTGGAATCATTTCATTTATAAAAATCCAAATACAATCTTCCCAACCCATGCTGAGTTCACTGCTTCTTGGGAAGAGAATGTTCAACACTCCAGATATCAAGACTAAAGACTCTTTAGAGTGGTTTTGTATTTTCTAACCATTTCCTCCCAATTAGATCTCAATTTTCAGAAAAGCCTTACAGGCCTCCAACACTTAAGCAGGGGACACAGATGCATCAGGGGCAGCCTGTGTGACCATGAGATGGACTCTCTGAATCACAATCTCTTCATTTGTAAAGTTCCATGAGTAAGGAAGAAATAAGAAACCTTGATGTTCCCTATTCGAGGTATTCTGAGCGGCACAGAACTGTGCAGACCAGAGCTCTTCAGGGAAAGCCTTGTTGCCCCAGCTACTGAGAGTGTGGTCAGAAGACAGTTCCCTGCCCCTGTGGGGTTTGCCTCAGCTGCAAAGAATTGCCTGGCAAAGGACACATCTGTCCAAGAGCAGCCCGTATTTAATGACTAACGGCCAATCAATTTTAATCCAAAGCAATAAAGCTCTGATTATCCTTTCAGATTTCCTTGTGCCCAATCTTAGCTGCTCACCTCTCTTCCACTGATGTAATCCCTGAATTGCACCCTGCCTTAGTGCCAGAGAACAAAACCTGCAACAGAGCTTGATGCATGCCTGCATAGAAGCTTCAGTCATGTCCGAGTACCTGTGACCCCACGGACTGCAGCCCGCCAGGCTCCTCTGTCCATGGGATTCTCCAGGCAAGAATACTGGAGTGGGTTACCGTTTCTTCCTCCAGGGGAGAATTTTAATATGCTGTCTAGGTTTGTCATAACTTCCCCCCACCACACTCCCACCCCAAGGAGCAAGTGTCTTTTAATTTCATGGCTGCAGTCACCATCTGCAGTGATTTTGGAGCCCAAGAAAATAAAGTCTGTCACTGTTTACATTGTTTCCCCATCTATTTGCCATGAAGTGATGGAACTGGATGCCATGAGCTTTGTCTTTTGAGTGTTGAGTTTTAAGACACTTTTTCACTCTCCTTTTTTCACTTTCATCAAGAGGCTCTTTAGTTCCTCTTTGTTTTCTGCCATAGGCTACATAGGCTACCATGGGGTCACAAAGAGTCTGAAATGACTGAAGAGACAGCACTGGGGAAGTCCTGAACTTGATGCATACTAATCTTATCCTTCAATCTTTATCTCTTCCCCCAAGGATAGAAAACCCAACCATCTTGGTTCTCTGATCATCTCTCTTTCTGTATTATCCACTGTTGCTCCTCTGATAAGATCCTTTATGCTAATGTCACTTCAAAACTCCCTGGCCTTTTTGTTCTCCATTCCCCAAACACTCACTCCAACATATATACCAACATTATCACCAACAACATAAGCATGGAATAACTTAAGTCACCTCCAACAGTATCTCATATTTTTTTGCTCTATGAGACATGTTTTTCTCTCTCAAAATGCCAGAATATAGCTGAGAATAGGAAAGACTAGAGATCTCTTAAGGAAATTAGAGATACCAAGGGAACATTTCATGTAAAGATGGGCTCAATAAAGGACAGAAATGGTATGGACCTAACAAAAGCAGAAGATATTAAGAAGAGGTGGCAGGAATACACAGAAAAACTGTACAAAAAAAAAAAAAAAACAACAACTTCATGACCCAGATAATCACGATGGTGTGATCACTCACCTAGAGCCAGACATCCTGGAATGTGAAGTCAAGTGGGCCTTAGGAACCATCACTATGAACAAAGTTAGTGGAGGTGATGGAATTTCAGTTGAGCTATTCCAAATCCTAAAAGATGATGCTGTGAAAGTGCTGCACTCCATACAGGAGCAAATTTGGAAAACTCAGTAGTGGCCACAAGACTGGAAAAGTCAGTTTTCATTCCAATCCCTAAGAAAGGCAATGCCAAAGGATGCTCAAACTACCTCACAATTGCACTCATCTCGCACACTAGTAAAGTAATGCTTAAAATTCTCCAAGCCAGGCTTCAGCAATACCTGAACTGTGAACTTCCAGGTGCTCAAGCTGGTTTAGAAAAGGCAGAGGAACCAGAGATCAAATTGCCAACATCCACTGGATCATCAAAAAAACAAGAGAATTCAGAAAAAAAAATCTATTTCTGCTTTATTGACTATGCCAAAGTCTTTGACTGTGTGCATCACAATAAACTGTGGAAAATTCTGAAGGAGATGGGCATACCAGACCACCAGACCTGCCTCTGGAGAAACCTGTGTGCAGGTCAGGAAGCAAAAGATAGAACTGGACATGGAACAGCAGACTGGTTCCAAACAGGAAAAGGAGTACATCAAGTCTGTATATTGTCACTCCGATTATTTAACTTATATTCAGAGTACATCATGAGAAATGCTGGACTTGAGGAAGAACAAGCTGGAATCAAGATTGCCAGGAGAAGTATCAATAACCTCAGATATGCAGCTGACATCACTCTTATGGCAGAAGGTGAAGAAGAACTAAAGAACCTCGATGAAAATGAAAGAGGAGAGTGAAAAAGTTGGCTTAAAGCTCAATATTCAGAAACCTAAGATCATGACATCTGATCCCATCACTTCATGGCAAATAGAGAGGGAAACAGTGGAAACAGTGGCTAACTTTTTTTTTTTTTTTTTTTTGGCTCCAAAATCACTGCAGATGGTGATTGCAGCCATGAAATTAAAAGACGCTTACTCCTTGGAAGGAAAGTTATAGCAACATAGACAACATATTAAAAAGGAGAGACATTACTTTGTCAAAAAAGGTCCTTCTAGTCAAGGCTATGGTTTCTTCCAGTGGTCATGTATGGATGTGAGTGTTGGACTATGAAGAAAGCTGAGCACCGAAGAATTGATGCTTTTGAACTGTGGTGTTGGAGAAGACTCTTGAGAGTCCCTTGGACTGCAAGGAGATCCAACCAGTCCATCCTAAAGGACATCAGTCCTGGGTGTTCATTGAAAGGACTGATGTTAAAGCTGAAACTCCAATACTTTGGCCACATCATGTGAAGAGTTGACTCATTTGAAAAGCCCCTGATGCTTGCAAAGATTGAGGGCAGGAGGAGAAGTGGACGACAGAAGATGAGATTGTTGGATGGTATCACTGACTCAATGGACATGAGCTTGGGTGAACTCCAGGAGTTGGTGATGGACAGGGAGGCCTGGCGTGGTGTGGTTCATGGGGTCACAATATTCGGACACGACTGAGCAACTGAACTGAACTGAATATCCCATTGCTTATATGTACCATATTTTATTTATCCATTCCTGTTGGTAGACATTTAGGTTGCTTCCACAAACAAACAATAATAATGCCATCTGCAGCAACATGTGTACCTAGAGGTTGTCATACTGAGTGAAGTAAGTCAGAGAAAGACAAATATTCTATAATATCACTTACTTGTGGAATCTTTAAAAAAAAAAAACTACAAACAAACTTATCTGTGAAACAGAAATACAGTTACCGATGTAGAAAATAAATTTCCAGGGAGTAGGGAGTGAGGAGTAAATTGGGACATAGGGATTGACACATAGAGACTACTGTACATAAAGTAGGTAACAGATAAGGACCTACTAAACAGCACAGGGAATTCTGCTCAATGCTCTTCAATGGCCCGTATGGGAAAACGATCTAAGAAAACAGTTGATATATGTGTAACTGTTTCATTTGCTCTATACCTGATGTAGAAACTAACACAATGTCATAAATCAACTATAAAAGAAAAAAGTGAAAATGTTACTGGCTCAGTCATGTCTGACTTTGTAACCCCAAGGACTGTAGCCTGTCAGGCTCCTCTGTCCACAGAATTCCCCAGGCAAGTATACTACAGTGGGTTGTTATTGCCTTCTCCAAGGGATGTTCCTGACCCAGGGGTTGAACCCAGTTCTCCCACATTGCAGGCAAATTCTTTACCATCGAGACACCAGAGAAGCCCTACACCAACATATATATTTTAATTCTATAATAATTCTTTTCTCCTTGCATGTTTAGCTTTCTCAATATTCCTGAGACAACTTCTTGGGTCCCTTAATTTGTGTTTAATGTGGCACTCTGGCTTCCTCATCAATGCAACCATTGAGCTATGATGTACAGTCTTAGATTTATTTGCCGCTAGTCTGAGAACATATAATGGTGATGGAGCACAGTGAAGAGCACACACATCTCCGTAGCTGTGATTCTTGGGTTTGCTAAGCATCAGAATCACTTGTGTGAAGACTGTGTGAATGAGCGAGTGAACTCATGAGCGGATGAAATGATGCTTTTTCAGTGTCTCAGGTTAGTCGTATTTCTAGATTCCCCTAGTGATTCAGGAGCGGAAATGCTTTGACATGACACCAAACCGAGATGAGTTGGACTAGTTTTCTGTATATCTGTCTAATAATCTTGCAATCCATGTCCCAAGAAAGGAGGAAGACAGGGACCTTGGCAAGGACTCCTGCAAGGTGTTCAAAAATATGTCTTCACGATTAAAACTACTGTCCACTCAGATATACTTATGGTTACAGTGTGTGTATAACCTTCTCCCTGGATGGATACTAAAATTAGCTCATTTAAAGAATCATTCAAATTTCAATTGCTATACAACTTCAATATGAAGGTGCACTTGGGATTGAGACAGTATTGGGGCATGACACACAAGAGATGACTTGTATGGGTACATTCAGAGGATGAGCATATGATCATAAGTGGGTCATAAAGCGAAGAAGGGGAGAACATCAATACAGGGGGTTAGAGATGACAATTCAGGAACAGAAGTGGAATAAGGAAAAAGTAGTCTCTCCAAAGTCAGGTGATGGAGTTTTTGGGCTCATTATGCTCATCTTAAAATGAGGACGATAATACTTAATTCATAGTAATATAATGAAGATTTTGTATCCTCTGTGGTGAAGGTTGGAAATATGTTGGGAATGTGGGCACAGGCAATATGACCATCACTGAATGCCTTCTATCTGTCTAATGACAGATGGTAGAAGATTACTTCCTTCCCAGTCCTGCTTAAGAACAGTTCTGCTCTATGATCACTCATGTTTACATAAGTGTTCCTGGCCTTGATAAGTTTAAACTTTTGCAGTCCAGGCATCATCAACAAAATGCCCATTCTAAGATGTGCAGGGGCCAGGGGGAAAGGAATGACCTTCCCCAATCACAATCACTCACATTTAATAAATGGTATTTTCCCCTTGAAAACAGACCAACTTATGTGTCTTGAATCTTTGTGGTTTCCCTCAGTTATTGATCTCTGGGTAAAAACAGAATGATAGCCACAACCCAAAGGACAAAACCTCTAGAAAGATAAGGCTTCTCTCTTACTTCACTGCTGACCCTTCACATTGTAAGAGGTCTGGGTTCCCCTAATTTCCATGGGCTACACATGGAGGATAAGAAATAGTTCCAATGCATCTTAACAAACACACATGGAAGAAATGTAAGTGCTATCCTGCTATATGCCACAGGTACCAGGGTCAGCCAGAGGACAAAATAAGTAAAAGAATAATAACAAAAATCTCATTTAACACTTGCTTCTTTTTAGACACATCAACAAATTAGAATGATGATGGAAGATGAACAGCTCGGTAATCCATAGGTTGTAGATGAGCCTGTCTACTTTTCCTTAGCAGTTGACTCACAGGCCAGCAATCAAGATGGCAGCAGATTTTGTTCCCCTTCCAGACGTACAGCACAGGGGTTTGGAGAGGGAAAGAGAATGTGTGGGAAGGATTTGAAATGAGCCTTGAGTAATTAGTAAAATTTCCAGGTTCACAGCAACTAAATTCTGGCCCACTGTGATGTCAGAGGCAACTGACCCTAAACATTCATGAAGTTCAAGATGCCGGTTCTGACAATGGGATACAGAGAAGTAATGCAATGGTTTCATTAAGATGGGGACTCTAGAGTCAGCCTGCCCAGGACAAGCGCATCGGAAGGCTTTGGCCGTCACCTCCTGCCCTTGGTTTGCTTCATTGACACTGGTTTCATGAAGACAGGGATACTTGCCCACAGGATTGTTGTAAGGATACAACAATAAGTCAATACAAATTAGACTGATAAGTTAATACAAATTAGAGGTTTAGAACAATGTTTCAATTACTCCCCAATAAGTGGTAGCAATTAGAAACATTAATGAGAAGAAAGACAGAGTCATTCTACTCCTTCTAACCTTCAACAGAACTCCAGATACTGCCTTCTGCTGCCCTGATGTCAACCCTTGCAATCATCAATGACCTTGCATTATATGCTGCTGTACCTGGCTCCACATCCTGCTTCATCATGCTCCTCTGCACTTCATCTTGGAACTGTCCTCCCAAACTCACAGGTGAGCTTCTAGACCTCAGTCTGCTCAGATGCAGCATTTTCAGGTTTTAATTCTGAAAATGCCTTGCTTCCTGTCTATGAAATCAGACACATCCTTTAATATAATTTGGCCTCAATCATCTACCTATTATTAAAAAAAAAAACTAAGAATACATTATCTCTGAAGTCATTTTCCGCTTTAATCTCACGTGATTTTAAGACTGCATCCTGTGATTTATTTAAAAAAATAATAATAATCCAGTTACACCTTATGAATCTAACACAGATACAAAAGATGGTCCCCAAGATGGATGTGGAGTTCAGTATTATCAAGATCAAGAACTCCGGACCCAGGTCATAATGTAAGAGGTGTTTATCCCTGGTAGACTGAAGTATTGCTAATAGGGATAAACTTTACTCATCGTCAAAAGAAAGTCAAGGATATACTGAGGAAAGTGGCCAAAGAGGGCATGACCCGATCCTCTTTTTGGAGGGTAAAAGTTAATGACGAAGTTAAGATAGTCAACAACAGAAGAAATAACTTAGAAGCAAGTGCTCTAAGAAAAGCCTGAGGTCAGGCAAAGAGGGAAAAATAAAAACAGAAAAACTAAACACCTCTGGGAACTCTCTATGGTAGTAGTTTTTCTTTGGCAGAGATTATATTTTCAGAGGACTGAAAGGAGATGGACAATGCCCCTTCCTTTTAGAGGCCAAACAAGAGTATAATTCACTGTGACATGAAAGAAGGAAATAATTCAATATCTCCTTCTGGGTTTGAGCAGCACCAAAGTGTGTGTGTGTGTGTGTGTGTGTGTGTGCGCACAAACTCCTAAACTCGAGTCAAATGAGATGTGAAAAATATCCAAGACAAACACCATTTGGAAATCATTAAAGAATTAAGCCCGAATCAGGAATCCTGAGGTATTGCTATTTCTCTTTCCTCTTAGCCTCCATATGTTCATTCTGAAGATCTCCACAGTGTTTGATCCTTTAATTTTCTTCCCTATGTATAAGATAATTTGTTTCCAGTTGAAGTAACATCTGTTTCTGTAGATAATTATTAGATGCTGATCAATTTAATAAAGCTACAGGCCTTTCCTGACCTCTTTATACATAATCAATGAATTTAGATACAAAATGTGAAAATTTTGCACTTTAAAAAATGATCTAAATATTTCATTAAAAGACATTTTGTAATTACGTGGTGCTGGCAATCAGAGGGGTATGGAAACCTGGCACTATGAAAACAAAGGTTATTCAGTCTTTACAGAGCAGCAAGAGAGGCCAGGGAAGTGGTGATTCTCCCCTTTGCCCTTGAATGACAGTTTCTGCTCCTTAGTACCAGACATGCTTATATTTTATACCTAGAGTATTCTGCATATATTTTGCACACAATCTTTCCAGTCATTCTGGGAATAATATAATAATATAAATAATTATTAATATTAGCTATTTTACAGATGGCTAAAAAAGCTGAGAAACCCATGGGGTCTCCACAGGTAGAATGAGAATTCAAACTTCAGCCTTCCAACTTTGGAGTCCAGCCTTTATCTTAAACCTCCTCTTTTTCCTCTTCATTGCACCCCTAATTGGATACATGCTTCCAGGGCTATTAACTCTGTACCCTGCTTCCTGTTTGTTCATTGACTTGTGATAGTTTAGGGCGAAATCAAGCAACTTTGATTACCATAGATTTAAAAACACATCATACAAAGCCCAGAATTCTTTGTTTCTGGAATTTGGGCAATTAGTAGATAGACCATCTTCACTATGAATAGTGGGGGTAAATTTTCAATTTGTTAGGTCAGTGAAAGAATGAATCAGAAATGAAGTTAAACAGTGCAGATAAAACTTGCATCATGATGACCTTCTAGTCATAGAAATATGTTGTTGTTGTTTAGTCTCTAAGTCTTGTCCAACTCTTTTGTGACCCCATGGACTGTACCTCGCCAGGCTCCTCTGTCCATGGATTTCCCAGGCAAGAATACTGGAGTGAGTTGCCATTTTCTTCTCTAGGGAATCTTCCCGACCCAGGGATCCAACTCACGTCTCTCGCACTGCAAGTGGATTCTTCACTGCTGAGCCACTGGGAAGCCCATCATAGATAATATGCAGATTCTGTTTTTAAAGCCAAAATGCAGTTTATGCCTTTCAACTTAACCTGTGTGCTATACAAACATGAGAATATAAATTAGCAAAAGAGCTTATTTACACTTTTGCTGTCAAATCTAATCATTTTTGTTTCATTTAAGACATTCATTTTGCTATTCATAAAGGCAACAAAAATAAAGGCAGCCATGAAGTATAATTGACAAGGCAGTAGCCACCTGGATGTGAACCTTGTTACAGTCCTTCCAGACTCAGTCTTTGTTCTTTGCCTCAGGTTTTCCTCCAGCACATGCAGATGAGAGTTCTATCTTGTCTCTCCCAGAGCTATTTTGAGGATCAATGAGAGAGTGTAAAGTGCAGACACTCTGAGAAGTTTGTAGAGCCAGATCAATCTATAGTACTCTTTGGTAATAAATGACTGCGTTAGTTTCCATGTAACGTTATATTTCCATCTCATGGGTGTCATTACTTTCATGTGCTCATTCCAAAATGAACTGATCATGATTTTCTCGAAGTTCAGTGCAGACAACATAATACTTTTATTCATAAATTATTTATTTCAAAATGGAAATGAAGCACTTATTCTTGAATTTTCTAGTTGCTCTTCCCTGCTTTTGTCACATGCCACATCTTGGGGAGGCAAGAGGACTGAGCCTGACCACAGTGCAGTGTTAAACTCCTTTAATTAGGAGGAGGAGCCAAGATGGCGGAGGAGTAGGACGGGGAGACCACTTTCTCTCCTACAAATTCATCAAAAGACTATCTGAACGCAGAGCAAACTTCACAAAACAACTTCTGATCGCTAGCTGAGGTCATCAGGGGCCCAGAAAAGCAGCCCATTGTCTTCAAAAGGAGGTAGGACAAAATATAAAAGATAAAAAGTGAGACAAAAGAGCTAAGGAAGGAGATCCGTCCTGGGAAGGGAATCTTCAGAGGACGTTTCCAGACTCCAGGAAACCCTCGCACTGGCGGGCCTGGGGGAAGTGTTTGAACCAAGGAGGGCAACCTGACTGGGAGGGAAACAATAAATAAAACCCACAGATTACGTGCCTAAAAGCAACTCTCAGCAGAAAAGTGCCCCAGACACCCGCATCCGCCACCAGCAAGTGGGGGCGGCACGGAGAGGAGCGGGCGGCATTGCTTGGGGTAGGGTCGGGCCTGAGTGCCCTGAGGACAATCGGAGGGAGCTTTTGTGAGATGCCGGCTTGAACTGTGGGAGAGCAGGGAAGAGAGAGAAAATTGACCGGCCCGAACACGCTGCCGGCCGTTCGCGGAACAGGGGGACCGAGAGGGTCCAGAGAAGAGCTCGCAGACTACGGGCCAGCCCAGCCCCGCCAGAGGCGGGAGCAGGTCGCGGGGAGACACAGGGCGCAGGCACCCGACCGGCGCGGGCGGGGACTGGGGCTGAGGACGCGGAGGGCAGAAGGCACACGCACCCGACTGGCGCCTGCGGAAACCGAGATTGGGACCGTGGAAGGGAGCGGGTGTGCCGCACCTGGGCAGAGTGCTCCTGTCAAGCTCCTGGCTGCCTGGACCGCTCTGACGGGGAAGGCACAAGAGCAGACGCAGACTTTTGTTCCGCGCTTTTGTGGAACACCCGAGGGCTGGAGCTGCGCGCAGCGGGCGGCAGGCTCTATATGGAGCAGCCGGGAGCCTGAGCAGCGCAGACCAAGAAAGCAGCGCCAGCTCCTCCCTGCAGCGTCAGCCCCTCCCAGCAGCGCCAGCCCCTCCCCGCAGCGCCAGCCCCTCCCCGCAGCTCCAGCCCGTCCCCGCGGCGCAAGTCCGTCCTCGCAGCGCCAGCCCCTCCCCGCAGTGTCAGCCCCTCCCAGCAGCGCGACGGAACTAGCTACCTGAATAAGAGTCCACCTCCGCCGGCCTGTGTCAGGGCGGAAATGAGGCTCTGACGAGACCGGCAAACAGAAGCCAAATAAACAAAGGGAACCGCTTCAAAAGGGACTGGTGCAACAGATTAAAATCCCTGTAGAAAACACCGATTACACCGGAAGAGGCCCGTAGATATCGAGACGTGTAAGCTGGAACGAGGAGATATCTGAAACTGAGCCGAACCCACACTGACCGCAACAGCTCCAGAGAAATTCCTAGATATATTTTTACTTTTTTTTTTTTAAATAAGAAAAGAAAAAGAAAAAAAAAATTTTTTTATTTTTTATTTTTTCTCTTTTATTTTCCTTTAAAATTCCCTATTACTCCCCCCATTACTCCTTAACTTTCATTTTCATAGATTTTTACGATTTTTTTAATTAGGGAAAATTCTGTTTTCTTTTATTTTTCTTTTTTTCTCCTTTTTCTCTTCTATTTTCTATTTTTTCTTTTTCTCTTATTTCTTTTAAAGTCCTCTAGTACTCCTCTACTACTCCTTAATTTTCATTTTCAATACACTATAACCTTACCAAAAAAAAAAAAAAGAAGAGAAGCCCTATTTTTTAAACTGAACTTCATATATATTTTTAAATTTGTGTGTGTGTGTGTTTTGGTTTTTGTTTTTAATATAGTATTTTTAAGAGTCTAATCTCTACTCTAGATTTTTAATTTTTGTTTTTCAATATATGATATAAATTGTGAACATTTAAGAATCCAATATTCAGTTCCCATTTTTATTCAGGAGTGTGTTGATTATTCTCTCCCAATCTTGACTCTCTGTTTTCTACCTCAGAATACCTCTATTTCCTCCTTTCCCCTTCTCTTCCCAATCCAATTCTGTGAATCTTTGTGGATGTCTGGGCTATGGAGAACACTCTGGGAACAGACAACTGCGTAGATCTGTCTCTCTCCTCTTGAGTCCCCCTTTTTCTCCTCCTGCTCAACACTATCTCTCTCCTCCCTCTCCTCTTCTTCATGTAACTCTGTGAACCTCTCTGGGTGTCCCTAACAGGGGAGAATCTTTTCGCCATTAACCTAGAAGTTTTATTATCAGTGCTGTATAGTTGGAGAAGTCCTGAGACTACAGGAAGAATAAAACTACAATCCAGAGGCAGGAGACTTAAGCCCAAAACCTGAGAACGCCAGAAAACTCCTGATTACATGGAACTTTAAGTAATAAGTGACTGTCCAAAAGCCTCCATACCTACACTGAAACCAACCACCACCCAAGAGCCAATAAGTTTTAGAGCAAGACATACCAAGCAAATTCTCCAGCAACACAGGAACATAGCCCTAAACGTCAACATACAGGCTGCCCAAGGTAACACCTAACACATAGACCCGTCTCAAAACTCATTACTGAGCACTCCATTGCTCTCCAGTGAGAAGAAATCAAGTTCCACGCACCAGAACACCGACGCAAACTTTCCTAACCAGGAAACCTTGACAAGCCAATCGTCTAACCCCACCAACAGGGTAAAACCTCCACAATAAAAAGGAACCACAGACCTCCAGAATACAAAAAGCCCACTCCAGACACAGCAATCTAAACAAGATGAAAAGGCAGAGAAATACCCAACAGGTAAAGGAACATGAAAAATGCCCACCAAGTCAAACAAAAGAGGAGGAGATAGGGAATCTACCTGAAAAAAAAATTTAGAATAATGATAATAAAAATGATCCAAAATCTTGAAAACAAAATGGAGTTACAGATAAATAGCCTGGAGACAAAGATTGAAAAGATGCAAGAAATGTTTAATAAAGACCTAGAAGAAATAAAAAAGAGTCAATTAAAAATGAATAATGCAATGAATGAGATCAAAAACACTCTGGAGGGAACCAAGAGTAGAATAACGGAGACAGAAGATAGGGTAAGTGAGGTAGACGATAAAATGGTGGAAATAAATAAAGCAGAGAGGAAAAAAGAAAAAAGGATCAAAAGAAATGAGGACAACCTCAGGGACCTCTGGGACAATGTTAAATGCCCCAACATTCGAATCATAGGAATCCCAGAAGAAGAAGACAAAAAGAAAGGCCATGAGAAAATACTCGAGGAGATAATAGCTGAAAACTTCCCCAAAATGGGGAAGGAAATAGCCACCCAAGTCCAAGAAACCCAGAGAGTCCCAAACAGGATAAACCCAAGGTGAAACACCCCAAGACACATATTAATCAAATTAACAAAGATCAAACACAAAGAACAAATATTAAAAGCAGCAAGGGAGAAACAACAAATAACACACAAAGGGATTCCCATAAGGATAACAGCTGATCTATCAATAGAAACCTCCAGGCCAGAACGGGAAATGCAGGACATTACTGAAAGTAATGAAAAAGAATAAACCTACCAACCTAGATTACTGTACCCAGCAAGGATCTCATTCAGATATGAAGGAGAACTCAACAGCTTTACAGACAAGCAAAAGCTGAGAGAATTCTAGCACCACCCAAACCAGCTCTCAACAAATGCTACAAGGATTCTTCCTAGATAGGAAATGCAGAAAGGTTGTATAAACGTGAACCCAAAACAACAAGTAAATGGCAACGGGACCACACCTATCAATAATTACCTTAAATGTAAATGGGTTGAATGCCCCAACCAAAAGACAAAGATTGGCTGAATGGATACAAAAACAAGACCCCTATATATGCTGTCTACAAGAGACCCACTTCAAAACAAGGGACACATACAGACTAAAAGTGAAGGGCTGGAAAAAAAATATTTCACGCAAACGGAGACCAAAAGAAAGCAGGAGTCGCAATACTCATATCAGGTAAAATAGACTTTCAAATAAAGGATGTGAAAAGAGACAAAGAAGGACACTACATAATGATCAAAGGATCAATCCAAGAAGAAGATATAACAATTATAAATATATATGCACCCAACATAGGAGCACCGCAATATGTACGGCAAACACTAACGAGTATGAAAGAGGAAATTAATAGTAACACAATAATAGTGGGAGACTTTAATACCCCACTCACAACTATGGATAGATCAACTAAACAGAAAATTAACAAGGAAACACAAACTTTAAATGACACAATGGACCAGCTAGACCTAATTGATATCTATAGGGCATTTTTCACCCCAAAACAATCAATTTCACCTTTTTCTCAAGTGCACACGGAACCTTCTCCAGAATAGATCACATCCTGGGGCCATAAATCTGGTCTTGGAAAATTCAAAAAAATTGAAATCATTCCAGTCATCTTTTCTGACCACAGTGCAGTAAGATTAGATCTCAATTACAGGAAAAAAAATTTGTTAAAAATTCAAACATATGGAGGCTAAATAACACGCTTCTGAATAACCAACAAATCATAGAAGAAATCAAAAAAGAAATCAAAATATGCATAGAAATGAATGAAAATGAAAACACAACAACCCAAAACCTATGGGACACTGTAAAAGCAGTGCTAAGGGGAAGGTTCATAGCATTACAGGCTTACATCAAGAAACAAGAAAAAAGCCAAATAAATAACCTAACTCTACACCTAAAGCAATTAGAGAAGGAAGAAATGAAGAACCCCAGGGTTAGCAGAAGGAAAGAAATCTTAAAAATCAGGGCAGAAATAAATGCAAAAGAAACTAAAGAGACCATAGCAAAAATCAACAAAGCTAAAAGCTGGTTTTTTGAAAAAATAAACAAAATTGACAAGCCATTAGCAAGAATCATTAAGAAACAAAGAGAGAAGAACCAAATTAACAAAATTAGAAATGAAATGGAGAGATCACAACAGACAACACTGAAATACAAAGGATCATAAGAGACTACTACCAGCAGCTCTATGCCAATAAAATGGACAACTTGGATGAAATGGACAAATTCTTAGAAAGTATAACTTTCAAAAACTGAACCAGGAAGAAATAGAAGATCTTAACAGACCCATCACAAGCAAGGAAATCGAAACTGTAATCAAAAATCTTCCAGCAAACAAAAGCCCAGGACCAGATGGCTTCACAGCTGAATTCTACCAAAAATTTAGAGAAGAGCTAACACCTATCTTACTCAAACTCTTCCAGAAAATTGCAGATGAAGGTAAACTTCCAAACTCATTCTATGAGGCCACCATCACCCTAATTCCAAAACCAGACAAAGATGCCACAAAAAAAGAAAACTACAGGCCAATATCACTGATGAACATAGATGCAAAAATCCTTAACAAAATTCTAGCAAACAGAATCCAACAACATATTAAAAAATCATACACCATGACCAAGTGGGCTTTATCCCAGGAATGCAAGGATTCTTTAATATCCGCAAATCAATCAATGTAATACACCACATTAACAAATTGAAAGATTAAAAACCATATGATTATCTCAATAGATGCAGAGAAAGCCTTTGACAAAATTCAACACCCATTCATGATTAAAACTCTCCAGAAAGCAGGAATAGAAGGAACATACCTCAACATAATAAAAGCTATATATGACAAAACCACAGCAAGCATCACCCTCAATGGTGAAAAATTGAAAGCATTTCCCCTGAAATCAGGAACAAGACAAGGGTGCCCACTCTCACCACTACTATTCAACATAGTGTTGGAAGTTTTGGCCACAGCAATCAGAGCAGAAAAAGAAGTAAAAGGAATCCAGATAGGAAAAGAAGAAGTGAAACTCTCACTGTTTGCAGATGACATGATCCTCTACATAGAAAACCCTAAAGACTCTTCCAGAAAATTACTAGAGCTAATCAATGAATATAGTAAAGTTGCAGGATATAAAATTAACACACAAAAATCCCTTGCATTCCTATATACTAACAATGAAAAAACAGAAAGAGAAATTAAGGAAACAATACCATTCACCATTGCAACAAAAAGAATAAAATACTTAGGAGTATATCTACCTAAAGAAACAAAAGACCTATACATAGAAAACTATAAAACACTGATGAAAGAAATCAAAGAGGACACAAACAGATGGAGAAACATACCAAGCTCATGGATTGGAAGAATCAATATTGTCAAAATGGCTATTCTACCCAAAGCAATCTATAGATTCAATGCAATCCCTATCAAGCTACCAACGGTATTTTTCACAGAACTAGAACAAATAATTTCACAATTTGTATGGAAATACAAAAAACCTCGAATAGCCAAAGTAATCTTGAGAAAGAAGAATGGAACTGGAGGAATCAACCTGCCTGACTTCAGACTCTACTACAAAGCCACAGTCATCAAGACAGTATGGTACTGGCACAAAGACAGAAATATAGATCAATGGAACAGAATAGAAAGCCCAGAGATAAATCCACGAACCTATGGACACCTTAATCTTTTGACAAAGGAGGCAAGGATATACAATGGAAAAAAGACAACCTCTTAACAAGTGGTGCTGGGAAAACTGGTCAACCACTTGTAAAAGAATGAAACTAGAACACTTTCTAACACCATACACAAAAATAAACTCAAAATGGATTAAAGATCTAAATGTAAGACCAGAAACTATAAAACTCCTAGAGGAGAACATAGGCAAAACACTCTCCGACATAAATCACAGCAAGATCCTCTATGACCCACCTCCCAGAATATTGGAAATAAAAGCAAAACTAAACAAATGGGACCTAATGAAACTTAAAAGCTTTTGCACTACAAAGGAAACTATAAGTAAGGTGAAAAGACAGCCCTCAGATTGGGAGAAAATAATAGCAAATGAAGAAACAGACAAAGGATTAATCTCAAAAATATACAAGCAACTCCTGCAGCTCAATTCCAGAAAATAAATGACCCAATCAAAAAATGGGCCAAAGAACTAAACAGACATTTCTCCAAAGAAGACATACAGATGGCTAACAACACATGAAAAGATGCTCAACATCACTCATTATCAGAGAAATGCAAATCAAAACCACAATGAGGTACCACTACACGCCAGTCAGGATGGCTGCTATCCAAAAGTCTACAAGCAATAAATGCTGGAGAGGGTGTGGAGAAAAGGGAACCCTCTTACACTGTTGGTGGAATGCAAACTAGTACAGCCACTATGGAAAACAGTGTGGAGATTCCTTAAAAAACTGGAAATAGAACTGCCATATGACCCAGCAATCCCACTTCTGGGCATACACACTGAGGAAACCAGATCTGAAAGAGACACGTGCACCCCAATGTTCATCGCAGCACTGTTTATAATAGCCAGGACATGGAAGCAACCTAGATGCCTATCAGCAGATGAATGGATAAGGAAGCTGTGGTACATATACACCATGGAATATTACTCAGCCATTAAAAAGAATTCATTTGAATCAGTCCTAATGAGATGGATGAAACTGGAGCCCGTTATACAGAGTGAAGTAAGCCAGAAAGATAAAGAACATTATAGCATACTAACACATATATATGGAATTTAGAAAGATGGTAACGATAACCCTATATGCAAAACAGAAAAAGAGACACAGAAGTACAGAACAGACTTTTGGACTCTGTTGGGAGAGGTGAGGGTCTGGATGTTGCAAAAGAACAGCCCCAATTTTTTTTTTGTTTAAAATTTTTATCTATGGGTGAAACAGGTCACCAGCCCAGTGGATGCATGAGACAAGTGCTTGGGCCTGGTGCACTGGGAAGACCCAGAGGAATCGGGTGGAGAGGGAGGTGGGAGGGGGGATCGGGATGGGGAATACGTGTAAATCTATGGCTGATTCATGTCAATGTATGATAAAACCCACTGAAAAAATAAATAAATTAATTAATTAAAAAAAAATAAATTCCTTTAATTAGTTTCCAACAACTGGGGCGTTAGAGTATACAAGACTTTGGAATTAGTAAATGGTACTTCAAATTTGACACTTAAATATATCTGATTTTAGGCATTATATATACAATGGAAAATATACTGGGACTGTTGAGATTAACATATGCACACTATTATACAAAAGATAGATAATGAACAAGGACCTATACATAGCACAGGGAACTCTACTTACTATTTTGTAATAACCTGTAAGGGAAAAAAATATGAAAAAGAAGAGATGTATTTATATGTATAACTGAATCACTTTGCTGTACACATGAAACTAACACGACATTGAAAATCAACTATATATATACTACATATATAAGTACTATATATATATATATATATAACTAAACATTAAATGCAGTTTTAAAAATCAAGGATCTTGGCTGTGGATTCCTATGCTTATGTTGAGCTACTGGTACATCCCTCATTGTTCCTAAAATTCTGGCTTTGTAAATTTGTTACTTTATGTTTGCATTTTGGCCAGTCCCAAGGTTTCTAAGTTTTTGTATACATAAAGTTTTATTGACATGTGTTTGGTTATAATTACATTATTATTTTTTTTACATATGAAATGACAGAAATCTCTATTTTGGGAGAGACTTCTGAGGAATTGAAAAATATCTTTAATAAAAAGCAATTTTTATAGCTCTCTGACTCGTGGCTTATAGGAAAAATGAGAATAAATCCTGGCTTAGTCTTTATTTGAAACACTCTGGATTTGTGTCTGTTGTCCTGCGGTTCCATCTGGCTTAGCACTTCTCAGTTGACTTTCCATATTTAGTCCAGTATTACTTTTTCATTGTGTTGTATTCTTTGATTAGGATGTAACTTGCCTACAGTAAAGTTGAAAAGCCTTTAAGGTTCAGCATAACACCTTTTGCATACATATTCACCTGTGTAACCACTGTCCAAATCAAGACACAGAAAACATTTCCAGCAATCTAGACTCTCCTGGCACATTTTGCTTGATGCCTCCCTAGAGGAAATCAATATTCTGACCTCTAACATTATAGATTAATTTTGCCTGATTATGAACTTGATGGAAATGGAGTCATTACCAAATGTTATTGTTAAAATCAGGAGGGGTTTGTTACATTTCTGCTTTGTACTTTAAGCTTCTTCCATGGTCTCTTCTAATCATGTATGAGGAGCATGCAGAAAATAGTTCTGACTTTATGTGTGGTTTAGTATGAAAGATGATCAGACACAATGCGTCTTTCTTTTCCATATCCTCACCAGGCACAAGGAGCACATTCAGAGAACACACATTCAAATAAAGCGCCCTTAGGCCAGAGCAGCTGGCCATGTCCCAACCTTTTGGTTTTCTAGGGCTGTAGGTGAGGAATATTCTTTTCTGTTGTCTCTGATGACCACTTGGTAGGTTGCCATGGCCCATGTCAAAATCAGCAAGATGCAAAAAGCCACCAGGCCTGCAGTAGGTGGTGTCAGTGGGAAATGATGAGAGGTTATTAGATATGCATAGAATGTGATGAAAAATAAAGGGCTGAGCATCCTGCTGCAGAGAGAGATATGCAGAGAATAATCTAAGCAGTCTTGCTGCAGAGGTTTGGTCATTTACAATATGTGCAGAACTACAATTTGTTTTTTGTTTGTTAATACCTTTTTTCTTATGTTGTAGTGAATGTTTTCAATAGTACTAAGGTGAAAAGAATGAAAGGTGTTGGATGTAAAAGTAAATACATTTAACCTTTGAACAATGGAGGGTTAAGGGAGTCAACCATCCTAGAAAACAAAAATCTGTGTAGAACTTATATTCAGTCCTCTGTATTCACAATTTCTATGTCTGTGACTCTGCGTCCTTGGATTTAACCAATTTCTAGATCTTGTACTACAGTGGTATTTACTATTGAAGAAAATCTCTGTGTAAGTGGACCCAGGCAGTTCCAATCCACGCTGTTCAAGGATCTGCTGTCCTGGATTATCTGTCTTCAGGAATGCTGATACAACACGTGCACTCAGTATGTTAACATTCATTGTTAACATTCAGAAAGCATAGTGTTTCAGCAAAACATGGAAACCAAAACATAAAAATCAAAAAAGCATCATGATCTACTTCAAAGGTAGCAATTATCTTAAGATGATGTCTGGAAATAATTTAACATTTGTACCTAGAGAAGGCATGTTTAAATATTATTCTAATGCATGTTTGCTTGTTTCTAGGTTAAATGACCATTTGTTGTAGCCAACCTCCAAGACCACTCCCAATGATTCCCGCTTCCTGATATCCATACACTTTTGTGGTTCCTTCTCATATATTTTGTACAAGTACTTTCAAGATTAACTTATAAAAGACTGCTTTCCATCATGGATCCTCTCTGCCTTTTCCACTCTTATATTTTCAGATCTGGAGGTAAGCCAGACATTATGTCATAAGAACACACAGGCACCTTATTGTGTTATAGAGAAACTCACATGGTGAAAAACTGAACTCCTGGCTAATAGCCAGGAAAGAATGAAAGAATTCTAAAAGCAATCCTAACAGTGTTCTGTAGGAGTCTCCTGGGGTGAGCACCAAGGTGACGCTCCACAAAGAGTCTAACTCCCTTCTCATGAAACTCAGAAAAAGCAGAGAAGAAAAATGAGTGTCCAGACCCTACTAGCCTATCTAAACCACTTCATCTGCAGTCTTAATAATATCCCTTACTCTAAATTAATTTTTCAAAGCACTGTTGAGAATGTTAATTTTGTATTTGCCAGTCATAAAACAGAGATATCAAACCATCACTATTTGTATTTAGGTGGAGAATAGGGGTAAGGAAGGAGGAGAGAATGAATGATTATTTCAAACTGAAATGTTTTATTAGTAAATAACCAAGAGATGAAGACTGGAGATCTTTGCACCTACTATTGACCTTCTTATTCAGCAAAGACTTTGCGAGCCTTGGGGGCTGTCATTTAACATGCTCTGTTCTTCTCTGTCTCATCCTGTGCTGTTTCTGCCTCCACCAATGAACAATCAATCTCTCCTGAACATGTATTTTCTCTGGTTTTGATTTCTGCTTAATCATGCCTTCTTACTCATATTTATTTAATGTATTGTAACCATCCCCCAAACTTGGTGACATAAAACAACCACCATTTATTATTGTTCATGATTCTTTGGGCTGACTGGATCCTCATGTGTGTGATTCTTCTGTTCCACATGGCCCTGCTGAGGCTGCCCTCAGTTGGGTTATGTTGTGAGATCTAAGAACTTTTAACTCACATATTTGTATCATCCCAGATGGTAAAGAATCTGCCTGCAATGCAGCAGACCTGGGTTTGTTCACTGAGTCTGGAAGATCCCCTGGAGAAAAAATGACTAGCCACTCCAGTATTCTTGCTTGGAGAAGTCCATGGACAGAGGAGCCTTGTGGGCTACAGGCACAAATAATTGGATCTAACTGAGCTACCTACTCTCATTTTCACTTTTTTTCACACTTCTGTGTGGTCTTTTCTACCAAGGTAGTGCAGGCTTCCTCACATCGTGGCATCTCTAAGTACTCAGACTAGGCAGATTACTTGAAGAGAAAAGCAGAGGCTTCCAGGCTTCCTCCCATTTTAGTTATCGAAGAGTCATGAGGCAAATCTAGAAACAAGAAGAAAGAAGGAAATGGGTTCCATTTCTGAATGGGTAATAGAGGTGTATATTTAAAGGAAGGAAGGGTTGATGATGCCCCATCTTAGGAGATTCCAACACATTCACAGCTCCTACCTACTGACTTGATTTCGATCATTTTCCACACTTGGCTGACTTCTATATATCTGTTTAGCTTTTAATTTCCCCCAATTAATTAATAAGCCTAATATCTCTGCTTCAAATTTCTCAGTGCAATAGCTATTCAGTTGATTACCATTGCCCTTTCATGCAACAAATTTTCAATGAAAAGCTCTTCACAGATCACTGATCAGTTTGTATAATTAGCGATTCATGAATTTGATGTTGGTTTTTCAACCAACTGGCTATAGGCACCAAGGACAAGAACAGGTGTTATAGTGAAAGGCAGACATGGCCTGCTTCATCAGAGCAGAGTGGGTGGGAGTCGTCATAACCTTCAGGAAGATGTTGTGACTCAGAAGGATGCACCTTGACTCATCTGCTCTATGCAAGATGTCTCGTAACTAATGAATTGATAGGAGACATTGATTATATAGTTAACTGGCCCTTTAATTTTCTTTCTTTAACAGTGTTTCTTGCTTATCTGAAGCCCCTCTACTTTTGGAGTGTGATAAAAGCAATCCATCACACAAATATAAAGACTGAATTAAAAAAAAAAAAGGACTGAATTAGATGATTAATCAACTTCTAAAGAATTCTGGGCTGTTTGTTACTAATTTCTCACATTGTGGACTACCTGATCACATAGACTTCTTAGAACATGCAGGTCTATTTCAAATACCTTTGAGTTATGTAATTCATATAATGAAGAGATCTCTCCACTGTAGACCTCTCCAAAAACTTCCTTCTCCCAGAAACTTCTTTTGATTGTTTTACTCTGTAGTTGCAAGATTTTGAGTTTTCTTCTTTTATTTTTGTCTTATTATGGAAAACTTATTAATAAATATATCCAATCATAACTGTGATGTAATTTCTTACTATATGATGCCCAGAAAGAATAACATATGATAAATGAAAAAAATAGACTAACAGACGCTTCATACCTCAAAAGATTGAGATTTTCTACCAAACGACTGGAATCTTTTGCAAAGTTAGCCAATTTCTATTGAAAGAACAAATCATCCATTTTTCTCCTGTTTTTTCTTTTCTATTTTTTTTAATTTTAATTGGAGGATAATTACTTTACAACACTGTGGTCTGTCTCTTCTTTTAAAAAGATGAAAATACTGTATATAGGTTTCTGTACACTCACCCTCTGCAGTGTCAAACCATTGATTCTAAGTTGATAGTTCAGTTCAGTTACTCAGTCATGTCCAACTCTTTGCAATGCCATGAACCACAGCATGCCAGGCCCCCCTGTCCATCACCAACTCCCAGAGTCCAACCAAACCCATGCCCATTGAGTCAGTGATGCCATCAAACCATCTCATCCTCTGTCGTCCCCTTCTCCTCCTGCCCTCAATCTTTCCCAACATCTGGGTCTTCTCAAATGAGTCAGCTCTTCATATCAGGTGGCTTAAGAATTGGAATTTCAGCTTCAACATCAGTCCTCCAAATGAACACCCAGGACTGATCTCCTTTTAGGATGGACTGTTTGGCTCTCCTTGCAGTCCAAGAGACTCTCAAGAGTATTCTCCAATACCACAGTTCAAAAGCATGAATTCCTCAGTGCTCAGCTTTCTTTATAGTCGAATTCTCACATTTATATACGACCACTGGAAAAACCATAGCCTTGACTAGACAGACCTTTGTTGACAAAGTAATGTCTCTGCTTTTTAATATTCTGTCTAGGTTGGTCATAACGCCTTCCCAGGAGTAAGTGTCATTTAATTTCATGGCTGCAATCACCATCTGCAGTGATTTTGGAGCCCAAAAAAATAAAGTCTGACACTGTTTCCACTGTTTCCACATCTATCTGCCATGAAGCGATGAGACTAGATGCCATGGTCTTAGTTTTCTGAATATTGAGCTTTAAGCCAACATTTTTACTCTCCTCTTTCACTTTCATCAAGAGGCTCCTTAGTTCTTCACTTTCTGCCATAAGTGTGGTGTCATCTGCATATCTGAGGTTATTGATATTTCTCCTGGCAATCTTGATGCCATCTTGTGTTTCTTCCAGCCCAGCGTTTCTCATGATGTACTCTGCATATAAGTTAAATAAGCAGGGTGACAATAGAGCCTTAACGTACTCCTTTTCCTATTTGGAAACAGTCTGTTGTTCCATATCAAGTTCTAACTGTTGCTTCCTAACCTGCATACAGGTTTCTCAAGAGGCAGGACCAGGTGGTCTGGTATTCCCATCTCCTTCAGAATTTTCCACAGTTTATTGTGATCCACAAAGCTAGATAGCATATTAAAAAGCAGAGACTACTTTGCCAACAAAGGCCCGCCTGGTCAAGGTTATGGTTTTTCCAATAGTCATGCATGGATGTGGGAGCTGGACTGTGAGGAAAGCTGAGTGCCAAAAAATTGATGCTTTTGAACTGTGGTGTTGGAGAAGACTCTTGAGAGTCCCTTGGACTGCAAGGAGATCTACCCAGTCCATCCTAAAGGAGATCAGTCCTGGCTGTTCATTGGAAGGACTGATGCTGAAGCTTAAACTCGAATACTTTGGCCACATCATTCAAAGAGTTGACTCATTGGAAGAGACTCTGATGCTGGGAGGGATTGGGGGCAGGAGGAGAAGGGGACGACAGAGGATGAGATGGCTGGATGACATCACCGACATGATGTGCATGAGTTTGAGTAAACTCCGAGAGTTGCTGATGGACAGGGAGGCCTGGCGTGCTGTGATTAATGGCGTTGCAAAGAGTCGGACACGACTGAGTGAATGAACTGAACTGAACTGAACACAGTCAAAGGCTTTGGCACAGTCAATAAAGGAGCAATAGATGTTTTTTTTTTTTTTTTTCTGGAACGCTCTTATATTTTCGATGATCCAGTGGATGTTGGTAATTTGATCTCTGGTTCCTCTGCCTTTTATAAACCCAGCTTGAACATCTGGAAGTTCATGGTTCACGTATTGCTATAGCCTGGTTTGGAGAATTTTAAGCATTACTTTACTAGCGCATGAGATGAGTGCAATTATGCAGTAGTTTGAGTATTTTTTGGCATTGCCTTTCTTTGAGATTGGAATGAAAACTGACCTTTTCCAGTCCTGTGGCCACTGCTGAGTTTTCCAAATTTGCTGGCATATTGAGTGCAGCACTTTCACAGCATCATCTTTTAGGATTTGAAATAGCTCAACTGGAATTCCATCACTTCCACTCGCTTTGTTCATAGTGGTGCTTCCTAAGGCCCACTTTACTTCACATTCCAGGATGTCTGGCTCTAGGTGAGTGATCACACCATCGTGATTATCTGGTTTGTGAAGATATTTTTTGTACAGTTCTTCTGTGTATTCTTGCCACCTCTTCTTAGTATCTTCTGCTTCTGTTAGGTCCCTACCATTTATGTCCTTTATTGAGCCCATTTAAAGATGTTTACTCCTTGGAAGGAAAGTTATGACCATCCTAGAAAGAATATTAAAAAGCAGAGACATTACTTTGTCAACAAAGGTCCGTCTAGTCAAGGCTATGGTTTTTCCAGTGGTCGTGTATGGATGTGAGAATTCGACTATAAAGAAAACTGAGCATCAAAGAACTGCTTTTGAACTGTGGTGTTGGAGAAGACTCTTGAGAGTTCCTTGGACTGCAAGGAGATCCAACCAGTCCATCCTAAAGGACATCAGTCCTGGGTGTTCATTGGAAGGACTGATGTTGAAGCTGAAACTCCAATACTTTGGTGACCTGATGCGAAGACCTGACTCATTGGAAAAGACCCTGATGCTGGGAAAGATTGAGGGCAGGAGGAGAAGGGGACGACAGAGGATGAGCTGGTTGGATGGCATCACCGACTCAATGGACATGGGTTTGGGTAGATTCCGGGAGTTGGTGATGGACAAGGAGGCTTGGCGTGCTGCGGTTCATGGGGTCGCAAAGAGTTGGACATGCCTGAGTGACTGAACTGAACTGAACTTGCATGAAATGTTCCTTTGATATCTCTAATTTTCTTGAAGAGATCTCTAGTCTTTCACATTCAATTGTTTTCCTCTATTTCTTTGCATTGATCGCTGAGGAAGCCTTTCTTATCTCTCCTTGCTATTCTTTGGAACTCTGCATTGAAATGTGTATATATTTCCTTTTCTCATTTGCTTTTCACTTCCCTTCTTTTCACAGCTATTTGTAAGGCCTCCTCAGACAGCCATTTTGCTTTTTTGCATTTCTTTTTCTTCGAGATGGTCTTGATTCCTATCTCCTGTACAATGTCATGAAACTCCGTCCATAGTTATTCAGGCACTCTGTCTATCATATCTAGGCCTTTAAATCTATTTCTCACTTCCACCCTATAGTCATAAGGGATTTGATGTAGGTCATACCTGAATGGTCTAGTGGTTTTCCCTACTTTCTTCAATTTCAGTCTGAATTTGGCAATAAGGAGTTCCTGATCTGAGCCACAGTTAGCTCCCAGTCTTGTTTTTGCTGACTGTATAGAGCTTCTCCATCTTTGGCTGCAAAGAATATAGTCAATCTGATTTCAGTGTCGACCATCTGGTGATGTCCATGTGTAGACTCTTCTCTTGTGTTGTTGGAAGAGGGTGTTTGCTATCACCAGTACGTTCTCTTTGCAGAATTCTATTAACCTTTGCCCTGCTTCATTCTGTACTCCAAGGCCAAATTTGCCTGTTACTCCAGGTGTTTCTTGACTTCCTACTTTTGCATTCCAGTTCCTTATAATGAAAAGGACATCTTTTTTCAGTGTGAGTTCTCAGGTGGTCCCACAAGGCATGGCTTAGTTTCATTGAGTCCGGCAAGACTGTGGTCCGTGTGATCAGAATGGCTAGTTGTCTGTGATTGTGGTTTCAGTCTGTCTGCCCCCTGATGTCCTCTCTCAGTGCCTACCGTCTTACTTGGGTTGATAATATATGGCTTAAAAGAGTTTTCATTTACCTCATTAATATTTTATTGCATTTCTATTACTTATTTGTGACTTTCTGAATATTGGAGATATCTGCCCTCAGGAAGCCCAGAAAAGTAGAAAAAACACACATATAAATTAAAAATTTTTTATGAGATACAGTGAGACCACAAAGGAGAAAGTACTCATTTTACTGAGAAAGGGAAAAGCAGATAAGTCTTCATGGAAAAAAATGAATTGAAATCTGAAGTTGTATTTTTTGTGAAAGTCTTGATTGCTGTCAACAATTCTTATTGTGTTTCTTTTCAATTGAATCCACTCACCTGGGTGTTTTATAAGCTATGATCCACTGAGATATTTTCTCTGACTCATTAGGTTTTTTAAAGTGCATTTTTTTTAATATAGATTTCAAGCCTGACTTCACTCTGGTCAGAGAACGTACTCTGTATGATTTCAGTCATTCGTTACTGACCAGCATATGGTCACCTTTTTAAAATGATCATGGTAGTTTTCAAAGAACATAATATTGAGTAATTGGGTGCAGTGTTTCATACACATGCAGTGAATTAAGCCTATTAAAATTGTCTATAGCGTCATTTTTTTTTTTTTGCTTATTATGTTAGTTACTGAGAAAATTATACTGAAATAACTCCACTTATATTGTATTTAAGTTCCACCCTGCTATTTCTTCTCATAATTACTTTCTACATTTCATATATGTATGTACACACACACACACACACACACATATATATATATATACATTTGGCTGCACTTTAGTTGTGGGATCTTTAGTCATGGCATGAGGGATCCAGTTACCCCACCAGGAATCAAACCCAGGTCCCCTGAACTGGAGCATGGAGTCCTAGACACTGGACTACCAGGGAAGTTCCTTCTACATTTTCTTTATTTGCATTATTGGAGAAGTTTATACTAGTATATCCCCTTTGGAAATCAGTTTGACATTATTCATAATAGATGATCGTTCACATGCCCTATGACTTAGTCATTCCAGACTTTGATATTTTTTTTTTTTTTCAGACTTTGATATTTTAAAAAAGAAATATTAAAAAATTTTAAAAAGATAATTTAGAATAGCAGTATTCATAACCCCCAAACTTTAGATAATACACATGTCAGTCCATAATAGAATAAGTAAATAAGTTGTGGTATATTCTTCTATCAACAGAATATCCTAAAGCAATGAAAAATAACAATTGATATATAAATTTAATAGCATACATAAATATCACAGACAAGGTTGAGGCAAAGAACACAAATACAAAATAATACATACTATATGACTCTATAAAACACTAAAGAATCATAACTTTAGAGCGATGGATGGAAATTGAGAGGGAATGGGTGTGAGGTGGCTATTAGAGAGATTTAAAGTGATTATTTAATTTATTAAATTGATGATTATTAAAAAGGGGTTGCCTTTTGCTAATTCTTGAATGGAATATTTTTTATGTGTTGTGCACTTTTCTGTATATTTGATATATTAATTTAAAATATATATAAAAGCCAGGAGAGTGGCCAAGTTGACAGAGTATGAAGACCTTGAGCTCACCTTCT
Organism: Cervus canadensis; assembly: GCF_019320065.1. Lineage (NCBI taxonomy): Eukaryota > Metazoa > Chordata > Mammalia > Artiodactyla > Cervidae > Cervus > Cervus canadensis. The sequence continues at coordinate 736,389 of NC_057400.1, read as the reverse complement.
CCCACAGGCATCCCAAAATTACAACTATATATAGAGATATTATTTTATGAGAAAAATCAGAAGACTAGAAGAAAATACCTTCAACAACTAAAGATAAACAGAAGGAACCACAATAAGATGGGTAGGAAGAGCAAAATGTTATACAATCAAGACCACGTGGGTGACTCACCAATAGGAGGATAATTACAACTGCAGAATTTCTTACCTAAGAGTGATTGGACCAAGCCCAACATCAGGTTCCCTGGCCCAGAGATCCTCCACAAGGAAAATGAGCCCCCAGAACATGTAGCTTTGAAGACCAACAAGGTTTACTCTCAGAGGAGCCAAAGAGCTATGGAACGTGGACTCCACCCGCAAAAGGCACACACAAAATCTTTAGGACCCAGGGCAGAGCAGTAGTTTCAAAGGAGCCTGGGTTAGATACATCTGCTGATTTGGAAGAACCTCTTAGAGGAGCAGAAGGCAGCTGGGGCTCGCCCTAGGAACATAGACACTAGTCACAGCCATTGGGAAAGTTGGATCTACCACGTGGACGCTGGTGCTGGTAAGTGCCACTGTAGACTCCTCCTTCAAGCTTTTAAACTCTGGGACCTGGATCTACCCACCTGCTTGTCAGCACCAGTACTGAGACACCTAAGCCCAAGAAACTTGCCCGGCAGAGACACAGCCCCACCCACTCACAGGACTGCTGCCTTAAAGGCCTCTCAGCCCACAGTCACCCGGAACTCTGTATTCTTTAATAACAGGGATCTTAAAACTTATGAAACTCAGGAGCAAATGGTAACACCAAATAATAGACATTAGTGTTCTCCAAAGTTTTCATCACATAAATATTCTGTGCATGTGCCCTTCATATATTGATGTTGTGGTGTCCATAAATCCTATACACAGGGCTAGTTCACAATATAAAGTGTATATTATATACAAAAATAGAAAGTTATAAAGTTTTATATGAACAGAGATTTTATCATTTTCTTTCAGCACCTCAATAGATCAGCTTGAGATGCTCTTTTGAGAGCAGACTGTGAATTTCACCTGAAATAGACCACTTCTCTGTTACTGAGGAGTCTACAAAAGAGTTGATGGTAATGTGTTATCATTCAGAATATTGAGATAGCCTGTGTCTTTCATCCTTAAGAAAAAGATTTTCATGATGTTTAGAAATTAAGAGCAAGACCTTCATATAAGAACTGATGTTGACATCACTCAGAGAAAGACTGCTTGTGTCTTTGACATCCAGTCATTTACATTCTGGGAAGCTTTTCCTCCTTTGGGCTTACTTTTTGGTGGAGAGTTCATGGAGGAATTGAATTGAATCTTGAGACAATCATTAAATTGTTAAAGGAACAACCTCCATAATTGACATTTCTCGGGTAATAGGAATTTGATGTGATAAGGGGACTTTTGAGTAATTATTTAACTTTATTTCTTTACCTGGATCATAGTCACAATTAAAAAGGGATTAGCTTTATGTTAATTCATTTGGTGGGATATTTGTGTTTCATACACTTGCCTATATATTTGAATATCAAAAGAGGAATTAAGAATGAAAAAGTCCTATTGTATGGCACTATATTCATTCAGGGAGCCATATTAAATATTCTGTAACAAACCAAAATGGAAAAGAATATATATACATACACATACATATATATACACTCAGATGTACACATATACCTCTGAATCACTTTGCTGTATACCAGAAACTAGCACAACACTTTAAATCAACTATACTTCAATAAAAATAAATAAGTATTTTAAAAAAATGGAAATGTTTACAACAACTCAAGTCATAGCCTCTAGGGAGTATCTCTATTAAGAATTTAAAACAAAGCAAAATAAAATAAAACAACAACAACAAATTTCCATGGGTATTTTCCTTAAAAGACCAGCAGGCATGAAAATTATTTCTTAAAGAGTTGGTTATATAGCAAATAAGCAAGTTTACAAGTTAGGATTTCTGTTTAACTGAAACAGGCAGGAGGCTAACCTCATGGTACTACTATATAAATACTCTTCTCAGAGAATGTGTAAGAGGCTAAATGAATCTCTTGAATTGGTTGCCATCTCTGTATCATTGGAGGCTGAATTATGCATGAATTGATGATAACTGAAGACTTCGGCAGCTTTTTCAGTGAGAAGAAGAAGGAAAATACAAATTACAGATCTGTTTTTACTTAAAAGACATACTCACATTTGAGTAAAGAGTATATGAATCAGAAAGTTGAAAAAAGTACCCCAGTTTTTGTTTCAGTGATGATATACAGAGAATAGAGTTCACTCTTACAAGTCACTCACATCCTTACAGCCAGAAAAAAGCTGAACAAACTGAAAATCAGTGCCTATTTTTGGACTCATTGAAGAATTGTTCAGTTATCTATTTTCAAGATTTTTCAGTCAATTTGTCTATAAGTATTTCTTACTTCCAAATTAATAAAAATTCAATTTATATTAAAAAAAAAAAAGAAGACTTGCGAACCACCTGCCTTCCTGTAATCAGGAGAGACAGGTGAATCCAGAAAATCACAGCTGAGATATCCCTACATGGAGTAGAAGATGTTGGAGCTATAAATTGAGAGGAACTCTTGAGTGGTAACTTTGACACAATGCCAGAGATGGTGTATGAACTCAGGTGAGAAACTCCTGGAGGCCTCAGTCCTAGGGTGCCTCTTAAAGTTGTGTGGCTTTTACCTACAGTAATCCTACCAGGTTCTGAGAGCATTGGTCCAGAAACATTCACTCATGTCTCTCACTAAGGATGGAAAAGGGTAACAACTGTGAAATTTGCCCAGAGTGGTCCATATAATAAAAGCCTATACTCTGAGGGGAAAGATGTTTACCAGAGTTCCAGCTGATAGAAAGTCATTCTGCCCACTCCAGTCCTTTCTAGCTTTTTGTCTCATCTAAGGTACAATGCCAGTGCAAGAAAACATTGTGTGAAGTCCACAGCCCATAGACAAAGGAGGAAGGGAAGGGGTGGGGAAGGGAAGGAAGACATAAATATTACGTGATAAAAGACTTACATCTTAGACTATGGAATTTTAGTCTAACGGGATTTTAATGTATTTGGCAGATCACAGAAAAGCTTACTAGTGAGTGATTTATGAAACAAACCTTATCCCTCTTTTTAAATATTGACAGTATTTTCCCTATCCAGTCTTTTAGAAACTCTCTGGTCCTTACGTGAATGCTAAAGATCAATGATTCAGTTCAGTCACTCAGTCATGTCAGATTCTTTGCTGACCATGTACCGCAGCACGCCAGGCCTCCCTGTCCATCACCAACACCCGCAGTTCACCCAAACTCATGTCCATCGAGTCGGTGATGCCATCCAACTATCTCATCCTCTGTCATCCCCTTCTCCTCCTGCCCTCAATCTTTCCCAGCATCAGGGTCTTTTCTAATGAGTCAGCTCTTCACATTAGGTGACCAAAGTATTGGAGTTTCAGCTTCAGCATCAGTCCTTCCAATGAACACCCAGGACTGCGCTCCTTCAGGATGGACTGGTTGGATCTCTTTGCAGTCCAAGGGACTCAAGAGTCTTCTCCAACAACATAGTTCAAAAGCATCAATTCTTTGGTGCTCAACTTTCTTTATGGTCCAAATCTCACATCCATACATGACCACTGGAAAAACCATAGCCTTGACTAGACGGACCTTTGTTGGCAAAGTAATGTCTCTGCTTTTCAATATGCTCTCTAGGTTGGTCATAACTTTCCTTCCAATGAACAAGCGTCTTTTAATTTCATGACTGCAGTCATCATATGCAGTGATTTTGGAGCCCAAAAAAATAGAGTCAGCCACTGTTTCCCCATCTATTTGCCATGAAGTTATAGGACCGGATGCCATGATCTTAGTTTTCTAAATGTTGAGCTTTAAGCCAACTTTTTTACTCTCCTCTTTCACTTTCATCAAGAGGCTCTTTATTTCTTCTCTGCTTTCTGCCATAAGGGTGGTGTTATCTGCATATCTGAGGTTATTGGTATTTCTCCCGTCAACCTTTATGTCATTTAGAAATTCTCTTGAGATACTGGTGTGCTATTTAGATGGATCAGAAAGTTTGAATACATGTAAAGAAATTTGGTGTACTCTTACAATCATTTTATCTTTCATGAGTTTATTAATTTCATTTTCATAAATGTTCAGTCTATGATTTTATGTCCAAAGAGTTCTTTTTTGACAGAGAAGTAAAGCTGCAAAGAAGAAGTTTGAGGGCTTTGTTGCACCAACATAGCCTCTTTTAATGTTTTTGTTTATTTATTTCTTTAAATATACTTAGAAGGTAATTTTTCTGCATGAGTATGCATGTATGTGTATGTCCATCTTCATATATGAATATTTTATTCTGAAGCATTATGTTACCTTGGACATATATGACTTGGAATTTTTAAAATGTATTTAATGAATACATGTCATGCACCTGTATTAGCATTGCCTATTCTATCATCAGAGAAGGAAATTGCAACCTACTCCAGTATTCTTGCCTAGAGAATCCTGTGGACAGAGAATGGCAGGTTGCAGTCCGTGAAGCCACAAAGAGTAGGACACAACTGAGTGATTGAGAACATACTCTACAGCAGTGTCATTTTACCTCTTACCTAGTAAATTATTTTGAAGTCAGATCATAGTGTCAAAATCAGATATATTTCACCAATAATGCAGAATGCATATGATTTTGTATTCACAATCTTTTAATGAATCTGAAAAAGCCAGGATTTTCCTCCAGCATTGCAAAGGATTGAGGTTACACATAAAGCTCTTGGCTTGTGGAGAAGAACCAAGTTTTAAGAAAACTCTTGAATGATTCCTATAGAGTACAAAGTAGAAGGATTTAAATAAAATATAATGTTAATTTCTAGTCCCAAATGGCAGATAATAAAATTGAGACTTTAATAGTTTATAGAAGCTCAAAGAGCTAAATAAGACCATATAACCGTGTGTGTGTGTGTGTGTGTGTGTACACAGCTGTATATAACCTTATTGCCTTCATTTAGCCCCTGAGAGGTTATGTAACTTCTTCTTAAAGTACTCTGCACACACACACACACACACACACACACACACACGATGTATATAGATATGAATTTGGGTTATCACACTACCACTGTGAATAGCAAACAACATATTGAAAATGACCCAGTGAGTATAAGAGTGAAGGAGAAAGTATAATAGAATCAGTAGTGGCTCTTAATGCAGGATCAGGAAGGGAGAAAACCTCCATTCTGATCACTCTGCCCTCAGGGATTCAGATCTGATAGCTCTGCCAGATCCCAGGGACCTGTGCTCTCTGATCCTCCATTATTATTCTGAACTACAGCTGTGCTTATAAACGCAGTGGAAAGGGGGAGAAAAAGGGGAGATACCCCACTTCCTGATGTTTGATGTCAGTATTCCTATTCAACTCACCATGAAGATCTGTGAGTTCTTAGGAAAATTAATTTCTTAAACCTTGTTTTCTTTGTCTGTAGAATGAGGATTGGAGGGAATTCCTTAGAGGGATGTTGTAAGGAACAGTGCCTTGTATGTACAGATTGCTTTGCATGGTATCTGGCTCATGTGAAGTATTAACTGAGAAAAATACAGAATCTCAGCTTTACAGATTCTGAAGGAAGATTATGTTGGAAGTAGGGGTGAGCAGGAAGGCTTCCCAGAGGAGGAAAAACAGGAAACAAAACCTAAGGTATAATTGAATGGAAAGAGGTAGCTCAGAGAAAGCTGGGATCACAACAACCAAGCTATAACCCAGGCTTCCTGCTCCCAGGAGTGTCCTGCAAGCATCTCCTTAATCCCACATGATGGGTGCTGGGAAAGAAAGACAGGGAGGAACGCTGACCCAGCTCTCTCTCTCTCTCTCTCTCTCTCTCTCTCTCTCTCTCTCTCTCATACACACACACATAAGCACAAGGAGAGGGAAAGTGTGTATGCAGTCTCCTTCCAGGCGAGGTCCTGATGCGGTCCATGGCATCATGGTGCATGGGCTTCAGGGTCATGGCAACGATAATCAGAGAGGAGAGTTTCAAGAGTCACACATCATTAAGTGTGGAGGAAAAGGCAAAGGGGCAAAGGACAGCTACAAAGGGTATGATGTGAGACGGAGGCTGCTGATGCTAGCAAAGCTGCTGGGGCAAAGAAAGAAGAGAGGTCCTGGGGAAATCCAACAGCCAGAAAGTAAATATGCATTTTCTCCAGCGGTAGAATCGGTAGCCCTTGATGCAAGGATACCTCTCAAAAGGGGATTTCTGAATCTGATCGTTAGTAGCCAATAACCTCAGTACTGGGCTTCCCTCATGGCTCCGAGGTAGAGACTCCACCTGCAACGATAGAGACACAGTTTCGATCCCTGGGTTGGGAAGATCCCTTGGAGAAGGAAATGGCAACTCACTCCAGTATTCTTGCCTGGGAAATCCCATGGACAGAGGAGTCTGGCAGGCTACAGCCCACGAGGTTGCAAAAACTCAGACATGACTTAGCGACTAAACAATAAGAATAACAAACCTCAGTACCAGAGTACAGAATGAAGGATACGGACAGCAGCACACAGACCCGCTCTCTCTCCCAGAGGCCAGCTGGCATAATCACACATGCTGGAAGTCCCCCCGTGACCTCGTTCACCTGGAAGCCGAGAGGCTTGAACCACGTGACTCGGCAGTTCATGAGTGTCCTCCAGGGGGCAGCAGGATTTCTAGTATTCCACTGTCAGTCTGCAGAAATACTGTAAATCCGGGGGCGTCAACACTTCTCTGGTTAGTTTAACATGTCACTATCCTACAGCTTGAGGGCACAAACTTTAGGTCCACAGTGGTGAACACGCTGAGAGCAATGCGGAAGAATGAGGGCATTCGCAAAAGGAAAGTCAGATTAGAACCGTAAACAAAACATCTTTCATGCAAGATAACTCTCTGAATCATTCTCACAGAGGATAGAGACAAAAACATTTAGGAATTTATTCCTTTTTTCTTGTCCCCAGATCTGAATTTTATATCATAGTCCCATTGCCATTTTATGATGAAGTTCTGACACCAAGATATGGGATCATTTATGAGGCTGCCGGAACATAGGACAAAATGGCTAAAAAAAAATAATAATAATCGCTCATTTTGATTTAGTCTTCTCCTCTGCCCAGTAATGACTTTGGATGTCATCCTATTGACCTTCCCTGCTTTTGTTCCCATCCAAATCGATACAGTATGCAATGTCATAAATTTGCCTGGCTCTCTTTCAGCTCATTGCTGGACCAAACACTCCCCCTGCAAACTGGGTGATAATGAAGCTGTGGGCGAGGTGGCCTCCTGTAATCGGCAATCATTACAGAGGGGCTTGACTTTAAAGTAGGTGATGAATAGGCAGTCAGAGCCAACAGGGCTAGGGAGATATTGATCAAGAAGCAGCCTTGTAAAGTTAAAAACTTGATGTGGAGTTCTACAGGCAATGAGCATTAGCTGCAAATATCAGGTTCAAAACGTTTTCTCAATAAGGTTTGTTACCACCTGGACCAGAGAGAATGCCAATAATTTATGTGCATGGAATATGCTTCCTCATGGAAGTGGCCACCATCCCGTTGTAAAATATATACTGTAAGATCATATAAAGCACATATATAAATTTTAGAGAATATATCTAAACATCTATTTACCTTCCACCAGCTTAAGAAACAGAATATTTCCCGTATCTCAAAGCACCCACCCTCTCTCTTCACTCATTCTCAGATGTAACTCCAAGACATTTTTGTGATAATAATTTCCTTTATTTTCATTATATGATGTAACTTGTTGATAGTTACATTAAGAATGTATTGAGAGATAAATTAGAAGCCTGTGCTTAACACAGTGCTGCATATAAAATGACGATCAATAAGGACCCACCGTATAGCATAGGCAACTTTACTCAATACTCTGTAATAACCTATATGGGAAAAGAATCTGGAAAAGAATGGATATATGTATACGTGTAGCCGAATTATTTTGCTATACACCTGAAACTAACACAACATTGTAAATCAACTATAATAAATGTTTTAAAACAATATGTTGCTTTGTTGTGTGTTTTCTAATGTTTTATAAACAAGCTTAATGCTATTTGTCTTCTATGAGTTTCTCCTTAGTTTCAAAATCTTATTTTTGAGATTCACTCACATTGTGCATGTGACCTTGACTCACTCAAGTTTAGTGTTTCACAGAAGTCCACTGTTGGAAAAACCACAATCCGTGTGCTTTTTCCTACTGTTAAAAGGTATTTGTGGCCATAGTGTCTATTTATTTTATTATCATTTAAAAGTTGTGACAAACTTGCTCCCATATCTTATTTTGCTCATTGTAACACATTTTAGAATCAGTTTATCAAGTTCTAAGAAAAAGTACTTTGGAAATGTGATTGTGATTCCACTCAATCTGAGTCGATTTAGAAGTGGAATTGTTATGATAGTGTTAGGGGAAGCACACTGACTGAAACCGCCCACCCTGGTCAGGCCCTTTAGTAACCATTCGCATGAGTTGTTTTAGGACAGGAGATCTGGTAAGGAATACCGAACTAATAAGCCACCACCAACCGGAAGAGTTCGGGAAAGGTCGAAAGGAGACACCGCGTGTCCATCCACTTCCCAGAATCCCTCTCGCTAGCATCCATCTTGGCTGAGCGCCACCAGGAAAGACTCTGAATAGAATGACTGGCCAAAGATCACCCGGAAACTAATCCCATCACCATAAAACCCAAGACTGTGAGCCAAGCGCAGAGCAGTTCTCCTGGGCTCCATCACCCTCCTGCTCTCCACCCGGGTGCCCTTTCCCAATAAAATCTCTTGCTTTGTCAACACATGTGTCTCCTCAGACAATTCATTTCCGAGTGTTAGATAAGAGCCCAGTTTCGGGCCCTGGAAGGGGTCCCCTTTCCTGCAACAATAGTATGAATTCCCATTTATTTATGTCTCCTTTAATGTATTTCAATATCATATTTTCTGCATAGATATTAAGCATAACATTTGCTAGATTATCTCAAGTAACTTTTTTATGATTACTATAAATAGTGTCCGTATTCATTTTCTAATGCTGCCATAACAAAGTGCAACAAATTGGGTGATTCTTAAAAAAAAAACAAAAAACAGAAATTTACTCACTCACAGTTTTGGAGGCTAGGGGTCCAGATTCAAGCCGCCAGCAATGCCATCCTTCCTCCGAGACTCTGGGCAGAAACCTTGCTGTGTCTCCCCTCCTTCTGTGGTGGCTGGGAACCGTTTGCCATCCTTGACTGAGAGCTCCATGCCTCCACTCTCTGTGTTCATCATCGTGTGGGGTTCTCCCTGTGCCTTTCCTGTGTTTCTTCTCTGCTTCTTATAAAGACACCAGTCATATTGGGTTAGAGTATATCCTAATAACCTCATCTTATTTGATTATATCGGTAAGGACCCTATCTCCAAACAATGTCACATACACTGTTACCAGGGATTAGGATTTCACCACTTCTTCTAAAGGGAGGCACAACCCGCAACAGTGTCTTTATTTTTTTCTTGCATCTTTCTAATTGGTTTTGCACTGATATATATAATGCAAGTGACTTCTACACATCGATTTTAAACTCATGTTACTATAATGCAAGAACACCCTCACGGACACACTATGATGAGAAAATAGCCATTCTGAGTTGCTGCCTAAGCATTGAACTGTACAACAATGCTGCTTACACACAGAATCTGGACATTAAAATAAGGCCCAAGTTTAGGATTCCAGGAATTAGGATTCCCAGTGTTGCAATGAAAAGGAAAAAAGAGGACTGAGTTTTTCTCTTTCCCTTTCTTGAGAACAAAAAATAAATAAATAAAGAGAGAAGTGAGCAGGTCTGAATATTTTTAATTGTTTTTTACTTTAACTGCTCCTAACTCTGCATGTCTGTAACTAAGTTTGCTTTTCTGCCCTCTAATTCTGCAGGAGCTGCAGCTCACATTTTCTCCTTTGACTCTATGCTAAATACATCCCTTATCTGGTGTTTACCCTTAAAACACCCTCTGAGCCATCTGGGAAGCCCAAGAATACTGGAGTGGGCTGCCATTCCCTTCTCCAGGAGACCTTCCTGACCCTGCCTGTATTGCAGGCAGATTGTTTACCAGCTGAGCTACCAGGGAAGCCCAGATACATATCAGAGCCACTGAACTGCCAGACTCAATTATTGGGTTACAGATGCCAGTTTATGACTGTCTTTGAAACAATCCAAGAGGAAGAAACCAAGATCCTATCACCCCTGTTCTTCATCACCAACTGCCGACTGCAAGTCCTTGCCTTATATAAGCCCCTAGACTTTTCATGGGGTGGTGAGGAGCACAGTTTCTGAGGCATGAGTCTACTGTGTTCCCCTCTCCACCGGCTGAGAATAAAAACCAGTTTTCTATTCCCTCCAAACTCTGTATTTTTCATTCTGCTTCGGTGGGCTGAGAAGGCCAAGATTTTGGCGGGCCACAGCAGCACAAGCTCCTACCTTGCTTTTCCTGGGGCGCTGTTAAAAATAACCACTTACAGTGGAGCCTGAACAAAGTGGCAGTGCCCACCCCCGCCCCCGCCCCCACCACCTGATATAAGTGATTGATGCTTGCAGCACTTTCCTGGGCATCTGGGACAGAGGACTGCTCTCCCACGGCTCACTTTTTTTTTTTTTTTTGGTCTGGAATATAAGTGGTTCATTTCATGTATGAGGTCATCAGAGGCAGAAAACACCCTCATAGGGATTTCCCTAGTGTTATACTGACCAATCATTCATCCCTGCACAACTTTTTTTCCTGAACTGAAAACTGTGAACTCTCTAGTATGTAATGAGGATACAGTTTTGCTTTAAAAAAAAAAAAAAAAGTTTCCTACATTAGTCACATCCATAAGGCCATTATCCAGTGTGAACATTATGGTGTTCTACGAGACTTTGGCTTTATTGACTATGCCAAAACCTTTGAATGTGTGGATCACAATAAACTGTGGAAAATTCTGAAGGAGATGGGAATACCAGACCACCTGACCTGCCTCTTGAGAAACCTGTATGCAGGTCAGGAAGCAACAGTTAGAACTGGACATGGAACAACAGACTGGTTCCAAATAGGAAAAGGAGTACCTCAAGGCTGTATATTGTCACCCTGCTTATTTAACTTATACGCAGAGTACATCATGAGAAATGCTGGGCTGGAGGAAGCACAAGCTGGAATTAAGATTGCCGGGAGAAATATCAATAACCTCAGTCAGATATGCAGATGACACCACTCTTATGGAAGAAAGTGGAGAAGGACTAAACAGCCTCTTGATGAAAGTGAAAGAGGAGAGTGAAAAAGTTGGCTTCAAGCTCAACATTCAGAAAACTAAGATCATTGCATCTGGTCCCATCACATCATGGGAAATAGATGGGGAAACAGTGGAAACAGTGTCAGACTTTATTTTTTTGGGCTCCAAAATCACTGCAGATGGTGATTGCAGCCATGAAATTAAAAGACGCTTACTCCTTGGAAGGAAAGCTATGACCAACATAGATAGCATATTAAAAAGCAGAGACATTACTTTGTCAACAAAGGTCTGTCTAGTCAAGGCTATGGTATTTCCGGTGGTCATGTATGGATGTGAGAGTCGGACTATAAAGAAAGTTGAGCACCGAAGAATTGATGCTTTTGAACTGTGGTGTTGGAGAAGACTCTTGAGAGTCCCTTGGACTGCAAGGAGATCCAACCAGTCCATCCTAAAGGAGATCAGTCCTGGGTGTTCATTGGAAGGACTGATGCTGAAGCTGAAACTCCAATACTTTGGCCTCTTGATGCAAACAGCTGACTCATTTGAAAAGACCCTGATGCTGGGAGGGATTGAGGGCAGGAGGAGAAGGAGAGTACAGAGGATGAGGTGGTTGGATGGCATCACCGACTCGATGGACATGAGTTTGAGTAAAATCCGGCAGTTGGCGATGGACAGGGAGGCCTGGCGTGCTGCGGTTCATGGGGCCGCAAAGAGTCGGACACTCCTGAGCGGCTGAACTGAGCTGAAGGAGACCAGAGTCGCAGGTAAAGGAATTCAAATATTCCCTGCAATAAGTATCCCACCCCTTCTGGGATCCATTCGTAGTAAACTCTGGGGCTTCCTTTGTGCGAGTGTACTAAAAATGTACCTCTGTACTTTCGATCACAATGGTCCCTGGAGTTTTCACTTCCCCAGAGCAGGGTCTTGGATACTGAGGGAGCACCCTGCCTACCCACGGTGGTAGGCTTGTGTCTCTTCATTCAGCAGGTCTTCATCTGCTGTCCTTAACATCGCTATTCTTAGCCACCTCTGTGTTCCCCAACACACACATCCAGAATAACGTCTGACCAAAATTCTGGGCACCCTATCACCCAGTCAGGTTGGCGCTTGAAAGTAAGCATCACGACTCCTTTACATTTTTTTTTTTATGACGTTGATTGTTTTTCTTTGATTTACTCTATGTCTGGGAATTCTATTGCAAAGAAGATAAGTGAGAAATAATAATCTGTGTCTTTTTCTTGTCCATTGATTAGGGAAATATTTCCAACATTTCACCATTAAGTACATCAGTTGCTGTAAGTTTTTGTTTTTTTTCACACTGTTGATCAGTAACTATGTAAAGAAACTTTTTTTTTTATCCCTAGTTTGTTAGATGATTATTTTTTTGAAAATCATGAATAACAATTATGTTTCATAGAAGATCTTTTCTGTATTTGTTGAAATGATCATATAGTTTTCTCCTTTAACCAGTTACTATATTAAGTTATAACCGTCAACTGGAGAAAATGCACAACCTGAAAGTTGACAGTTGTGTTTTATGCAGCGGACAAAGCTGAGGATTTAAGCCTGGGACACAGCCTCTTAGATGCTGTAAGGGATTGCTCCAAAGAGACGAGGGAGGAGCCGGGATATATAGGAATTTTGCAACAAAGGCCAGGTAGTAAGAACTTTAAAAGAGTACTGTTATAATTAAAGAAAACCAGTTACCTTAAGGACTTAGCGCTTTTCTGTGTATGGGAAGATGCAAGAATCCGGGCTCGCTGAAATCATTCCTTTGGTATGCACCTCAGCTCTCTTTGCCATTATTCCGTGTTTTCTTATCCTGAGTTCCCTCGGGGCTCACCTATGGGGCATCTATTGTGTGATGGCTTGATGGCTGCAGCATCCTTTGTTTACTGATATGGCAGGTGGCATTTTAATTCACATAACAATCATTTTTCTAATTGTAATTTGAGATTCTCTGGATACATCCAGCTCAGTTCAGGTGTCTGTTAATATTTCTTGTGACTTTTTCTTGCATATGTACTTTAAGTGGATTGGCTTTAATATTCTTCATGGGTTTGAGATCAACATAGTGCGCACTCTATATGAATTAGAAACGTTTTCTCTTTTCTCATTCTTTAGAGGAATTTATATAAGATTGACATCATTCTGATATTGAACCCCAGCTCACTCTGTTCACCACACAATAGGGCAATAAATCTGATAGAAGAGGGGTTGAGAAAAGGAAGGGACTTTATCCTGGGAGCCAACTGACCAAGAAGACAGCAGGCTAGCATCTCAAAATAACCATCTTGTCAGGGCCTGAATGGCAGTTTCTTTTATGGATCAGAGATGAGGGGGAGGTGAGGAGACAAACTAAAATGACTTCAATCCTTGCAAATATCTCCTAGAATGGAAACCCCAGGTAGCGGGATGTATTATTTTTACTTCCTTATAATCTTTCAGGTGAGGGGATGTTTTAGATTATCTCCCAGAGGCCAGCCATTATGCATGCCTACAATGATAAAAGTGGCAAGGTGAGGATTAAAGTCACAGAAGCAGATCCAGCATGAATTCAAAATTAGCACTTCCTGGTTACAATTCTTTCTTAAATCTTTTATAGAACTTATTAGTAAATTATAAAATGAATTCCTTTGTGGGAAAGTTTAACTTGTAAATTCAAATTTTAGAGTTTTAAAAGCGTATTTACTAATTAGTGTTACTTCTGATAGATTGCCTTTCTAGGAGTTTATTACATTAAGTTTGCAGGTTTATTGCCATAGCCTCTGACACTCTTTTTAACAATTGATCTTTAGTACTCTCCCTCTTTTCATTCCTGATACTTGAAGCTTGTGCCTTCAGCCTTTCCTTCCTTGTTAAATCTTGCCACAGATTTAAACCTCTTATTAGTCTTTTCAAAAGGCCAATGTTTGCCTTCGTTAACTCTCTTCTTGTAATTTTTCCCATGTTAATTTCACTCTTCTTTTACTTTGTCAGAATTGGTTTATCTTAGCTTTTAATTTTCAACATTTTCCATGTTGTAATGAAAACTGTTAATTCCCTCTAAGCAGGGAGGGCTTCTTAATTTTGCCACAAGTTTTGCTTATAGTATTTTCATTTTCACTTTATTCAGAATAGTTTTTAATTTCGCATTGATCCATAAGTTTTTTAGAAGTTGACATTTAAATTTCCAAACATATGGCTTATTCTTTTCCCAGTCATTTGCTTATAATTTATCGTTATAGTAAGAGAATATAGCTCATGTTAAACCAATCTTTGAAATGTATTGAAAGTCAGTAAATTCTATATAGCATATGAAAAATTTACAAAAAATGTTTAGCATATATTTATTCAAAATTGCATTTCCCTATTTCTGTGTGCAATTTTTATATACATTTCATCAAGGTTATTATTCAATTAAAAAAAAAAACCTCAAAATTATTTTTGTCCATTTTTTTCTTTTACTTTTTTGGAGTGCCTTTCAAGAGCAACTTACTGATAGATGTGCTTAAAAATCTGCTGAGTTTGTAAATTTTTAAATTATTTCTTGTAGTTCAACCAGTTATTTCTTTTTATACCCCAATCCTTTTTCTTAGGATATAAGGATTAGAATGGTATATTTTCCTGATAAATGCAATGTGGATAATTATAGAAATATTTTTATTTTTTATTTTTTTCAAATCTAGCTGCACCAGTTTTCTTCTGATTGGTATTTCCTAAGAGGTTTTTCCTATTCTTTACCCTTTTTTGTTTTTGTTTCATCTCTTGGAAACAACAAAATGCTCGCTTTGCTTTTTGACTCGAAATCTTTGTCTTAAACTTTTTTAGCTGTTTTTTTTGTTTGTTTGTTTACTTTCGCTGTTGTATCTGTTTTTCCCTCTAACATCTCAGGTGCTTTGGATGCACCTGATTTTCATTGCAAGCTTCTTTCTCTTCAACCTTTTTCTCATTATTATTCTTCAACTTTATCCACATTGGTTTTTATCTTCTTTACTTGTTTGGATGTTACATCTTATTCATTATTCCTTAAGCATATAACCTGAATTTTTAAGGCTACATATATGATAAATAAAATGTTAATTTAGTCAAATCCTTATAGTTTTCCTAAGATAGTCATAAAATATTTTAACTTTCATTATCCCTTTCACTTGAAGTTATATTGTTTCTGTTTTTTTTAAACTTTTATAGTGCCTCACCCTTAACACATACACACAAACTAGGTATTACTATTTTTATATATCAAATAATATTTAGATTACATATTAACTATATATTAATGTATATTAACAAAATATTAACCAATATGAATGATTGTAATTCATTTTAAATTCCATTTCAAAATGTTTACATGTAATTATTTTATTTCTGCTTAAAAAATGTCCTTTAGAATTTTCTTATAAAAATCTGTTGAAAGTCCCTCTGCCCCAAATTATTGTGATTCATCCTCATTCTTGAAAACTATGCATGAAATAGAATTCTTGGGAAAGATGTATTGAATTTCAACACATTAGAGACAATATTTCAATATTTTTCCATTTTAATAGCTTCCTTTAATAAGTAAGATCACTTTGTCAGGCAAGTGTGTGCTCCTCAGTTCTGTCTCATCACAACAAGTATTTGGAGAGACGGACAGCGTGTCATAGCTCTCGGGTCTTGGACAGACCATGTTATAGCTCTCAGGTCTCGAATGGACCGTTTTATAGCTCTTAGAAAAATCAGTGTTACAGCTCCGTGTTACAGCTCTATTTCATTTAGAAGATAACAGGAAAATCCATCTTCAAGGCGTGAGGGCACGTCGATCCAAGGACGCAAAGAGAGGAGCACCCCAGCGTGTAGGGGAGAGAGAGAGCGAGAAAGCTTTGGCTCCTCTTTTTGTATGTTTTTCTCTCCCGGGGCCTGTCCTATGTAAATTGGGCCAGCCAGGAGTGCTGTTTGTTTTACCTGCGGTTCTCACTCCGGTCCTCGGACCTTCCTTTGTTCTATTATCTCGGGCTTTTCCCTCCCAGGTTTTTTAGCCACCGCCATTCTGGACTCCCTTTCCCTATTCTAACTACCTAACAACTTTTACTAATGTTCTCTTGAGGCTAATCTATCTTTACTCTATAGGTGCCTTTACATTTTCAGCTAATTTGGTATTCTGTAATTTTACCATGACATGTCCAGGAGTAATATTTTTAATTTTATTTTCAGGTTTATTACTCACTGATGTTCCTGAATCAGAGGTTCATGGAATGAATAAAGTGGAACATAGACCAGGATGAAATATCATGAAAAAAAAAAGAGATTAAGTCTACACAAAGAAACATTGATGAAACTTGAAACCACATAGCTGAAAGTTAAAAATAAAAAAGAATATAAAATGTGTAATATCATAATTGGCTTCCCTGGTAGCTTAGCTGGTAAAGAATCTGCCTGAAATGCAGGAGACCAAAGTTCGATTCCTGGGTCAGGAAGATCCTCTGGAGAAGGGATGGGCTACCCACTCCAATATTCTTGGAATTTCCCTGGTGGCTCAGATGGTAAACAATCTGCCTTCAATGCAGGAGACCTGGGTTTGATCCCTGGGTTGGGAGATCCCCTGGAGGAGAATCTTTCGAACCCAGCATTCCTAAGGGAACAATGCAAAAAAAAAAAAAACCAGAGGAAGACAATAGAATGGAAAGATCTCTTAAAGAAAATTAGAGATACCAAGGGAACATTTCATGCAAAGATGAGAACAATAAAGGACAGAAGCTGTATGGACCTAACAGAAGCAGAAAATATTAAGATGAGGTGGCAAGACTACACAGAAGAACTATATTAAAAAGGTCTTAATGACCCAGATAACCATGATGGTATTATCACTCACACCAACTTGAAGTGCAAAATCAAGTGGGTGGTAGGAAACATTACTACAAGGTGATGGAATTCCAGCTGAGTTATTTCAAATCCTAAAAAATGATGCTATTAAAGTGCTGCACTCAATATGCCAGCAGATTTGGAACACTCAGCAATGGACACAGGACTGGAAGAGATCAGTTTTCATTCCAATCCAAAAGACAGGCAATGCCAAAGAATGTTCAAACTACTGCACAATTTCCCTCATTTCACATGCTAAGAAAGTAATGATCAAAATTCTACAAGCTATGCTTCAACAGTTCATGAACTGAGAATTTACAGATGTTCAAGTTAGATTTAAAAAAGGCAGAGGAACCAGAGATGAAATTGCCAACATTAGTTGGATCATAGAAAAAGCAAGAGAATTCCATATATATGCATCTACTTCTGCTTCACTGACTACACTAAAGCCTTTGAATGTGTGGATCACAACAAACTGTGGAAAATTCTTAAAGAGATGGGAATACCAGACCACCTCACCTCCCTCCTGCAAAACCTGTATGTGGGTCAAGGAGCAACAGTTAGGATGGAATATGGAACAATGGACTGGTTCAAAATTGGGAAAGGATTACATCAAGGCTGTATACTGTCACCCTGCTTCTTTAACTTATAGGCAGAGTATAACATGCAAAATTCCAGGCTGGATGAAGCACAAACTGGACTCAAGATTGCCAGGAGAAATATCAATAACCTCAGATATGCAGATGACACCACCCTTTCAGCAGAAAGTGAAAGGAATTAAAGAGAAACAGGACAGTGAAAAGGCTGGCTTAAAACTCAACATTCAAAAGCTAAGATCATGGCATCTGATCCCATCACTTCACGGCAAATAGATGGGGAAACAATGGAAACAGTGATTGACTATTTTCTTGGGTTCCGAAATCACTGCAGATGATGACTGCATCCATAAAATTAAAAGATGCTTACCCCTTGGAAAAAAGCAATGATAAACCTAAACAGTGTATTAAAAAGCAGAGACATTACTTTGCCAACAAAGTTCTGTATAGTCAAAGATACGGTTTTTCTAGTAGTCATGTACAGATGTGAGAGTTGGACCATAAAGAAGGCTGAGCACTGAAAAACTGATGCTTTTGAATCGTGGTGTTTGAGAAGACTTTTGAGAGTCCCTTGAACTGCAAGGAGATCAAACCAGTCAATCCTAAAGGAAATCAACCCTGAATATTCATTGGACAGGCTCATGCTGAAGCTGAAGCTCCGATACTTTGGCCACTGGATGGCAGAGCTGACTCATTGCAAAAGACTGATGCTGGGAAAGATTGAAGACAGGAGAAGGGGATTACAGAGGACGAGATGGTTGGATGGCTTGACCGACTCAATGGACATGAGTTTGAACAAATTCTGGAAGTTGGTGAAGGACAGGGAAGCCTGGCATGCTGCAGTCCATGGGGTCTCAAAGTGTTGGACATGACTGAGGGACTGAACAACATTATAACATTTAAATATAATTTTAAGAATTTTTAGAAAACTATCAAATTCTGTACAGTTATTCACAAAGCATACACACCAACGCTTTAGACTTGTTTATTTTTTAGTTAATTTCTATTAGAGTGCAGTTGCTTTACAATGTTGTGTTAATATCTACCACACAGCAGGGTGAGGCAGCTATATGTATACATAGAGCCCCTCTGTTTTTGGATTTCCTTCCCATTTAAGTCAGCACATAGCACTGAGTAAGTTTCCCTGACCTATTCCTAATAGTTTCTCATTAGTTATCTATTTTATACATAGTATCAATAATGTATACATGTCGATCTAATTTCCCAGTTCACTCACTCCCTCCTTCTCCCACCTTGTTGTCCATACATTTGTTCTCTATGTCTGTGTCTCCTTTTCTGATTTTCAAATAAAATCATCTATACCATTTTTCTAGATTCCACACATATGCATTAGTATACATTATTTGTTTTTCTCTTTCTGATTTCACTCTGTATGATACTCTCTAGGTCAATCTCCATATTTATATATGACCCAATTCTGTTGTTTTATATGGCTGAGTAATATTTCAGTTTATCTGTGTACCACATCTTCTTCATTCATTCCTCTGTTAATAGACATTTAGCTTGCTTTCAAGTCCTGTGTACTGGAAATAGTGCTACAGTGAACAGTGGCGTGCATGTGTCTTTTTGACTTATGGTTTTCTCTGGGCATATGTCCAGAAGTGGGACTGCTGGACCATTTGCCTTGCCTTGCATGTGTGCACAATCATGTCCAATTTGCAACCCCCAAGGACTGTAGCCTGTCCAAGCTCTGTTGTTCATAAAATTTTCCAAACAAGAATACTGGAGTGGGTTGCCATTTGCTGCTCCAGAGGATCTTTCTGACTCAAGAATTGAACTTGCATCTCCTAGATCTGCTGCACTAGCAGGCAGACTCTTTACCACTGTACCACCTGAGAAGCCCCAGGGATTGCTGGATTATGTAGTAGCTCTATTTTGAGTTTTTAAGCAACCTCTTTACTGTTCTCCACAGTGGCTGTACCAATTTACATTCCTTACAACAGTGTTAAGAGCATTCCCTTTTCTCTACACCTTCTCTAGAATTTATTGTTTGTGGATTACTTGATGACAGCCATTCTGAACCGTGTGAGGTGATATCTTATTGCAATTTTGACTTCCATTTCTCAGATAATAAGTAATCTTGAGCATCTTTTCATGTGTCTATTGGCCATCTGTATATCTTCCTTGGAAAAAGTATTTAGGTCTTCCACTCAAGTTCATAAAGTTGGAGGGAAGAAACATTGGAGAACAAAATGAAAATGCTGTTGTTCACTTTCTAAGTCATGTCTGACTCTTTGGAACTGCATTAACTGTAGAACCCCAAGTTCTGTCCTCCACTATCTCCTGGACTTTGCTCACATTCATGTCCATTGAGTTGGTGATGCTATCTTACCATCTCATCCCCTGCCGCCCTCTCATCCTATTGCCTTCACTCTTTCCCAACATCAGGGTCTTTCCCAATGAATCAGCCCTTCACATCAGGTGGCCAAATTATTGAAGCTTCAACTTCAGCATCAGTCCTTCCAGTGAATATTCAGGGTTGATTTCCTTTACGATTGACTGGTTTGATCTCCATGCTGCCCAAGGGACTCTCAAGAGTCTTCTCCAACACCACAGTTGGAAAGCATCAATTCTTAGGCACTCAGCCTTCTTTATGTTCCAACTCTCAAATCTACTGGAAAAAACCATAGCTTTCACTCTATGGATCTTTGTCTGCAAAGTCATGTTTCTGCTTTTTTAGTACACTGGCTAGGTTTTTCATAGCTTTCTTTCCAAGGAGCAAGGGTATTTTACCATGCAGCCACCATCTGCAGTGCAGTCACCATCTACAGTGATTTTGCAGCCCAAGAAAATATAATCTGTCACTGTCTCCACTTTTTCCTCTTCCATTTGCCATGAAGTGATGGCACTGGATGCCATGACCATAGTTTTTTGAATGTTGAGTTTCAAGTCAGCTTTTTCACTCTTCTCTTTCATCTTCATCAAGAGGTTCTTTAGTTTTTCTTCACATTCTGCCATTAGAGTGATATCATATGCATATCTGAGGTGAATGATATATTTCCTGGCAGTCTTGATTCCAGCTTGTGATTCATCCAGCCTGGCATTTCACATGAAATAAAGGATAAACTGTAGAAAACTCTTACACAGTTGGTGGGAATGTAAATTGGTACAGTAACTATAAAGAACTATAGAGAACAATTCCCTATAGTTGCTGCACCAATTTACATTCCCACCAACAGTGTAAAAGCCTTTAAATAAGAAGATGAAAATCTAGATTTTATCAGAGGCCATATTCATCTGGCATGGAAAATACCTCTCTGTAGAACACAGCCACACAGAACCAAACTGAAGTAGGAAAAGCATTGAGAAGTTTGCAGAAGACTTTAAGAATATGATTTCAAACCCTGAGGTTCTTCTTTGGACAATTCATCCTTGACCTTAATAGATCCTGAAAAGACTGAAAGACTGAAAGTGAAGTTGCTCAGTCATGTCTGACTCTTTGCGACCCCATGGACTGTAACCTACCATGCTCTTCCATCCATGGGATTTTCCAGGCAAGAGGACTGGAGTAGTTTGCCATTTCCTTCTCTAGGGGATCTTCCCAAACCAGGGTTTGAACCCAGGTCTCCCTCATTGTAAACAGACACTTTACTGTCTGGGCCAACAGGGAAATCAAACAAAAATGTGAAAGTGAAAGTCGCTCAGTCATGACTGACTCTTTGCAACTCCATGGACTATACAAGTCCATGGGATTCTCCAGGCAAGAACATTGGAGTGGGTAGCCTTTCCCTTCTCCAGGGGATCTTCCTAACCCAGGGATCAAACCCAATAGATCCTAGAACTAGCAATTTCTTTTTTTGTTTATGTTAATTAGTGGATCTTTATTTCCACTATATACAACAATGCATTTCTTCTTACTTGAAACTATTGCATTTCTTTCCTACCTCCAGACTTAAAATTTCCCATTTCTAGTAGTTACTTAAATCAGTATAGAGATGATAGATGCATAAATACAGATGTGGCCATTCACGAAGTCCAAGTTGCCAAGGCTTAAGTAACGGAGACATGAGTATATTGCCAGGCAAATAATGTCATTTTTTTTTTTAATTATGACTGGCAGTTTTGGTGAAGTTTAGAGTGCTTTGATAACAGACTATTTCAATTCTGTCATAGGAAGATTTGTTGTCAATTGTCTCCTTTTCTTTATTCCAAGCAGCTTTTTATACGTCCAAAAGCAGGACCCACTAGTATGGTTTATTAAGCAAAATATTATTCTGTTTTTCTTCTCATCTATCTAAACATAAAATTGGATTCTGATCCCTAATTCAACATTTATTGAGTTCCTGCTAATACATACATGTTACATACATCCTACTACACTACATACGTACCAGGTGTAATACAAGACACTGCAGACATACAGATAAATGAAGCCCCTGCACCTTCTTCAAGGAGCTCACAGCAAAATAGGGAATATGTATGAGTAAGTTAAAATGTGTATGAAAGTGTGATAGAAGAAGATAATGTAGACACATTCCGCTTTGCTTCTTCCAACTAAGAACATTGAGAAAGCAACATGAAAATAGCAAAAGAAACAGTCAAGAGGAGATAGGAAGGCATGAAAGATGAAGCAAACTGGTTTGAGACCCCAGAACTAGAAGAGCAGTACAGGAGCAGGTCGTCTTGGTTCCCTTACCCAAAATAAGAAAAGATCCCATTTTCTGACCTCCAGCCAAGCAACAGAAGACAGCCCAGGTACAGTCAATCCTCTTAGGGATTCAAGGAAAGTTCATCTGACAAACTCAGAAGAGTCCTACATCACAAGCAAGGTGGATCAGCTGGGAGCCCCATCAGTAGTCACTGGTCATAGGAAGTCCCGCTCCTTCCTATACAGCGTGGGAGGTCTGTCTCTTAGAGATAAAGGTGGGCAGGTAGAGTCAGTGACAGGGACCCAGTCATGACAGCAGCTTGTCTGTCTGCATGCCGGGACCCCCTTCCCTTCTAGAAGACTCCAGACCAGGTGGGTAGAACCAGCAAGAGGAATTAACATTAATTTTACATAATCTCTTCCAAAACCACAAGGGGACAGACATGTCTCCCTTTATTTATGATACTAGTATTGTCCTTGATGGTGGTGGCTTAGTTGCTAAGTCGTGTCTGACTCTTGCTACCCCAAGGATTGTAGCCCCCCAGGCTCCTTTCTGTTCATGGGAATTATCAAGCAAGAATACTGGAGTGGGTTGCCGTTGCCTTCTCCAGGGGATCTTCCAGACCCAGTAATCAAACCCAGATCTCTTGCATTATAGGCAGACTCCTGCATGGCAGGTGGATTCATCACCAGCTGAGCTGCAAGGGAAGCCCTGTTGTCTTTGATACAAAAATCTAAAAAAAAAAAAAAAAAGGTAGTACAAACATGAAACTACAAAACATTATCTCTTATAAATATAAACAAATATCCTCAGCAAAATATTAGCAAATAAATCTATCAGTGTATAAAAATAATCATATTCCATGATCAAGAGGCAGTTATTCCAGATATGCAAAGCAGGTTTAACATTCTAAAATCAATGAATGTAATCCAGCATATCAAATCTAAAGTTTAAGATATTGATTAGACTAAAATAAAAAGATGGAAAGTTATGCAAAAATAAGATCTGAAGAGACTATAATGCTGTTAAACAAAGTAAAATTCAAGACAAGAGATATACAATATAAAGGATAATCAGGCATGTTACACAATGATAAGAGGTAAAATCTTTAAGAAGATATATCGACTGCAAATTAACTTGCCCCTTAAACAGTTTCAAAAGTACTTGAAGGAGAAACTGATCCAACTTAAACAAAACAAAACAGCAAAAAAAAAAAAAAAAATGGATTCACAATTAGAGTTACGGACATCAATAATCCTTTCAAAGCAATTGATAAAACAAATACACTATTTACTACCTGAACAACACTGCCCATCAACATGTCCATCATACCCATCAAGAGAATAGAAATTAATAAAATTGATACTTAAAAAACAATGGAGAAAGTCCATGAAATCAGAAGTGATTTGAGACTTCCCTGGTGGTCCAGTGGTGAAGATTCCACCCACCACATGAATTCAATCCCTGACCAGGGAAGATTCCACATGCCTCAGAGCAACCAAGCTGGAGCAACTAAGCCCCAGCACCAGAACCACCAGGCTGACTCTAGAGCCTGCGGGTCACAACTACTGAAGCCTGGGCATGTGAGGAGAGCCTTGCAAGAGAAGCCGCTGCAATGAAAAGCCTGCATACCACCACACAGCGTAGCCCCCACTCGCTGCAGCTAGAGAAAGCCCATGTGCAGCAAGGAAGACCCAGCACAGCCAAAAATAAATAAATGAATATTTCTTTCAAAGCATTGACTTGTTCTAAAAAATTAATAATATTGATAAACCACTAGCAAGACTGACAAAAACAAAAGGAGAATTGAATGACCAATATTAGGAATGAAACAGGGAATCACACCAGAGATTCCACAGCAATAAGGATATTAAGAAACACTGCATGAAACTTCAGGCTCATAAATTTGACAATTTAGGATAAATGAATGAATTCCTTGAAAGATTTAAGCAAGGTGACAATCTGAATAGTCCTATAGCCATTAAGAAAAAAGAATCAATAAGTTAAAAGCTCCAGAAAAAAGAACTGTCGAAGCATACAGGGTTTCACTTGAAAATTCTACCAAACATTTGAAAAAATTTGCACATAACCTCTTCTAGAAAAATAGTTAAACAAAATATTTCCAATCCATGTCATGAAGCCAGCATTACCCTGATAACAAAAGCCTAAAAAAGTGATGCCCAAAGGGAAATTATAGACCAACATCTCTAATGAACTTAAACCCCCAAAATATTAATAATTGAACCTGTCAATGTATAAAAAAAAAAAAAACTACATCCTAGAATTAAGTAGGCTTTTTTTTCACATATACAAGGCTTTAACATTTGATAGTCAATGTAAACTTACTATATCAACAGTTAAGGAAGAAAAGTCATATCGTCTTACAACTGACACAGAAAACTATTTGACAAACTCCAACTGCCATGCATGTTAAAAACTCCCAACAACTTAAGCATAGAAGAGAATTGCCTCAACTTGATGATGAGCTTTCCAATGTGGTCCAGTTAGGCTTATCTACACAATATTGTTTCCATCACTGCTTCAATGTCTCCTTTTCTTCTTGGACATTGCTTAAAGGCCTTACTCAAACACAGCCTCTTCCAGGAAGCCTTCCATGACTGAAGGAATTCTCATTTATTAGCCAGTTCAGCATAAAAAATGATGTATTATATGTGTTACAAAATATAATAAAATAATGTTGTTCATTGTTACTACTTGTTGCATTAGCTTTCATCTATCAATGACACCAGAAGATACTTGTTCTTTTAGGTTCTTTTTCATTATTCTTTTCTATTAGGGTTTTTTTACAGAATATTGAATATAGTTGTCTGTGCTATATAGTAGGAGCTTGTTGTTTATTCATTCCTTCTATAATGGTTTGCATCTGCTAGTCTCAAATTCCCAACCTAATCCT
The DNA here is from genome assembly GCF_019320065.1 of Cervus canadensis. Classification (NCBI taxonomy): domain Eukaryota; kingdom Metazoa; phylum Chordata; class Mammalia; order Artiodactyla; family Cervidae; genus Cervus; species Cervus canadensis. The sequence goes on along the minus strand of NC_057400.1, from coordinate 711,203 downwards.
CCACCAACCTCTTTGGCAACCATAAATCTGTTCTCCATATCTGTGAGTCTGAACACCAGAAGATTCTTAAGGACAGGAATTGAGAATATAGTCTCTGTATTAGCCACAGGGCTTTCTAATTTAATAAACTAATTGTAAGTTCTGAGTAAACATAATTAAAGAAACAGGAAGAGAAAGTAAATTAAGTTAAAAATGAGAGGGGGATTGATAGAAAAAGAGCACTAATGTGTAAGAAAATGCATGTTCTATTTTACATTGCATAATTTTAGTAAATCAAATCATTTTCACCACTTCATTTACATCATACATAAAATGGAGAGAAAAGTACTGGCCCTAATTATATTGAAAGCTATTGGGCTAAAGTAGAAACGGGGGTGGCTCTCAGGGAAGGGTGCCTGGGAGGACATGAGGAGTCTCTCCTAGGTTGATGCGAAGCAATCACCACTATGGTGTCCGGTGTAGAAAGAGGGCAGGGGGTGGGGGGTGAATAGGTGGAGGGAGTCAGGGTAGAGTGCTTCCTCAAGGAGGGTGACTTTGGAGGTATAAATCACTTGGAGGAGAGGCAGGTCTTCAGGTAGGAAGCTCCAGAAAAGAACTTCAGCGTGAGGGAATCACTTTATAAACAAAGTGGAAAAGGAGGTAGTGCCTGGAACATGTCCATAAAAGATGAGAAAAAACAGAGCACCCAGATCTGACTTGAGGGCCAAAGAAGGCTTTCCTGAGAAAGCGTACGGTACTGTGAGTCTTCAAAAGCGAAAAGACTCTACTAAAGCTAGCATGGGTGAAAAGATAAAACGATTGATTCATGTAAAAAGGCGAAGGGCACAGCTGTCCTCAGCCTTTACGGAATTGGTCTGGAAGATGTCTCTGCTGCTTCCATTCTTGCTGTCGCATGTTCTCCTACCATAAGCACGTTTTCTTCTTGTGGTGTGAGTATCGAGGGGAGCTTAGGGTGGATAGGATTGGCTGGGCAATCATAAAACCCAAGCTTGCCTCATTTCATATTGAAAATATCTGTAGGAATTATAAGCTGTCTATCCCAGGGTCCCTATACAAATTTCAGAAAATAATTCTGATTAAATCAGCTTGGTGGATGTGTTCATTCTTGATATAAACTGTGTAGCTAAAGAAATAAGAGTGTTATGTAGGAGAAAGGTCAAACATAGGTCCTCTGCCCAAGAGTGGAGGAGGAATGAGACTGCAGTATCAGTAGATCCATCAGAACCACATGAAGTAAAGGAGTTCCTCAAAATATTTTATTTTTATTGAAATCACCAGGGGAAAGAGGCAGGACAGAATAATAGTCTATTCCATAGGCACAGACTTCTAAATATAGTTTACTAAATAATTAGTAAATTATTGCTTTGAACTATACACACACTAAAAATGCATGACAAACTTCTCTACAAACTCTACTTCTGATGATGCTTCCTCACCACTAAAACACATTTCCTTTGGGTTCTAAGAAATGTACATGCAGCTTATGGTCCTCCTGCCCTTTCTCAGCTGTCCCGAAGGTCTTCCCTGCTCTTTATCCTTTGTTTATGGATTGGTTTCCCCCAGACTTCCAGTCTGTACTCGCTTCCGAACAGTCTCCATCACTGTTGCATTTTAAATTTTCACTTCCCACAACATGAATCCCAGAACTACACATTTCCTAATGCCCAACTGCTACTGAATATCTCTAGCAATTCATTTTACAGATATCTCAAATCTAGAATGTCTAATATCAATTTCACTACCTTCCATTTTCAGCTTATCCTTCTTCATGCATTCTACACCTCAGTTAATGGTACCCATTATTCAAGCATAAATTGCAAAACAAATTTTCTCCTTCTGATCTCAAACAATGCTACCAGGACAAATTCAGTTTACCTCCTAAATGTTTCTTGAATCTTTCTTATTTTCTCCAATTTCATATCATGTTCAGGTACTCTATATCACTCCCTATTGCTTAAAACTACTATTTATTGAGAATTCACTTTGCTTTATGTCAACCCTAGAAATTATACTTTTGGGAGGAAGAAGATGACCAGTTGTTTTCTTCTCTGTTCATTCTTTTTCTGCTCATCTGCAAGGCAAAAGTCACTGCTAATATGATTTAGTTCTCAAAATACAACAGCATTACTCTTAACAAACATATGTAAGTATTTGGAGACATTTAGAAATAATTAAGGGAAGAGTATTACTGGAAATCTGGGGCAAGGCCAAGATGTTAAAACTCCTACAATACACAAAATTGTCCCACTCAATGAAGGATTGCCTCAAAAAAATCTATTCTGTCTCTGTTGGGAAATCACTGGAAATCAATTTAGATTATAAATTGTGCTGTGTTTCTAAGCCAGAACTCAACAGATGTTTAAAAGAAACGTATTGACATGTGGTTCTCCCTTCCATTTTTATAGCTGTGAGGACCTTTAGAGTTTGGCCATTTTTGGGGGTCATTCATCCATTCACTCATTCAGTGTTTTTTGCTAATTGTTGAGCAATTACTGCGCCAGGTACTTGACTAATTGCTGGATAATGAGCAACGCTGACCATTTTTTCTACAAGGAGCTTAGAACAAAGTTAGAGAGAGAAAAGGCAACTCCCAGTCACACAAATAAATGCAATTATAATTACACAAAAGCAATGAAGGGAAGGTACATGGACCTCAGAAGTAGACATTAAAGGAACAGGAACTCCAGACCTGGGCTGGGCAGAGGAGATTCTCTTGCAAAACTGAGATATCAATATAAAGAAAAGGTAGGAATTAACTAAGCAAAGATGAGCGGAGAGTGCAGAGAGAGAAAAGAAATTTCCCAAAGGAGTAAGCAATAACTTCAAGTATCATGGTAGAAAGAATACATTGCATTTAGAGACCCAAAGGGGGACCAGAGCAGTTGGCACAGCCAGTCAAGCTGGGTGTGTGGACAGGATGAGCTGGAGAGACAGGCTGGGCCCAAACAATATATGAATTCACAGCCCATACTGAGAACAGAAAGCCACAATCCAAGTGTTATAGGAAGCCAATTAAATCTTTCCAAAGGTGTTGATGTGCTCACACTTGCATTTTGTGACAGGTCACTCTGGCCCCATCACAAAAAAAATAGATTGGGGTGATGCAAAAAAGGATGCAGGCATGCTCAGTCATGTCTGACTCTGCGACCCCATGAACTGCATCCTGCCAGGCTCCCCAGTCCATGGGATTTTCCAGGCAAGAATACTGGAGTGTGTTGCCATTTCCTCCTCCAGAAAGAAACTATAAAATACATCAAATAGGCTGCAATGGCATCAATCCTGTGAGCAGGGTGATTCTGATAAAGTGGTGGCAGAACAGATGGGAAAAACAAATAAAACAGTCTGAGAGTAACTTAAAAAGGAGAAGAGAAATACCTATTTTAGAATTAATCTGAAATCCTGTACTTCAACTCAGGTTTCCAGAATTCTTACCTAGGTTATCAGGCTCCCCCCAGATATTAAGATTAATAACTATTTTCCTACTTAACATATGCCATCTATCACCTCAATAGTATCTTGTTTGTTTCTAAGAAGCTTCTTTTAAGAGGTTTGTATAAAAGTAAATCTTAGTTTAAAAAAAAAATGGAGCCAACTTTAAATTTCAGTTCAGTTCAGTTCAGTTCAGTCGTTCAGTCATGTCTGACTCTTTGCGACGCCATGGACTGCAGTACACCAGGCCTCCCTGTCCATTGCTACCTCCTGGAGCTTACTCAAAGTCTATTGAGTCGTGTCTATTAGTCATGTCTATTGAGTCAGTGATGCCATGCAACCATCTCATCCTCTGTCATCCCCTTCTCCTCCTTCCTTCAATCTTTCCCAGCATCAGTGTCTTTTCAAATGAGTTAGTTCTTCGCATCAGGTGGCCGAAGTATTGGAGTTTCTGCTTCAGCATCAGTCCTTCCAAAGAACACCCAGGACTGAATTTCTTTAGGATGGATTGGTTGGATCTCCTTGAAGTCCAAGAAACTCCCAAGAGTTTTCTTCAAACTACAGTTCAAAAGCATCAATTCTTTGGTGCTCAGCTTTCTTTAGAGTCCAACTCTCACATCCATACATGACTACAGGAAAAATCATAGCTTTGACTAGACCGACCTTTGTTGGTAAAGTAATGTCTCTGCTTTTTAATATGCTGTCTAGGTTGGTCATAACTTTTCTTCAAAGGAGCAAGCATCTTTTAATTTCATGGCTGCAGTTACGATCTGCAGTGATTTTGGAGTACGTCAAGGCTGCATATTGTCACCCTGTTTATTTAACTTATATGCAGAGTATATCATGAGAAACACTGGGCTGGAGGAAGCATAACCTGGAATCAAGATTGCTGGGAGAAATATCAATAACCTCAGATATGCAGATGACACCACCCTTATGGCAGAAAGTGAAGAAGAACTAAAGAGCCTCTTGATGAACGGGAAAGAGGAGAGTGAAAAAGTTGGCTTAAAACTCAGCATTCAGAAAATTAAGATCATGGCATCTGGTCCCATCACTTCCTAGCAAATAGATGGGGATACAGTGGAAACTTCAAATCTAGTTCTGTCTTAATTAACAGTCTTGACTCTTCTGAAATAATGTCATACTTTTTGTCTTTATGCAATGGCCTTCTAACTGTGATTCTGGCCTCAAATTCTACCATACAACTCAATGATTCTCAAACAGTGGACCTCAGACCAGTAGCATTGGCATCACCTGTGAATTTGTTAGACGTGCAGCTTTCTCCAACCCCATCTGAGTCCTACTACATCAGACATGTTTCGTGTTAAGACTCTTGGGGATATCTGATGCACGAATACACTTGAAATCTGGTGACTTAGTTCATTTCTACCCTGCTTCTGTAAGAAATGCCTTGAAGGTTTCTCAACCAAGAGTCATAAATAGTGAATGAACTCTGAAAAACAGATCCCTTCCCTACAATTTATCCAGTCCTCTCAAGGATAATCACAGTCATGAAGGTTAGTGAATTAATGATTCTTTTTTTATAATTACTCTCCAATCTCCTAGGATAGTGTTTGGAACATAGAAGGCACACAGCACTTGCTGATTGAATAAATATGATGACTGTCTCTTCTGACTGTCACTTTTCTATTTGCCCTTCACTTCTCATAATCAGTCTTACAATTTAATTTCAGTTGAGCCCATTTTCTTACAATTATTATAAGGGTAAATTACTGATACCTAAAGGAGTATAAACATCATTGTTTCTATTGCTCAATACCCACACAACTCCCCAAACTCTTTCCTTAGGAAGAGGAGTCATTGCAGTTAAAATGAGCTATTCCAAGTGCATTTTTAAAAGCCTCTTCCTCTCTCCCAGCAAAATGCCAGGAGCTATTTGACTAGGAACACATAATCTGGTAGGTAATAAAATAAGCATAGGTTTGATAATCATATCTTTAAAACTAAAGGACTCAAATGAATTTTAAATAAATGATTTCTCTAAATGAGTAATTATATTAATAGCTATAACCAGAATTTAGCTTATCAGTAAATACGCCCTGGTGAATTCAGTGATATGGCTCCTTCTCAAGGTGCTTGTGGCCATCAGAAGGCCATTCAGACAGGATGGCATGCCCACAGAAAAGCTAAGTGAGAAAAATTATCTCAGCAAAGCTGTAGTCTGGGCTGGAAACACACAGCAGAGGAAGTTAATGGACACTGCAGAGGCAATAGACATATGACACTAACCACTAAGAAAATTCATTAGATATTTAAATTACATACTCTAGCGTCGACCTGTTTAAATGGACCTATTGATCTTTCAGTCTCAATAAAATTGCCTTCATCTTGATTACATCTTAACCTTGTAGATCTTGAGAAAACATGTCCTTTCCAGAAATTGGTTTCTCCCTATATATTATATTTTAATCATTTCTTCCTTTCCCTCTTTCTTTTTCTCTTTCTCCCTTCTCCACAATCTTAAAATTTATAAAATGATATAATGTGTATTGAAGATCCACTATATTATGTACAAAGGGGGGAAAAAAAAGAAAATAAACACAATATTCATTCTTTCCTCCAGGAACTTCCTACCTTGCCTTTGAGATTAGATTGTCTCCAGTTATTGCATCTGCTGTTAAGTCACGGGATAATACAGTGGTTAAAGGCACAACTATTGCAGGCCCATTGTCTGGATTCAAATTTAACACCATCTAGCTATGGCAACCCACTCCAGTATTCTTGCCTGGAGAATCCCATGGACGGAGGAGCCTGGTGGGCTATGGTCCATGGGGTTGCAGAGTCGGACACGACTGAGCGACTTCACTCTCACTTTTGGCTGTGTAATCTCAGCAAGTTGTTCAATTTTCCAACCTATGGGATTGGGAAAAAAAATAATATTTTATTTTATATATATACATGATTATTATGAAGAATAAATGAGCATAGTCTAAGAAGAACTTAGGGTGTATAACACACTTAATGCAAATGTTATTTGCTATTTAAGTGCAGTAATAAAAATATGAGGCAGATATCGCCTCCAGGATGGAGAAAAGATGTGCTAAAAAGATTATACCTGAAACAACAGTATTTGAGATAAAAACTTAAGAATTGAAGCACCATTGTATTCATTTGCTAAATATATATTGACTTTTTAAATATTATGTACTGGGTATGTATATATTTCATGTGATAAGTACATGAAATAAACTGAGTGTGTGTGTGTGTGTGTGTGTGTGTGCGCGCGTGCGCTCTAACAGATGAGTGTAAAGACAGACAGACTATTTCAGCTCAACATGGGGCTAATAGAGATGATCGTTTTAACCAGAGTGTTCACTTGGAGCTGTCCAGGACTGTCATCAGGCATAGCACCTTGACTTTGGCCTCTACCAAATCTTTCATTTTTTCCTTCACCGGCAGTATTTCCTAATAAATGTTCTGCAAACTCCATCTCAGAATTGGCCCCTAAGAAAACCCAATCTAGAGCAACTGGTCACCTGGGTTTATACAACTAGATTTTTCAAAGAAGGGGGCAAGTATGTCCTTTGCAGTATCCTCGCTTTCACATAAAATTTGGGTTTAGCTTTGAGAAGAGACTTTCCCTGATGATGAAGTGAAAAGCAGTAAATCCATGGCTCAAATATCAATTGCCTCATTTAAGCCCCACACTCACTTCAATATTCATGGAGAATAATCTGAATATTCCAAGACAGTTTTGGTTTAATATAGTTCAACCTTCTGCAATAACTATATGATATTTTATGTTTTCATACCTGTAATCATGTAGGTTAAAATGCATTTTCAAGTGAGATAAAGCTTTTTAAATTACCAGTGTCTGAAAGTTTCCTTCAGAAAATATAATAAACATCATTTTCTGTAGAACTCAATATTTATATTTTCAACCAATTCTATACTTACTTTTACTTTTCTTTTTGTGATTTCCTGTAGAGATTAAAAAAAAAAAATCAATACTTGTGTTAATCATCCATTACTGTCTAGTATTGCTTATGTGGGGATAACAGTTTAGGTCAATACTTTTGAAACATGGAAACACTTTTAAGTCTCTTTGGAAGCTTTTCAAAAATACAAATTCTAGACATCTCTCCTATCAAGCCAAGTAAATTAGAATCTCTGGGGAAGGACTCTAGACATTTTATATTTTGAAGTCTCTCCAAAAGATTTTAAAGTGAAGCTAATATTACAAACCACTGGTTTAGTGTGATTGGCTTCATTTACATAGACTGAATTCTTTTAAAGCTATGTAACAACTGATAAGATTGTAGCATTCATTAATTCACTCATTCTTTATTTCTTTAAAAGTTTATTTCTGAAACAAGCATTATCAAAGTACTTATCCTGTCTCAAGCATTAAACTAAGCCATAGGTATCCATAATTGAAAAACATGCAGTCTTTCACTTTGAATAATTTCAAGTGGGAAGTGGAAAAGGATAGAAACATTAAAAAAATTCAACTGCAAGGCTTGATAGTTTGTGCAATGAATTAGAGAGTCAGAAGAATGGCAATTATTTTTTAATTAAAATTTTTGATTAATTTAAAGTAATTTTTAAAAATAATTTTCATTTTGTATTACAGTTGATTTACAATGTTGTTGGTTTCAGGTATATAGCAAGGTGATTCCATTGTACATATACATATAGTCATTCTGTTCCAGATCTTTTTCCCACATATGCTATTACAGAATATTGGATAGAGTTTCCTGTGCTATACAGTATATCCTTATTGATTTTCTATTTTATATATAGTAGTGTGTATGCCTCAGTCACAATTAACACATAATTTGTCTCTCACCCCTGCTTTCCCCTTTGGTGGCCGTGTGTTTGTTTTCTAAGTCTGTGAGTCCATTCCTATTTTGAAAATAAGCTCATTTGTATCATTGTTTAGATTCCACATCTATGTGATATCACATGATATTTGTCTTTGTCTGACTTACTTCCCTTTGTGTGATAATCTCTACATCCATCCATATTGCTGCAAATGGCATTATTTCATTTTTTTATAGCTGGAAAGAGATGTGAATACCAGACCACCTTATCTGCCCCTGAGAAATCTGTATGCAGGTCAAAAAGCAACAATTAGAATCAGACATAGAAAAATCAACTGGTTCCAAATTGGGAAAGGAGTATGTCAAGGCTGTATATTGTCACTTTGCTTATTTAACTTATATGCAGAGTACTTCATGTGAAATGCCAAGCTGGATGAAGCACATGCTGGAATCAAGATTGCCAGGAGAAATACCAATAACCTCAGATATGCAGATGACACCACCATTATAGCGGACAGTGAAGAGGAGCTAAAGTGTCTCTTGATGAAAGTAGAAGAGGAGAGGGAAAAAGCTGGCTTAAAACTCAATATTCAAAAAACGAAGATCATGTCATATGGCCCCATCATTTCATGGCAAATAGATGGGGAAACAATGGAAACAGTGAGAGACTTTATTTTGGGGGGCTCCAAAAGCATTCCAGATGATGACTATAGCCATGAAATTAAAAGATGCTTGTTTCTTGGAAGAAAAGCTATGACCAACCTAGACAGCACATTATAAAGCAGAGACATTACTTTGCCAACAAAAATCCACAGTCAAAGCTATGGTTTTTCCACTAGTCATCTATAGATGTGAGAGTTGATCCTTAAAGAAGGCTGAGCACTGAAGAAAGATGCTTTCCAACTGTGGTGTTGGAGAAAACTCTTGGGAGTCCCATGGGCAGCAAGGGGTCAAACCAGTCAACCTTAAAGGAAATCAGTCCTGAATATTCACTGGAAGGACTGATGCTGAAGCTGAAGCTCCAATGCTTTGGCCACCTTATGTGAAGAGTCAACTCATCAGAAAAGACCTTGATTATGGGAAAGACTGGAGGCAGGAGGATAAGGGGACGACAGAGGATGAGATGGTTGAATGGCATCACCGACTCAATGGATATGGGCTAGAGCTAGCTCCAGGAGACGGTGAAGAATAGGGAAGTCTGGTGTGCTGCACTCTATGACGTCTCAGAGAGTCGGACATGACCGTGCGGCTGAATAACAGTAACAATACTCCATGCACCACACTTCTTATCCATTCCTCTGTTGATGGACATTTAGGTCCATGTCACTGGTATTATAAATAGTGCTACAATTAACATCAGGGTGCATATTTGTTTTCAAATTATAATTTTCTTGGTAAGTTTTTAAACTCATACTCATGAGTTATGGAGAGCTTTCTTGAGCAGGTTATTGTAAAAGTGTCCCAAAGGACTCATAATTTTTATTCCAAAAGACCAAAAGGATAAAATATTTGCAGCAGAGAAAATAGATTCAGAGAACAAAATATGGTATTTTATTGAAGTACTACAAGGAGAACAAATTCATATTCAAAAATCATGTCACACAAATTTAAAAGCATTCTTATTAACTTATGCCAAAAGGTTCTACAGAATTCTAAAAATAAAATATTTGCTGTTGTATGCTCAGTTGTTCAGTTTGTTCAGCTCTTTGGATCCCGTGGACTGTAGCCCACCAGTCTCCTCTCTCCATGGAATTTTCCAGGCAAGAAGACTGGAGTGGGTTGCCATTTCCTACTCCAGAGGATCTTCCCAAACTAGGGATCAAACCCACGTCTCCTGTGTCTCCTGCATTAGCAAGCAGGTTCTTCACAGCTGTGCCAGCTGGGAAGCCTTAAAATACTTGCTATTCTACGTGAATTCAAATGTTTACATAAAATCAAACACTAGGCATAGGCTACAATTCTGAATGACATCTATACCTCAAGCATGATGTTAGGCAGCGACTAAGTCGCTTCAGTCGTGTCCGAGTCTGTGCGACCCCATCAAGGGCAGCCCACCAGGCTCCTATGTCCCTGGGATTCTCCAGGCAAGAACACCAGATGGGTTGCCATTTCCTTCTCCAATGCATGAAAGTGAAAAGTGAAACTGAAGTTGCTCAGTCGAATCCGACTCTTCTGTGACCCCACTAACTGCAGCCTACCAGGCTCCTCTGTCCATGGGATTTTCCAGGCAAGAGTACTAGAGTGGGCTGCCATTGCCTTCTCCAATGATGTTAGGAAGATTTGCATATATTATTTTATTCAGTAATCTTGTAATGAACACAATATCATGTTTATTCTTCTGGTTAGATAAATTAGGCTCAGAGAGATAAAGTACTTATACAAGGTCATATCTCTTAACAGGTCAAAGTAAAAATAAGAATTTTTAAACTGGAAGCATCTGTATTTTTTTCTACTCTGCTTATTTTTAAAATAATGAGCTAACAGTTCCAGAAAAATAAATGACCCAATCAAAAAATGGGCCAAAGAACTAAACAGACATTTCTCCAAAGAAGACATACAGATGGCTAACAAACACATGAAAAGATGCTCAACTTCACTCATTATTAGAGAAATGCAAATCAAAACCACAATGAGGTACCATTACACGCCAGTCAGGATGGCTGCTATCCAAAAGTCTACAAGCAATAAATGCTGGAGAGGGTGTGGAGAAAAGGGAACCCTCTTACACTGTTGGTGGGAATGCAAACTAGTACAGCCGCTATGGAAAACAGTGTGGAGATTTCTTAAAAAACTGGAAATAGATCTGCTATATGACCCAGCAATCCCACTTCTGGGCATACACACGGAGGAAACCAGATCTGAAAGAGGCACGTGCACCCCAATGTTTATCACAGCACTGTTTATAATAGCCAGGACATGGAAGCACCCTAGATGCCCATCAGCAGACAAATGGATAAGGAAGCTGTGGTACATATACACCATGGAATATTACTCAGCCATTAAAAAGAATTCATTTGAATCAGTTCTGATGAGATGGATGAAACTGGAGCCCATTATACAGAATGAAGTAAGCCAGAAAGATAAAGACCATTACAGATAAATATACAGATAAAGATAAAGACCATAACACATATATATGGAATTTAGAAAGATGGTAATGATAACCCTATATGCAAAACAGAAAAAGAGACACAGATGTACAGAACAGACTTTTGGACTCTGTGGGAGAAGGTGAGGGTGGGATGTTTTGAGAGAACAGCATCGAAACATGTATATTATCTAGGGTGAAACAGATCACCAGCCCAGGCTGGATGCATGAGACAAGTGCTTGGGCCTGGTGCACTGGGAAGACCCAGAGGGAGCGGGTGGAGAGGGAGGTGGGAGGGGGGATCGGGATGGGGAATACATGTAAATCCGTGGCTGATTCATGTCAATGTATGACAAAATCCACTACAATATTGTAAAGTAATTAGCCTCCAACTAATAAAGATAAATGGAAAAAAAAAATAATGAGCTAAGAATTCTGAAATAGGGGCAGTCAAAATACATTTAAAATAAAAAGGTTACATTCAATGGTTTCATAATAAAAATATAAATATACATATTTATTGTGAATAGTCATAAATAATGCAAATAAAAACATAGTACTTGACATAGAATTTAACTTATATGCAATAGTTTGTAGCCATTGTTATTTTAATAGTAATTTATTATTATTGCTATTTCAAGTAATATTATACATAACTTGCAATTATGTTTTATAGAAACTTTTAGCTTCCTCAGTATTTTCAAAAAACTTATCTTACATGATATTTACACCGGTTCTACAAAGTAGGCTATCTGTATTTTAAAGATAAGGAAAAGGTATCTTCAGGTTTAGTAACTTTGAAGAAATTATAGACTTAGTGGATAAGAAAGATAAAATTCAAAACAGTATCATGGTCCTCTAGTTAGAGTTGGGATCAATAGTTTTTATCAAGCCAATCCTCCAACCAGGAACAAGTAGGAAAACTGTGCAACACACATACACCCACATTCATTACATCAGTGAAGAACATAGAATTGAGCTCAATACATTACTCCCTGAAGGCATTTGCCACTGATTTTTAAGCACAGAATAATGAGATAAAGAAAAATAAAGCAGTTTCTAAGAAGCTGAGAAGCTAAACACAGTTTTTGAGAGCCTCACACTACTGTGTACATTAAGAAATATCATTTAACAGAGGTGATGCTAAGTGGTAATTATGGCAACATAATATATCAGAGCAAGAAAAAATTTGAGAAATTTTCTTCTTATATGCCAAAATTTCCCATGATCTACCAATGGTATGCTCATACCATAAATATATATTCTATATTATATATAAGGGCCAGTTTTCCTTCTGTATCCCATACCAGGATAATCATTGAATTACACCCTAAATCCACTCTCAGTGAATCAGAGGAATAACAAAAGCCCATAGTATTGCAAAGTACCTGGATGAAAAGAGAAACTGAAAGTTTCAAAGCAAAATGTTATCTTCAATGGCTCCTTTTTAACACTAAGCAAATGCACAATCACATAGGATTATATTTTTACCTAATTCTAGAGAACAGAGAGAAAAATACTGACCAGTAAACTTTAACCCCAAAGTCTCATCATTTCAATGGGGAATCCCTAATTGTTACCTTTATTCTAATTGAAGTTAGGTCAACAAAATCCCTGCCTGGCCCTTTTTTCTTCCATTATCTCTTGTCACTATTTTTTCTTCCCACTTTGAATTCTACAAAGACAAAGAGATGGTGAGATCCATGTGCACCAGCTCAGGTTCAAAGTGCTTCTCCCCTTGCGACAGGCCCAGTGGGCACGGCCACACTTCCTAGTCACTGTGTTTGCTTTTTAATCTGCTTTCTCCATCCCCTTTCCCTGTGACCCGTTCTCTTGCTTTTATCTCATGAAACCTATGTGCTGCACGGAGTCTGTTAGATTAGCAGCGATCACTATGTTATTGTCAGAATCTTAATTATGGCCCTAACTCCCGCTTCCTTCCCCAGGGAAACTGCCTTGATTTCTCAGCTCAAGTGCTTGCCTACTGTTTTGCAGTCTCTTTATTTGTTAAATTGAAATAACTAGAAGAAATTTTAATTCTCTTTCAAAGCATGCTGAAGAATAGAGGTGATGGTCAAAAGTTATTTGAAATGTTGAAAATCTTGAATTAAAGTAGAATAGTTATTTTAAGTCATAGTTTATTATGTAATTGAACAACAATGTAGCAGGTTTCCAGCATATTGAAAATGGTAATTTTGTTTCACTAAAAAAATATTTCTACACATTTTTTCCTTCAAGAAAAATGCATAGTTTTTATTACTCTTCAAAATCTCCTAGTCTCAGACTTTTTAAAAGAAACATCACTCAAGAGTATTTGCATTTACAAGAAGTTATAATAATCATGGTTTCTTTTATTTTTTCAGAAGATGATTTGGGGAGGGTTCCACATTATTGCTACATCCCTTGACAGTTTAATTTCTGGAAAAAGAGAGGTTCATCCTCCACTGTGCAGTTCTAGCCTAATAAGGAAGTTATTTCACTGTTGACAGCCTTGTCTTTTCTTAATAAATCCAGAGATTTCTCCTATAAGAAATGTTCATTTTCCTACAGGCTTGAAATGACCATTAAGAACCGCTAGTAAAGAATCCATGGCTTTTAGTGCCTGGCTCTATTTCTTCTCGTTTGAAGATTTTAAGGAAGAAATATTAAAATAAAAGAGTATATTTTTTATTATCAACAAGACAGATATATTTCTCATTTCTTAATAAATTGGAGTTGTAAAAACTGTTCAAATAGCCAGGATTTGTATTTTGTTAAGTTGAAAATTTAAATTAAAGATACATGTTTAAGAATAAAAGATAAAATACAATTTACTTGTAGAAAACATCTCTCCAAGTGGAAACGGTTTTGCAGACTATAATCAAGACTGGTTGGGAGCAATGGGATCTACAAGCAAAGAGTGATGCCATAAAGGGGGAGTCGTTTAGGACAAAAGAGGAGCTGGGTCCTCAAAGGAAATGGCTTGTCCACTTCTATGGTTCTTTCCAGAACCATACTGGCTGAAAATACGAGAAGATCCGCAGTGAGGTCTAATCTCACCCTCTTCAAGTAAATTGATCAGTTAGGAAAGATGACCCTCCACTTATCTTTGAAGATTGTTGACTTTGCATATTTTCTCTTAGCAATGCCTGCTTTCATGGAGAGAGATTAACATTCCATGCTATCAGGAATTTTTTAAAAAATGCCTTTACAAGTATTCCAAGAGAAAATAAGGTGATAAGGGTGTGCGTACATGGAGAGCCATGGAGGCAGCACTTACTGTGTGCACCCCCCGTGCTGAAATTCAGGCTAAGATGATTTCACGCGTGTTTTCTTGACTAAACAGTCATATTCTCTACTGTTTAAATATTCTTAGTACTGAAAAGTTAGCTTACTTGTTTTAGGTGAGATAGCTGGTAAGTATTAAACCAATTTCACTCCTGCATTTTGATGTTCCAATCACAGCACATCATACTTCACATACATTTCACTATGATGGAAATACTATATCTGCACTGTTTAAAATGGCAGCGGCTAACATTGTGTGACTATCAAACCATTGATATTTGCTATTGTGAATGAGCACATGAATATTACATTTCACTTAATTTTCATTACTTTCAATTTAAATAGACACAATTGGCTAGTGGCCCTTCTGGGGCTGCAAAGTTCATGCTACTGCTGCTCAACAGGAGTGCAGCACAGTCTCTCTGATGAAAACTGTAAAGGATTTTCACTAAACTACCATTTTCTTCCTCTGTCTGGTATCACTATTTCTCCCCCAACCCTATTTATTTTTCAAAAATGCAGACATCAGTATAAACAGTGAAATAAAGACCTCTGAAAGTTATCTTTTCCATAAAAGCAATAAGATAACAAACAAAAATTATGAGAATCAACCTGCTCAAAATTCTGGAAATTAATCAAATGGGTTGCAGCAATGTGATTTATTCCAGAAAATAGCTAAATTCAGTAAAAATTCAGTAAGAACAGTGAGTTTTGTGGTGTTTTCACTTGTCCTTTCTCCACTCATACCTCTCCAGATTCACAGTATCCTTGAAAATCTATCGCCTGAAGTCACAGTGAAAATAAGCAGCTTGGCAGGCACCCTAGGAGGAAGAATGGTGTTGAACCTCCTTTGAAGCCTAATTCCTAGAGAACTGTCATTAATTCTCCTGTCTGATAGGTCACTAGAAGATACCTCTTTCAAGGCTGTCTTTATTTGACCTGACTTGGAACTTGCCCAGTGTGCAAAACCTTTCCCAAGGGCATTTATCAAAAACAATCAGAGGAAATTTAACTTTGCAGCTTGCTGAGGCAGTGGATAATAGTTGGGGCATATAATAGGCTAACTGAAAAAAGCTCAAAAGGAAAATCTGGGGAATGGGATGTCCATAAGTGCTTTAAAAAACTCTGGCATATTTCTGGGAATACAGAAATTTCATGATACTGAGAGGTTAACTTACTTGTTCAAGATGAAATATCTGGTAAAATTTAAAACCAGTATTAATCTTATGTGTTCAGTTCACATTCCATTGTGATGCTTCAAAAATATACAAGACCAGCACCAGTCATAGGGTTGTGTGCATGACCAAGACCATGTACATATTAAGAAAAAACTTGGAATGCTCTAAGCTCCAAACTTGGGCTAACGTTGAGGATCTGTCCAAGCTTGAAGGATAAATTGGTGTTCTCAGATGCCAGATTGAGTATTGAAGCTATGCTTCAACATGTACATCCAGTTCCTTGGGAAATACTTTAAAAACTATTGATTCCATGTATTTATGAATTATTAGCCAACGACAAGGCTAACAGAGACCTCAGTGAACACACACACAGATAATAGCACAGATTTAAACAAAGAACAATAATAAAAACAAACAACAATAACAACAAGTCCTGAGGAAAAGGGGTGAATCTGATTTCCAGAACGTTAAATTGTATTATTTAACATATCCATTTTCTAGCAAAAGGAAATAGAAGACATGCAAAAAACAGAAAATGTTGGTTTATGTTGGTATAAACCAAATGTTGGCAGCAAAAACTAATGGCCAGTATAAACTATCCCTGAGGAAGCCCTTTCACTGGACTTAATAAATAAATGTTAATATTAGAAGCATGTGCAAGGGACTAAAACAATCCACAGCTAAGGAACTAAAAGAAAGTATGAGAAATATGTCTCACAGAATAGAGAATATCAATGAAAAGAGCAAACGTGTAAAAAGAATCAAAAGAAATTTGTATCAAAAGTTTATACTGAAATGAAAATCTCACAAGCAGGATTTAGCAGCATAGGTGAGTGGGAAGGGAAAAAAAAAAATCCATGAACTTGAAGATAGATGAAATGAGATTATCTAGTCTGCAGAACAGAAAGAAAAAAGAGAAATGAACAGAACCTCAGAGGCCAGTAGAATATCATTAAGTATAGGAATATATGCATAATTGGAATCACAGAGAAAAAAGGAGAAGGGAGAAGAAAATATGTGAAGAAATAATAACTAAAAACTTCCTAAATGTTATGAAAAAATATTAATCTATAGAGTCGAGAAATTCAACAAAGTGCACATAGGATCAATTCAAAGAGTTCCACAGCTAGTTTTGAAAGTCAACAAAGCTTATGTCCATGAGACACACAAAACCACAGCAAACAAAGAAACAATCTTTAATAGGCTGTGAGAAGTCATTGTGTTTTTCCCCTTAAGTCTCAACACAAAGAGAGCAGACAGAAATACCCACGTCCCAAACTGTCTCTGAAAGAGGTCTATCTGCATGCTTTAGAAACTGCTACCAGAGAGCCAGCCTTATAATTTATCATACATCTAGAGGCTGACTGTAAGTCTTTACGAATTCTGGGAAAGTCAGTTTATACTGCTAATGACAACTCATTCAAACATGGTACAAAATGCCAACATCTCCCTGGAAGAAATTCGTACATACCTCTGCTGTCACCAAATTTTTGGCTGCTGCCCAAGGGTCAGGCCCCTAGATAACTAGGCTCTAATAACCAGTGGAGTTTTCGTCCACAAATACTGTAGGACAGTAACAAATAAAAGCAATTATTAACAGGTGCAAGAGCAATGCCTTCCCCAGCCATATCTATACAAATGGGCCAAGTACAGAGGGAGAGAGCAAAAAAGTCCATCTCCCAGCCGCTGACTGAGATCCTCCCATTTGGGTTACTGACAGATCTTGGCACACCCTAAATGACTGGTAGTTGCTAAAAAATAAAAAAAAAAAGGCAACTTGGACAATCACAAGTTTCAGAGATAACCAAGAGCTCAGGACAGGTTGAAAAATAATATTTTACTCCTACATGAGATCACTCCATCAATACTCAGAGAGGTGATTGTTTTAACTCAGAGAGGTGATTGTTAATGTGCAAAAACCAACACAGAGAGTCAAGAAAAATGAAGAAATAAGGGGATATATTTTAAATAAGTAATAAAATAAAATTCCAGAATCAGACCATGGTTAAATGGAGATAAGTGAGTTACACAATAAAAAGTTAAAAACACTTCTCATGAAAATGCTCACAGAGGTCAGGGAAATAATATGAGAAAAGTGAGAATTTCAACAAAGAAGGAAAATATAAGAAGGTACCAAACAGAGATCACAAGCCATCAGCACAATAACTGAACTAAAAACTTCAATAGAGACAGCCAACATCAGACTAGAGCAAGCAGGAGAAAGGATCAGCAAACTTGAAGACATGGAAGCTGGATTATCCCATCAGAAGAGTAAAACTGAAAAAAAAGAATATAGCCTAAGGGACTTATGGAACATCATTAAGCAGATGATAATATGCATTTTAGGGGTCCTAGAAATAGAAGACAGATAGAAAGGGGCAAAAAGCTTCTTTGAAGAGATGATGGCTGAAAACTTCCCTAACCTGGACAATGAAACAGATATTTAGATCAAGGAGGCCAGAAAGCATCAAATTATATGAACTAAAGAGATCTATGCTAAGACACATTATAACTAACTGTCAAAGTTAAAGAAAGAAACTCAACAGTAGCAAGAGAAAAACAACTTGCTACATGCAAGAGAACTCCTATGAGCAGACTTTTTAGCTGAAACTTTACAGACTGACCAGAAGGGAAAAGAATGCTATGTTAAAGTGCTTAAAGAAAAAAGAAAACTGCCAATCAAGAGTATTCTACCCAGCAAAGTTGCTCTTCAGAATAAAAGTACATATAAAGAATTCTCCAAATAAACAAAAGCTGAAGGAGTTCATCAACATCAGAACATCTTATAAGAAATTTTAAAGAGATTTCCTCTAGTTAAAAGTAAAGGATAGATCATAATTTATGAAACAAAAGAAATATTAACAAAGAAGATTGAAATCACATTAAGCATTTTTCAGATCATAATTATTTCAAAGAAAAAATCAATTACAAGAAGAAAAGTGGAAATTTTTTAAATATATGGAGATTGACAACCTCCTCCTGAAAACCAGTGAATCAAAGAAGAAATCAAAAGAGAAAGAAAAAAAAAATGTTTTGAGAAAAGTAAAAATTGAAATACAAAACATCAAAACATATGAAATGGAGAAAACGGGGTTTTAAAAATGAAAGTTCATAAAATTAAGCACCTACATTAAGAAAATAAAAAGAGCTCACAAAATCTAATGTGTAGCCCAAAGCACTACAAAAAGGACAAACTAAGATCAAAATTAGGGGATGAAAAGAAATAACAAAGATCAGTGCATAAATAGAAACAGACTAAAAGACAATAGTAAATATTAATACAACTAAGAGCTATTTTAAAAGATAGAAAGAGACAAATTGTTAGCTAGACTTAACAGAAGAAGAGAGATTCAAATAAGTAAATTAGAAACAATGAGGAAATATAATAACTGATACTACACAAGTATAAAGGTTGCTATGAGGGTACTCTGAAAAAGTATATACCAACAAACATGACAACAAAGAAAAAAGAATAAATTCCAAAAAGCATACAATCTACTAAAATTGAATAATGAAGAAATGGAAAATCTGACAAGGTAGTTGCTAAAAAGGAGACAGTCAGTAATCAAAAACTGTCCAGCAAAGAAAATCTGCTAGAATCCTTCACTGATGAATCTTACCAAATATAATAATAATATTATATTTAAATTATATTTAAATATTAAATATTTAATTAAATATTATATTTAATAATAATAATCATTATCAAACTCTTCCAAAATGTTAAAAGGAGGAGAGAGCACTTCCAAACTCATTATAAGAGGCCAACATTACCCTGACACTAAAACCAGATAAGGAGAAAAAGTACAGGCTGTCTTCAGTGAACATAGGTACAAAAATTTCAACCTAATATTAGCAAACCAAACTCAACAATATTCTAAAAGGATCATACACAGTAATGAAACAGAATCTATTCCAGAGATGCAAGGATCATTAAACATGCAAAAATCAATAAATATGATGCACCACATTAACAAAATAAAGTTTGAAAACCATATGGTCAGCTAAATCAATGCAGAAAAAGTATTTAACATTTTAGAATTAAAACTTTCAACAAATGGGGTATAGAGGGAGATATCTTAAGAGAATACAGGTCATATATGACAAGTCCACTGCTAACATAAAACACATCAGTGAAAAGATGGAAGTTTTTCTTGTAAAATTGAGAACAAGTCAAGGATGCACACTCTCTCCACTTTTTAAACACAGTACTGGAAGTCACATCCAGGGCAACTAAGCAAGAAAAAGTAACGAGAGGCATCCAAACCAGAAAGAAAGAAGTAAAGGTGTTTCTATTTGCAGATAGCATAATAATAAATATAGAAAACCTTAAAAAAAGCTAGACAAAAAATTATTAGAATTAATAAATAAAATCAACATACAAATATAAGCTATGTTTCTATATACTAACACTTATCTACCAGATGAGAAATATAGAAAGCAATCCTATTTATAACTGCATCAAAAGAAAGAAATTATTAAAAATAAATATAAACCAAGAGGTGAAAGATCTGTACACTGAAAACTGCAAAACACTGATGAAGAAAATTGAAGAAATTGTCTTCAAATCTTGAAAAATACTCTGTTCACATAGATCAGAACAGTTAATACTGTTAAAGTGTCAATATATCAAAATATCCAAATATTAATAAATTTGACAGATTAAATGTAATTCTTATCAAAATTCCCATGACATTTTCATAGAAATAGAAAAGAATCCTAAAATTTTTATGGACCATTACATAATTATATAACAAAAGCATATCTGTGAAAGAAAAGTTATTCTGGAGGTATCACACTTGCTGATTTCAGAGTATATTAAAAAGGTATAATAGTAAATATAGTATTTTTTTTTTTTGTCCAGTTGCTAAGTCGTGTTGACTCTTTGCAGTCCCAAGCGCTGCAGCATGCCAGTCTCCTTTGTCCTCCAATGTTTCCTGGATTTGTTCCAGCTCATTTCCAAGCTCAGTGGGTGGTGCTATCTTATCCTCTGTCACCCTCTTCTCATTTTGCCCTCAATTTTCCCCACCATTAGGGTATTTTCTGATAAGTTGGCTCTTCCAATCAGGGGACCAAAGTGTTAGAGCTTCAGCATCAGTCTTTCCAATGAACATTTAGGGTTGGTTTCTTTAGGATTGATCGGTTTAACCCCCTCGTAGTTCAAGGAACTCTCAAGAGTCTTCTCCAGCACAATTCAAAAGTAACAATGCTTCAGTGCTCAATATTCTTTATGTTCCAACTCTCACATTCATACATGGCTACTGAAAAAAACATAGTTTTGACTATATGGACCATTGTTGGGAAAGTGATGTCTCTGATTTTTAATATGCTATCTAGGATTGTCATTACTTTTCTTTCAAGAAGCAAGTGTCCTTTAATTTTGTGACTGAAGTCACCATCAATAGTGATTTTGGAGCCAGAGAAAATAAAATCTATCACTGTTTCCACGTTTTCCCTTTCTACTTGCCATGAAGTGATGGGGCCATATGCCATGAACTTGTTTTTAACACTGAGTATTAAGCCAGATTTTTCACTCTGCTATATCCAACCAGTCCATTCTAAAAGAGATCAGTCCTAGGTGTTCATTGGAAGGGCTGATGCTGAAGCTGAAACTCCAATACTTTGGCCACCTGATGTGAAAGTTGACTCATTGGAAAAGACCCTGATGCTGGGAGGGATTGGGGGCAGAAGAAGAAGGGGACGACAGAGGATGAGATGGCTGGATGGCATGACCGACTCGATGGGCATGGGTTTGGGTAGACTCTGGAAGTTGGTGATGGACAGGGAAGTCTGGCGTGCTGCGATTCATGGGGTCGCGAAGAGTCGGACACGACTGAGCGACTGAAATGAACTGAACTGAACTGAACTGATTGCACCCACATCAAGAGTTTCTTTAGTTCCTCTTCACTTTCTGTCATTTAAGTATTATCATCTGCATATCTGAGGTTATTGATATTTCTCCCAGCAATCTTGATTCCAGCTTGTGATTCAAGCCTGGCATTTCACATGATGTACTCTGCATATAAGCATGGTGACAATATATAGAATTTTTTTTTTTTAACTCCTTTCTCAATTGTGAACCAGTCCATTGCTCCATGTCTGTATACTAATTGTTGCTTCTTGACCTGCATACAAGTTTCTCAGGAGATAGGTAGGTTTGTCTGGGATTCCCATCTCTTGAAGTCAAAGGCTTTAGTGCCATCAATGAAGCATAAGTAGATGTTTTTCTGGAATCTCCTTGCTTTCTCCATGATCCAACAAATGTTAGCAATTTGACCTCTGGTTCCTCTGTCTGTTCTAATCCCAGCTTGTACATCTGGAATTTCTGTTTACTTCCTGATGAAGACTAGCTTAAAGCATTTTGAGCATAACTTTGCTAGCATGTGAAATAAAGGCAATTTTATGGTTCAAAAAAAATTTGAACATTTTTTTGGCATTGTCCTTCTTTGGGAATAAAATGAAAGAAAACTGAGCTTTTCAAGTCCTGTGGCCAAATCTGAGTTTTCCAATTTGCTGACATATTGAGTGCAACACTTTAACAACATCATCTTTTAGGAATTTAAAAAGCTCAGCTGGAATTTTATCACCTCCACTAGCTTTTTTCTTAGTGATACTTCCTAAGGCCCACTTAAAACAATCCAGAACGTCTGGCTCTAACTGAATGACCACACCATTATGGTTATCAGGGTCATTAGAATCATTTTCCTGTAGTTCTTCTATGTCTTCTTGACACTTCTTAATATCTTCTGCCTCTGTTAGGTCCTTTCCATTTCTGTCCTTTATCATGCCTATTTTTGCATGATATTTTCCCTTGATAGCTCTAATTTTCTTAAAGATATCTCTAGTCTTTCCCATTCCATTATTTCCCTCTATTTCTTTGCGTTGGTCAAATAAGATGGCCTTATTATGTCTACTTGCTATTTTCTGGAATTCTGCTTTCAGTTGGGTGTATCTTTCCTTTTTTCCTTTGCTTTTCATTTCTCTTCTTTTATCAGCTATTTGTAAGGCATCCTCACAGAACCTCTTTGCCTTCTTGCATTTCTTTTTCCACTACCCTCAGTACAAAACTATGAACTTCTGTCCATTGTTTTTCAAGCACTCTGTCTACCAGATCTAATCCCTTGAATCTATTTATCACCTCCACTGCATCATCATAAGGGATTTGATTTAGGTCATACCTGATTGGCTTAATGATTTTCCCTACTTTCTTCAATGTAGGCCTGAATTTTGCAAAAATTTTGAGTAAGGGACTCATGATCTAAGCCAAATTAATTCCAAGTCTTGTTTTTGCTGACTATATAGAGCTTCTCCATCTTCAGCTGCAAAGAATATAATCAATCGGATTTTGGTATTCACCATCTGGTGATGTCCATTTGTAGACTCATTTCTTGTGTCGTTGGAAGAGGGTGTTTGCTATAGACAGTGTGTTCTCTTGACAAAACTCTGTTAGGCTTTGCCAATATTTATTGTGTATTCCATGGCCAAACTTGCCTATTACTTCAGGTCTTCTGACTCTCTACTCTTATATTCAATCCTCCATGATGAAAAGGACAATTTCTTTGCTGTTAGTTCTAGAAGGTCTTGTATGTTTTCACAGAACCAGTCAACTTCAGCTTTTTCGGTATCAGTGATTGGAGTATAAACTTGGATTACTGAGATAGCAAATGGTTTGTCTTGGAAAGGAACTGAGATCATCCTGTCATTTATGAGGTTGCATCCAAGTACTGCATTTCAGATTCTTGCTGACTATGAGAGCTACTCCATTTCTTCTGAGAAATTCTTCTCACAGTAGTATATATAATGATCATCTGAATTAAATTCATCCATTCAGGTCCATTTTTATTTCACTAAAATGTTCCTAAGATGTTCATATTCACTCTTGCCATCTCCTGCTTGATCAGTCTGATTTACCCTGATTCATGGACTGAATATTCCAGGGTCCTATGCAGTATTGTTCTTTACAGCATCAGAATTTACTTTCACAACCAAACACATCCACAAATGAGTGTCTTTTCCTCCTTGGCCCAGCCACTTCATTCTTTCTAGATCTATTAGTAATTGCCCTTAGCTCTTCTCCAGTAGCATATTGGACACCTTCTGACAGAGAGTTCATCTTCCAGTGTCATATCGTCTTGCCTTTTCCTACTGTTCACTGGGTTCTCACAGCAAGAATGCTGAGTGGGGTGCCATTTTCTCCTCCAGTTGACCATGTTTTGTCAGAATTCTCCACCGTGATCCATCTGTTTTGGGTGGTCCTGGACCCATGGGTCATAGCTTCATTGAGTTACACAAGCCCCTTTGTCACCACACGTGATCCATGCTGCTGCTGCTGCTGCTAAGTCGCTTCAGTCGTGTCGGACTCTGTGCGACCCCATAGACAGCAGCCCACCAGACTGTGCCATCCCTGGGATTCTCCAGGCAAGAATACTGAAGTGGGTTGCCATTTCCTTCTCCAATGAGTGAAAGTGAAGTCGCTCAGTAGTGTCCGACTCGCAGCGACCCCAAGGACTGCAGCCTACCAGGCTCCTCCTTCCATGGGATTTTCCAGGCAAGAGTACTGGAGTGGGTTGCCATTGTCTTCTCTGGTGATCCATGAAGGGAAGTCAAACATAGAGAAGAATTAATACCAGTTCAACACTTTCTATTGAAAAGCTGAACGCTTTTAATTAATTTTACAAAGTCAGTACTACTATCATATCAAAACCAGACAAAGAAATCACAGGAAAATAAAACTACAGACTAACATAATTTATCATTGCACATGCAAAAATTCTTAAAAATAATACCCCACATATTGCAACACATGAAAGGATTATACAATATGAGCAAGTGAGATTCATTTCAGCAATACATTATTTCAACAGGCAAAATTCAAACAAAGTAATACATCTTATTTATAGAATAAGAGACAAAAACTACTTGATCATCTCCACAGGTATAGAAAACAGTTGACAAAACCCAACACTCTTTCATGATTAAACAAGCACTCTACTTTAGGAAATAAAGAAAACTACTCATCCTAGTAAGCTCAGTTCAGTCACACAGGCACGTCTGACTCTTTGGACTGCAGCACACCAGGCTTCCCTGTCCATCACCAACTCCCAGAGCTTGCTCAAATTCATGTCCATAGAGTTGATGATGCCATCCAACCACTTCATCCTCTGTCATCCCCTTCTCCTCCCACCTTCAATATTTCCCATCATCACAGGCTTTTCCAATGAGTCAGTTCTTCCCATCAGGTGGCCAAAGTATTGGAGCTTCAGTATCAACATCAGTCCTTCCAATGAATATATTCAGGACTAATTTCCTTTAGGATTGACTGATTGGATCTCCTTGCAGTCCAAGGGAATCTCAAGAGTCTTCTCCAACACCAGAGTTCGAAAGCATCATTTCTTTGGTGCTCAGCTTTCTTTGTAGTCCAATGCTCACATTCATACATGACTACTGGAAAAACCATAGCTTTGACTAGATGAATCTTTGTTGGTAAAATAACGTCTCTGCTTTTTAATATGCTTTCTAGGCTTGTCGTAGCTTTTTTTCCAAGGAGCAATCGTCTTTTAATTTCATGGCTGCTGTCACCATCTGCAGTGATTTTGGAGCCCGCCAAAATAAAGTCTGTCACTATTTCCATTGTTTTCCCATCCATTTGCCATGAAGTGATGGGATCAGATGCCATGATCTTAGTTTTCTGAATGTTGAGTGTTAAGCCAGTTTTTTCACTCTCCTCTTTCACTTTCATCAAGAGGCTCTTTAGCTCTTCTTTGCTTTCTGCCATCAAAGTGGTGTCATGTGCATAGCTGAGGTTATTAGTATTTCTCCTGGCAATCTTGATTCTAGTTTGTGCTTCATCCAGCCCAACATATTACATGATGTGCTCTGCATATAAGTTCAATAAGCAGGGTGACAATATACAGCCTTGATGTACTCCTTTCCCAATTTGGAATCTGTCTGTTGTTCCATGTCCAGTTCTAACTGTTGCTTCTTGAACCTGCATACAGATTTCTCAAGAAGCAGGTCAGGTGGTCTGGTAGTCCCATCTCTTTAAGAATTTTCCACAGTCTGTTGTGATCCTCACAGACAAAGGCTTTGGTGTAGTCAAAAAAGCAGAAGTAGATTTTTTTTTTTCTGTAATTCTCTTCCTTTTTTGATGATCCAACAGATGTTGGCAATTTGATTGCTGGTTCCCCTGAGAATCACTGTCACTGAGAATCAGAGGAACCAGTAGTTTTTGTTTCTTTGTTAAATCCAGCTTGAACATCTGGAAGTTCATGGTTCACGTAATGTTGAAGACTGGCTTGGAGAATTTTGAGCATTATTTTGCTAGTGTGTGAGAGGAGTAAAATTGTGTGAGAGGAGTAAAAGTGTGTGGTAGTTTGAGCACCTTGGCCTTGTGTTTCTTTGGGATGGAATGAAAATTGACCTTTTCCAGGCCTCTGGCCACTGCTGAGTTTTCCAGATTTATTGGCATATTGAGTGCAGCACTTTCACAGCATTATATTTTAGGATTTGAAATAGCTCAGTTGGAATTCCATCACCCCCACTAGCTGTGTTCCCCCACTAGTGATGCTTCCTAAGGCCCATTTGACTTTGCATTTCAGGATGCCTGGGGTGAATGATCACACCATCGTGGGTATCTGGGTCATAAAGACTTTTTTGTATAGTTCTTTTGTGTATTCTCTCCACCTCTTCTTAATATCTTCTGCTAGAAAAGGGCCTGGGGAAAACACATAGCTAACCTCATACATGATGCTGAAAGACTGACTGTTTTAACCACAACATGAGGAGAAAGACAAGATTTCCATTGTCTCTACTTCAACATTGCACTGAGGGGTTTTGCCATGGAATTTGGAAAATAAATTAAAGGTGTCCATATTAAAAAGAATTAAAGCTATTTGTAGATGATATGATCTTTTTATGCTAATTTTCTACGGCTGCAATAACAAAGTACTACAGGTGTGATGGCATTAAAAACAGAAATGTATTGTCTCTTAGTTTCAGAAACTGAAAGTTCAAACTCAAGACATCAGCATGGTTGACCCTTGCTAAGGGCTGTGAGCGAAAAATCCATCCCAGCCCTCTCTCCTGGCTGTCTTTTCCTGTATCCCTTTATATATCTTCCTTTTATGTGTGTCTCTGTACCTAAATTTCCCCCTTTATGTAAGAAGGCTGGTTATATCTGGTCAGATTAGATGCCACTGTAATGAGTTGACTTAACTAGATTACATCTGTAAAGAACTTTTTTCCAAATAAAGTCAGATACTGAGGCATAAGATTCTGGAATATTCTGGAATATTCTTAGTCATATTCTAGAATTTAGGACTGCAATATAAAAACATGGAGGGGGGCACAATTCAACTCATAACACTTGTATATAGAAAATCCTAAGAAACCCACTAAAAATTTGTTATAATGAATGAATTTATAATAATTATAAGATATGATTAGTATGCAAAAATTCACTATGAACCTAGTGTAAAGAACAATAAGAAACCAAAATGAAATTAATAAAAGAATCAATTTAAATAACATGAAATTATGAATAAATTTAACAAAATAAATACAAGACTTGTACAATGAACAGTACAAAACTTCATTGAAAGATGTTAAAGAACACTTAAACTAATGGAAAGACTTCACATATACAAGAAACATTCAACTTGTTCTACAGATTCAATGCAATGCTTATAAAAACCAAAGCTAGGTTCTTTGCAGAAACTGACAAGCTCATCCTAAAATTTACATGAAAATTCAAAGGACTTAAAAGAGCCAAAATGTAAGCATAAAATTGGAGGACTCACCTTACAGGTTTCAAAGCTTATTGCAAAACTAGAGTAGTTGGAGGCAAGAGTATACAGCTGAGAAAAAGTGGTGCAGGGAAAATCAGAAAACTACATGCAAGAGAACGAGATTAGAAAACTGTCTAACATCATATATAAAAAATAAGCTAACATGGATTAAACATTATAAAATTCCTAGAAGAGAACATAAGCAGAACACTTTTATATAAATAGCAGCAACATTTTTTTGGATCTGTCTCTTACAGCAAAAGAAACAAAAACAAAAGTAAATAAATGGAACATAATTAAAAGCATTTGCACAGTAAAGGAAACTGTTGACAAAATGAAAAGACAACCTATTGAATGGGAGAAGATATTTGCAAAGAATGTGACCAATAAGTGGCTAATATGCAACATACTCCTACAATTCAACACCAAAAAAAAAAAAAGATTAAAAAATGGGCAGAAGAACTGAATGGACATTTTTCCAAAAAAGAAATTCAGATGGCCAACAGGCACATGTAAATATACTCAACATTGATAATCATCAGGGAAATAAAAATCAAAACCACAATGAAATATCACCTCACACCTGTCAAAATGGTTATCATCAAAAATAACACAAATAACAAATGCTAGTGAGGATGAGGATAAAAAGGAACTCTCACACAGTTGATGGGAAAATAAATTGTGATGCCACTTTGGAAAACAATATGGAGCTTTTGCACAAAATTTAATAGAACTATCAAATAACCTAGCAACTCCACCCCTGAGCATATATCCAAAAAACAAAAACAGTAATTTGAAAAAATATGTGCACCCCAATGTTCATAGCAGCATTATTTACAGTTGCCAAGATACGGAAGCAAACTATGTCCATCAACAGATGAATGAATAAAGATGTGTCATATATATGTGTATATACACACACACCATAGAATACTACTCAGCCATAGAGAAGAATTAAATTTTGCCATTTGCAGCAACACGTTTGTACTTGAAGGGCATTATACTAAGTGAAATAAGTCAGACAGCAAAAAATAATTACTCAAGTATATCACTTATAATGTGAAATCTAAAAAATACAACAAACTATTAAATAGAACAGAAAAGAGTCAGACTCACAGATAAAGAGAAAAAACTAGTGATTACCAGTGGGGAGAGATAAGAAGGAGGAGCAATATAAAGGTAAGGGAAACACAAAGGGGTTATTACGGTATTGTATGAAAACTGAAAGTCTATTTTAAAAAATTCCTCACATACACGGTCACTTAGTTTTTGGCAAATATCTCAAGACAATTCAGTGAAAAAACAAATAGGTCTTTTCAACAAACAGTGCTAAGATAGCTGGATATTTTCATGTAAAAGAAAAGTTGTACTTCCTCCTCACACCATACACAAAAATAAACTCAAAATGAATTTAAGAGGCAAAAATAAAATCCTAAATATAACAGCTGAAACTATGAGACTCTTAGAAGAAGTCATAGCTGTAAATCTTCAAACCTTATATTAGGCAATAATTTCTAAGCTATGGCACCAAGAGCACACAGCAAAAAAGGAAAAAGTAGATAAATTGTACATAATCAAAATTTAAAACATTTGTTTTTCCAAAGATACCATTAAGAAAGTGAAAGACAGCCTACAAGTTGGAAGAAAATATTTGCAAATCAATATCTGACAAGAGACTTCTATCCAAAATATGTAAATAATTTTCATAAGTCAATAACAAAATGACAAACAGTGAAAAATGGACAAAGGACCTACAAAGACATTTCCTCAATGAGGATATACAAATGTCCAATAAGTGCATGCACTATCTAGACACTAGAAAATTGCAAATAAAAACCCCTGAGCTATCACTTCACACCTCCTAGGATGGCTATTGTCGAAAGAAAATAACAAGTGCTGACAAAGATAAAGAGAAATTGGAATCTCCATACACTGTGTAAATGGATAACAGTGCAATCACCTCGGAAAACAATCTGGACATGTCTCAAAAGTATAAACATAGGTTTGTCATATGACTAAGGAATTTCATTCCTAGATATGTACACAATACAAAAGTAACCATATACCTATATTAAAACTAGCACATAAATTTTCATATCATTATTTATAATAGACAAAAATTGGATAAAAATCATGTCTGTCAATTGAATGGATTAATAATTATCTATCCAATGAAATATTACTCATCAATTAAAAGAAATACTTTCACATGCAATAATTTGGATAAACTTGGAAATAAATATGTTAAGTGAAAAATACCAGATACAAAAAGCCACATGTTATATGATTCTACTTATATGTAATGCCCTAAATAGACAAATCTATAAAGAGAAAGTAAATTAGATTCTGTCAGGGGCTGGAGAGAAGAAGAAAAGAGAATAAATACTAATGACTGCTGGTTTAAATTCGGGGGTGATAAAAATGTTCTAAAATTGATTGTAGTGATGGCTCCATAACTCTGTGAATGTACTAAATACCACTAAGTAGTATACTTTAATATAATCATACAATCCCTATCAAGCTACCAACGGTATTTTTCACAGAACTAGACCAAAGAATTTCACAATTTGTATGGAAATACAAAAAACCTCGAATAGCCAAAATAATCTTGAGAAAGAAGAATGGAACTGGAGGAATCAACCTGCCTGACTTCAGACTCTACTACAAAGCCACAGTCATCAAGACAGTATGGTACTGGCACAAAGACAGAAATATAGATCAATGGAACAGAATAGAAAGCCCAGAGATAAATCCACGAACCTATGGACACCTTATCTTTGACAAAGGAGGCAAGGATATACAATGGAAAAAAGACAACCTCTTTAACAAGTGGTGCTGGGAAAACTGGTCAACCACTTGTAAAAGAATGAAACTAGAACACTTTCTAACACCATACACAAAAATAAACTCAAAATGGATTAAAGATCTAAATGTAAGACCAGAAACTATAAAACTCCTAGAGGAGAACATAGGCAAAACACTCTCCGACATAAATCACAGCAAGATCCTCTATGACCCACCTCCCAGAATATTGGAAATAAAAGCAAAACTAAACAAATGGGACCTAATGAAACTTAAAAGCTTTTGCACTACAAAGGAAACTATAAGTAAGGTGAAAAGACAGCCCTCAGATTGGGAGAAAATAATAGCAAATGAAGAAACAGACAAAGGATTAATCTCAAAAATATACAAGCAACTCCTGCAGCTCAATTCCAGAAAAATAAATGACCCAATCAAAAAATGGGCCAAAGAACTAAACAGACATTTCTCCAAAGAAGACATACAGATGGCTAACAAACACATGAAAAGATGCTCAACATCACTCATTATCAGAGAAATGCAAATCAAAACCACAATGAGGTACCATTACACACCAGTCAGGATGGCTGCTATCCAAAAGTCTAGAAGCAATAAATGCTGGAGAGGGTGTGGAGAAAAGGGAACCCTCTTACACTGTTGGTGGGAATGCAAACTAGTACAGCCGCTATGGAAAACAGTGTGGAGGTTTCTTAAAAAACTGGAAATAGAACTGCCATATGACCCAGCAATCCCACTTCTGGGCATACACACTGAGGAAACCAGATCTGAAAGAGACACATGCACCCCAATGTTCATCGCAGCACTGTTTATAATAGCCAGGACATGGAAGCAACCTAGATGCCCATCAGCAGATGAATGGATAAGGAAGCTGTGGTACATATACACCATGGAATATTACTCAGCCATTAAAAAGAATTCATTTGAACCAGTCCTAATGAGATGGATGAAGCTGGAGCCCATTATACAGAGTGAAGTAAGCCAGAAAGATAAAGAACATTACAGCATACTAACACATATATATGGAATTTAGAAAGATGGTAATGATAACCCTATATGCAAAACAGAAAAAGAGACACAGAAATACAGAACAGACTTTTGAACTCTGTGGGAGAAGGTGAGGGTGGGATGTTTCAAAAGAACAGCATGTATACTATCTATGGTGAAACAGATCACCAGCCCAGGTGGGATGCATGAGACAAGTGCTCGGGCCTGGTGCACTGGGAAGACCCAGAGGAATCGGGTGGAGAGGGAGGTGGGAGGGGGGGATCGGGATGGGGAATAAGTGTAAATCTATGGCTGATTCATATCAATGTATGACAAAACCCACTGAAATGTTGTGAAGTAATTAGCCTCCAACTAATAAAAAAATTAAAAAAAAATAAATAAATAAAATTGATTGTAGTGATGGCTCCATAACTCTGTGAATGTACTAAATACCACTAAGTAGTATACTTTAATATAATCATACATACATTTAATATATTTAATGTATCATATATTTAATATATGATATAATATAATCATATGTAAATTTAAATTGCATAAATTTGTAGTATGTGAAATATATATATGTAAATTAAGCTGTTATTAAGGAAGGAAAGAAAGAAAGAAAGAGCGGAGGAAAGAAATAGAGAAAGAAACTTTCAAAGCTCTAGGGAAAGTATATCACATGAGTGTCTGTGATATTCCTGACAATTATAAAGTTTTTTTCCATCCAATCAGTATCAACCTATTGAAGACTAGAAGAAAAAGATCTGGAAATGTGGTTGGGGTATGTTATCATTCAAGAAGATGATACGGTCTCATGAGTAGGATGGACCACTGGAAATAACGGCTGAGTAGAAAGTGATATGTGGGCAAATAAGTGAGGTACTGCTTGATTTAATGGACCTGCAGGCAAAAGATTTGAGAAATATCTGAAGAACCTCTGAAGCACCACCCAAGAACAGTAGACAGCTGTAGATGCTCACCAAAGCCAAGAGCACCAGTGGAAATTCACAGCCAACTCACACCATGCCTCTGGCTTCCTTCTCCCTCCTACCCACAAATTCTTTCTACATCCTAGAGGAACGAGAAACAAAGGGACCGGCACCCTTCTTTATTCCAGAGTCCCAGTTTCCAAAAGACCTAAACTGAGGAAGGAACAGGGTTCAAATTTAGATGAAGTTCCCAATTCTCATTATTATATTGGACTGAATATTTTAATTAGCTATGAAACCACCTGACACTGTTTACTTAATGTGATTAAATTATTATAAGAACTGTCAAAAATATCATTCAAGGGATGAGAAAAAGAGAATATATTTAATACCTTTAAATATGTAGCAGAGAAAAAAAATACTATTTTTCCTGCTTCATCCTGCATCAGTGTCTCAATCGGTCAGTGTAATAGACCTGTACGTGGACTAGATAGATAGATAGGTTGAGAGAGAGGTAGATAGATCAGCATTAAGCACAGAGCATGGATGCAGCAGAGGTCAGTAAAAGCTAGTTCTCTCCCCTTCAACTTTCTCTCCTCTGTGTGCTTCAGCATGGAGGGTGAAGGTAGCCAGTCTTAACTTGAGTCCTGGAACGATAAAGAGGATAGTTTTTTTCCTGAGAATTTAGCATTTAGGGAAGATTGAAAACCACAAAACTTGAGCGTCTACACTGGCCCGTAGAAGGAGGGGCAGATGAGCTGCTAAAACACTAGTCTCATAAATCACTGAGATTTATTTGGCTCCACTGCTTGACTGAGCAGAAATTGGAGAAAATTGAGTCTGTAATTCCCCCTGATCAGTTGATGCTGTCACTTACGTGTTCCCATGTGTGAAAGGAGAGTCAAAATGGAGTTTGTATTGCTAAGAGAGTCTCTAAATGCAACTCTAGGGTCATTCAGAAAGTGTGACTTATGCATATCTCAGCCTGGATGGAATCTGACCTTTCCATCACTCATCATCATAATGAAGTCATTCATAACATCAGACAGAAATCAAAATATGTATTGGATCCTTACTCTAAAAGACTCCTGACAGCCTATCTACTTATCAGGCCCCTACCCCGAATAACTCATGATTCCTTAAGGACAAATATTTACTGGTTTACATCAGTCAACCACAACTCTTATTAGTCAACTTCTAATGACCTTGTGACTTTTTTGTCTTTATAAGCCCCTGACTCTCCTTTCTTCTCAGAACACTCTTGGTTTTACCTGAATCTGTGTTTCCTGCATTGCAATTCTTAAGACCTCAAATAAACTCTTCTTAATTGCAGCTTTCTGCCTTGTTTTTGACCAACACATGTCACCTGACCCAGGAAGAAAAATGGGGTTAGGATTACGGTTAGGGTTAGTATCTTAGTACTCTCCCTGGGTTAGTACTCACCTTAGGGTTAGTGAGTATAGTTCTCACCCTAAGTACTAATGATGAGTAGCTAGGTGAGTACTAAGTCACAGTATACTAGAGAACCCTGGGCAGAGAGCAAGGAGGATGTGGTTTTATGGAGCATGTCAGACCACATCTGGGGAATTGGCTCTAATGGGAACCCAAGGGACATTCTGCCAGGTTTACAGAAAAATGCTCATGAAAAGAGCCATCCCACTAATTTCTGATCTGGCAGCTCCCCTGGACTAAGAGGAGTAGAGGAACAGTTAGCTCAAGACACCGTTCAAAGGTGTGGATTAGATAAACTGCTGCTCGGCCCACCCTCATCCTGGGTGAGGGACCCTCTCCTGGAAGGGCCTGAGTGCCTGAGAAATCGTCTGCCTAGACTCCAGAGCGTACCCTGGCTTAGGTGACTCAGGCCACATGATTCTTGCTTTCCCCGTCCTTCACCATCCTGTCCTCAGATAGGCGGGTTTCTGCTGTCACCTGATGCACCAACTTTGTCAGTGCAGACAAAAGGAATCTGTTACTTTATTCCCCAAGATGTTCTGGATTCAGGTCAGAAAACCCGCCAGGTTTGCTTCCTGCTGAGCATGATGACATCAATATCTGGCCTCATCTTTCAGAAATTCCCCATTCTAGGCCAATTTTTTTCCTGTTTGTTTTTTCCTCTATTTTATTTCTTAATCTTAGAGCTGGAGGGGCCATTTGAAGTCCCCTGGTTCATACCTCTCCCCTGCGTGGGTCTCTAAATATATCTGCCAGACCTCAAGCAAATCACAGGTCTTCTTGTCAGTGTCGGTGATGAGAACACTGGTCTTAGCATTAGAAGCATGTGTGGTTTTGAGGTGAGTAATCCATATATATAACTATTCACACATGAGTTGATCTAAATCTCCTCATCCCCCAAATAAAGAGAGATCTTCCCTGTAGCTCAGATGGTAAAGAGTCAGCCTGCAATGCAGGTGACCTGGGTTCGATCCCTGCATCAGGAAGATCCTCTGGAGAAGGGAATGGCAACCCACTCCAGTATTCTTGCCTGGAGAATCCCATGGATGGAGGAGCCTGACGGGCTACAGTTGGTGGGGTCGCAAAGAGTCAGACACGACTGAGCGACTAACCCACACCAAATGAAGAGATGATTTATGTTAATTCCATTTAGTGTTGAAGTAAACACAGTGTGCCTTAAATCACTTCAGGACCCACAAAAGAGCCACATCATTGTCTCTGTAACTTGTTCTACTCTTGGGACTAGAAGCACAGCCCAGAATGCTGATTTCACTCAAATTAGCCATGTGTTCCATACTTTTCTCTTTAACATGAACTTAATCCTTCCTCCATCCTATCCTCCCAGTTTGTCTAATTCTGGTACATATTTTCTGCTGTGGTCCAGTGCTCTTCATCCATTTAGTCTTCATATATTTTGTGGTCATTTGTTTCTTTGCTATGATTTAGTGCTTTGTTTTAACTATACCCGTGTTAGGTTTTACACTCAGCACTAGAATAACTATACTACAGAGCTTACCTGTTGGGCCCTGCACTATCCTTTATCCCACATCCCTTTTCAGACATTGATAAGCAGTCCATATAACATGATTACAACCAGGTGGCAAATCTCTAATAAAGAGGTAGAAGTGGTTTGGCACGTTAAAATCTATCTCAGCAAGTCCACCGAACTCAGTGACCCTTGGCAAAAGAATGAGAGAATCAGACCTCATCAGTGCCAAATAGGGACGAAAACATGCTGACCAAAACCTAAATGGGCTGTTTTATGTTTGACTACTTTCTGTGCAAATCCACCAGAAGCATTTAGGTGCCAGGTCTTATTTTCAGTTCTAAGCAAGGGGGTGTACAAATAGTCTGACAATAGCTGATGAAACATAGGGAGAAACTCAGAGCAGATATTCATCACAGAAACAGTAGTGAGTGGCCATGAATTCTAGCAACTCTCTCTTTAGGCTGTAGTGGTAACTGAGTAAAGAGAGATGAATGGACACTGTAGCCAGAAAAGCCTCTCCAAAACTTTGGATCCCACAATGCTGCTTGACCATAGAATTTCTGTAAACATACAACTGTTTACCTAAGATTTTGGGTGTTCCTTGTGAACAGAGCCTGTGATTTAATTTTGTAGCACACCACAGCTCTTTTCATTTTACCCAACACAGACCAGAACCGGGCAATTGCTTATTGGGTTTACTATCTGAATTAATGTAGTGTTGATGATGAGGAGCAGTTGTTTTCATATTGTAAATTGCTATAACAACTGTAACTGAACTCACAATAGTTTTAGTTGTTTTACTTTTATAAAAAAGAGTAATATAAAAAATACAATATCCAGAATGATTTTGGTTTTCTACCCTTTTTTGTAAAATGGGGCAGAGGTCCATTTTATAAAGCACATTATTTTAACCACATTTAGCTGCACATCTGTGTTCACTTAGCACATCACATCATTGTGCAACGCTCAAGATCATCCATCTCCTGAGTTTTTCACGTTCCTAAACTAAAATTCTGTCTTCATTAAACATTAATGCCCATTGCCCCTCCTCACCCTCCTGCCAAGATCCTGGCATCTACCAATGTACTTTCTGACTCCATGAATGTGACTACTCTAGGTGAATCATATAAGTGGAATCAAATGGCATTTGTCTGCACTGACTGTGTATTGGAATGCAGTATTAAGGTTAATTTAGTATACATACATAAAAAACTCCAAGATTGTTTCATGTTTACCAAATGATTAGTACACATACTTGGAAAAGCACAGTAGCACAAAATTTGCCATTGGCAGATGAACCTGGATAGCCTCATTGCCTGATGCCCAGTAAATCACCAGTCTTTCTTGTTAGCATTAGCTGTTCGCTGACAGAACAATGGTTGTGTGATTAGGGACCATTTTGAATGAGACTTTCAGTTCTGTAAAAATTATAAATCTGACTCAAGAAATGACATTTTGCAGTAGCAGAAATCAACAAACACAAATGTGAGTGTCACCTTATCTCAAAAAATCAGCCTTAGAATTCCTTTTAAGATACAGCATTCTGAAAGTTTTAGGCAGGCACCACTGTGATCATGCATGTAACGGCAAAGAAAAGAAGAGATGAGCGAGCTGAATTCACCACAAATAGGGACTAGTCTTGCCAGAATATGTGGTGTTCTTTCCTTTGATTATGAACACATTTTTTTTTTTCCCTACAAACCAGTAAAAAGAAACCAAAAACCCATCAAGATCTAGAAAGGAGATCAAGTATGACATAGATTTGAAGTTAGTATTCATTAATATTAGTATGTTGGAATTGTTCCTTGAAAGAATTTTGGCTAAGGAGAGAGAATCATCATTTTTAATCGATAATACTGTTCTTGTACCAATCACAAAAGCTAAGACATGGAAATAGCCTAAATGTCCATCAATAGACGAATGAAGAAAAAAGATCTGGCATATAAACATAGTGAAATGTCCCTCGACCATAAAAAGAATGAAATAATGTAATGAGTGAACCTGGAGTTTATAGCACAAAGTGAAGTAAGTCAGCAAAAGAAAGACAAATAACATATGACATTACTTATATTTCAAAACTGAAGTATGACACAAGTGAACATATCTGAGAAACAGAAACAGACTCACAGACATAGAGAATAGACTTGTGGTTGCCAAGAGGGATGGGAGTAGGAAAGATATACATTGGGAGTTTGGAGAGAGCAGATACAAACTATTTTACATATAATGGATAAACATGCTACTGTATAGCAGAGGGAACTATATTCAATATTCTATGATAAGCTGGAAAAGAATATTTTAAAAGAATGTGTATGTATATATATATATAACTGAATCACTTTATATATATATTATGTATATATGAGCCAGTTTACTGTACAGCAGAAATTAACATATCACTAAATCAGCTATATTGTAATAAAAATATATATTGATAATAAAATACTACTCAATACAAATAAGTACAACATTCTGATAGAAAAAGATCTCTGCATTAAGTATTGTCAAATTCAAATTACAAAATAAATTAAATATAGAAGAGAATCTCAGGCAACATCTTTTCACTTTTAAAGCCTATACTGGCAATTTTGTTTTAGTGAAACATAATCCATAAAACATTATAGTGCATGGGTGCCCAGTTGCTCAGTCGTGTCTGACTCTTTGCAATCCCATGGACTGTAGCCCGCCAGGCTCCTCTGTCCATGGATTTCCCAGGCAAGAATACTGGAGTGGGTTGCCCTTTCCTTCTCCAGGGGATCCAGAGACTGAACCCACATCTCCTGTGTTTCATGCATTGGTAGGCAGTTTCTTTACCACCTGGAAGACCCAGTTCTTATATTTGTATTAGCTATATAATTCTACAAAGACTGCAAGTATGCAAAGATTGAATTTCTATTTTGTGCATACTTAAGCAACATAAAAAAGTGATTTCTGTCAACAGATAGTGTCAGAGTTTCATTACTCTCTAGAATTGCATTTCTTCAACTATACTGGCATATTACAATTATTGGGGAAGATGCATTTCTGGTGATTATTATTTAACTGCCATAAATTGAGGCACTGAACTCCAAATCACTTTCAGTACCCATCTCCCTGTAAACAGTATAAAAAATGGAAAAATAATAAGAATATAGAAAACTTGAGCATCATTAACCAAATTGGCATAATTTGCCTTTATGGATCATTACTCCTAACAAATGTAAATTTATTTCAATTGCAGTTGGAATCCTCATGAAAACAGATTACATGTTAGGCCATTAAAGGAAATTTCAGCAAATCAGGAAACAATTGGAATATTTTATAATATAATTTCTGGTTACAGCATAATTAGAATTCCATGTCAGTGGGTTTCCCTGGCAGCTCAGTGGTAAAGAACCAATGAAGAAGACCTGGGTTCTATCCCTGGGTTGGGAAGATCCCCTGGAGAAGGAAATGGTCACCCACTCCAGTATTCTTGCCTAGGAAATACCATAAACAGAGGATCCTGACAGACTACTGCCTGTAGGGTCATAGGAGAGTTAGACACAACTTAGTGACTAAACAACAAAAAAAGTCAATAGCATATTTTAAAAAATACAAAAAAGTTTGGAAATTAAGATACTTCAAATTAATAGTTGGATAGAAATAAATTGAAAGATACATTAGAAAATACTTTGAACTGAATAATAATGAAATTACAGCATATCAGAACTTGAAGGATGCAGGCAAATAGCATTTTGAGGAAGTTTAATAACTTCAGTTATTTTATAAAAGAAAAAGGCTTAAAATCAATTATCCACATTCCTACCCTCAAAAGTTAT
Source organism: Cervus canadensis (assembly GCF_019320065.1). Taxonomy (NCBI): domain Eukaryota; kingdom Metazoa; phylum Chordata; class Mammalia; order Artiodactyla; family Cervidae; genus Cervus; species Cervus canadensis. The sequence goes on along the minus strand of NC_057400.1, from coordinate 672,191 downwards.
AAATGAAAAGCAATTAAACCCAAAGTAAGCAGAAAAAAGATGATAATAAAATAAAGTATTATTCAGTGTATTAGAAAAAAAATTAGAAAAGTTAATAGACTCCAAATTGGTTACTTTAAAATATTAATAAGATTGAAAAATTCTTAGATAAGAAGGACTAGAATATTTATTAAAAGAAAATATGCTCCAATCAGAAATAAAATAAAAAATATCTCTATATATCCAATGTTTATGACCAACTGTCTATCATTAAATTTGACAATTCATATGGTGGGGAATTTATATGAGAAATGCAGACTACCAAACTGATTCCAAATTAAACAGAAAATATAAAACAGTCTTATATTTAGTAAAGAACATGACTCCACATCTGAAAAATCTTATTTAAAAACAACACAAAATAATGGTGCTGGCTTGTGCTATTAAACATTTATAAGTGGAACTAGTATTTTGCCTAAAGAAACGCTATGCATTCTTTTTTTTTTTTCCTTTAAAGGATACTGAGTCACCACAATCTTGATACCAAAACTTGAGAAAGTCATTATAAGAAAAGAAAACTGCAGATGATCACGTGTGGGCCAGTGTCAGGACTTTGTGCTCTCACTCCCGAGAGTGCAGACTCAATCCCTGGTCGGGGAACTGAGATCCCACAAGATGAGGGATGCAGGCAAATCAGCAACAACAACAACAAATAAAACAGAAAAGAAAAATAACAGACTAATACACCTCTTGAATAAACAACAAAGTTTTTTTTTTGTTTGTTTGTTTTTTTTTTACTAAATATTACCAAACAAATTCAGCAATGTATAAAAAACAATAATGCATTATATGTCCTGTAGGGTTTATCCCGGGCTCCCCTGGTGACTCAGCAGTAAAGGTGACCCCCTGCCAATGCAAGAGACACAGGCTGGATCCCCAGGTCAGGAAGATCCCTGGAGAAGGAAAGGGTAACCCCCTCCAGTATGCTTGCCTGAGAAACCCCGTGGACAGGGGAGCCTGGCGGGCTACAGTCTATGTGGTCGCAAAAAGAGCGAGACATGTCTTAGCGACTAAAAAACAACCACAACAGGTTTCCCACAGGTAATCCTTTGATTTAGCCTTCAGAAAAATGTATCCGTGTTATTTATAACATTAACTGAATTAAAGGAGAAAATTATTAATAGTTGAAGAAAAAGCATCTGTTGAAAGTCAACATCAATTCATGATTAAAAACAGAAAACTAGATAAAATGGAATACAATTCCATTGTATTCCAATACAATTCTCAATACAATGCAGGACATCTACAGAAATCTTACAGCAAACATTGCATTTATTACTAAAATGTTGAACCCTTTTCCAAAAGATCAAGGAAAACAAGGATATCTTTTCTTACCATTTCAAATCGGCACTGAACATCCAAATAAGCCCAATAAAGTAATAAATATTGAAAAAGAGGTAGTACTGTAAGTATCCACAGATGGCATGACTGCGAAGCTAGAAAAGTTTGTGGAACATAAAAATCAAAACAAAAAAAATTTGAAACTAATAACCAAATTTTTTTAAATTGCAAAATACAGCATTTAATAGCTGTTGCTGCAATTCATGGGGTCGCAAAGAGTCGGACACGACTGAGCAACTGAACCAAACTAAACATTTGGAAATGTCAGTATAAAGTCATTTCATTTGAAATGATATCAGAAAAAGATAACATACTTTTACCTCCTATTGTTAGAATGGGTAACTTCTCGGTTGATAGAAATGTTGATAATGGATTGTTGTGTGGTAATTATATGGGTGTCGATTTTACCAACTTAAGACTTGTGCATTTCTCTGTATGTCAATTATGTTTCAATTTTTAAAAAGCTATTTAAATCTTTTGTGTATTTCTGTTTTGTTTATTGACCTTCAGGATAACGCTACTCTACAGGGTTCCATTGCAAAGAGATTTTACTATTTTTTGTTTATGCAACACTTCAATGGAGAAATGAATAAATGCTTATAATGAGGATGCAGGAAGAGGAGAACAAACCAAAGCAGATGACATAATTAAGACAGACCACATAAACTAAATTTTGCATTAAATATCTTTTCATGGTCCCAAGGGCAGAACTTCTATAAGCCAACCAATTGTTTTGTCTGGAATTTGACCAAAAATCTAGTTTTATCAATTTCTGCTGTATTTTTAAACTTGAATAAAAACAGCTGTATGAGTGGCAAATATAAAATATATTTTCTCTATTAATAGCAATAAGTTTGTTCTCATTGTTTAGCCTCTAAGTTGTGTTTGATTCTTTGCCATCTTATGGACCAGAGCACACCAGGAGCCTTGGCCCTCTACCATCGCCTGGAGTTTGCCAAAATTCATGTCCAGTGAGTTGCTGATACTATCTAATCATCTCATCCTCTACCACTCCCTTCTCCTTTTGCCTTCAATCTTTCCCAGCATGAGTATTTTCCAATGAGTTGATTCGTTGAATCAGGGGGCCAGATTTTGGAGATTCCACTTTAGCATCAATCTTTCCAATGAATATTCAGGATTAATTTCCTTTAGGATTGATTGATTTCCTCTCTTTGCAGTTCAAGAAACTCTCAAGAGTCTTTTCCAGCACCACAGTTTGAAAGCACCAGTTCTTTGGTGCTCAGTCTTCTTTATGGTCCAACTCTCACACCCCTACATGACTACTGGAAAAACCACTGAGTGTTGTCGCTCAGTCATGTCCAACTCTTTGTGACCCCATGGACTGTAGCCGACCCCACTCCTCCATCCATGGGATTTTCCAGGCAAGGGTACTGGAGTGGGTTGCCATTTCCTTCTCCAGGGTATCTTCCCAACCCAGGGATTGAATCCGGGTCCCCCACATTGCATGCTTTACCCTCTAAGCCACCAGGGAAGCCCAGAACCACAGTTTTGACTATTAGAACCTTTGTCAGCAAAGTGATGTCTTTGCTTTCTAATATGCTGTCTCTATTTGTCATAACTTTCTTTTCAGGGAGCAAACATCTTTTAATTTCATGGCTGCAGTCACAGTCCAGAGTGATTTTTGAGCCCAAATAAGTAAAATCTGTCACTGCTTCCACATTTTCCCCATCTATTTCTCACGAAATGATGTAATCAGAAGCCGTGATCTTAGTTCTTTGAATGTTGAGTTTCAAGCCAACTCTTCTTTCACTCTCATCAAGAGGCTCTTTAAGTCCTCTTCACTTTCTGCCATTAGATTAATATTATCCACATATCTAAGGTTGGTAATATTTCTCCCTCCAATCTGGATTCCAGTTGGTGATTCATTTAGCTCAGAATTTCACATGATGTACTCTGCATAAAAGTTAAATAAGTGGGGTGACAATATACAGCCTTAACATACCCCTTTCCCAATTTTAAACCAGTCCATTGTTCTATGTCTGATTCTAACTATTGCATCTTGACCTGCATACAGGTTTCTCAGAATGCAGGTAAAGTATTTTGGTAGTCCCCAACTCTTTAAGAATTTCCCAAATTTGTTGTCATCCACACAGTGAAAGGATTTAGTCAAGTCCATGAAGCAGAAATAGATGTTTTTTGTTTTTTTCTGGAATTCCCTTACTTTCTCCATGATCCAATGAATCTTGGAAACTTGATTTCTGGTTCCTCTGACTCTTCAAAACCCAGATTTCACAGCTGGAAGTTCTCAGCTTTTGTTGTGCTGAAGCCTACCTTGAAGAATTTTGAGCATTACCTTGCTAGCATGTGAAATGAGCACAATTATATGCTAGTTTGGACATTCTTTCATATTGCCCTTCTTTGGGATTGGAATGAAAACTGACTTTTTACAGTGCCACGGCCACCTCTGCGTTTTCCGAATTTGCTGACATATTACGTACAGCATTTTAACAGCAACATATTTTAGAATTTTAAATAGTTCAGCTGGAATTTGTCACCTCCAATAGCTTTGTTCTTACCAATGTTTTATAAGGAAACTCAACTTCACACTCCCGGATGTCTGACTAAATGAGTGACCACATAATCATAGTTATCTGGATCATTAAGACTTTTTTTATATAGTTCTTCTGTGTATTCTTGCAGCTCTTCTTACTATCTTCTCCTTCTATTAGATCCATACAATTTCTCTCCTTTTTCATGCCCATCCTTGCATGAAATGCTCCCATGATATCTCCAAGTTTCTTGAAGAGATCTCTAGTCTTTTCCATTCTATTGTTTTCCTATATCTCTTTGCACTGCTCTTTTAAGAAGGGCTTCTTATCTTTCTTTGTTATTCTGTAGAACTCTGCATTCAGTTGGGTATATCTTTTCCTTTTTCCCTTGTCTTTTGCTTTTCTACTTTCCTCAGCTATTTGTAAAGCCTCCTCAAACAGCCACTTTGTCTTCTTGCATTTCTTTTTCTTTAGGAGAGTTCTGGTCACTGCCTCCTTACAACATTATGAACTGCTATCCATAGCTCTTCAGGCACTCTGGATCTAATGCCTTGAATCTATTCATCACTGTATAATCATAAAGGATCTGATTTAGGTCATATCTGAATGACCTAGAGGTTTTTCCTACTTTCTTCAATTTAAGCCTGAATTTTGCAATAGGCGCTCATGATCTCAACACAGTCAGTTCCATGTCTTGTTTTTGCTGACTATATAGAAATCAGCCACCTGATGTGAAGAACTGTCTCATTGGAAAAGACCCTGATGCTGGGAAAAATTGAAGGCAGGAGGAGAAGGGGACGATGGAGGATGAGATGGTTGGATGGCATCACCGACTCAATGGACATGAGTTTGAGTAAACTCCAGGAGTTGGTGATGGACAGGGAGGCCTGATATGCTGCAGTCCATGGGGTCACAAAGAGTTGGACACGACTGAGTGACTGAACTGAGCTGAACTGATCTAGAGCTTCTCCATCTTCAGCTGCAAAGAACACAATCAATTTAATTTTGATATTGACCCTCTGATGTCCATGTGTAGAGTCATCTGAGTTGTTGAAAAATTGTATTACCTATGACCAGTGTTTTCTCTTGACAAAACTCTGTTAGCCTTTGTCCTGCTTCATTTTGTACTCCAAAACCAAACTTGCCTGTTATTCGAAATATCCCTTGACTTCCAACTTTTGCATTCCAATCCCCTAAGATGAAAGGAAATATTTTGGGGTGTTAGTTCTAGAAAGTATTGTAGGTCTTCATGGAACTGGTTAGCTTCAACTTCTTTGGCATCAGTGGTTGGGGCATAGACTTGGATTACTGTGATATTGAATGGTTTGCCTTGGAAAAGAACTGAGATCATTCTGTCATTTTTGAGGTTGCACCCAGTACTTAATTTTGGACTCTTTTGTTGCCTACAAGGGCTAAGTCCTTTCTTCTAAGGGATTCTTGACCACAGTAATACATGTAATGGTCATCTGAATTAAATTTGCCCTTCCCATTCATTTTACTTCACTGATTCCTGTGTCAACTTTCATTCTTGCAGTCTCCTGCTTGACTACATCCAATTTGCAGACCTGACATTCCAGTTACTTATGCAATATTGTTCTTTACAGAATCAGACTTTCTTTTCATCACCAGACACATCCACAACTGAGCATTCTTTCCTCTTTGGCCCAGTCACTTCACTCTTCCTTGAGCTACTCGTAATGGCCCTCCACTCTTCTTTAGCAGCATACTGAGCACCGTCCATCCTTGGGGACTCACCTCCCAGTGTCATACTTTTTTGTCTTTTCATACCACCTTTGTGGTTCTCAAAGCAAGAATACTGGGGTGGGTTGCCATTTCCCCCCACTCACCCCCGTGGATCACGTGTTGTTAGAACTCTTCACTGTGACCCAGCTGTCTTGCATGGCTCCGCATGGCATGGCTCCGCATGGCATGGCTAGTAGCTCCTTGAGTTATGCAAGCCCCTTTGCCATGACAAGGCTGCAATTCATTATGTGGATAGTAATAAGAGGAGCACACAAATAAAAACTCAGCATTGACATGAAACTGATATACTTTCCTAAACAATTGTTTTCACTCAAGAAGTATACAAACAGGAAAAGTATACAAACAGCAAATCACTTGCATCTTACATGCAATTGCTAGGCCATCCACTAGCAAATACACTCAGCATTTATTTACTCTGCCAGATACTAAATTAGCAGTGAGAATATACACATTTATAAGAAACTGCTCTTTCCAAAAATAAACTAGCATTCTAGTTGGGCAAAAAATAGTCAGACAAATATAAGAATGACTGCACTTTGAATGAGATAGGTGCAGAGTAACATATTTCTGTTGTTTCTTTAAAAAAAATTCACAACAAACTGTGGAAAATTCTTAAAGAGATGGGAATACCAGACCACTTTACATGCCTCTTGAGAAACCTGTATACAGGTCAAGAAGCAGCAGTTAGAACTGGACATGGAACAATGAATGAGTTCAAAATTGGGAAAGGAGTACGTCAAGGCTGTTTATTATCACCTGCTTATTTAACTTATATGCAGAGGGCATCATGAGCAATGTCAAGCTGGATGAAGCACAGGCTGGAATTAAGATTGCAGGGAGAAATATTGATAACCTCAGATATGCAGATCACACCACCCTAATGTCAGAAAGTGAAGAGGAACTAAGGAGCCTCTTGATGAAAGTGAAAGAGGAGAGTGAAAAGCTGGTTTAAAATCCAACATTCAAAAACCAAAGATGATGGGATCTGGTCTCACCACCTTATGGAAAATAGATGGGAAACAATGGAAACAGTGACAGACTTTATTTCCTTGAACTGGAAAATTACTGCAGAAATTGACTGCAGCTATGAAATGAAAAGACGTTTGCTCCTTGGAAGAAAAGCTATGATGAACCTAGATAATGTATTAAATAACAGAGACATCACTTTGTCAATAAATGTCTATATAGTTAAAGCTATGGTTTTTCCAGGAGTCATGTACAGATATGAAATTTGGACCTTAAAGAAGGCTGAGCACTGAAGTATTGATGCTTTCAAACTTTGGTGCTGGAGAAGACTCTTGAGAGTATCTTGGATAGCAGGGAGATCAAACTATTCAATCCTAGAAGAAATCAACCATGAATATTTGTTGGAATTATTGATCCTGAACCTGAAGCTCCAATACTTTGGCTACCTGATGCAAAGAGCTGACTTTTTAGAAAAGATCCTGATGCTGGGAAATATTGAAGGCAAGAAGAGAAGGGGAGGACAGAGGACAAGATGGTTGGATGGTATCATTGACTCAATGGACATAAGTTTGAACAAGCTCTGGGAAATGGGAGATGGTGAAAGACAGGGAAGCCTGGGGTGCTGCAGTCTGTGGGGTCACAAAGGGTTGGACACTACTGAGTGACTGAAGAACATGGGTTTCTGCTATTTCTTTGGAAAAAATAAATACATGCCATGCCTTGTTAACTCCACCAGACATCTCCGTGAGAAGCAAGTCACCCCATTGCCCATTTCTTTCCCTTATTCTCCAATCTCAGATTTTCACTTTAGTTCAGTTCAGCCACTCAGTTGTGTCTGACTCTTTGCGACCCCATGAATCACAGCACGCCAGGCCTCCCTGTCGATCACCAACTCCCGGAGTTTCCTAAAACTCATGTCCATCGAGTCGATGATGCCATCCAGCCATCTCACTTTCTGTCGTCCCCTTCTCCTCCTGCCCCTAATCCCTCCCAGCATCAGGGTCTTTTCCAATGAGTCAACTCTTTGCATCAGGTGGCCAAAGTATTGGAGTTTCAGCTTCAACATCAGTCCTTCCAATGAACAGCCAGGACTGATCTCCTTTAGGATGGACTGGTTGGATCTCCTTGCAGTCCAAGGGACTCTCAAGAGTCTTCTCCAACACCACAGTTCAAAAACATCAATTCTTCAGTGCTCAGCTTTCTTCACAGTCCAACTCTCACATCCATACATGACCACTGGAAAAACCATAGCTTTCACTAGACGGACCTTTGTTGGCAAAGTAATGTCTCTGAATTTTAATATGCTGTCTAGGTTGGTCATAACTTTCCTTCTAAGGAGTAAGAGTCTTTTAATTTCATGGCTGCAATCACCATCTGCAGTGATTTTAGAGCCCAAAAAAATAAAGTCTGACACTGTTTCCCCATCTATTTCCCATGAGGTGATGGGACCAGATGCCATGATCTTAGTTTTCTGAATGTTAAGCTTTAAGCCGACTTTTTTACTCTCCTCTTTCACTTTCATCAAGAGGCTTTTTAGTTCCTCTTCACTTTCTGCCATAAGGGTGGTATCATCTGCATTTTCGCTTAGGTTTTGCTATATCTAGATGGTTTTCCCCCCATTTCTCCCTACCTACTATATCTTCATACCCATTTTTTTAAAAAGACCCAGTCCAAACTCCTCCAAACAACTCTCACTTGTGTTTTTCTTTTCTATTCCCCTCTGGATCTCATATGCGGCCATGCCCTTTCTCTTCCTGTTTCATAAGAGCTTTTCTGTGCTGTGTTGCTTATTGTATGTTTCCATTAAAGCAGATAGGCTCTCATACTCAGCACTTACTCACAGCATTGGACCATAATTGTCACATGGAAGATGCTCAAAAGTATGGGTTGGTGTTATTAACACACAATATTGAGGGTATACGGTGCATGAAGCACCATATTGTTGTTGTCCTTTTGTCCTGCTAAGAGTGCTTGAGGATAGATGGGATCCAGATGCCTTTTATCCATCCTCCCTGTTATCCAGTGTAGCTGCTGAAAAAGTGCAAGCAAAACAAGTAGAGGCTGTAGCCTGCAATTCCTCCATTCAGAAAGTGAGCTGACAAGGAAAGTCAGTGTAAATACAGTTCAGAAACAATGACTGCCGTTCCTGAACTTCTCTGGAGCAGGAATTTGCTAGAGTGGCAACGTCATTGGCTTGAGGTATAAAGATAAACATTTCCTTCTACCTGTGCAAAAAAAGAATAGGCCGGGATCCCCTTGGGAAAAGCTCTTTCCCCTGCAACAGGAAGCTGTGTTGTGCTTAGCCACTCAATTGTGTCTGACTCTGGAGGTAGCCAAAAGATGTATCAGACTACCTTTATGTATACTTTAAAGATCTGGTATAACTTGATCCCTGGACACTTCTCAGTATGGAGTGCACAAGGGTATGCCATCTGAGAAAGGCTGAAAGACCACAGTCTCTGGTGGCTGAAAATGGTCACCAGCCACATTTCAGAACAAGGGCTCCAACTTGTCCAATCCATGGCTGGAAAGAAAACTGGACTAAAAGCTGACCTTTTCCAGTCCTGTGACACTGTTGAATTTTCCAAATTTGCTGGCATAATGAATGCAGCACTTTAACAGCAGTATCTTCTAGGATTTAAAATAGCTCAGCTGAATTCCATCACCTTCACTAGGTTTGTTCATAGTAATGCTTCTTAAGGCCCACTTGACTTCACATTCCAGGATGTCTGACTGTAGGTGAATGATCACACCATTGTGCTTGTCTGGGTCATTAAGACCTTTTTTGTTCAGTTCTTCTGTGTATTCTTGCCACGTCTTCTTAAAATCTTTTGCTTTTGTTAGGTCCATGCTATCTCTGTCCTTTATTATGCCCATCTTTGCATGAAATGTTCCTTTGATATCTTTAATTTTCTTGAAGAGATCTCTAGTCTTTCCCATTCTATTGTTTTCCTCTATTTCTTTGAATCTTTCCTTTTCTCCTTTGCCTTTCACTTCTCTTCTTTCCTTAGCTATTTGTAAAGCCTCCTCAGACAACCGTTTTGCCTTTTTGCATTTTTTTCCCTTAGGGATAATTTTGATCACGGACTACTGTACAGTGTTAGGAACCTCCATCCATACTTCTTCAGGCATTCTGTCTATCAGATCGAATACCTTGAATCTATTTGTCACTTCCACTATATAATCATCAGGTTGTTGATATATCTCCCAGCAGTCTTCAATCCAGCTTGTGGTTTATCCAGCCCGGCATTTCACATGATGTACACTGCATAGAAATTAAATAATCAGGGTGACAATGTACAATTTTGTCACACTCTTTTTCTAATTTGTAAGAAGTTAGTTATTCCATGTCCAGTTCTAACAGCTGCTGCTTGTCCTGCATATAGGTATCTCAGGAGACAGATAAGCTAGTCTGGTATTCCCATCTCTTTAAGAATTTTCTATTTTTTGTGATCCACACACTCAAAAGCTTTAGTGTAGTCTATGAAACAGAAACAAGGATGTCTTTCTGGAACTCCCTTGTTTTCTCCATGATCCAACAAATGTTGGCAATTTCATCTCTGTCTGGTTTCCTTGCCGTTTCTAAATCCAGGTTGTACATCTGGACGTTCTTGGCTCATGTACTGCTGAAGCCTAGCTTGAAGGATTTTGAGCATGAGCTTCCTATCATGTGAAATGAGCACAACTGACATTGCCCTTCTTTGGGGCTGGCATGATAATTGACCTTTTTCAGTCCTGTTGTCTTTGCTGAGTTTTCCAAATTTGCTGACATATTGGGTGCAGCACTTCAACAGCACCATCTTTTAGGATTTTAAAAAGCTCAGTTGGAATTCCATCACTTCCACTAGCTTTGTTTGTAGTAATAATGTTTCCTAAGGCCACTTGACCTCACACTCCAGGATGTCTGGTTTTAGGTGAATGAGCACACCAGTGTGTTCATCCAGGTCATTAAAACCTTTTCTGTATAGTTTTTCTGTGTATCCTTGCCAACTCCTCTTGATATCTTCTGCTTCTGTTAAGTCCTTACCATTTCCAACTTTATCATGCCCATCCTTGCATGAAATGTTCCCTTGGGAGTTCCAATTTTCTTGAAGAGATCTTTAGTCTTTCTGACAATAATGCATACCTACTGAGATGGTAACAGGCAGGAAGGCCAGAGGTCTCCCAATGGAGGAAATAGGCTGCAAGTGCCAGACATTTTTCTCTCTCTTAAGGGCAGGAGGAAACAAACAGGCGATATTTTTTTTCCTTCTCTATACAAATTTAAAAGGAAGTTTCTCTTAAAATCTGTGTTGCCATGACACCTGGTTTCACCTGAAGCTAACTATTCTCAAACCTTGAGTTAACCAATACATTTTTTTCTTATGGAAATGTTTGTCTTAAGCTATGTTAATGTACCCCAGACTCTGTCTTCAAGTTCCGCCAAATGGCTCAGAACCTACTTGACAAACCAGTATGTTATACTCAGATATTGTTCCCCTAATCTATGTAAATGAAACTATTTGTGTGGTGATCTGCCCTTCTACAAGATTCAAGTCAATCGTTTTATGGCCTGGGATGAATCATCTGGTGCCAGGATTATCACAAAATGCAATTTATGGATGAGGGGCCTGGTGCCATTCTGAGTTTTAAGACATTCCTTTCTTTTCATTAACAGACTGCAAGTGACTATATAACATCTAGCTGAAGACTAGCAGGGGGGCACTCTTTCTGACCCCTTCTGATGCCTATGTCAGAAGCTTTCTCCATCTCCTTTATACTTTAATAAAACTTTATTACACAAAAGCTCTGAGAGATCCAGCCTTGTCTCTGGTCCCAGATTGAATTCGTCTCCTCCGGAGGCCAAGAATCCCTGCATTTTATTGTTCAGCAGCAAACTTTCATCTTGGGGGCTCATCCGGGATCCTTCAGGACAAGGTAAGGATGCTTAGAGCTGTAGTTCTTCGTTCTCCTAGCGAACATGTTTTCCGCTGTACTTTGCTAACTCTACGGTGTGGTTGTGTGAATGAATGAAACGCCCTGTGTGAAGCAAGTGAGGAGCCCTGCTCTGCGGTTCTGCGGCGACCTCATAAGGCTTATGGCAGAAACCTGTCAGAGGTTTATACCAACCTGCCAATGCCAAGAAGCACCCAATGTCTCCTTCAGGAACCGATCAGAAATGGGCAAAGCGTGTGGACCGAACTCTCCTTTCTCGCTCAAACTTTTCGGTCTCTTTGACCATTTCATAACTCCTTGGGAATTAGAAGTACTAACCTAATCTATCGGATCATAAGTTTTCAAGAGACTTGTAATCTGTGTTGCTACTGTGTACTGTGGCCTAGGTCCCAAACTTGGATTGGTAGCCAGGAAGCACCTAGCCTCACTAGGCATGGAAAGTTCGGAAGCTAGATAGAGCTCTAGCTCCAAGAGCATCTCTGAGGTTAAAGGTTACTCGGATTGGAACTGCAATGGGTTTTTTCCTTTGGTAACACTGGCTCTTAGTGGACCAGAGGAGGCTCTTATACCGGTGTGGTGACGCTTAGAAGGAGCATCTCAGTTTAAAGTTCGTGCAGGTCTTATTGCGGTCAGGAATACACTCAGGGTCATGCACAGGCACTCAGGTGACGAATGTGTCCCCCAGAGGTCTTGGCTTGGGAGGCGTTCCGGAAGGTTACTCTGATTGCACCCCAGGTGGCATCAGAGGCAAGCGAGGTGAAGAGCTGGACGTCAGTCAGGGATGCCATCAGGTCTACCCCTGGTGCATCCCCACCCCGTCTCGGTGGTAGAACCGGGAGGGACGCGTGTGACGCCTGCGTCGGTGAGGGACAGACTAAGTCCGACCAGGAAGGAAAAGCTTTTGTGTAAAGTCTGTCTACACCCCCATCTAGAGCAGGGAGGGACGCCTCTGGTAGAAAAAATGGCGCTGGTCGCTTTTTTTCTCTCTTACAGATGGGAGCTAACAATTCCAGCCTCACTCCTTTGAACTGTATCCTGAAAAACTGGGATAGATTTGATCCCCAGGGCTTTAAGAAGACACAGCTGGTCTTCCTATGTGATACTGCATGGCCGCGGTACCCACTGGAGGACGGCGAACAGTGGCCAGTTGGAGGGTCTCTTAAGTACAATACTGTTTTACAAATAGACCCGTTCTGTAAAGAACAAGGAAGATGGGATCAGAGTCATTTTGTCAGGTGTATTCTTGAAGGACTCAGGCAGGCGCGTTCTAAGCCTTTAAACTATGACAAACTGGCAGACATAGAACAGGAAGAGAAGGAAGCTCCTGGTAAATTCCTAGACAGACTGAGAGAAGCCCTTCGCAGGTTCACTGAGATCAATCCCGAAAGTGAGGAGGGAAAAGTGATCTTAAAAGACAGATTTCTCACTCAGTCGGCTCCATATATTCACCGTAAGTTATCAAAATGGGAGTATGGACCAAATCAGTCTTTAGATAATCTATTACAACTGGCTCAGACAGTCTATTATGGAAGGAAATATGAGGAAAAGAAAGAAAGGCAGAGAAAGACAAAGGAACAGGCAGAAACCCTCGCAATGGCTGTGAGAACCGCTCTTAAACAGCCTGAGAAAAACGCCCAGAGGGATCCAGGTGAAAAGGGGTGGGCTTGCTATTTCTGTGGAAAGGAGGGGCATCTCAAGTGGGATTGCCCTCAGGCATCTAAGCCGCCCCCGGCTCCATGTCCGGTCTGCAAGGGACCACACTGGAGGAGAGACTGCCCCCAGAGGCGTAGGTCTCAGGGGTTTGACTCTAAAGACAATCAGGACTGAAGGTGCCCGGGGGTCCCCACACAAGCTCCCGTCCTAATTACACCTGAGGAACCCTGGGTATTGATAACTGTGGGAGGCCAATCCATCAATTTCCTTTTAGATACTGGGGCAATTTACTCCGTGCTTACTGAAGCCCCTGGCCCACTTTCTTCCCAATCCGCTTCAGTAATGGGACTGTCTGGATGAGCCAAAAGGTATTATTTCAGTTATTCTTTATCTTGCAACTGGGATTCTGTGCTATTTTCACACAAGTTTCTGATTGTGCCAGAGTCTCCCTCACCCCTTTTGGGGAGGAATATACTGAGCAAGGTCCATGCCTCTGTTTTCATGAATATGGAGCCCTCCCTTTCTCTCCCTTTAGTTGAACAAAATGTAAACCTTAGAGTATGGGCTGATGGAAAATATGTTGGTCCAGCACAAAATGCTATTCCTGTGGTTGTCAAGCTCAAAGACCCACATTTGTTTCCACATAAGAAGCAGTATCCACTGAAATCTGAGGTTAAGAAAGGGTTAAAACCCATCATCGAAAATTTAAAGGAGCAGGGATTATTAGTTCCCTGTAACAGTCCATACAACACTCCTATTTTGGGTATAAAGAAATCAAATGGTAAATGGAGACTAGTTCAGGATTTATGAATAATAAATGAGGCTGTAGTTCTTTTACAGCCCGCGGTGTCTAATTCTTACACTCTATTGTCTGAAATTCCTGAACAAGCCCCCAAGATGAAAGTTTGCTGCTGAACAATAAAATGCAGGGATTCTTGGCCTCCGGAGGAGACGAATTCAATCTGGGACCAGAGACAAGGCTGGATCTCTCAGAGCTTTTGTGTAATAAAGTTTTATTAAAGTATAAAGGAGATGGAGAAAGCTTCTGACATAGGCATCAGAAGGGGTCAGAAAGAGTGCCCCCCTGCTAGTCTTCAGCTAGATGTTATATAGTCACTTGCAGTCTGTTAATGAAAAGAAAGGAATGTCTTAAAACTCAGAATGGCACCAGGCCCCTCATCCATAAATTGCATTTTGTGATAATCCTGGCACCAGATGATTCATCCCAGGCCATAAAACGATTGACTTGAATCTTGTAGAAGGGCAGATCACCACACAAATAGTTTCATTTACATAGATTAGGGGAACAATATCTGAGTATAACATACTGGTTTGTCAAGTAGGTTCTGAGCCATTTGGCGGAACTTGAAGACAGAGTCTGGGGTACATTAACATAGCTTAAGACAAACATTTCCATAAGAAAAAAATGTATTGGTTAACTCAAGGTTTGAGAATAGTTAGCTTCAGGTGAAACCAGGTGTCATGGCAACACAGATTTTAAGAGAAACTTCCTTTTAAATTTGTATAGAGAAGGAAAAAAAATATCGCCTGTTTGTTTCCTCCTGCCCTTAAGAGAGAGAAAAATGTCTGGCACTTGCAGCCTATTTCCTCCATTGGGAGACCCCTGACCTTCCTGCCTGTTACCCTCTCACTATTTTTGGCTGGTCTTTCCATTCATGATAAAAGCGTTGACCAGTATAGATAGACAACAGAAACTGCTAAACACATTTTGTTGTTGTTGTTCAGTCACTCAGTAATGTCCGACTCTTTGCGACCCCATGGACTGCAGCACACCAGGCTTCCCTGTCCATCACCAACTCCTGGAGTTTGCTAAATCTCATGTCCATGGAGTCAGTGATGCCATCAGCCATCTCATCCCCAGTTGTCCCCTTCTCCTCCTGCCTTCAATCCTTCCCATCATCAGGATCTTTTATAATGAGTTGAAATCTGTTGGCCAAATTATTGGAGCTTCAGCTTCAGCACTTTTGCCTATTCCCAATTTCTTCCATTTAATCACATTTCTTCAGACACCAATGTCAGATTATCTTTGAATCTCATGTCAGTTTGTTTCAGAGAAATAAGAGGTGATAGCAAGTGGTTGCTAAGTGACACTGGAATGGGATTTGACCAAAAAAGTTGAATATACTTGGTCTGAGTTTGAAATCTAGGTTTCCCTTTCATGCTGTTGTACTATAATCTGAAGTTTTAAAGTCCTTAGGCAATACATTTGACCTTAAAACACAGCTGTGCTTCAGGGATCTCCATGAGTTGTAGTATCTCCTCCTTTATCCAGCCCACCTTCGTTACCTCTAAAGCATTTGCAAATGAGCTTCTGTATAGGAGGGTACTAGTATGTTTACAACCATAAATTAATGGGTATTTGAGATTTTCTATGACAACTATTTTAGGTTATTTAAAGATCATTTTTGTTTTAAAAGATTGCTTTACTTGAATTTGAAACCTTGAAAATAGCAAATAATTCAAACAGTCTAAGCAGCAAGTATGATCCAGCTATAATTATCTGAATATGTTAACATTTAGGGAACAGTCAGGAGCATTACTGGCCTTTAGAAAAATAGAGTGCTTCATGTAGACACTAATTAATCAATAAAATCCTAACTGCATTCTATTAAGTATTGAAAACGACATTTCAACTTAAATATTCCATGTACAACTCTGACCCATTCCCAAACAGCAATAAAAGACAATTAGGGTGGTATTCAAATTATAATTATGAATGCGATAACCACCCTCATATATATTAATATTATAACAATTAAAGAGAACACAGTAAAGAAATAATCAGGTAAGTACTCCTACACAGATGCCTCAATTTTTGGCTATTGTTGAGGGATTCAATATTACACAAAAGTGGCTTTTAAAGAACAGAAGGTGTGGAATTAGAAAGCCTGAGAAAGTATCCATCTTTTACTAACTGAATATGTATCTGAGATCAGTGTCTCCCTCTGTAAAATGGAAGTAAGAGTGGCTGTTTTCAGGACTATTTTGAAGATTAGGATTGATGTATATCAGTGATCCAGCCAAGGACGGAACAAGATGGAGTCATGGAGAAAGTGGTAGATCTAGTCTAGAATACTGAGGTCTGTGCTGAGGAATTTTAGGGAGAAACTCAGGATTCATCAAATCCCACCTGTCATTTTCAGTGCAGAAACGCTTTTGACTGTAGTCCCCAAAGATTATATTGCAACTTCTGCTTGAACATTTGAATCTATTCCCTCATTGGGTACCATAGTTTCATTGCTAATATTGTTACAGCATGCATAAATTAACCACCTTATTGATTCTCATCGGACCTAGTTTTACCATCAACAACATAAACCATACTGAAATTATTTTCTAGATTAATTGTTCAGGAAATAAAGCCATATGTTTAGCCGACTTTGAACATAAGCTGCCTCGGGTCAAATCCTAACCCTACCATTGACTTGCTCTGTTACCTTGGACTGGTTTGCTTTTCTCATCATTAGATGTGAATAGTAATTCCTGTCTCTTTTATGCACTGTGAAATTAGCTATTACTCCATTCCTTTCCTTTACCTTTTCATATTCTCGAACATTCTTTGTAGAATATGATGTACAAGCCTTTGTCCAGCCCAGTAAGACGTCCCTGGATGTAAGTTTAAACATAAAAACCCATGTTACATTGGTCATTTTGATTCTCATCTTTGTGGGATGAGCTACGTTTATCCAGGTCTGCTTGACAACAAAACGTTTTTCGTTTTACAGTGCAAGGTAAGGAGACAGAGACTTAGAGAAGTGAGGTCAGGAAACGTCCACACTTCCCAAGTTTGTATGTGGAAGTGAGGTCAGGAAACGTCCACACTTCCCAAGTTTGTATGTGGAAGGTCGAGATCAGAGCAGCTGCAGGTGCCACAGACTTGACACTTAAGGGCTTTGGGATCTCTCTAGCATCACCATTCCTTCTCCATAGCATCAGCCACCAGTAGGCAAAGAAAGGAAACCAGAAAAGATGATACCACAGTTGTGTGAAACTGAAATCCTGGCTTTGTAACTGGCCACCATGAAGAGGAGCAATGAAAACCAGGGCTAATGGACATCACAAAACGACTTGATCCGGTGGCAGCCAGAAAGTTTACCAGTGATACTCAGCAGTCAGGCAGGAGATTCAGGCTGATTCCTCCTGGGAAAGGCAGATCGTGGCGATGTGATAAAAACACTCAGCTAAAAATTGTCTATTCCTTGCACACACAGTGTAAGAGCATCTTAGCAATGAGAAGAGATGTGTGCGGTTCACCAGTGACCTTCTGAAGACATTCTGTTCGCAGGATGAGTTTAATAATCAAGTGGGAAATCTGACTGAGACTATACTTGGGGTGGTACCAAGTGTAATGATGACTTTAAAAATCATATTATGTAATTAGTCACCTCTTTATTTTTATATTGAATATTCTTTATAGAAATAGGCCTGATTCTTAGGACAATAAGCCAATTGCTACCCAAACGCTGCTGAGTTAACACTTGTTCCTTAAAAAAAGCCTGAAAGGGAGTAGCATTCTTAGACTATATCTCAAGGTGGAGTAGACTGACCGCTCTGTAGACCCAGAATGTTATCTTGAATTAATTTCCTAGCATCACAAAGTCAGAAAATCATTGAGATAGATCCTAGATCAAACCTCTTTACTATAAGCCCTGGACTTCTTTTTTGGCAATAGTTTCCATGATATAAATTAAGCAAAGATCTCAAGATCAAAATGATTATTTTAAGATCAAAAGTTATTATGTGAATTATTTTATTAATTAATCTATAAACTTTCCCGTTATAAGCTGAAGTTTTTATAATTTGGTTTTATATACTTTCTATATTTTAAATGAATTCTAATTTAAAGGGCCACTAAATAATTATGTGATTCCATTTATATGAAATATCTGGTATAGGACCATTCATAGTAACAGAAGGAAGATTAGTAGTTATCAGCGGTGGCAGGGAGGGGAAATGGGGAGAGGCTGCTCAATGAGTATCTGGTTTCCTTTTGAGGTGATGAAAATATTCTTGAACGAGATGTGGTTATTGTTCTGCCCGTAGTCCGAGTCCCCGGTCAGGAAAGAAGACTCCTCGAAACAATGCAACTTGCAATAGGGGAATGTATTACTGACTCGAGCCAGGGCCTCCCGCCCTCACCAGGTGTGTGAGGACGCCCCGAGCCCCAGTTCTCTCTGGTATTTATTAGGTCAAAACGAGCAGCAGGTAGTTGGCGCAATCGGATTGGTTACACAGTGGGTAGTTGGCATAAGTGGATTGGTTACACAGTTGCAAGGTAATTTTTGTTGGCCCAACGTGGGGCTTTCAGCTTTCCCCTGATAGGTTCCCTTTTCTCTGGCTAGGCATATGTTGATTGGCTGGCTCTAGGAGGCCTGATTATTATGTTACCCTGGGAAACCAGGCCTACTTCTAATCTAGGCTGCCTGCCATGGCGTTAGCCGTGACAGCCTCACAGTTATGGTTTACATTATGTCACTAATGGTAAGGTTTTTTTGTGATGTGTATTTTACCACAAAAAAAAATCACAAAAAAATAACTTTAGGAACATTTTGTCCTTTGGAAGTTATCAGAGTTTCACGTGGGGGGGAAAAAAAACTGGGAACAAAAATAGACTTTTGTTCTAATCCTGGCTCTACTACTTAGGAGCTATGTGACCTTGGATGACTGGCTTGATTCCCCTGAACCACATGAACCACATAAGCATTTTGGAGGAATGGCCAGTGTGGATCAAACACCTCCAAAGTATTTGATGTATAGCATGTGCTTAGTAATAATAATGCCCACATAGTCATGGATTCTCTAAGGTGATATAATAGGTAAAACGACAATGATTTAGAGGTTGGTTTTATTGTAAAGAAATTTGCTGAAAATGTGCAGCAGTGATTCTGACGAGACTGATGCTGGTGTATTCATATTAGTCCACTAAATTATCTTCTTTTATTTCTCCCTGAGATGGAATTCAGTGCAAAGAATATTTTTGACATTTAAATAAGACAAAAAAGAAAAACATTGTCTACCCAAATTATTGAGTTTCTGGGGTTGGTAGAAATGCTATTTCTTGAAAAACTTAAACTGTGAGGCAAAAGATCAAGTTAGTAGGTACAAAATATAAAGGATTAGATGGATATAGAGGTCTATATTTCTGGAATGTAAGAACTTCCCTGACATTTCTTGAAGGGTCTAATCTTGGTTTGATTAATTGGGCAAAAGATATATGGGCCTTTCAGATGGTGCTAGTGGTAAAGAATCCCCCTGTCAATTAAGAAGACATAAAAGATGCAGGTCTGATCCTTGGGTAGAGAAGATCCCCTGGAGGAGGGCATGGCAACCCACTCCAGTATTCTTGCTGGAGAATTCCATGGACAGAGGAGCCTAGCAGGTTACAGTCCATAGGGTTGCAAAGAGTTGGACATGACTGAAGCAATTTACCATGTGTATATGCATATATGACAACAACTAATATAGGTACTATTGTTATCCTCCCATTTGAAAATGACACTTTTGAGGCAATTTGATTTGTTCTTTCAGCCTTATTATACATATAGTAAGATGCTAAACCAGGATTATAAATTGAGGTACTATACCTCCAGGAATCTTGGTTGTAACCACCATACAATAGCTATGTCTCTGTTCCATACACCAAATTTTACTTTCGGCTTAAGGCATTTTTAACTTGCATCTTTATGAAGACAAGGAATTTATTTATTTATTGTCCATAATGTGCAGTATGCAGGATCTTAGTTCCCTGATCAGGCATCAAATCTGCACACCCTGCAGTGAAAGCATGGAATCTTAACAACTGGACCACCATGGAAGTCCTAAGAAAAGTGTTTATTGATACTTACTAAACATGAAGCATAATGAGAACTTTATATAGTATGATTGTTGTTGTTCTTTAATTGCCAAGTTGTATCTGACTCTTTTGTGACCCCATGGACTGTTCCCCACCAAACTCTTCTTTCCATGTGATTTTCCAGACAAGAATACTGGAGTGGGTTGCCATTTCCTTCAGGGATCGTCCTGACCCAGGGATTAAACCCATGTCTCCTGCCTTGGCAGATGTATTCTTTACTACTGAGTCACCTAGTAAGTCCATATAGTGTGATGCAGCCAGCTACATCTTGTAGTCATCTACGATAAGCCATAAATGTTTTTCTTTGTATTCTCTTAAAATTTCTAATTCTTTCTAAGCAAGAAACTTCTGGGAAGTTTTGCTGTGGACAACTAAATATTTGTATTAGGTGTTCAGTGTCCTTTTTGTAGCTTTTCCCTTCTAGATATTTCAAGGTTCTATTTCATGGAAAAAGCACAGACAGATTAAAAGCTGAGTAAGAAATAAATATTATTTTAATAATCTTGAGTAGACCTCTGTATTCATCCAGAGAGCAGATATTACCATTTAGGATGTCACTGGGTACAAGCTGTAGAACACACTATGAAACTGACTTAAATGGTAGAAAATTTACTGTTTCACATAAAAGTCTCCTAGAGCCAGGCTATACGTGGTACAAATGTGTAGATGCTCAATACTGACTTGTAGGACACACACTTTCCTTTCTGCCTCCAGCACCGTCTTCAAGGTGCTGGCTTTCATTTGCAGATGTGTTACTTCCTGGTTGAAGTAGGAGAGCTTCACCTCCAAGCATCACATCCTAACACAACTGTGCTTAGCACAGAAAACTGTATTCAGTATCTTATAATAACCTATAGTGGAAAAGAATATATACATCTGAATCGCTTTGCTATACACCTGAAGGTAATGCAATATTGTAAATCAATTATACTTCAGTTAAAAGATCATACGATCCTCTAGATTGACAGAGGAAAGTCATTTAACAAAATTCAGCACTCTTATATAACAAAAGTTCTGAATTAAATGGATATAGAAGGGAAAAAAATCTCAGCAAAATAAAGGCCATATATGAAAAACCCACAACTAATATCATACTAAGCAATGAAAAGCTGAACAATGAAAAGTTTACCTAAGATCAAGAACAAGACACAGATTTTCACTTTCATGACTCCTATTCAACATATTACTAGAAGTCTTAGCCAGAGCAATTAGGCAATAACAAGAAACAAAAGGCAACCAAATTGGAAAGGAAGAAGTAAACCTATCTCTGCACATGATATGACCTAATATATAGAAAACACTAAAGACTTCACCATAGAATGTTAGAACTAATTAATGAATTCAGTAAACTTGCAGGATATAAAACCAACATGTAAATAAGTTGTGTTTCAACACACTAACAATTAAAACTCTGAAAGACACATACAATACCCTGTTAACAATAGCATCAAAAAGAATAAAAAATTTAGGAATAAATTTAAAAAGGAAGTGAAAGATCTGTATACTGAAAACTACAAGACTTTGATGAAATAAACTTAAGGAGACACAAGTAAGTGGAAAGATACTATTTGTTCATGGCTCAGAAGAAGTAAGATTGCTAAAATGTCCATTCTACCCCTAAACATCTACATATTCAGTGCAGTCCTTACTAAAACTCCAAGGGTATTTTTCCTCAGGGTACAAAAAAAAAAGAAAAAGTCTTAAAATTAGTATGGAACTACACATGAATAGCTAAAACAATTTTGAGAATAAAATAAAATAAAAGTGAGAATAAAATAAAATAAAAGTGTGGAGGCCTCACACTTTCTGATTTCAATCTATATTACAAAGTTATGGTAATCAAAACACAGGTATATAAACAGACGTACAGGTCAATGGAATAGAATAGACAGCCCAGAAACAAATCCATGCATATACAGTCAACTGGGCTTCTCTGGTGTCTGAGTGGTAAAGAATCCACCTGGCAATGTAGGAACTTAGTTCAGTTCAGTCGCTCAATCATGTCCAACTATTTGCGAACCCATGGATGGTAGCACGCCCGGCTTCCCTGTCCATCACCAACTCCTGGAGCTTGTTCAAACTCATGTCCATTGAGTCGGTGATGCCATCCAACCACCTCATTCTCTGTCCTGCCATCCCCTTCTCCTCCTGCCTTTGATCTTTCCCAGCATCAGGATCTTTTCCAATGAGTCAGTTCTTCACATCACGTGGCCAAAATACTGGAGCTGCCCAGCATCAGTCCTTCCAATGAATATTCAGGGCTGATTTCCTTTAGGATTGATTAGTTTGATCCCCTTGCTGTCCAAGTCACTGTCAAGAGCCTTCTACAACACCACAGCTCAAAAGCACTAATTCTTTGGTGCTCAGCTTTCTTTATGGTCCAGGTCTCACATCCATACATGATTCCTGGAAAACATCATAGCTTTGACTAGACTTCATAAGAAAAGTAATATCTATGCTTTTTAATATGCTGTCTAGGTTGGTCATAGCTTGTCTTCCAATGATCAAGCGTGTTTTAATTTCATGGCTGCATTCACCATCTTCAGTAATTTTGGAGTCCCCCAAAATAAAGTCTGTCACTCTTTCCATTGTTTCCCCATCTATTTGCCATGAAGTGATGAGACTGGATGCCATGATCTTAGTTTTCTGAATGTTGAGCTTTAAGTCAGCTTTTTCACTCTCCTCTTTCACTTTCATCAAGAGGTTCTTTAGTTCCTCTTCACTTTCTGCCATTAAGGTGGTGTCATCTGCATATCTGAGGTTGTTGGTATTTCTCCCACAATCTTGATTCCAGTATGTGTTTCATTCAGTCAGGCATTTCACAAGATGTACTCTACAAATAAGTTAAATATGCAAGGTGATATTGTACAGCCTTGACGTACTCCCTTCCCAATTTGGAACCAGTCCATTGTCCAATGTCCAAATCTAACTGTTGCTTCTTGACCTGCATATAGGTTTCTCAGGAGCAGGTCAGGTGGTCTGGTATTCCCATCTCTTTCAGAATTTTCCACAGTTTGTTGTCACCCACACAGTCAAAGGCTTACTCAGTGAGTAGAAGTAGATATTTTTCTAGAATTCTCGTGCTTTTTCTATGATCCAACAGATGTTGGCAATTTGATCTCTGGTTTCTCTGTGTTTTCGAAATCCAGCTTGAACATCTGGAAGTTCTCAATGCAGGAGACGCAGACTCAATTCCTGGGTCAGGAAGTCCCCTGGAGAAGGAAATGACAACCCAATCTATTATTCTTGCCTGGGAAATCCCTTGGACAGAGAGCCTGGTGAGCGACAGTCCATGGGGTCTCAAAAGACTTAGTGACTAAACAACAACAGTGGACTAATATTTGACAAGGGAGTCAAGAATATTTAATGAGGTAAAGATAATCTCTTCAATAATAAGTGTTGGGAAAACTGGATATTTACATACAAAAAATGAAACTAGACCCCATTTTATACCACTCTCAAAATTAAATAAAAATGAATTAAAGACTTAAATATAAGATCCAAGATTATAATGTTCGTAGAGGAAAATACAGTGGAAAGTCTCCTTGATATTGTTCTTGGCAAGAAACAAAAATGTAAAAATAAACAGCTACAATCACATCACACCAAAAAATATCTGGACAACAACAAAAGCATCAAGTCATGGAATGGGAAAGTATTTGAAATCATGTATCAGATAAGGGGTTAATATTAGAAATATATAAGGAACTCATGCAAGTCAATAGCAAAATAGTAACAATGGGAGTATAAACTGAACAGACATTTGTCTAAAGAAGATATAGATGGTCAACAAGTACATGGAAGAGTGTTCAATATCACGAATAATCAGAGAAATGAAAATCAAAACCACAATGAGATATCACCTCATACCTGTTAGAATGGTTATTATGAAAAAGAGAAGAGATTAAAAAGGATGTGGAGAAAAGGGAACATTTTGTTCCATTGGTAGAAATATAAATTGGTCAAACATTATGGAAAACAGTATAGCATCCTCAAAATGAAAAATAGAGCTACCATATGATCCAACAACTCCACTTAGAGTATATATCTAAGAGAAATCAAACCACTATTTTGAAAAGATATACACATCCCATGTTCACGGAAGCATTATTCACCATAGCTATACATGGAAACCACCGAAATGCCCGTTTGTGGAGGGCTGAATAGAAAGTGTGACATAAAGAATCCACTGGTAGCCCGGTGGTGAGGATTCTGGGCTTTCATTCCCATGGCCTGGGTCCAGTCCCTGGTCAGGAAACTGAGGTCCAGCAACCTGCCTGGCATGGCGAAAAAAGAGAGAGAAAAAGTGTTATATATGTGTATATATAATGGAATGTGACTCAGCTTCATAAAAAGGAAATCCTGCCATTTGCAACATGAATATTAGATCTGGTTAATCTAATAGTTAGCATAGAGACCTCAGCTGTGATGTTTATTATATAATTGAAATTTGCTATGGGTAGATCTTGAGTGTTCTCACAACACCCATGTACACACACACTGTAAAAGTGTGAGGTGATGAATGTTACCAAGTCACCACGTTGTATACCACGGGCTTCCCTGGTGGCTCAGATGGTAAAGAATAGGCCTTAATGCGTGTCTGTATGCCCAAATCCACACACCTCAAACGCACACAACGTTGTGTGCCAATTATATTTTGATACAGCTGGAGAAAATATAGAAAATACCGTTAATACAGAGGAAAATGGCTTTTGGTAGTCTAGGAAACGGTGTCAAATGTTGTAGGTCTTGGGTTCATGTAGCGCTTTCTACTTCCTCCTCAAATGTAAATCTAGAAGCCAGAATCCCCATGAATACAGAGGCAGACTGTGAAAATAATAACAAATTAATGGGTTACTGCCTAAAGAGAGGGCTTCACCAGCTTGGTTTTACCTATAAATTGCAGGCAGATTAAAGATGTAGCAGGAGGATCTCCCCTTTGTACTTCTGAAGTACCTTTTGAAGACCTTTGAAGACCTTTCCTTTGTACTTTTCAAGAAGCAACAGTGCAAGAGGGCCTTTTATACCTAAGCTGCTGCTGCTGCCACTGCTAAGTCACTTCAGTCATGTCCAACTCTGTGCGACCCCATAGACGGCAGCCCACCAGGCTCCCCCGTCCCTGGGATTCTCCAGGCAAGAACACTGGAGTGGGTTGCCATTTGCTTCTCCAATGCATGAAAGTGAAAAGTGAAAGTGAAGTCACTCAGTCATGTCCAACTCTTAGCAACCCCATGGACGGCAACCTACCAGGCTCCTCCGTCCATGGGATTTTTCAGGCAAGAGTACTGGAGTGGGTTGCCATTGCCTTCTCTGTATACCTAAGCAATGGATGTGAAAATAGAAAGTTTAGGACTTGTTAGGAGTGCACAGACCCCCAGTGGTGTCCAATTAATTGCCTGGATTCTGACCAATCAGAATATTTAATGCCTTTTCCCCTGAGCAATTTTGATCAAGGGATAGAGTCTAGCATGTTGGCGGGAGAAAGAGAAGTGAGCGCCCCCCTGCCCCCATATTGGTATTCTCGGCTGGACTTGCTTTTTGATTGATTGGTGTCAAGTGTTTGTGAGTTCTCCTCATCCTCCTCTGTGTGCAACTGCCTATGTTACCTCGCCTCATTTAATTTAGAAAAAAAGGCATATTCATGAATTAGAACAGCTACTTCTCTCTGAGGAAAGTGCCTGTTCTTTGCAAATGCAAATGCTCAAAATTCATTTTCAAATCAAGTCTCTATCCATTGATACTTCTGAGGCCTTGAATCTTCCATCATGCTCTAAAAATTGTTGACTGCTTTTTTTTTTTTTTTTATGGTGCTGGGGCTGTCTTATGACTGCCTGCCTGGCTCTTTCTCTCTCTCATCTGAGTATAGATATGAGAGTTGAACCATAAAGAAGGCTGAACACTGAAGAATTGATGCATTTGATCTGTGGTGTTGGAGAAGACTCTTGAGAGTCCCTTGGATTGCAAGGAGATTAAACCAGTCAATCCTAAACAAAATCAATCCTGAATATTCATTCAAATGACTGATGTTGAAATTGAAGCTCCAATACTTTGGCCACCTGATGCGAAGAACTGACTCATTAGAAAAGACCCTGATGCTGGGAACGACTGAAAGCAGGAGGAGAGGGGAATGACAAAGGATGAGATGGTTGGATGTCATCACAGACTCAATGGACATTAATTGGAGCAAGCTGCAAGAGATGGTGAAGGACAGGGAAGCCTGGTGTGCTGTGGTTCATGGGGTCACAGTGTCAGACATGACTGAGCGACTGAACAGTAAGTCTGAGTTTTGGGTCTGTGTGTTGAATCACTGCATCAGTGAAGAATATTTGACTCTAGGGATGCAAATTACAAAGAAAGTCTTTGTTTTGAAAAAATACTTCTGATTGAGATCTGAGCAGAAATTTAACTGTACAGTCCTTGAGTAGAGTCATAACATCCTGTGTGACACTATTTAACATCGTCTCCCAGACTCCCAAAAGTAAAGGGGACATTAACAATTTATCACCACAGGTCACTCTGGTCTTTAGGCACTGATAATCCAAAGTTGGAAATGAATTCCAACTGCTTTTCCAGGATCTTAGTCTAAGGAGAGTCACACAGGTCAGGGTGATACAGTACAAACTTGGAGATTTGAGCAAAATAGCACAGAGCCTACAGAAGAGATAGATCTTAAGCGTTCAGAGCAGCCATCAGATTTCTGTAATTACTGTACCTTGGATAGATGCTAGTGATTAGTCATCTACCTAGCCCTATTTGTGTGTATAAAAAATAGAAAATTGCTTGAAATCCACTTATAAGTCTCCAATCTAAATTTCTCCAAAGCTGTTGTCTTGGAAAATATGTGATAGGCCACTGAGCGGACAAGTGAGACTGTCTGTCTTAATGCCCATAGAAATAAAAGTAGCTCACGCACACACACACACACACACACACACACAAAGATCCCTCTCTTAAGAAGGCTCAAATTTTCCGTCTCCAATAAAACTGCTCATTTTCTCTTTGCTCCTCTGTACTTTGTCTTTGCCACACAAATGTGAAACATTTTAATGAAGTCCTACTGTTCAGAGTAAAGAGCATTTTGGAGCCCTAGGAAAGCCTCAGAAAGCTCATCAAGAGTTTCTGAAAGCTGTCTGAACTCACTGGACCATCCTGGGATGGTACTTGTGTTGCTACAAGATATTGTTACTAAACAGGAAATTTTTTAATGAATCAATATTTGATAAAAGACTGATAAAAAGACAAAGTCATTTGGAGGAACAATTCATGAAGTAAAAAAAAAAAAACAAAACAAACAACAACAACCAAAAAAACCGGAAAAATTTAACTGTACCTAGTGTTATACAATTAACATGCAATTAATTTTACGAAACACTAAAAGTGTCTATAGTTGTTCCCTTCTGCATGTTCTCAGATAAGATGGAAAAGAAGCATGAGGTTGTTTAAAAAATTAATATTGTCAGACTAAAAACTGTCCATCTAGAGGAAAAAAATATTTACCCTGTTAAATTTGTCAATGTTAAGAGTAGAACTAATAATAATGTTGAGCTCTATAATTTCTATTTTTGGGGAGAATACATAAAATAACATTTCAAAAAATAAATTATTTCACCATGTATCAAGTTAATGCTACAAAGAAATTGCTAAATGAGAAAAATACCTGGATTCTCTTAGCTCACAAAAATACCTGGTGTTTTATAGAACTGCATAATGTTTCTTAAGTGTATTTTACAGACCAACAGCATCACATTAACCAAGGTGCTTAATGAAAACTCAGATTCTGAACAACTTATTCAGAATCTCCGGAGGTGCTATTTTGCAGTTTCTATTTTACCAGGCTCTGCATGTGTATTAGCTTCCTATTGCTACTGTAATAAGTTGCTGCAAATTTAGAGCTTGTGTGTGCACGAATACTAAGTTGCTTCAGTTGTGCCCGACTCTTTGCAACCCCGTGGACTGTAACGTCCAGACCCCTCTGTCCATACTCAAATGTCATCTCTTACTGTTCTGGAAATGAGTTTCAATGAGCTGAAGTCAAGATATTAGAGGATTTCATGAGCTCAATCAGAAAACAAGTTTTCTTCTAGCTTCTGGAGATCACCTCCATTTCCTCATTCATTGTCCCTTCCTTCCATCACTTCAACTCGTTCCTTTTCTTGTCCCATTTCCTACTCCTTCTCTGATTTCTAGTTCCCCTCTTATAAAAACTCTATGATTATAATGAAAGTACCTAGTGAATGCAAAAGAAACTCCCCATCTCAAGATTCTGACTTCAGTTACATTTGCAAAGTCCCATTTATCATATAGGTCTTCCCTGCTGGCTCAGACAGTAAAGAATCTACCTGCAGTGAAGGAGACCAGGGTTCAGTCCCTGGGTTGGGAAGATCCCCTGGAGAAGAGAATGGCTACCCACTCCAGTATTCTTGCCTGGAGGATTCCATGGACAGAGAAGCCTGGTGAACTACAGTCTATGGAGTCACAAAGAGTTAGACATGACTGAGCAACTAATGCTTTTCACTTTTATCATATAAGGTGACATTTCCAGATTCTAGGGATAAGAATATGGACATCTTTGGAGAGGGGCTATTATTCGGTCTACCAAGGGGTGGCTCTTTAGCAAATGAACATTTAAGAATCATTGTCGCAGAGTAGACAAGGTATCTTTGAGTAACAGGATGTTTAAATTTGTAAAACTTCACTAATGATCTAGATCATTGGCCAGATACACATGATATTCTAAGAAATTAAAATACTAACTCAACTATTATTAGATCAATATCCCACTCAAGTGTATAAAATAATTCAATGGAAAAGTTGAGAATTGGATGAGTTTTTAGAGATTGCTTTGTCATCCCTCATGGAGACAGAAAGGGTGGAAAGGGCCCATGATTTCTTTGAATTCGTATTCCCTGATATATTAATGAACTTTTAACATATTGGGGCATCTCTAGTGGGCTCAGATGGTAAAGACTCTGCCTGCAATGTGAGAGACCTGGGTTCATTCCCTGGGTTGAGAAAATCCCCTGGAGAAGGGAATGGCTACCCACTCTAGTATTCTTATATGGAGAATTCCATGGACAGAGGAGCCTGGTGGGCTACAGTAAATGGGGTCACAAAGAGTTGGACTTGACTGAGTGGCCAACACTTTCACTTTAACATATTAATCATAGCTATTTAAAATTCCTTCTCTGGGCACCTCTGAGTCTGTTGTTTTGAATGTTTTTCTCTTGAGACTGAATTATTTTCCCTTGATTTTTCCTGGTCTTATGGCTTCTCCCTCTTTGCTGAGCATCATGTGTAGAACAGATGGACTTGAGACAAATAGGATAGGGGTGTAGAAATGAGCATGTCTCTTCTACCAGGTTGTTAACATGGAGAATGTCAAGCTGGTTAGCGCTGATCTAAGATTGGCGTTTGGTTTTGTACTTACTAGCTTCAGTTTACCACCAACTCCAGACTCCTCTAGAGTGACCTGTGCTTCAAGGGGAAGTTGGGTTGCCAGATGTTTTTCTTTTACCATCCTCAAGTCAGCTTCCCCATATACCAGCTACAGTGACTTAAAAAAAAAAAAAAAAAATCTGTAATAAGCCTTCTGCTATATGAATTTAAGTATGATAATTTCCTATGACTAAAAATCACATAAATCTGTCAGATTGGGAGCTGTTTTCTGTTCCTTCAGGTCACCCTTGAATCCTTACTCCATAGTCCACCCTTGGTCAGCAACACCCTTGATCAGAGCCCCTCTTATTGGGAAGAAATTTGTCCTTTAAAACGGTTCATGTGATTAGGTTGAGCTGACTCAGATAATGTTATTTTAATTTTAACTGATTAGTAACTGTAATTACATATGCAAACTCCCTTTGCCATGTGATATAATCCTAAGAGAAACACCAAGGGACAGGAATCACGACAGCACCATGGAATTCTTTCTCACATTCTGCCTGTGGTCTCCATAAAGCCTGCTTGTATAATATGAAAAATATACCTACAGCTCCCAATGTTCCCAAGGATCTCATGCCATTAAAGCTTTAAAATTCAAAATCTCATCTATACCTCATCAGCTCAAAAGTTCAAAAGTGCATCACCTAAATTAGGTATGGATGAGGCTTCTAAATGTAACCTATTAAGTGTCATTCCTCACCATCTATGGGCCTATGAAACTAAAAGATGATCATCATTTCTAAATACTCCTAACATGCAATGATTAAGATAATAAATATGTACATTCCTGCCCAAATGCAGGAGGAATTGAAGGAATTGACAATAAAACCAGCTTTGAAATCCAGCCTGGAAAAATCAGAGAGAACCTAGATTACATTCCAGCCTGGAATAATCCTCCATGGTCCTCATCACTGTCTGTGTGCTCTTGGTTTTGTCCTCTGAGCTTTCTTTTTTTTTTTTTTTTTGAATCGTTACACATTGTCTGCAGCTGACTAGTTTTGTCAGTCTGTCTCCTAGTTTTGTCAGCCTGTGGTAATTTCTTCAGGAACATTCAAAAGCATTAAACTGACAAGAAAGGGGAAAAAACAAGGTATGGAGAATGGAGTCAAGATAGCGTCACCTTGAAATCAAATGTTAGTAGACCCATTAGTCACGGTTGTTGTTTACTGACTTCTGCCTCTTGACAGTTGTATGATCCTGCCTAACTTATGTGACTGCTTTGATCCTCTCTTTCTTCATTTCCAAAATGAGGCTTTATTATCGATTTCATAACATTCTTACAAATGCTAAATAAACGAAGGTGTACCTTAAAAGTACTTAGCCCAGAGGCCAAAATTTGGTCAGTGCATGGAAATTACATTATTGATATTTCTTTTTCTCTTCCTCTTTCTTTTCTGCTATTGTGAATTCCAAACAATAGTTTCCACTTATACTTGACATTGGGCTTCCCAGGTGGCTCAGTGGGGAAAGAATCTGTCTGCAATGCAGGAGATGCTGGAGATATGGGTTCGATTCCTGGGTCAGGAAGATTACCTGGAGGAGGGCACAGCAACCCACTCCAGTATTCTTGCCTGGAGAATCCCATGGACAGAGGAGCCTGGCAGGCAGCAGTCCCACAGTTCGCAGAATTGGACACGACAGAAGCAACTGAGCACAGTACAGCATAGCTGCTACCACAGTCTCCTCAGTCCAGCCCAGTCCAGCCCAGCCCAGTCCAGCCCAGCCCAGCCCAGTCCAGTCCAGCCCAGTCCAGCCCAGTCCAGTCCAGTCCAGCCCAGTTCAGCCCAGTCCAGTCCAGTCCAGTCCAGTCCAGTCCAGTTCAGTCCAGCCCAGTCCAGTCCAGTTCAGTCCAGTCCAGTTCAGTGGCTCAGCCGTGTCCGACTCTTTATGACCCCATGAACTGCAGCACGCCAGGCTTCCCTGTCCATCACCAACTCCTGAAGTCCACCCAAACCCATGTCCATTGAGTCGGTGATGCCATCCAACCATCTCATCCTCTGTTGTCCCCTTCTCGTGCTCTCAACCTTTCCCAGCATCAGGGTCTTTTCCAATGAGTAGCTCTTCGCATCAGGTGGCCAAAGGATTGGAGTTTCAGCTTCAGCATCAGTCCTTCCAATGAACACCCAGGACTGATCTCCTTTAGGATGGACTGGTTGGATCTCCTTGCAGTCCAAGGGACTCTCAAGAGTCTTCTCCAACACCACAGTTCAAAAGCATCAATTCTTCAGTGCTTAGCTTTCTTCATAGTCCAACTCTCACATCCATACATGACTCCTGGAAAAACCAGAGCCTTGACTAGACAGACCTCTGTTAACAAGGTAATGTCTCTGCTTTTTAATATGCTGTCTAGGTTGATCATAACTTTCTTTCCAAGGAGTAAACATAGCTTTAAAAGTACTGACACTTGGGTTTTACCCTCAGAGTTTCTTACTTAATTGGCCAGGGATCTGGTGTGGGCTTTGGTATTAGTTAAATCCTCCAGCTAATTCTAATATGAAGCTAAAGTTGAGAATCAATTTACAAGATTAAGACCTTTTTAAATTGTGACCACCACCTGGGCCTTCTCTAACTTTCCCCTTTCCATTCACTCATAGGTGGTCCATGCACAGGCAGAGTAGGGTTGACCCAGCCAGTGGGCTCTGAGGAGTTCTTAAGGCCTTTCTCCAGAATATCCCCTCCCAAGCCCCCTTAGATACCTACATATTAATACCTTTGATAAAGCACATTTTTTAGGGAAGCTTTACAAGATCACTTTAAGATCTGAGTTGCTTTGTTGTATTTTGTTGTGTTGGAGTACCCCCATGATGTCAAGGGTACCATCCAGAAATACTTATTTACAGTTGGTCAACGGAAGTGAAAACCTGGAGAGATGAGCCTAGCTGAGCTGGGACAGCCTGGGGGACTGATCAGAAGTGTGGGTCAGAGAGAGTAAAAGTAGATGAATGTGACTTTGTGCAAGCTGTTACAGGAGTGTTCTGAAGGCACTGATTTTTAAAGGAAGACAGAAGGATTAAGGAAGGAAAGATATATACAGAAGAACTGTACAAAACAGGTCTTAATGACTCAGATAACCACAATGGTGTGATCACTCACCTAGAGCCAGACATACTGGAGTGTGAAGTCAAGTGGGCCTTAGGAAGCATTACCATGAACAAAGCTAGGAGATGATGGAATTCCAGCTGAGTTATTTAAAAATCCTAAAAGGAAAGATGAGAGAGAGGGAGTTGAGAAAAAAGAGTTCAGAATGGAAGGGATAAAAGATCCAAGAAAAAAAAAACAAAAAAACAGTGACTTTACATTGTAGTTACATATACAGTGCATGTGTACTCTATGTAGTACATTTATACAATAGCTATAGCTATTAAAACATTTTCTTATGCCTTCTAGAGTGTACAGGTTAGCATCCTTCCTATTATTAGGGGACATTGGAGTCTCAGGAGGGAGGTAGAATTTCAATAACAGCAACATATCTAGTTATGTTGCTTAATCACTTAAAATTGGTTAATTAAGTGGCTCAGCTACTCTGTTAATCTGTAGGCATATTCTAAGCTTGCATTAAATGCAAGGCATACTGAAGACTTTTAAACACAACCAATCTTCAGAATTTGTGTGTGAAGGAAGCAGTTGCTACTCATATTTCCTGCTGGTGACACCTATGAATTAAACTTATTAGGGGTGGTGGCAGAAAGTAGAGGGAGAAACAGCTGGCTGGTCAGAGAGCCTGTGTTTAGCGCTGGTTCAGCTGCCCACAGGGTAGGTGACTTAGAGGAAGTTGGGTCTCCTCTCTCTGATCTCTGGTCTTCTGGTCTCAACATTATATACCTACATCAAATTAGATCCTGCCAGTGCTGACATTTCCAGACTCAATGATAATATACTCAGACATTTAGAAAGCCAAGGATATAGAAAATTTACATTGATTGACATTGTTTGGAAGATCCTCAGGAAAAATCATCAAATAATTCCTGAAAATTCTGACAGCTGTATAATAATTCCTCCCACCCACACCCCACCTTAGGGAATCAGGTTGTATTTGTAGATGCAAACACTGGACAGGAAGCTACTCAACAAAGTATTCTGAACTTTTTCCCGTAACAAAGGTATATAGAGGAACATAGGGCAGAGCCCCTTACAAGCTTATAATTTGTCCTTTTATTCCAAATGCAGTCAAAGAAAGCTGTGATGAGATTGTAGACCTGATCAAGATTTATAACTAAATTTTGCATAGAAATCTTGCCTTCAGGAAAGTTGATATGAAAGATCACTTCACCTTAGCTTCTTGAGGAAGTCCCCTAGGCTTTGAGTTACAGGCTGGTCTTGATGCCCGTCCCCCTCACCAGGCAAGCCATGCCACTCTAGTGATGAGGACTCTTGGGGTGATTGACACCTCCCCTCTTCAGGGCAGTACGAGGAATCTCTGCCTTTTGTTTTGTGCAATGCTTTTGATGTCTCTGACACATTATGCTATACAATGCATAAACCAGCATGCATGTTGTCCCAGAAAATATAGATCTTCTAACTGATGGTCAGATCAATGACTGATAACAAAAGGTCTCATTCATTTAATGGTAGCAGAGCCAAGGAGTAGCCTATACAGCTCAAGTTTGGTTTCCACTCTGTGTCTATAAACTGATTGCTTCATTTAGTGAACCCACTCGTTTCCTCTAGCTGAACCTCTAGCCCCAGGGTTTGGAATAGTGGAATTTATGTAGCTGACCAAGAATGATTTGTCCAAATTGGTTATTCCAGAGATAAGATCACAAATATGCCTCCTTTAAGAAATAAAAATCTAAAAAAAAAAAAAAGAAAGAAAGAAAGAAAAATATTTAAAACAGTACAAAGCTATAGTAATCAAAACAATATGCTACTGGCATAAAGACAGACACATAGACCAATGGAACAGAGTAAAGAACCCAGATGTAAATGCTTGCACATGTGGTCAAATGGTTTTTTATAAGGATGCCAAGAATATTCAAGGGCAGAACAGTCTTTTCCACAAATGATGTTGGAAAAACTGGATATTCACATGAAAAGTAGCAAAGTTGGACCCTTATCTTACAGTATAAAAAGAATTAACTCAAAATGGGTCAAAGAGCTAAAACTATAAAATGCTGAGAAGAAAATATAAGGGAAAGTCTTCAATAAATAAAAAATAAATAAGTTGGACTTCATCAAAATTTAAAACTTGTGTATATCAAAGAACACAGAATGAAATGGCAGACTTGGAATGGGAGAAAACAATTTGAAAATCATATAAAGGATTGATACCAAAGTATATAAAAACTCCTACACCTTAAAAAAAACACACAATTTAAAATATTCAGTTTTACTATGTGAAAAACATATAAAGAAAGCATAAAAAGTGTATAGTTTATAATTCTGTTATTCAAGAATTTTTAAAAATGTCTCACTTTATACTAAATAAAATCTTCAAAACAACCTTTCCTTTTTTTTTTTTTTTTTTATCTTTGGCCATACTTCTTTCAAGATATAATCATCTACAAGAAGTTAGTATTTGCATGATTCCATGCTTCAGATTTTATATTTATAATTTTGAAATGAAAACACTTTTTTTTTTCTAACACTTTTATTTTCATTCACTTAGATGAAATTTATTGGGTTTGCCTTAAAAAAATTCTCCTAACTACTCCCTAGGAAAGCATCCCTTGTAAGTACCTTTTCAGGCTAGGATTCATGTGTATTGAGGCAATATGTGTTTTTATTTTTGTTTTTTTCTTAGAAAGGAGGCATGGCCTGTTTTAAGAGCCTCTGATTGGGTTAGATGGGGTGAAAGAGTGAAAGAGTGTTGGTGCTGAGCTCCCAAGTTCAGGTATCCAAATCAAGAGGAGAGAGGAAAACCAAGGAAGGCTATTCAAAACAAAAAAGAACAGCATGTGCGTGCATGCATGCACGCTAAGTTGAGTCTGACTCTTTGCAGTCCTATGGACTGTCACCCACCAGGCTCCTCTGTCCATGGAATTCTCCAGGCAAGAATACTGGAGTGGGTTGCCATGCCCTCCTCCAAGTGATCTTCCTGACCCAGGGATCAAACCCACTTCTCGTGTCTCCTGCATTTGCAGGCAGGCTCTTTATCAGCATGTGCAAATCCACCTAAATCTAAGGCAATTTGCTATTGTTGAAATGTAAACTGAGCTGGAGGTGGTGTGAGCAAAAAGAAAATGAGGGAGAGGGATAAAACTGAGGAGGTACCTTGGCAGAAATCAGATGACAAAGTGCCTTGTGAACCATACCAGGAATTTAAGTTTATACTTAAAGATGACAAGCAAGTGGTCAAAGGTTCATGTGAGATCACTCTGGCATTAGTTGGGAGGATGGGTTGAAGAGTTAGTGAGTGTTTGCTGAGAAGCAAGTCCTTGAGAGGGAAGTGGAATCTGGTTGACTCAAAGGTATCAAGTAGGAATAAAATGTAGGTGATAGAATGAACAGTCTTTAGTTACTGAGCACCTGTGGAAATTAACCTGGAGACTGCTGGTATGTTTTCCAGATTCTCTGCTTAATCCTCTATGCTGAGATGGGTAAGAAGGGTATAGGTGTTGGAGTGGTTTTGTAGCAGAAAGGGGTGCCCAGGCCTGCATATTTAGAGGCAGAGATGCTCTATCTCTTGGCTTATTCTACAGAACTCACCAGGATAAAACTTTTACTTTGAAGCAATGATACCCTCTCCCATCCACCTTTAAGTACCTCTATTACAATCCTATAGAAAAAAGGATGAAAATGTCTATCTAATGTCTGGATTGCTCATGTGGATTGGATTTGTTTTCTAGGTAAACTCCAGTCTCCTAAAGTTTTATTAGTATTACTTAAGGTAATCGCCAATGCAAGTGTCCACTGACAAAAATGGACAACCTAAAAGTTGAGAATTATGTTTTCTCTGTAGTCTTGCTGAGAACTTAAGTCCAGGAGCCAGCCTCTCAGATGGCTCTGAGGGGATACTCTGAGGAGATAAGGATGGAGCTAGGACATAGAGGAGCTTTGGCAATAAAAACCAGGTGGTTGAAACATCAAAAGATTACTGTTAAAGAAAAGCAGATATCTCAAGTGAATGAATGCCACACACTTTTCTGTGTATGGAACGATGCGAGACTAGCTCACTGAAGTCATTCCTTTGGTAGGCACCTTAGCTGTCTGGGGCCGGTAGCCTGTGCTTTCTCATCCTGGATCTCCTCAGCACGTGCAGTCAGCGTGGCTGCAGTGGCTGATGGACTGACGGCTGCAACATCCTTTGTTTACTAATATAGCAGGTGACTTTCTTTATCCGTACAAAGAAACCTGCTTCCAGCCTTCGAGGCACCACTAGGCACTCTTTGAAAAGATGTAGGACCAGGCCTGCCCACATGTTCCTCCAAAGCGCATCACTGGTACACGACGACCCTACATTTACCATCTCAGCTCTCTCCAGGTTGTCAGCCATCTGCCTTAACTTTTTGTCTCTAATAGCACCTTTTCTGTCCCCTTGCAGCTCATTTCTTTTCCATGGGTCAGAAGTTTCATTATTACTGCACACCTAAGCTGACTCCCTGGTCGAGATTTGCAACAACAGTAGATTACTGTTTCCACGGAGCAGTCCCTTTCTCCTCGGGGCTGCCTGGCCCTTCTCCTTTAGCCCCCACCCTCAGAGTGACACTCTCACTGGCTGCTGCATAAAGGAACACTCTTCCCCACACACAGTTGTTTTGCAGGATTTGCTAGGGATTAATTCTTTCCTTTCAGATGCAGTTTGTCAGAGATGATGAGTGAATAAAGAAGAACATTAGGAACTGGAGATAGACTGTTTGGCTTTGTCTGACATTCACTCCTATTCACTAAGCCAAGTTCCCTGATGCTGCTGTGAGAAGGTATTACTGGGTGGATAGCTTGGAGCTATAATGTATGCTACTGCCAGGCAGAGCTACAGTTCTCTGCTTGGAGCTGGAGCAGAATGAACCCCTGTTAATTTGAGTCTGAGCACATGCTCCTTCCTCATTTGCATCCTGGGTAGCTGGGCTGTTCAGCCATAAAGGAGCCTGGTGGGCTTGGCCGTTTGGGGTTCCAGAGCTGAGAGTCTCATTAGGAGCTGCAGTTTGCTTTCCAATACAGTGAGGCAAACACTGTGGTCTTCAGTCTCAGACTCTCATTCTCTACCTATTTAAAATAAGAAGAAGTATTTGCTGAGCCTGTAACAGAACTGGATGCGTGTGAAATGTACCCATTTCCTGGAAACATGCTGGGGAGTCATTGCCTAGCAAAGCATTTATTCTCCACGTCTATGATTTCCCAGACGATTTGCCTTTTTCCTGTCCAGACATGAGGACTACCGCTCTGACTTCCTGGGCTCTCTGACCACACTTTAGATTTATGCCTTAGTGAACTGGCCCTCCGGAACCACTACTGTAATTGCTCTTTCCCTCCACTTTGTCCCACCACACTCTACCTGATAGAGTCCTGGGACGATGGTCGTTATGGTTGTAAGAATCCATCCACCAGCAAGGTCACCTCCAGCTTATAATTATAATGGAATTTAAGTTTTATTGAATGTGTCTATGTGTATTAGTTGCTCCGTTGTGCCTGACTAACCTTTGTGACCCCATAGACTGTAGCCTGCCAAGCTCCTCTGTCCATGGGAATTTCCAAGCAAGAATACCAGAATGGGTTGCCATTTCCTTCTCCAGGGGATCTTCCTGACCCAGGGATCTAATCCAGGTCTCCCACCTTGCAGACAGATTCTTTATCATCTAAGCCACCAGAGTCGCAATACAGGAGATCTGGATTTGATTCCTGGGTTGGGAAGATCCCTGGAGAAGGAAGTGGCTACCCACACCAGTATTCTTGCCTGGAGAGTTCCATAGACAGAGGAATCTGTTGGGCTACAGTCTATCAGATCACAAACTTAGCTGAACAAATAACACTTTTTTGAATGTATACAATTTATATTATTATTAATGAGTTTACTTGGAATTAAATTTATATTTATTAATATATATTATAAATACAATTCTAATAGTTTTCATTATAATTATATAATTTTTAAAGTAATGGCAATAAATACTGAAAAACTCAACATTTCATATCAAGGATCTGAATAGTACTGGGAACTGTATCCAATATCCTGTGGTAGACTACAGTGGAAAAGAATATGGAAAATATGTGTGTGTGTGTGTGTGTGTGTGTGCAACCAAGTCACTTTGCTGTACAAAATAAACTAAAGACAACTTTGTAAATAAAGTATACTTCAATAAGATTTTTATAAGTTCATCATTTCATAGTGATTTTAGTGCCCCTTACTCTTGTATATGCTCTTAACATTATTTATATGTATAATATTAATAGAAGTACATGTGTTATTGTGTCCAATAGTACAACTCTTCCCAATTCTGGATTCAGGGGTATCACATTAATAGTTTAAAATCAGCCATGAAGCTATTTAGACCAGAGAAATAGACAAATGCTACAAACCAAACCTTGGTTGACTATTATATTGATTGTCTGCATAAAGGATCACCAAATGAAGGCAACTGGGGCAAATTTGGCCTGAAAGCTAAGATTTAATTTTACATTTTCAAAGAGTTTTAAACAAAAATAAAGAATACCCTGCTACACAGGCTTTATGTGGCATGCAAAGCTTAAAATATTTAGTACCTTGCTGTTTATAGAAAATTTCCTCACCCCAGTACAGAACAAGTTTTGATAGATGATGGCTATTGACCAAATTCAGCCTGCTACTTGTTTGTATAAATAAGTCTAATTGGAACACAACCAGGCTCATCCATTCATGTTTTGTCTATCATTGCTTTCCTACTGCAATGGCAGAGCTGAGTATTTGTGACAGAGTCTGCATGCCCTGCAAAACCTGAAATATTTACTCTATGACACTCAATAGTAAAAATTTCTGATGCTTGGCTACACTACTAGAGAATGTCATGAAGAAAAGTTATTAATGCAGATTAAATTTCAAAATATGTTGTGTCTCTAGTTGTTCCATTGCAAATAACACAAACATTTAGGGAACATTTTTTCTCTGCGTTTACTCTTTGTTAACTTGATTAGTATGTGTCTCAGCATGTTTCTCCTTCTGATTCTGTTGATGTACGGCAGAAATCAACACAATATTGTAAAGCAATTATCCTTCCATTAAAAATAAAAAAAAAAAAAGATCTGACTCAAGAGAGGGCCTACGGGATTATTCCATCTACCGACATTCTGCTCTGATTGTTTGTCAATTTCATAGAACTATTCTTGAAAAATGTAGATTTTACTGTATGTGAACTATACCTCAATAAATCACTATAGCTTTGTACAGTAGTTCAAAATCACAGAGTATAATATCTCCTACCTTGTTCTTTTAGGATATTGGGGGTCTTATGTGTTTCTAAACAAATTTTAGAATTATTTTTCTAGTTCTGTGGAAAAAGGAAAAAAAAAAAAAACACCTTTGATGTTTTGATAGGAATTGCATTGAACCTGTAGATTGCCTTGAATAGTATGATCATTTTAACAATAACAATTCTTCCAATTCAAGAACACAGTATGTTTTTTCACCTGTTTATCCTGTCTTCAGTTTCTATCACCAGTGTCTTATACACACACCTAGAGTCTATGTCACTCAGTCATGTCTGACTCTTTTGCAACCCCATTCACTGTAGCCTACCAGGCTCCTCCATTCATGGGATTTTCCAGGCAAGAATACTGGAGAGGGTTGCCATTTCCTTCTCCATGGGATCTTCCTGACCCAGGGATCAACCCCAGGTCTCTCGCACTGCCAGCAGACACTTTACCATCTGAGCCACCAGGGAAGCTTGTGGAGGTGATGGAATTCCAGTTGAGCTATTTAAAATCCTGAAAGATGATGCTGTGAAAGTGCTGTACTCAATATCCCAGCAAATTTGGAAAACTCAGCAATGGCCACAGGATTGGAAAAGGTCAGTTTTCATTCCAATCCCAAAGAAAGGTAATGCCAAAAAATGCTCGAACTACTGCACAATTTCACTCATCTCACAGGCTAGAAAACTAATGCTCAAAATTCTCCAAGCCAGGCTTCAGCAATACGTGAACCGTGAACTTCCACATGTTCAAGCTGGTTTTAGAAAAGGCAGAGGAACCAGAGATCAAATTGCCAACATCGGCTGAATCATAGAAACAGCAAGAGAGTTCCAGGAAAATATTTATTTTTGCTTATTGACTATGCCAAAGCCTTTGACTGTGTGGATCACAATAAACTCTGGAAAATTCTGAAAGAGATTGGGAATACCAGAGAATCTGACCTGTCTCTTCAGAAACCTGTATGCAGGTCAGGAAGCAACAGTTAGAACTGGACATGAAACAACAGGCTAGTTCCAAATAGGAAAAGGAGTACATCAAGGCTGTATATTGTCACCCTGCTTATTTAACTTATATTCAGAGTACATCATGAGAAATGCTGGGCTGGAAGAAGCACAAGCTAGAATCAAGATTGCCAGGAGAAATATCAATAACTTATGGCAGAAAGTGAAGAGGAACTAAAAACCCCTCTTGATGAAAGTGAAGGAGGAGAGTGAAAAAGTTGGCTTGAAGCTCAACATACAGAAAACTAAGATCATGACATCTGGTCCCATCACTTCACGGCAAATAGATGGGGAAACAGTGGAAACAGTGTCAGACTTTATTTTGGGGGGCTCCAAAATCACTGCAGATGGTGATTGCAGCCATGAAATTAAAAGACGCTTACTCCTTGGAAGGAAAGTTATGATCAACCTAGATAGCATATTAAAAAGCAGAGACATT
Source organism: Cervus canadensis (assembly GCF_019320065.1). NCBI lineage: Eukaryota > Metazoa > Chordata > Mammalia > Artiodactyla > Cervidae > Cervus > Cervus canadensis. The sequence continues at coordinate 630,914 of NC_057400.1, read as the reverse complement.
GCTTTGCCAACAAAGGTCCATCTAGTCAAGGCTATGGTTTTTCCAGTGGTCATGTATGGTTGTGAGAGTTGGACTGTGAAGAAAGCTGAGTGCCGAAAAATTGATGCTTTTGAACTGTGGTGTTGGAGAAGACTCTTGAGAGTCCCTTGGACTGCAGGGAGATTCAACCAGTCCGTCCTGAAGGAGATCAGTCCTGGGTGTTCATTGGAAGGACTGATGTTGAAGCTGAAACTCCAATACTTTGGCCACCTCATTGGAAGAGTTGATTCATTGGAAAAGACCCTGATGCTGGGAGGGATTGGGGGCAGGAGGAGAAGGGGACGACAGAGGATGAGATGACTGGATGGCATCACCGACTCGATGGACATGAGTTTGAGTAAACTCTGGGAGTTGGTGATGGACAGAGAGGCCTGGCGTGCTGTGATTCATGGGGTCGCAACGAGTTGGACACAGCTGAGTGACTGAAATGAACTGAACTGAACTGAGAGTCTATGTGTGTGTTTTAAATATGAAGCGAATTTCTTGTAGGCAGCATATACATGGATCATTTTTTTTCTTCATTCAGCCATTCTGTGTCTTGTGATTGATGCATTTATTCCATTAACATTTAAGCTAAATAATGACAGCTATGTATTTATTTCCATTTTGTTAATTGTTGGGGCTTTTCTATAATTCTTTTCCATTTCTTTCTTCTACTTTTGCTCACTTCTCTTGTGAATTGATGACTATCTTTAGGTTTGGGTTTGGTTATCTCCCTCATATTTTGTGTGTGGGTATCTATCTGGTTTTTGGTTTATGGTAAACATTATATATGTAAGCTGATGATCTCAAATTTAAATACATTCTAACACCCTACAATTTTTATAATTCCATTTCACATTTAATGTTTTGATGTGATATTTTACAATTTTTGTGTGTATTCCTTACCTGCTTATTGTGGATATAGATGATTTTACTACTTTTGTCTCTTAAGCTTTTTACTAGCTTTTAGGTCATTTACTATGTATTTGCCTTCACCAATGAGATTTTTTTCTTTTATAGTTTTAATGTTTCTAACTGTGATATTTTCTGCTTAGAGAACTCCTTTTAACATTTCTTATAAAACCAGTTTTGTGATGCTGAACTCTTTTAGCTGTTTGGTTGTAGGTTTATTCCCTTTCATCACACTGACAGTCAACTCTCTTATGGACTGGAAACTTTCTGCAGAAAAATCAGCTTATGAGAGTTCTCTTCTATACAGTTGATTTTCTCTAGTTTCTTTTAAGATTCACTCTTTATCATTAATGTTTGATATTATAATTACAATGTGTTTGGATGTGGATCTCTTTGGACTCATTTTGTTTAAGACAGTCTGTCTTTCCTGTTTCTGATCTGCTTTTACCCAGGTTCGGTAATTTTTCAGCTATCATTTCTTCCAATAATTCTCTGTGTTTTTTCCTCTCTCTTATCCTTCTGGGACCCCCTATAATGCTAATGTTAGTAGGCTTGATGTTGTCCCAGAGCTCTTTTGAATCATTCTCAATTTTCTTAATTCTTGTTTCTTTCTATTAAGTTGTATGATTTTCATTTCTCCATGTTCCAATTCACTGATCCATCATTCTGTATCTTCTAAATTGTTGGTGTTTTCTAGCATATTTTCATTTATTCTATTCTTTGAAAACCTCACTGTGTTCATCCATTTTTTCTCCTGTGTTCAGTGAGCTTCTTTATTATCATTATCTTGAACTCTGTGTCAGTTTTATTGTTTATATCCACTTCATTTAGTTCTTTTTCTGAGATTTCATTTATACCTTCATTTGGAACATGTTCTTCTATCTCTTCATTTTGCCTAACCCTTTTTTATTTCTATAACTAGATCAGTTATGCTTCCTGCTCTTGGGGAAGTGGTTTTGTGTGGGAGACATCACATGCAGCCCAGCAACTCTCTCCTCTCTGGTAAGGATTCCCCCTACATGGGCTGCCTGTGCCTTTCTATTGCGGTAACAACTCCTGTGGGGGTGATGGTAACTGGAGTTGGCTGCAAGCCAGGTTGGCCTGAGATCCTGCTTTGTGCGGTGGCTGTGAGCCCACTCAAAGCCCAGGCAGGCTTTCATGCACTTGGCTGTACAGCTCGGTGATGTTTGCTGACTTTGGACCTGCCAGGAGACAGGGCCATGGCCCTCCATGACTGGGGGCACGGCCCAGGAAGCATGCGGCTGCTGCCAGCCCACTGGAAGATTGTAAGTCCCCAGGATGAACAGGCGAGAAAGACAGCTCCAACGTGGTGCTTGCCAGTGCTGATGTCACTGCAGTAAAACGAGCTCCCCAAAGTGACTGTGACCAGCATCGCCGTCCTTTGGGCCTGCCTCCTCCCTCTCCAAAAGGCCATCAAGATCAGCAAGTGGGTCTGACTCAGACACCTTTCAACCTACTGCCTTTGTTCCAAGACTCAGAGTCGGTGAGGTTTGGAACACGCCATTCCCTGGCACTCCCTAGGTCAGCCTTGCTGGTCTTCAGAACCAGACATTCTGAGGCTCATACTCCAAGTGCAGGAAGAAAGACCTCCAGATGGAGGAGCCCTGGGTGGGGCCTGTTCCCCGTTTTCCTTGGAGAGAACCTGCATGACTGTGATCTCCCTCCCATTTGCAGGTCACTAAGCCAGGGGTGTTCATTGGAAGGACTGATGCCGAAGCTGAAATTCCAATACTTTGGCCACCTCAGGTGAAGAGTTGACTCATTGGAAAAGACCCTGACGCTGGGAGGGATTGGGAGCAGGAGGAGAAGGGGATGACAGAGGATGAGATGGCTGGATGGCATCACCGACTTGATGGACATGAGTTTGAGGAAACTCCGGGAGTTGGTGATGGACAGGGAGGCCTGGCGTGCTGCAATTCATGGGGTCGCAAAGAGTCGGACACGACTGAGCGACTGAACTGAACTGAAACCAGGGGCTTCATCCTTCCCACTCATCTCACTGTAGCTTCTTCATTATATCTTAAGTTGTGGAGAATCATTTCTGTTACTTCCAGCTCATGTCCATAAACAGCGGCTCTGTATTTAGCTAGTTTTGGTGTGCCTGTGGGAAGAGGTGAGTTCAGTGGTTTTCTACTCCCCCATCTTGCATACACCCCATTAAATAGTGTTTTGGAAAATCAGAGCTGGCAGTGGAGAAAGAATTACACATTGCAAAAAGTTCTCAAGTGTCAGAAAAAGAACTGGGTTCAGCATGAGACCTTTCAGTTTCTAATTTGATTCTTTCAGGATTTAAGTGCCTCTGCTCTATAAAACTAAATCACTACAGGAAATGGTCTTCCGGGCACTCCTCATGCCTTACATTCTGTGCAAGAGGGGAATCTCAGTAATGGCTGCTGAGTTTAGGCCCAAGCTAGTATGTCTGGCACACAAATGGCTTGGTCACTTAGGAGCCGACTCATAGAAAGAGGCGGAGACGGTGCCGCTGCTGGAGGGAAGACGCGCGTGTCACACTGTGAGCTGGGCACCTCACAAGGTGGCATGCAGAGGAGCTACAAGGCGTCAGGAGCGATGCACGGAAGTCAAGGAGGATGCTCTATCCCAAGTAGACCTAGTCACAAAGCCTCAGTGGTTAAGAAGGGACAAGTGTCTACTCTAATTAAACTTTGTGTTTTGAGATAATTATACTGGACATTTAACTATAGGAAATCATACAGAAAAATGCAATATGTCTGTTTTCCTACCCTCCCTTAGTGGTAATGTCTTACACAATTATAATACAAAATCAAGCAAGATATTAACATTGATATAGTCAAAATATAGAACATTTTCATCAGCAGAAAAAGCTCTCGTGTTCCCCCATTATAACTACATCCACTTACCCTTGATTCTCACTCCCTCCTTTAATACCTGGCAAACACTAGTATAGTATACGGGCTTCCCTGATAGCTCAGTTGGTAAACAATCTGTCTGCAATGCAGGAGACACCAGTTCTATTCCTGGGTAGGAAAGATTCAGTAGAGAAGGGATAGGCAACCCACTCCAGTAATCTTGGGCATCTCTTGTGGCCCAGCTGGTAAAGAATCCACCTGCAATGCTGGAGACCAGGGTTGGATCCCTGGGTCAGGAAAACCCCCTGGAGAAGGGAACGGCTTCCCACTCCAGTGTTCTGGCCTGGAGAATTCCGTGGACTATATAGAGTGAGGTCACAAAGAGTTGGACACAAAGTGACTTTTTAAAAAAAAAGAAAAAAGAACACTAGTGTATTCTACTTTTCTCTATTTTTTTAATTTCATGTTATATAAACAGAATCAAACAATATGTAGCTTTTAGGGGTGGACTTTTTGTGACTCAGTGAAATTCTCTGGAGTTTTATCAAAGTTGTTGCATGTGTCAATTATTTGTTCCTTTTATTATTGAGTAGCGACTGAGCAACTTCACTTTCATTTTCACTTTCCTGCATTGGAGAAGGAAATGGCAACCCACTCCAGTGTTCTTGCCTGGAGAATCCCAGGGACGGGAGCCTGGTGGGCTGCCGTCTATAAGGTCGCACAGAGTCGGACACGACTGAAGTAACTTAGCAGCAGCAGCAGCATCCCACAGTTTGTTTAACCATCCACCTGTTAGGAACCTCTGAGTTGTTTTTTATCTATTAGGAATAAGGTCACTCTAAACATTCATGGACCTAATGGTAAAGAACCCACCTGCCAATGCAGGAGACACAGGAACTGCAGGTTCAATTCCAGGGTTGGGAAGATCCCCTGGAGAAGGAAATGACAACCCACTCCAGGGATACCTGGAGAATCCCTTGGACAGACTAGCCTGTCAGGCTACAGTCCATAGGGTCACAAAGAATGGGACATGACTGAAGCGACTTAGCACTCACACATTCAGTTGTGTAAACATGCTTTCTTTTCTTCCTAAGATTTATCTCTGTATTTATTTCCAGTTTTGCTGGGTCCTCACTGCAGTGCTGGGCTTTCCCTAGCAGTGGTGAGCAGGGGCTACGTGTCATTGTGGTATGCAAGCTTCTCATTTGCAGTGTCATCTCTTGCTGCAGAGAACAGATTCTGGAGCGCTAGCTCAGAAGCTGTGAAACATGGGCTTTGTTGCTCTGTGGCATGTGGGATCTTCCCAGACCAGGGATCGAACCTGTGTCCTCTGCATTGGCAGGCAGATTCTTAAGCACTAGACCACCAGGAAAGGCCCTGAACATAAGTTTTTATTTCTCTGGGATGGGTGAACAAGAGTACTTAGTCATGTGGTGGTTGCATGGTTAGTATTATAAGAAGTTGGCAAGCTGTCTCCAGGGTGGCTGTTCCATTCAATATTCTCAACAGTACTGTTTGAACAACACAGTTTCACCACATTCTCACTAGCATTTGGTGTGATCACTATTTTTTTTTTTCATTTAAGTCATTCTGACAGGTGTACAATCATATTTCATTGTGGCTTTAATATGTATTTTTGTTGCTGTTCTTACATAGTATCTATATAACCTTTTTGGTAAAATATCTCTTCATGTCATTTGTCCAGTCCAAACTAAATGGCCTGTTTTTGCTGTTTGTTTTGTTTCCATGAGTTATTACATATTCAAAATATTACAGATTTCCCCTACTGAAAGTAGAGTGCTCCTATGAAACCTTTCTTAGCCAAAATGGAATAAAGAGAAGAAGCATTTAACCTAGGACATATCTTACTAAGGGATGCACGAAATAAATCAAGATAAAGCACAGATGCCCACAGCGGCAGTTCAAGCTTGCATTGGTTTGATCCTGAGAGGTTGAGTATAGTCCTTGGAAGGAGCTGAGGAGAGCCATTCCTGCTGCTCCTCAAGATGCAAACGTCCTCCTTAACAGTTCCCTGCAGAACAAATGCTGAACGCTATTCTCCCTGTTAGCCTTTTTTTGCAAATCCAAAACTTTTCTTGGAATTTCTTTCAGTTGGCAGAAACAAACGCTCATGCAGATCTTTGCTAAGAGTGCTGCTGTGAAAAGTGAACTTTGGAAAGTGGACACCTTTTCAGATATGTGGTTACAGATACTTCTGCCAGTCCACGGCTTCCCTTTACATCATCTTCAAGAGGTTTTGCTCAGGGCAAATGTTTATATTTTGGTGAGATCAATTTTTTCAAATTTTCCTTGCTTTTGGTATCATCTTGAGAATTCTTTGCTTAACCTGATCCTGAAGACCCTGCAGATGTCCTTTTATGGGTTTTTGGTAAAATATTTGGAACTTTATGTTTTATGTTTAAGTTTTGATCCACTTTGAGTTTTTTTTTTTTGTAAGGTAAGATTTGATAATATTTTATCAATGATTTTTATGTTTAATTTCATGAGAGAGTTGGTCTGTAGTTTTCTTTTTTAACATCTTTCTCCGGTTTTGTTATCAGCTTAATATTTTATAAAATTAGTTGGAAATTTTTTCTTCTTTTTTTTCTGGAAGAGATAGTATAAAACACAGGTTATGGAAAGATAGATAGATCAACACAGGTTTGATCCCTGGCCTGGGAAGATCCCATTAATTAATTTAATTAATCAATTCCACATATTTAATTCTTTAATATTTGGCAGAATTGTAGAGCTCTACATTGTATAATTGGAATTTTATAATAAAACCAGATGGGCCTAGAATTTCTTTTGGGGGAGTCTTTAAATTACAAATTCAATTCCTTTAATGATTAAAATATGACTCAAGTAGTATTCAAGTATTTCATCTTGTTGATTTGTGATTAGTTTTTTACTAAATTGTCACATATATGAATGTAAAGTGGTTTACAAGTATCTCCTAATTATCTCCTTCCTGACTGCAGGGTTTGCTGAGATATCCCCTACATCTTCTATTTAATTCCTAATATTGGGGAAATGTACTACTATTTTTCTTTTTACTTTTGCAGTCTTATCAGAATTTTATCAATTTTATGGATTTGTTCTGAATAATCAGCTTGATGCAGTTATAGTGTTTTTAGTGGTTGCTCGCTTTTTTTCCTTATCACTTTGTTCGGTTTTCTAGTGGCTGTAAGTGAAAGTCGCTGAGTGGTTTCTATCTCTTTGTGACCCCACGAACTGTAGCAAGGTTTTCCCGTTGGGTGGCACTATTGGTAAAGAACCTGCCTGCCAATGCAGGAGACACAGCAGACACGGGTTTGATCCCTGGGTTGGGACAATCCCCTGCAGGAAGGCATGGCAACCCCCTCCAGTATTCTTGCCTGGAGAATCCCATGGGCAGAGAGCCTGGAAGGCCACAGTCCATAGGATCACAGAGTCAGACACGACTCAAGTGACTTAACATGCACGCATGCACCATATGTGATGTTTTATAATTTTTGTTTCAACCATCAAATATGATGTAATAAAATCATGATTAAGATAGGCTAGTGTATTTATTCCTGCATTCATCTGTTTCAAACTTTTCCTTTCCAAAGTTTCAAGCCTTCTTCTGTTACATTTTCTTTTGTTTAGAGATCCTTCTTTAGCAATGCTTTGCAGATATGTGTACTAACAACTTATTCTTCTAATTTTCCTTCATTTGAGAGTATGTTTATTTCCCTTTCATTCCTGCAAGATATTTTTGCTGAATCGAGAATTCATGGTTTGCAATTCTTTTTCCGTCGGTACAATTGACCTTTACTAGACTGCATGGGAATTGGGGTGTCAACCCTTCCACCGTCAAAAACATATACAGCTTTACAGTTGGCCCTCTGTGTCTGAAGTTCTGCAACGGTGAATTCAGCTCACTGTGGATCATGTGGACTGTAGTCCACATTTAAAGAAAAGAAAAAAAAAGTAAGTAGCCCCATTCAGTCCAGATGTGTGTTGTTCAAGGATCAACTATACTTAAAAAAAAAAAAAAGAAAGTTTTATTTCCTTCTGGCTTCCATTGTTACAAATGAAAAATCCACTGTTATTCAAATTGGTGTTTCCCTATAAGTAATGTATCTTTTCACTCTTGACACTTTCAAGATTTTCTCTTTGGCTTTAGATTGCCCAAGTTTAATTATGATATGTTTTAGCCTTGACTTCTTTAAGTTGATCTTTTTTGCAGTTTGTTCACCTTCTTGAATCGGTAGAGTTTTGTCTTCTGCCAAATTTGATGTTTCTGTAATTATTTTTTGAGAACTTTTTTAGCCTCAATTTCTGTCCCATCTCCTTGAAATTTGATGATACAAATGTCAGGTCTTTCATCTTTCAGGTTCCTGAAGCTCTGTTTATTTTTTCAGTCTATTTTCTCTGTGTTGCCCAAATTAAAAAAATTATATTAATCTGTCTTCAAGTGTTCTGATTTTATCATTTGTCATCTCCAGTCTACAGTTGAACCCATTCAGTAAGTTCATGTTTGTTTGTTTGTTTTGGAATGGGGGTTGTTTCTTATTGACTGATTTATTTTTATATTTTTTACTTCTAATATCTTTGTTTCCAAAAAAAATGCATAATTGTATGTTGAAACAGCTTTACAATGGCTGCTTTAAAACCTTTGTCAGATAATTCCAGCTTTAAATTTATCCTGGTGTTTGTGACTGTAGATTTTCCTGGTTCTTGGTTTGAGTTGTTTATAGTTATATTCTGGGCTTCCTAGATAGTCTAATATGAAACTCGGGATTCTATTTGTTATTTTTTCTTTAGTAGACATTCTTTTTGAGGTGGCATGAGATCAGGGTGGCTGTGTTTTCTTAGCTTCTCACTGGGCCCTCCTGTCCTGGTGAGGCAGAAGCGGGGAGGATGAACCCCGTTGATAATCAGCCTCATCTCGCTCCACCTCATTAAGACTCTGCTGCTGGGTGGCAGTCAGAACACTGCCTGCTTCAGCTTGGTGGGGACAGGAGGATCCCCTACTCAGCCTTACTGACACCTTGCTGTGTGCCCCTCGCTCTTGGTAGAAAAGTGATGGAAGGTCAGCTCCCTCCTCAGCCTGTCTGACAATACCGAGTACAGACGGGAGCTTTCTGCTTGTTTCCAAGGGCAGCAAGAAGGTGGTGTGGAAGATCAGCTTTTTGTTCACCCCTCCTAAACTTGCCAGGGCTGAAGACTACGTTGTTTCCACTAGTGTTTGACTGGAGTAACCTGTTGCTAGGCCACACTTGCTTGCACTTTTCCTAGGGAAACAGACGTCATGTCACTTCGTTTTTCTGTGACTATTGGTTATTCTGCATCTGAGGCTTCCTCAGCACCTTGCGTTGTTCTTAGTCACTCAGTCACGTCCAGCTCTTTGTGACCCCATGGACTGTAGCCCACCAGGCTCCTCTGTCCTTGGGGATCCTCCAGGCAAGAATACCAGAGTGGGTTGCCATGCCCTCCTCCAGGGGGTCATCCCAACCCAGGGATCAAACCCAGGTCTCCCACATTGTAGGCAGATTCTCTGTGGCCTGTCTAAGCCACCAGGCAAACCCAAGAATACTGGAGTAAGTAGCCTATCCCCTCTCCGGTGGAACTTCTCAACCCAGGAATTGAACTGGGACCTCCTGCATTGCAGGCAGATTCTCTACCAGCTGAGCCAGCAGGGAAGCCTCACTAGCGCCCTCTACCTGGAGGAATAAAGAGACCCAGAGAACCCACCCCCGTGCTGTCCTCAAATCCCGACGGACATATCAAGCAAGCACTCCATCTTCTTTCTAATTTCAGAGACATTCCCGGCTGGATTATTCTGTTACGCCTAGGCTTTTCAGCTATAAGATAGAGGGCCTTCAAGGAATGGGGTGGCTCCATCTTGGCAGAAAGAGAAGGCCATGAGGAGAAATTTTTATGTGAAATATTTTTCTGTCGGGTGACTGTTTGTGCCACATAGCTCCATAGATGAATGCCTCAGGAGTAGCTATTTCACTAACCACGTTGTTAAAATGTGAGACCAATGGAACCCAACAGAAAGTAGGAGGGATGTGTTTTCTCCCCAGCTTCTCCAGAAGGCTAAATGGGGATCTGCTCATCATTGGTGACTCTGACCAAAAGAGTTCATTTCCAAGGTAGCCCTTGATATCCAGCATGGCACTTCTGGTCCTTAAACAAAGCTGGTTGGTAGAAAATAAAAACCTCCACAGGTGCTGGACATTCCCAGTAATATCTGCGTTTTGAATAATAACCTATGAAGACATTCCTAAGAGAAAAGTTCTTGAAAGCTGGAAGTCCTGGGTTAACCATGCTTATTTATTGTTAAAGGTTGCTGAAACTTGGAGTTTATATTATGCAATATTTCTAAAGTTATTGTATGTTAATATTCAATAGACCCTATCAAATATAATACATGTGTTATCAACCTCTTCATAACACAGCATATGTGGCATAGACCCACTTTCCCAGCCACTTCATGGTTATCAGTTGAATTTAAGCTTCTAAGTAGTGTCTCCAAGTGCCACTTATTTTAATTTCCAGTGAAATATAGTATAGTGAAATATCTGAGTGAGAATGAAAGAATTCTTATGTGGAGATTACGAAAGATATTTTCACTTTTCTGATTTTATAAGTTCCAAATATTGGGCTGTTTCATTATGGCATATAATCTGCGGGCATAATGCATTCTATGATGACTTATATGGACCAATGAGAATCATGTTTTCCAATTTCATTTCTGAACATTTCCCCTTCTACTTTCCTACTCAAATTCTTACTCTTATTAAGTCCATATCCTTAGAGTTCTCTTCACATAATTAGTATAGCAGACTGCATTAAAAAAAAAAAAAAGATCACAGCAATATTTCCAGTCCCACACACTCTTCTAAAACACCACTATTGTTCATCAATTGGTTTTCCCCTTTAACCACAGCAAATTTTGTGGCCACTTTGATGAGCAGAATGTGATAGAAGTGGTACCACCTGACTTTCAAGGCTGGATCATAAAAGTGATATGGCTTATAACTGGCTCTCTCAGGGTGCCCTTGTTACAGAACCAAATTGGAGTCTACTTTCTGGCACATGGAGGATGTCTGTTTCCCCAAAATTTTAGACTATGAAAAGTTTTCCCCTACATTTTATTTTAGTATTTCCATAAAGTATGCTTTGGGGAAATTCTTTAACATAACCTCCCTCTCTCTCTCCCCAAGGTAATGAAACTCTGTGCAAGAACAAAATGGAGTTCATCTCAGAGACAACTAGAGGTGAGTCTTTGTGTGAGAGAGTTTGATAGATGATAAATTGACCTTGATGGGCGCATACTAGCCTTTCACCCTGTTTTTGACTCCTGTCTCCTACCTGTTTTCATTTTCATGTTTGCAGCATGCTACTTCCTGAAATGTGTCCCTAAACTCTGATCTTTAGTGAAGGCTTCAGAAAGGAGGGTAGAGGAGAAAGGGGCTTAGAGGAAATACGAAAAAGATAAGTTTGGTTGAGGGGACATGACTCATATTTCACACCTATTCAGCCCAGGTAACCTTTAGAGAGAGCAGACAAGAAATTACTAGTATCTATGCAGTAAGGAAGAGAGTGCTCTTACCAGGAGTATTGTTTGAGCCACACATTCCTCCTCACAAATACTTCTGTGTGTGCATGTCAGGGAGACAGTGCTGACGTCAGTGAGAAGGAGATGAACACATGGGAAAGGAGGAAGACAGCAGGTTTGGTCTGGCAGTGTAGAATCAGGAATCTTCAATAGCGTACCTGCTCTCTGTAGCGAGAACCAACAAATGTGGCTTATCTCACTTATTTTCCACTCATCAGTATTCATCATAAATAATGGAAACAGTGTCAGACTTTATTTTGGGGGGCTCTAAAATCACTGCAGATGGTGACTGCAGCCATGAAATTAAAAGACGCTTACTCCTTGGAAGGAAAGTTATGACCAACCTAGACAGCATATTACAAAGCAGAGACATTACTTTACCAACAAAGGTCCATCTAATCAAGGCTATGGTTTTTCCAGTGGTCATGTATGGATGTGAGAGTTGGACTGTGAAGAAAGCTGAGCACCGAAGAATTGATGCTTTTGAACTGTGGTGTTGGAGAAGACTCTTGAGAGTCCCTTGGACTGCAAGGAGATCCAACCAGTCCATCCTGAAGGAGATCAGTCCTGGGTGTTCATTGGAAGGACTGATGTTGAAGCTGAAACTCCAATACTTTGGCCATCTCATGCGAAGAGTTGACTCACTGGAAAAGACCCTGATGCTGGGAGGGATTGAGGGCAGGAGGAGAAGGGGACGACAGAGGATGAGATGGCTGGATGGCATCACCGACTCAATGGACATGGGTTTGGGTGGACTCCGGGAGTTGGTGATGGACAGGGAGGCCTGGCATGTTGCAGTTCATGGGGTTGCAAAGAGTCGGACACGACTGAGTGACTGAACTGAACTAATTCCTGATAGGTTCTGTGTATCAGTGAAACTTAGTTTCTATCCATGAGAAAAATACCAAGGAAGTATGATACATCTTTCACAAAAAAAAAAAAAATGACCTTAATTATCACCTCTTTGCAAGAGGATGTGCAGCAACTCCCACCCTCCGTGTGTGGTGGAGCCTTGGTCCTTCTCGACCAATGGCAGGTGGCAGAAACGGCACTGTGGCATATTCAGGGCTCAGCACATCTTGAGGACATCTGCTCTTGCTTTTTAAGCTCCATCAGCTGCCGTATAAATAAGCCCAGGCTAGCAAGCTGAATTTTGGGGAGACATCTCGCCCAATTCTTCCATCCCCAAACCAACAGCCATGTAAGAAAGACTGTCCTTAAGTCAGCCAGACCCCAGGTTACACACAAATTAACCACATGATTGTTCCCTAATAGGTCAACCCAAACTAGCTCAGGTCAGCAGACTACTGCTCTGAATCTCAGATTCATGATCAATAATAAATGATTATGGTTTTAAGCCACTAAGTTTTGAGATGTGACTGTTACCTGATCCAAGGAGAAAGAAGTATAAACAAATCAAATGTGCAGTTTTAGAGGTAAGCCTAGGATGCTTGGGTAGCCAGAAAGAGGGTGACTAATGAGCCTTATAGAGATTATGCATGGTTTAAGAGATAATTCTCAAGGAAGATCTAGGCATTAACCACATGGTGAGCGTATTATTGCAGAGCATATGTAGGGGCAAAAGCACATAAGTGAGCAGGAAGTGCCAAATGTGTGTAAGGAAATAAAAGCGCTATAGGCCTTTCAACATGCTGGCATGCATACGTGCTAAGCTACTTCAGTCGTGTCTGACTCTTTGCGACCCTATGGATCATAGCCTGCCCCGTGGACTGTAGCCCACCAGGCTCCTCGGTCCATGGGATTCTCCAGGCAAGAATACTGGAGTGGCTTACCAGGCCCTCCTCCAGGGGCTCTTCCCCATCCAAGGATGGAACTCTTATTCTCTTCTGTCTCCAGCATTGGCAGGCAGGCTCTTTACCACTAGCACCACCTAGGGGGGCCCTTCAATATGTTTAGTTTTGAGGAAATAGAATAGAAAGGGGGGCAGAGTGTTGCCTTGCTAAGAAGCCTGCATACCTAGTTCAGTGACCTTTCAAGGCTCGAGTCTGTCTCCACTTTCTGAGGCTGACCTGTCTGCTTTCTGCTCAAAACTAGTGTTCACTGTTCTGGTGTTTCTTGCTTTCTGCAATATTCCTTATCCTCCCCTTTCTCTGGGCATTTACACAGCCCAGGGGAAATTATTTAGGTCTCATACTTGTAAATGTGTCAGCTATGAGAGAGCGTTCTCATCTAAAGATTCCAGATTTGTTTTTGTCTCCATAACATCTCTGTTTCAGGACTGTAACAACAGCAGTTAATGAAAAGAATGATAATTTACCTCAACTAACACTTGTTGGCCATCAATTATTTGTGAGACAGTGTGTTCTCTGCTTTCCATTCACATAGAGTGGGATTAATTAGATAGGAAGACAAGTCCCTGGGGCTCTTTTGGGCCTAGAGCTTCAGCTGCTCATCTGAATATGGCTGAGTGTCAAAAACAAACTGAAGCAGCCAAACATCTCAGGGACCGGGAAGCTATGTGCCTACAGAGAGAGGCTCAAAGCCAGCTTGGCATCAGTGGCCCTATGTTTGGACCTGGTCCTTTCACTTGCTAGCACTTTAAATTGGGGGAAATTCCTTGCTTCTCATAGCCTTGGCTTTTATGCTTATGAAAAATGTATAATAATATTTTTATTTCACTTTGATTAATTTAAATTGAAGAAGCCACATATGACTAGCAGATACTTTATTAGACAATACAACCCTAGAGTCTGAGCACCCTGGATTCAAATCCTGTCAATCTCACTTGGTAGTTGCATAACTTTGGGAAATATACTCAACCTTGCTGAGCCTTGGTATCCTAATCTGAAAAATAATAATAAAAATATTTTAAAAGTTATTGGGAGGCTAAAATGAAATATGTGGACTCAGTAGCTGATATGCAAAGAGCATTCAATAAATATACTTTGATATTTTATTATTTCAAACATTTATAATTTCACAAATATATGGATTATCATTGTCTTCCTACAAAAGCTAATGAGACATGTGACACAGGTTTTATCTACCAGTTCTGTGTCACGGATGAAGTACAGGAAGCTTAGGGCCTGACTTGAAGGGCAAAGGTATGTGCCCATCCAACAATGCTTGAGTGTTTGTTCGCTGGGTGTTCAGGATCTTCCTGACACTACGCAGAGCACAACCAGGGTCACAGAAGACATGTGCAACACAGACCCTTTTCTCAAGCTGCTTAGTGTCCAATGGCAAGATGAGTCTGATACATGGCGGAAAAAAGTAGTAATCAATGCCCTGATAGCTGTGTGGTTCTGATCATGCCTGTCAATGGTCCAGCAACATCCTTGGAGACAGTCCAATCATTCAACAGTGGCTCAGGACTGCACCAGGCCCATAGAACTTAATATCTTATTAAATGCTCACACCCATCTTTCAACAGCATTAAAATTATCTGTGGTCTACAAATGGGCAAACCAAGAATTTGAGAAGCAAAACAACTTGACCTAGGACACTGTCTGGTCTGTGATTTGATTTTGTCCAACTTATGAGCTAGTAAGCTAGCTTGCTGTATTGAGGGTGCTGACAGAGGACACAAGAGTCTTGGATCAGAGACAAAAAAGTTTATGACTCACAGCACAGCCAGCAGAAGAGTTTAATGGTTTCTCCTTAACCCTGAGTCCCATCATGTTCTCAGATGGGTGCTATGCATGTGGTAGGTTTGTGTCACAGCTGAGAAACAGGGCTTGGGAAATCCATCGTCTTACAATGAGAAGCAAGCAAAACTGCTTTATTTCCAGCAGAGACTTGACTTCATCCCCCAAGGTTGTTAGCAGAAAATATTACCCTGGAAAAGGGCTCAGTAGAGAGTGGTTGGTGCTTTGCATGTGGGACCGACTCAGCTAGGAGGGTTCAGGGAGATGTAGGGGCTATGGCTGATTTTCTCTCCCAAAGACCCCAAGCCCAGGGGGTGGTAGTGGCCAAGAACCTGCCTGCCAATGCAGGAGCCTTCAGAGATGCAAGTTTGACCCCTGGGTCGGGAAGAGTCCCTGGAGGAAGACACAGCAACCCGCTCCAGTATTCTTGCCTGGAGAATTTCATGGACAGAGCACTGTGGCAGGCTACAGCTCATAGGGTCTCAAAGAGTCAGACTTGACTGAAGTGACTTAGTACAACAGCAAGAAGTGATTAATGGTCTTTGGTTTTAAACCCAATGTAATACGGCTACTGCAAGTCACAGCCGCAAAGTCAACAGTCCTGCCCTCCTGGAGTGCTTTTGACATCGCCCTGTGCCGGTGAAACTTACCCTGTTATGAATAGTTTAAAAGACCTGGATTTTTTACCTACAATCTGCATACAGTATTTCTAATACTTATAAAATATTTCAAATACAATGTCATCCTAATTTTTTATGAAATGAGAGGAAATTTATGTGCCCTGCTCAAGGCAAACCAGAAAGTTGGCCTCAGGAAAATGTATCACAGCTTATTTTTCTCTCCTTACCTTCTGTCTTTCTCATTTCTTTATTATATTCATGCTCAACATTCTCTCACAGAAAAAGCTGGCCTTTCACTGCCATCAGCGATCACAATGCAACCTTCCTGACACAGATCCATTTCCCTGCAGTGTCCAGCACTGAGCCCCGTGACACCCAGAAGCAATCAATACCTCTCAGCTTCCCGTGTTTATCTTTCGTGGGTGCCCAAGGAGATTCATAGGAGGCTGACACTTTAATACAAAAATATCTGCTAAAAGAGCAAGGAAAATAAATTAGTCTAGGAGAAATTTAGCTAAAATTGAGAAATTTTTATAACATTTAGAGGATTATTCTCTTTCATTAAGTAGAATGTAATAAACGATCAAACAAGTGATTTGATTTCATAAAGGGAAAAGTCATTGTATGGTTCTCAAAACATAAAAAATAGTATGATATACCATCAAGTACAAAAGGATTTCTTTCTCATTCATTAGCCCCTGCAAATAGTATCTTTTGATGCCTCCTCTTGGGGCTTCCCAAAGTATTTTACCACATTTGTGAAAAACTCTTTTTTTCCCTACTTTCCACATGAGTCACAAGTGAGCACCCAGGTAGTTATTATAGTATGTGGGGGCTCAGTCGGCCCTCATCAGGGCCAGGATGCATGAGAAGAACCATTGCTCGTGGCACTGTTTGCTTCTGAACATTTTGCAAGTGCTAGGGAGGGATGACAGCTCTAAAACAGCTTTTTGCTGCTATGGGAGGCCTGAACATCAATTATAACTCTTTGGAAAATTGTTCTAATGGCTTTGTGGATAAGGAGAGATATCACGAACTCCCTAAGTCCTCTCCTGACTCACATTTTACTGATAAGTTGGTGTATTAGAACTCCCCCTTCCTGAGCGATTACTGTTTCCTGCCTTCTATTTAAGTGGAGTCTTTAAAGCAGAGAAATTTTTATTTAACGCTTTATGTAGATTAATTGGTAAAAGTTAAGTATTGCATTGTTTTTCGTTCACTGGATTATACATTCTTTCAAAATGAATAGAAAGGAAGTCATAATATAGTTGAGTATCTATTATGTGCTATGCACTGTAGTTTCATATTTGTAATCCTTACAACGCCAGAAGCTGAGTATTATTATCTTCATCTTATTTTATTGTTTCCAGTTTATTTGTTTTTATTGGAGCTTGGTTGATTTACAATATTACATTAGTTTCAGGTGTATAGCATAGTGATTCATTTTTATAAATTATACTTCATTAAAAATTATTCCAAGATAATGGCTATAGTTTCCTGTGCAATAAGTATGTCATTGTTACTTACCTGTTTTATACATAGTACTTAGGATCTCTTTCCCTTACCCTTATCTTGCCCCTCCTCCGTTCCTCATCACACTACTAACCTCTAGTTGGTTTTCTATACCTGTGAGTCTGTTTCTGCTTTGCTATATACATCCATTTCTTTTATTCTTTTAGATTCCACAAATAAGTGATATCATTTAGTATTTTTCTTATTTCACTAAGCATAATATTCTCTAGGTCCATTCAAGTTGCTGCAAATGAAGGATTTTACTCTTTTTTATGGCTGACTGATACGCCATATTTATGTGTACTTATATACCACAGTTTCTCTATCCATATGTCTGTTGATGAGCACTTGGTTTGCTTTCATATCTTGACTATGGAAATAATGCTGCTAGGAATATTGGAGCACATGCACCTTTTCAAATTACTGTTTTCATTTTTTTCTGGATATATCCCGAGGAGTGGGATTGCAGAATAATATGGTAGCTCTATTTTTAGTTTTTCTTAAGAACCTCCATACTATTTTTCATAGTGGCTACACACATTTATATTCTTGCCAATAGTATAGGAAGGTTCCCTGTCCACAACCATCCCCATCAGCATTTGCATTTTGTAGACTTTTGGATGATGGCCATTCTGACAAGTGTGGAATGGTACCTTGTTGTTGTTTTGATCTGCATTTCTCAAATAATTAGTGATTTGAAACTCTTTTTATGTACCTGTTGGCCATCTGTATGTCTTCTTAGGAAAACAGTCTATTTAGGTCTTCTGCCCATTTTTGATTTGGTTATTTGTTTTATTGATATCGATTTTCATGAACTGTTTATATATGTTGGATATTAACCCCTTGTCAGTTATGTCAGTTGCAAATATTTTCTCCCAGTCCATAGATTGGCTTTTATTTATTTTTTTTTTGGTGGTTTCCTTTGCTAAGCAAAAGCTTTTAAGCTTAATTACATCCCATTTGCTTATTTTTGCTTTTATTTTCATTTCAGGAAATGAATTAAAAATATTGCTACAATTTATGTCTAGATTCTGCCTATGTTTTCCTCTATGAATTTTATGGCTTCAGGTCTTACATTTATGTCTTTAATCCATTTGAGCTGGTTTTTATTTTGTTTTTATGGTATAAGGAAATGTTCTAATCCCATTCTTTTACATGTAGCTGTCCAGTTTTGAAGAAGAGATTGTCTTTTTCTCCATTATATGCTCTTGTTTCCTTTGTCACAGATTAATTGACCATTGGTGCATGGGTTTCTTTCTGGGCTCTCTATTCTGTTCCATTGATCTGTGCGTCTGCGTTGCACCAGAACCAGATTGTTCTACAGCATAGTTTACAGTCTTAGAGGGTGATACCTCCAGCTTTGTTCTTTTCTCTCAAGATTGCTTTGGAAATTCAGGATTTTTGTGGTTCTATATGAATTATAAGTTGTTCTAGTTCCTTGAAAAATGTCATATTTAGATAAGAGTTAAGAAGTTGAAGGTGTTACAATATTTGCCCATGTTCACAGAGCTGAAACAAGGTCAGGCTGGTACCTGACTCGGGGGCTGTCCCCAGCCCTGCGTCCTTCTGCTTGCACACTGCTGCCTTGCTCTCTCTGCAGATAATGCTGACCTGCCTGCCTCAATGCCATACAACAGACAGTCACCTGTGGTCTAATGCTCACCCCACATGTGGACCATGTTGCATTTTAACCTCTTTACTTCATTTCTGATGGATTGCCGCTGCAGAAATGTAGACATTTTGTCCCAGATTTAGAGAACCTGAGATTCAAAATGTGGCCCTTTCAGAAAATTGGCCACCTCTGGTCTTCAAGCATCATTTTGTGAGACAGAAAGAGGCCTCAAGGTAGAAATGATTTGACTGCATGAGCACCTGAGAGACAGATGGGGCTGGGAAGGGGACCCCATGGCTCCTATCCCACCAGCTCAGCTCCACTCACAAGGCCTGAGTTCCGAGATGGAGGGCTGTCAGTGAAAACTTAAGAAGTCTTTTTCATGAGGAAATCTGCGGGACACAAAAAAACACAGTGTTGTTCCAGGGCCCAGGGGACACCCTGGGCAGGACACCCTGTTCCAGGGCCCAAGTGTGACACCCAAGGCAGAAGCAAGCAGTTTCCCAGTCTGTGGGGAGACAGCAGAGAGTAGGCAGGACCACAGAGCCACATGATGCCTGGAGCGGGAAGACATGCCTGGACAAGGAAGCATCTGTTCATGCCAGGATCCTGGCCACCAGACTCCGGGAGGATGGATACACTGGACTCCTGTAAGCCATGCTCCGGGCCTCTACAGTTCAGTTGCTCAGTCATGTCCAATCCATGCAACCTCATGGACTGCAGCACACAAGGCTTCCCAGACCTCTAAAGACAAACAAAGGGGCCAAAGATGGAATGTGGGTCTTTATTATACAGCTACAGGACATAAGCCAGAGAGCTCCAAAAATCAATGCTATTTCAGAAACATTCACTTCCTTAAGCAAGAGAAATTCAGTTTATATAAGTGATGGTGTTATATGGAGGCATAATTCTTTTTTTTTTTCCTTATACTTAGGAAAAGGCTAAATTTAGGTCACATAATAGTAATTCCCCTTCCAGGAACCAAATATATTGTAGGCTGGGGTGAATGTTTTGGAAGCTAGGATGGGGGAACAGTGTTCTAACAGGGTCTCCTGAATTCATCCTTGGTATTCTCCACTGATCCAGTAGGAGTGAAGGACTGTGAACTGACAAACATTGAACAATTCACTAAGTACATAGATGTTCACCCTCACAGGCCTGAAAACACCCTATACAGGTGTGTATAGGAGAGGAATGAACACAGTAACCTGGGGTTTGAGTAACAGGCAAAGGCTGCCGTTTATTCAAATGTCAGGAAAACTTTCAAGGAAAAGTGACTTCTGAGATTTTTCTTCAGGGAAAGTCAGAATGAATTGGACAGAACAGAGAAGTTTAGACACCATATAGCTTGTACACTCCTTGAGAACAAAGCTTGTGTACATTGTAATGGTTTTAGTAAAACTGTTAATATCTAGTTTTTATGAAAATCAAGGTGCGTGGCGATTCATTCTTTCCTTCCTCCTACATTCACTGACCATCCACAACCCCTTGGCACAGCTTGGAGGCACATGAAGGTACAAGGTACATGGCGACTCATTCTTCCGACATTCACTGACTATCCACAGCCTCCTGGCATATCTTCAATGTGCTCACGCGGAGATGTAGGAGCAGCTCAGCCGCATCAGTAAATGTGAGAGGCAAGCCGTGCCAGTGTGGTGAGCACTGACAAGGAAACAGTAACATCATTTACTCTGTTTCTAGCATAGACCACGTTTTAGGAGAAGCACTAAAGAAATGTAAGGCATGGCAGCTCTATTAGTCCTTTTCTTTTCCATAAAAGAGCTACCAGTGGGGCTATTCCAGCTTTTGTTTTAAAAATATTTATTTTTCCAAATTTCAAAAAGAAATCTTTTTTAAAAGAATGAAAAATTTTCATTTAATTAAATGTTGTACTAGACACACTGCAGGACACCTGGCCAATGTTTAGAGTTATTTTTTCAGTCCTAGCTCTGTATCCCACAGATATTAGAGAAAAAGCAAGTTAGAAGGGTTAGAAATCCCTAGTCAGAGGCAAAAAACTTGAGGTGAAGAGACTAGAAAAATGTCCTCAGGAAGAAGTGCATTCTTAAGTGAGAAGTTTCCCCAAATGTTGCTGAAGTAAACGACCTGTAGTTTTGAGCATACAAACCAGATAAACACAACTCACCACTCTGCTTTGCTTTCACACTGCACAGCCATAAAAGTTTCAGCTGAAAGGATGTTTCCCATCAGAAACGGTGTCAGATTTTACATTGAAACCTACTAGAAAAAGAAGGCAGGATTCCCTCTGCAGATACATTTTTCTGGATAAATTTATTCCTTAAAACAAGTTCACATGGCCAAGTACAAATAACTGGCCCGTTTATCTTGGATCAGCCTTACTTCATGGGCAGCATAGAATAATCCTGACTGCTTACATAGTCTACAGAAAGCATATCATCACTGATAATAAATTCATAAATTCTTACTTTTTTGGCTCAGTTCCTTGAGGAAAAAGAGATAATATTATTTTTAGTTTTGTCCCTAGAATCTAGGTTAATGCCTGACACATATTTGTTGAATGAATAAATGAATGGATAGCAGGAGTTAGGAAAAGCTTCTGATCAGAAGTCAGTATTGAAAGCAAAGACACGGACGCATGAATCTGCCTTCTACCATCTTGCAGGGTCCTTGGGTTCTCCTGTCATCTTAGATCATAAGCTTTCCACTCAAGTCTAAAATTAGAGGCCTGTGAAGATCCCCAGCAGGACACCTGTTGTATAGAAAAGGCTTTCTATACGCTGAGAAGCTTAGCCACTATTCACTAAGTTCACGCCATGACAACTGCTTTCATAAAGGTGAAGAGAGATGGGGTACATTCCTTGATACAAGATCTCTTTCAGTTTAACTGGAGAAATAAGACAGCAAAGGCATAACAAAGTAGTGAGCAAGTTTGCTATAAATAGCAGAAAGCTATTACAAAGTGGTGTGTGAGATACAAAGGAACACACTACCATTGCTTTGGCCTTGAGAAGACTTTGGGGAGGCCATCCCTACTCACCTGCGCCATCACAGGTAACAGCAACACCAAATCTGGTGCACAGAAAGGACCCAGAATTGGTGGGATTGAGCTCAAGCCCCTCCCACCTCATTGTTTGGGTCTAGTTCAATAACTCAGGGTTGGATCCAGATTTTGTGTACTTAAGGTATATACTGTTTTGATGTGTCATCATTAAGTCAAAAGAATGCAGTTGTAAATTGAATTATAAGAGTGATTATGAAGAATTAAAAAGTATAAATCATAACATATTTCTGGAGACATGGACAGTCTGATCCCCTTTTCTCTTGAATACTAGAAATGCTAAAATAGAAATGCTTCCTGGGGGTAGTCTAGTTTCATATCCATAACTGGAACAACTCCCAGAAACACTGGCAGAACCTTGCCAAGTGAAGACCCTGAAAGCTTAAACTTCCCGGGGAATTTGCCTTTTCAAACCTCTTAAATTCTTGTTATCTCTCGTTTTTTTTTTCCTAGCCATGCTGTGTAGCTTGTGGGATCTCAGTGAAAGCTCTGAGTCCTAAACACTGCACCACCAGGGAACTCCAAGTTCTCAATAGTCTTATTTGTAAAACTCATAACAGTAAATCTCAGAACACTGGTTCTATAAGAACGAAATGAAAAATATACATGAAACTACTTTGGATAGCTAAACTTTTGAAGATTGAGAGTATGTGTGCAGTGTTCCGTGTTGGCTAGAGCCTGCGTGCAGGACATCGAAACGAGGACTGACATGGAAAAAGAGTGGTGGGAAGAAGGTGAAGGACTATGTGCTGGCTGGACAACAACGATGTGAGAACAAGTCAGAAACTTTAATTGTATCCCAGGAGCCAATGAAGCAGGGGACAATAGAGATATTGATGGCTAAAGCATTCTAATATAATTAAAGGAGTGTTTTGAAAAATGAATTTAGAGTATAATTGTGACATATTGTTATCAGGCATTTGGTACATTAGCTCAAATATCAAATATGAAAATTATGTTTGATATTGGAAACTGCAGACTGGTTCCAAATAGGAAAAGGAGTACATCAAGGCTGTATATTGTCACCCTACTTATTTAACTTATATACAGAGTACATCATGAGAAATGCTGGGCTGGAGGAAGCACAAGCTGGAATCAAGATTGCCAGGAGAAATATCAATAACCTCAGATATGCAGATGACACCACCCTTATGGCAGAAAGTGAAGAACTAAAAAGCCTCTTAAAAAATAAAATAAATAAAAAGCCTCTTGATGAAAGTGAAAGAGAGTGAAAAAGTTGGCTTAAAGATCAACATTCAGAAAACTAAGATCATGGCACCTGGTCCCATCACTTCATGGCAAATAGATGGGGAAACGGTGGAAACAGTGGCTGACTTTATTTTTCTGGGCTCCAAAATCACTGCAGATGGTGATTGCAGCCATGAAATTAAAAGATGCTTACTCCTTGGAAGGAAAGTTATGACCAACCTAGACATCATATTACAAAGCAGAGACATTACCAACAAAGGTCCATCTATCTAATCAAGGCTATGGTTTTTCCAGTGGTCATGTATGGATGTGAGAGTTGGACTGTGAAGAAAGCTGAGCACCGAAGAATTGATGCTTTTGAACTGTGGTGTTGGAGAAGACTCTTGAGAGTCCCTTGGACTGCAAGGAGATCCACCCAGTCCATCCTGAAGGAGATCAGTCCTGGGTGTTCATTGGAAGGACTGATGCTGAAGCTGAAACTCCAATACTTTGGCCTCTTGATGCAAAGAGCTGACTCATTTGAAAAGACCTTGATGCTGGGAGGGATTGAGGGCGGGAGGAGAAGGGGACTACAGAGGATGAGGTGGTTGGATGGCATCACCGACTCAAGGACATGGGTTTGGGTGGACTCCGGGAGTTGGTGATGGACAGGGAGGCCTGGCGTGCTGCAGTTCATGGGGTTGCAAAGAGTTGGACACAACTGAGTGACTGAACTGAACTGATTGGAAACTGGAAAACACGGTCTTGTGAAATGGAGGATTGGGCATATGGGTTTTGACAAGGAGGTGAAAAGTGATTAGAAAATATCCTGAAAACTGAAAGGATAGGTTTGTGATAATTCTGTGCAGAACACTTTCAGGCAGGCTGAGATCTGGGACCATTTGCTGCAGTGCTTGCACCTGGACAAAATTCTCCTCCAGAAACAAAATATAAAGAAATTATAGGAGACTAAAAATAACTGTATGCATGTGCAGTTGGAGCAAATTCTGGACAATAAGATGAAAAGAGACCAAAAATTCCAGTTGTCACTTCTGAAGAGCAGGGAACAAAAGCAGAGTATTGTGCATGCCCCCTGCATACAGCACCACTAAAAGGGTGGGCAAACCACATACACCACCCTCCTCTAGCCTGATCCCTATACACACCCCTGCCTTCACTCCTTATAAGGAACCAGCTCATCCCTCTCCACCCTCAGGGAGCAAGCAAACAAGGGAAAATGTTTCTTGTTCTCATTTCCCCCTGCTACAGCAGGAACCCCAAGCCTTCCCTGAATCTTTGCTGGCCTCTTATCAATTTCTATTGCTTGGGGAAAGCCAAGAACCCTGATGGATAACACCTTGACTCCTGGAAGATATTTGATGAGAAAATAGCTGTATATCTATTAGAAGAAGACACCAAGGGTAGAAGGGCTAGATGTCCATAGACCAATAGAATGGGCCACAGATTAAACGAATCAGGCATGACCTGGATAACCATGATGGTGTGGTTATTCACACCAGGTGTCCAGCCAGACATCCTGGAGAGTGACGTCAAGTGGGCCTTAGGAAGCATTACTACAAACAAAGCTAGTGAGGTGATGGAATTCCAGATGAGTTATTTCAAATTCTAAAAGATGATGCTGTTAACCTGCTGCACTAAATATGCCAGCAAATTTGGAAAACTCAGCAATGGCCACAGGACAGGAAAATATCAGTTTCCATTCCAATCTCAAAGTAGGCCAATGCCAAAGAATGTTCAAACTACTGCACAATTGCACTCATTTCACATGTGAGCAAGGTAATGCTCAAAATTGTTCAAGCTAGGCATCAACAGTACATGAACCAAGAACTTCCAGGTATACAAGTTGGATTTAGAAAAGGCAGAGGAACCAGAGATGAAATTGACAACATCCGTTGGATCATTGAACAAGCAAGAGAATCCCAGAAAAGCATATATTTCTGCTTCAAAGCCTTTGACTACATGGATCACAACAAATTGTGGAAAATTCTTAAAGAGATGGGAATACCAGGCCACATTACCTGCCTCTTGAGATACCTGTATGCAAGTCAAGAATCAATAGTTAGAACCAGACATGGAACAATGGATTGGTTTGAATTTGGGAAAGGAGCATGGCAAAGGGCTGTATATTATCACCTTGTCTAATGAACTTATATGCAGATTACATCATGAAAAATTCTGAGCAGGATGAATCATAAGCTGGAATCAAGATTGCTGGGAGAAATATCAACAACCTCAGATATGTAGATGACACCACCCTAATGGCAGAATGCGAAGAGGAACTAAAGAGCTTCTTGATGAAGGTGAAAGAGGAGAGTGAAAAAGCTGGCTTAAAGCTTAATATTCAAAAATCAAAGATCATGGCATCTGGTCCCATCACTTCATAGCAAATAGATGGGGAGGAAATGGAAACAGTAATACATTTTATTTTCTTGAGCTCCAAAATCACTGTGGATGGTGACTGAAACCATGAAATTAAAAGATGCTTGCTCCTTAGAAGGAAAGCTATGACACACCTAGACAGCATATTGAAAAACAGAGACATCACTTTATTGACAAAGATCCATATAGTCAGAGCTGTGGTTTTTCCAGTAGTCATATACAGATGTGAGAGATGGACCATAAAGAAGGCTGAGCACTGAAGGATTGATACTTTCAAACTGTGGTGATGGAGAAGACTCTTGGGAGTCTCTTGGACAACAAGGAGACAAAACCAGTCAATCCTACAGGAAATCAACCCTGAATGCTCATTAGAAGGACTGATGGTGAAGCCAAAACTCCAATACTTTGGCCACCTGATATGAAGCACTGACTCATTGGAAAAGACCCTGTTACTGGGAAAGATTGAAGGCAAAAGAAAAAGAGGGCAACAGAGGATGAGATGGTTAGATAACATCACCAACTCAATGGACATGAGTTTGAGCCAACTCAAGGAGATAGTGAAGGAAGAGAAGCCCAGCATGCTGCAGCCCACGGGGTCACAAAGAGTGGGACACAATTCAGCGACTGAACAACAACAAGCATCAAAGCATCAGCCTTCACATCTGTAAAATGGATGATATTGTAATACCTGCCCTCAGCTTTTCATTTATTCATATATTTTTATAGGGGTACATTGAGGAAAGACTTAAGAGATACATCCTCCGATGAGTCTTTATTTTGTTTCTTGGAGTCTATATTTTGTTTTGTGGAGTAAGAAGAGGCAAGAATGACCATGGTTGCTTTTTGTTCATTGTCTCTTTGTGTATGTGTGTGTGTGTCTGTCTGTCTGTCTGCCTGACTGACTGATCACCCATATGTGACTAAGTATATATATAGCCTCTGCTCTCTTTCACTGACCAAACAGCACTCTTTCCAAGAAATTGTCTGCTAATAAATAGAATTCATGACTTTGCCCTTCGCTTCCCAAACAATAAGATTTGTTTTCTCTGATTCTCTGTTTAATCTGGGTAAACACTTTATTTTTATTAGGCAAACACAACCTGTTTCTGAAGGATGTCTCTGAAAGCACATCTACATTTTTCATCACATTTTCTGCATGTTTTTTTTAAACCAACATTGAAATAGAACACCCAAAGAGGTTCAGTGGGCCAATAACGAAAATGTCTTTTTAAAAAATGTTTCTGTGACATGATCCAGTTGGCCCATCACTCCCATTCAGACCCTCAGCTCCCATTACATGAACATCAGAGCTCTCAGCATTCACGTATTCACATGTGACTGGCCTCAAAATTTCATTTTCCTTTAGCAAATCAATTTCAACCAATTTCCCCAAGGAATATGCAGTGAGATTTCCAGTCTCAGATGTAAAATGTACCCTGGGGACCATAGCACCTCTGGGATGTGGCCCAGAAGTCTTCAAAGAATTCATGTCCTCTGCCAACTGCTGCATGTCCATAGTAAACACTAGTTTGCCTTCTCTCAAAATCTTGAAGCTGTTGTGAAATGTGCATTCATTCAAGTATTTGACAGGTTTATTTAGGAGTTTCTATTTGGGGATTTTTTTTTCTTAAAAGACTTAAAATCCAAACAAACTGCGTGTGCTTAACGAAAAAGGGGAGCTGAGCTACTAGGATACTTCAGTGTGCTGTGTTCATTCCCGGCCCCTAGAGAGACAATGCAAAACAAGACATCAAACTTTGCAAAGAAGAGAGAGGGGTTTGTTTTTTTTCAGTTGGTTTAGCTTGGATTTTTTTTTTTTTTTTTTGCATTTTCAGTTTCTATTTTTTATTTTTTGCTGTGAAGGTAAATTACTTTGTGAAGGTATTAGAAGTGGCCCTTTGACAGCCAGATAGGACTGAAATAAAATTTCCATTTTAGTCAAACTGGCTTCACACACTGTGCAATTTTCTTTATCCCCCAGTTTCAATTCAAGGCTCCTCTAGTGATATCACACTCAATCAAAGCCGACAGGTTATTTCTATTAAAGTTTGGGGTTGAATGGAGACTAACTAGAAGAGTGCTTCTATTGCTAATATTTCATTCTAGGGGCAGAAGGCAATACCTTGTGCAGAGCTTAGAAG
Organism: Cervus canadensis; assembly: GCF_019320065.1. Taxonomy (NCBI): domain Eukaryota; kingdom Metazoa; phylum Chordata; class Mammalia; order Artiodactyla; family Cervidae; genus Cervus; species Cervus canadensis. The sequence continues at coordinate 603,417 of NC_057400.1, read as the reverse complement.
ATAAAATTTCTAGTGCTGTTGAAATTGAAAAACAGCTTGTTAGGGTAATTCGGTTTATTTAAATAAAATCAGTTTATTTTGATGTCCCCTCTGAACTGCAGAGCTCCTAACCCCTTTGTTGCTCCTGCCTGCCTGCACTTTCCTGAGGCTCTTAATCATGACTCTCTCAGGAGACCTAGATCTTTACACTGGGAAGAGAGGACAGCAGCGACAGCGTCTACTGACCTGCCAGGTCTGGTCTTTGTGCAGGAGGAGAGTCCATCCTATTGGATAATCTCTGGAGGGGAGGGGAAAAAGTACACATTTCTGCTTTACACGGACTTTAATTACCCTGTTACACTGGGTCCAAGTGTTTAAAAAAAAAAAAAGCTAATTCCCAATGATGACATTGGCCTCTGTGAAAGCCAAAACTGCCACCGGGTGTATGTAAAGAATTCAGAGGAAGGTAAAATAAAAGTTAATTAAGCACACATATAAGTGTGCAACAATTGCTGTTCCTTTTGGAAGGGAGAAAGTGAAACTCAACTAAAAGTTGTTTTTTTATTTTTTTATTAATGTGTTTCTCAAGTGGCTCAGTGGTAAAAAAAAAAATCCACCTGCTAATACGGGAGATGCTGGAGATGCAAGTTTGATCCCCGGATAGGGCAGACCCACTGGAGGAGGAAGTGGCAACCCACTCCAGTACTCTTGCCCAAGAAATCCCATGGACAAAGGAACCTGGTGGACTACAGTCAGTCCATGGGGTCACAAAGAGTTGGACACAGCTGAGTGAGTGAGCACACACTTTGTTTTAATTATTCATTTATTCATGTGGCTGTGTCAGGTCTTAGGGTTTCCCAGGTTGCTCAGTGGTAAAGAATCTGCCTGCCATTGCAGGAGATGCCTCAATCCCTGGGTCGAGAAGGAAATGTCAATCCACTCCAGCATTCTTGCCTGGAACATCCCATGGACAGAGTAGCCTGGCAGGCGATAGTCCACAGGGTCGAAAAGAGACAGACTCTGCTGAGCAGGAGCACACACCAAGTCTTGGTGTGGCACTCAGGATCTACCGTTCCCACTCTGCTATGTGGGGTCCAATTCCCTGACCAGGGATCAAACCTGGACCCCCTACATTGGCAGCATGGAGTCTTAGCTGTGGACCACCAGGAAAGTCCTAGTTAAGTCCTTTTAAAACAAGCATTTGTTTGTCAGAGGTACAGAAGATGATTTTGCAGAGGTCTAAACTTCTAAAGCAAATCAAAAAGCTCCTAAAAGGATATTTGCCAATATAAACAAAACGAGTCCATCATGCTTTTAGGCATCCATCAACACTGAAGGAGCATCTTATAGACATATAACATCTGTGTAAATAGCACTTTGCTCAGCACTGTGGCCAACTTAAAGTCTGGGAGATAAAAATATTGAATTTGGACATATCCCAGCACATACAACTTTCACAGTTTAGATATTAAAATGGGAGGAGGTGGAGTTTCAGAGCTGAAAAGAATACTTCCTGGGTCAGTTGAAAGTTCATTGTATATCATAAGCTCTTTATATCATAAGTTCAGCAGTTCAGGTTCCTGCTCTGACTCTGTCCCTATTTAGCTGTATGATGAGAGACAATGGTATAAACTTTCCCAGTTTCCCCACCTGTAAAAGTGAGGGTTACACAGAGTAACCCAATTCTATAAGAACTTCTATTTGTAACATGTGCAGGATTTTAGCAGAGATAAACACTATGGATAATTAAGAAAGGCTCTGTCATCCATAAAGGGACCATGAGTCTCTACCCTGGACCAGGGCGGAGCTAGTGCTAGGGTGCAGACGTGAGCAAAGTAGGCGCGGTTTCTGCCTGGCAACTCACACCACCCCTAGAGGCTGAAAAAGCAAACTGGCATGCAAATAAATGCAGAGTAGCAAGCTGAGTTAAGTATTAAAAAGAATACAATATGGTACTAGGAGATAATCAGAAGATTGACTTACAAAATATTATTCTCAATGTTATGATACTGATAAAAGTGTTTAGGATTTATTGAATACTTTGTCTTTTAAAATATTTAGATTTATTTATTTGGTTGTGCCGGATCTTAGTTGCAGAATCTTTGATCTTCACTGTGGCATGTGGCATCTTTAGTTGTAGCAGGGGAACCCTCAGTTGCAGTATGTAGCTCCCTGATCAGGGATCAAACTTGGGCCCCTTGAATTGGGAGTGTAAAACCTTAGCCACTGGACCACCAGGGAAGTCCCTGAATACTTTCTTTATATCCCTCCCATTGTTAAGCATTTTATGTTCATAATTTTATTTAATTTTTAAATCAACACTTTGAAAGAAAAAGTGAAAGTGTTAGTCACTCAGTTGTGTCCGACTCTTTGCAAGCCTATGGATTGTAGTAGATCATCAGGCTCCTCTGTCCACGGGATTCTTCAGGCAAGAATACTGGTGTGGGTAGCCATTCCCTTCTTCAGAGGATCCTCCCGAACCAGGGATCAAACCCAAGTCTCCTGCATTGCAGGCAGATTCTTTACCACATGAGCCACTAGTGAAGTCCTCATCCCTTTGAGGTACGTGTAATTATTAAACTCATGAAATCAGAGGAGGAATTTGAGTTGATGGATTAAGTAATTTATCTGAGTTAGGAAGTGGTAAATGCAGAATCTGAGTAAGTCTCTTTAAATCCAAACTTCATTTTAATAACTGTTTTTTTTCTGTTCTCTACTGAAAAGATTTGTTTTAATTTATTTTTCCTTCCCCCCTACAGTAATACAGAAAATTGAACATTTTATTCCTATTCCTGAAATGGTTACCCTTAATTTCTAATAAATCTTATTGAAACATAATTTATGTACAGTAAGATGCATCAATTTTAATAATGCAGTTTGGTGAATTTTTACACATATGCATAACCACCACAATAAACAAGACATAAAACATTTTCATTACCCCTAAATTAACATTCTTATGCCATTTTCCAGTCTATCCCACTCTTCCCAGCCCCAACCAAACACTGACCTGCATTCTGTCATTAAAGTTCAGATTTAGATTTCCTAGGTACACATATCAATGTGTTTTACTGTATGTACCCCCTTTTATCTGCTTCATTTACTGTTTGTGTATAAGATTCAACCATGTTGTTATGTGTATTGGAGAGTTAATTCTGCATTATTACTGAGGAATATTCATTGTTATGGAATTACCACAGTTTGTTTATTCATCTGTTGATAGGCAGTTAGATTGCTTCCAGATGTTCAAGCTGGATTTAGAAAAGGCTAAACCAGGAGATCAAATTGCCAATATCGGTTGCATCATAGAAAAAGCAAGAGAATTCCAGTAAAACATCAACTTCTGCTTCATTGACTACACTAAAGCCTTTGACTGTGTGGATCATAACAAACTGTGGTAAATCCTTTAAGAGATGGGAATACCAGACCACCTTACCTGCCTCCTGAGAAACCTGTATGAAGGTCAAGAATCAACAGTTATAACCAGACTTGGAACAGTGGATTGATTCCAAATTGAGGAAGGAATAAGTCAAGGCTGTATATTGTCACCTTGCTTATTTAACCTACATGCAGAGTACATCATGCAAAATGCTGGTCTGGTTCATCCAGCACAAGCTGGAATCAAGATTGTTGGGAGAAATATCAATAACCCCACCCTAAAAGCAGAAAGCGAAGAGGAGCTAAAGAGCCTCTTAATGAAGGTGAAAGAGGAGAGTGAAAAAGTTGGCTTAAAACTCAACATTCCAAAAACAAAGATCATGGCATCTGGTCCCATCACTTCATGGCAAATAAATGAGGAAACAATAGAAATGGTGACAGACTTTATTTTCTTGGGCTCCAAAACCACTGCAGATGGTGATTTCAGCCATGATGTTAAAATATGCTTGCTCCTTGGAAGAAAAGCTAGACAAACCTATACAGCATATTAAACAGCAGAGACAATACTTTGCCAACAAGGGTTCAAATAGTCAAAGCTATGATTTTTCCAGTAGTCATGTAGGGATGTGAGAATTGAACCATAAGTATACTGAGTGCTGAAGAATTGATGCTTTTGAACTGTGGTGTTGGAGAAGACTCTTGAGAGTCCCTTGGACTGCAAGGAGATCCAACCAGTCCATCCTAATGGAAATCAGTCCTGAATGTTCACTGGAAGGACTAATGCTGAAGCTGAAGCTCCAATACTTTGGCCACCTGATGCAAAGAGTTCACTCATTGGAAAAGACCCTGATGCTGGGAAAGATTGAGGGCAGGAGGAGAAGGGGACAACAGAGGATGAGATTGTTGGATGACATCACCAACTCGATGAACATGGGTTTGGGTGGACTCAGGGAGTTGGTGGTGGACAGGAAGGCCTGGCGTGCTGTGATTCATGGGGTCGCAAAGACACGACTGAGTGACTGAACTGAACTGAACTGAACTGAACTGAAAAGGAAAAAAAAAAAACAGCAGCACAAAGGTAGTAGAAGATTTCAAGACCCCACTTTCAACAATGAACGGATCATCCAAACACAAAGTCAGTAAGAAAACACTGGACCCGAACTACATTTTTGAACAAATGGGCCTAACATATATAGAGAATATCCATCCAATGACAACAAAACACACACTTTCTCACTCATACACAGAAGGCCCTTTGAGAGAGATTATATATTAGGCCACAAGAAAAGTCTTAAATTTTTTTCTTCATGTTTATATTTCTTGTTTTTAATTGAAATATAGCTGATTTTAAGTTTTGCATTACTTCCTGCTGTACAGAAAAGTGAATCCTTTATGCATATACACATAGCTACTCTTTTAAAATTATTTTCCCACACAGATCATTACAGAGTATTGAGTAGAGTTCCCTGTGCTATACAGTAGGTCTTTATTAGTTATCTACTTTATATATAGTAGTATGTATAATTTCATTCCCAATCTCCTAGTTTATCCTTCCTTCCTTCCCTCCCCATGATTGTAAGTTTATTCACCACATTTGTGACTCTATTCCAATTTTGTAAATAGGTTCATTTGTATCATTTTTAGGTATAAAGTGATGCAATGTATTTGTCTTTCTATTTCTGACTTACTTCCCCCAGTCTGACAATCTCTAGGTCCATACATGTTGCTATAAATGGCATAATTTTATTATTTTTACAGTTAAGTAATAGCCCGTTGTATATAAGTTACCATATCTTCTTTATCCACTCCTCTGTCAATGAACATTTAGGTTGCTTTCATATACTGGATGTTGTAAAAAAAAAAAAAAAAAAAAAAAGAACTGCTGCAATAAAAATTGAGGTGTATGTATATTTTTGGAACATGGTTTTCTCCAGAGATTGCTAGATCATGTGGTACTTCTATATTTAGTGTTTTTTAGGAACCTCCATAGTATTTTCCATAATGATCGTATCAATTTACATTCCCACCCACATTATAGGAGGGTTCCCTCCTCTCCACACCCTTTCCCGTATTTATTGTTTATAAATTTTTTGATGATGCACATTCTGACCAATGTGAGGAGATACCTCACTGTAGTTTTGATTTACATTTCTCTAATAATTAGCAGTATTGAACATCTTTTCTTGTGTTTTTTGGCCAGCTTTATGTCTTCTTTGGAGAAATACCTATTTAGACACTCCACCCATTTTTTATTTGGATATTAACCTGCATGAGCTGCTTGTATATTTTAGAGATTAATCCTTTGTCAGTCACGTCATTTGTAAATATTTTCTCTCATTCTATGGGTTGTCTTTCGGTTTTATTTACATTTTCCTTTGCTATGTAAAAGATTTAAGCTTAATGAGGTCCCATTTGTTTATTTCTGTTTTTATTTCCTTTACTAGAGGAGGCGGATCAAAAAAGACATTGCTGCAATTTATGTCATAGAATGTTCTGCCTATGCTTTTTGCAAGCTTTATCCAGTCTTATATTTAGGGCTTTAATTCATCTTAAGCTAATTTTTGTTTATTGTGTTAGAGAAATTTACAGGTCAATGTCATTGATGAACACAGATATAAATGTCCTCCACAAAATACTAGAAATCCCAATCTAAGAACACATTAAAAGGATCTTATACCATGATCAAGTGAGATTTACCAAAGGGATGCAAGGAGTCTTAATATAAGTAAGTCAATCTATGTGATATACCATATTTACAAGTTAAAGAATAAAGCCATATGACCATCTCAATAGTTGCAGGAAAAGCTTTCAACAAAATTCAACATCCATTTATGATTAAAGTTCCCCATAAAGTGGACTTAGAGGGAACCTACCTCAACATAACAAAGGCCATATATGACATGCTCATAGCTAACATTGTTCTCAGTGGTGAAAACCTGAAAGCATTTCCTCTAAGATCAGGAACAAGGATGTCCACTCTTGCAACTTTGATTCAACATAGTTTTGAAAGTTCCAGCCATAGCAATCAGAGATGAAAAAGAAATAAAAGGAATCCAAATTGGAAAAGAAGTAAAACCATCTCTGCTTGTGGATGACATGATACTATACATAGAAATTTCTAAAGATGCTACCATAAAGCTAGCAGAATGCATCAATAAATTTGGCAAAATTGCAGGACACAAAATTAATACACAGAAATCTCTTTCATTCCTATAAACTAACAAAGAAAGGTTGATCAGAAAAAGAAGGAAATAATCCCATTTACTATTGCCTTAAAAAGAATAAAATACATGGTAATAAACCTACTTAAGGAGGCAAAATATCTGTTCAAAGATACTGATGAAAGAAATCAAGGTGATAGAAACAGATGGAGAAATATACGATGTGCTTGGATTGAAAGAATCAATATCATGAAAAAGCATACTGTACCCAAAGCAATCTACAGATTCAATGCAACCTCTATCAAATTACTAATGGCATTTTTCATGGAATTAGAACAAAAAATCTTAAATTTGTATGGAGACACAAAAGATCCTGACTAGCCAAGGCAACCCTGAGAAAGAAAAGCAGAGCCGGAGGAATCAGGCTCCTTGACTTCAGAGTATACTACAAAGCTACAGTCACCAAAATATATGACACAGGCACAAAAACAGAAATCCAGATCGATGCATGAGAATAGAAAGCCCAGAGATAAACCCACGTACCTTTGGTCAATTAATCTATGAGGAGGAGGCAAGAATGTACAATGGAGACAAGGCAGACTCTTCATTGAGTGGTGCTGGTAAAATTGAACAGCCTCATGTAAAAGAATGAAATCATAACACTCTCTTAACACTACTAATAAATTTTAAGATATTACAATTATATCAAATATCTCTTCCAAATATAATGATATTGAACTAGAAATTAATAACTAGAGAAAACATGGAATATTCAAAGATATGTGAAGATTGAACAACATACTTCTGAATAACCTGTGGGTATGAAAGTAATAAAAAAGGAAATAAAAGAAATACCTTGAAAGAAATGAAAATGGAAATACATGTACCAAAAAAATAAAACTTAAGGTATGTGGCCAAAGAGGTCTAAGAGCAAAGTTTATAGTAATAAGTGCTTATGTTAAGAATAAAAGAAAGTTCTCAAATAAATAACATAATTTTACAACTCAAGGGACTAGAAAATGAAGAATAAAGAGCCTAAAGTTAGAAGACAGGAGATAAGAATGATCAGAGAAGGAATAAATGAACAGAGACTAGAAATATAATAGAAAAGATCAATAAAACTAAGAGTTTTTAAAAGATAAACAAAGTTAAGAAAACTTTAGGTAGACTGACAAAGAAAAAAACACAAGAAGACTCAAAATCATAAATGTAAAAGATGATATTACAGTTGATACCACAGAAATAAAAAGGACCAGAAGAGAGAACTTTGAATAAATATATGCCAACAAATTCAATAACCTAAAAGAAATGGATAAATTCCTATAAACATATAACATGCTCTTACCATTTGATCCAGCAGTCATGTTCTTTGGTATTTACACAAAGGAATTGAAAACTTATGTCCACATCACACAAAGGCATGGTTTAGACCATGAATGTTTCAGTCAGTTCAGTCGCTCAGTCGTGTCCGACTCTTTGCGACCCCATGAATCTCAGCACTCCAGGCCTCCCTGTCCAACACCAAATCCTGGAGTTTACCCAAACTCATGTCCATCGAGTCGGTGATGCCATCCAACCATCTCATCCTCTGTCCTCCCCTTCTCCTCCTGCCCCCAATCCCTCCCAGCATCAGGGTCTTTTCCAACGAGTCAGCTCTTCGCATGAGGTGACCAAAGTATTGGAGTTTCAGCTTCAGCATCAGTCCTTCCAATGAACACCCAGGACCGATCTCCTTTGGATGGACTGGTTGGATCTCCTTGCAGTCCAAGGGACTCTCAAGTGTTCTCCAACACCACAGTTCAAAAGCATCAGTTTTTCGGTGCTCAGCTTTCTTCACAGTCCAACTCTCACATCCATACATGATCACTGGAAAAACCACAGCCTTGACGAGACGGACCTTTGTTGGCAAAGTAATGTCTCTGCTTTTTAATATGCTATCTAGTTTGGTCATAACTTTCATTCCAAGGAGTAAGTGTCTTTTACTTTCATGGCTGCAATCACCATCTGCAGTGATTTTGGAGCCCCCCAAAAAATAAAGTCTTACACTGCTTCCACTGTTTCCCCATCTATTTCTCATGAAGCAATGGGACCAGATGCCATGATCTTAGTTTTCTGAATGTTGAGCTTTAAGCCAACTTTTTCACTCTCCTCTTTCACTTTCATCAAGAGGCTTTTTAGTTCCTCTTCATTATCTGCCATAAGGGTGGTGTCATCTGCATATCTGAGGTTATTGATATTTCTCCCGGCAATCTTGATTCCAGCTTGTGCTTCTTCCAGCCCAGCGTTTCTCATGATGTACTCTGCATAGAAGTTAAATAAGCAGGGTGACAATATACAGCCTTGACGTACTCCTTTTCCTATTTGGAACCAGTCTGTTGGTCCATGTCCAGTTCTAACTGTTGCTTCCTGACCTGCGTACAGATTTCTCAAGAGGCAGGTCAGGTTGTCTGGTATTCCCATTTCTTTCAGAATTTTCCACAGTTTATTGTGATCCACACAGTCAAAGGCTTTGGCATAGTCATTTTTTTCATAATTGCTAAATTTTAAAAATAAGAAGTCCTTCAGTAGGTAAATAGAGAAACAAATTGTGACACATTCAGACAATGGACTATTATTCAGTTATTAAAATAAGAGTTAACAAACTTAAGAAGTGGAGGAATCTTAATGCCTATTACTAAGCAAGAGCAGCCAATGTGAGAAGTTTAAATACTTTATGACTTCAACTGTAGGATATTCTGCAAAAGGTAAAACTGTAGAGTAAGTAAAAAGATCAGTGGTTTGATGGGAAGAGAGGCATTAATATGTGGAGCACATAGGATTTTCAGGGCATGAAATATATTGTATTGTATTATAATGATAGATACATTATGTATTTGTGCAGACCCTAAAATGTACAACAGCGGAAATTGACCATCATTTAAACCACAAACTTGAGTGATTATAATGTGTCAATGTAGGTTTATCAGTTGTAAAAATTGTACCACACTTTGGGGGGATATTGATAATGGTGGAGGCTATATGTGTGTGGGAGCAGGAAGTATATGAGGAATCTCTGAAACTTCCTTTTACTTTACTATGACCTTTAAACTTTTCCAAAAACTATGTCTTACAAAATCTATAAATATGTTAAAATACTTATAACTACTGTTTTAAGCTGTGCATCTGCTGGTTCCGTCCCTCTCCCATTTATGGATCTGTTTCTTGTGGTTGAATTTGTCCTTGTTGTGAGTCACCACTTGCTGTCTCTTTGAATATCTAATTATCTGTACTGGGTGCTGGACAATGTGTTGAGTTATAGTATGGGTATTTGGGATTAATCACTCATTTTTTTTAAAGAGTGTTGAAGTTTGCTTAACAGGGAGTTAAATTATTAATATTTATGGATTAGGTCGTTTTTAATTCTTGCTAAGTTGAATGCAGTGCACCCTTTAGTACTGTTTTAGCCATTAATAGGTGACATTTTTCATTCCTATTAATCCAGTGTCCTTAGTGTGTTCTCATCCTTATACAGGATGAGATTCTTATACAGGAAGAATTCAAACATCTCCCAACTCTATGTGAATTCCAGGCAGCACTTACTTTGTAACTCTTCATAAAGTGTTACTTTTTTGACTTCCTGGAAGTTCTACTTATTCATGTGCATTGTAGCATTAAGCCAAATATTCAAGACTACCACTTATGAAAATTTTTGAAGACTTTCTTGATTATATCTCTTTTCTTTGATATTCTTCTCCATGAATGTCATCCAACTCAACTTTACTAGACTTTTCTCTCTGTCTGATCAATTTGGCAAGAGTCTTCTCTTCTGCTTAAGTTGCCCTCCCTAAGTTGTCCAGAAAAATGCCTTCAGTAAAAAGCTGGGGCATTCTGAGTGCTGGCTGGCCATATTGGTCTTCTTTCTTTGTGGGATCACAGTTATGAATCACTTGCCAATTTTCTATTTTTTTTTATGGCAGGAGGGTAAGATTGATCTTGGTAAGGGCTTCATGCCCAAAGCAGAAAATTACACAGAATATTTCTAGAATTAATTAATGATAATACATTAATGACAATTTTGTGATTAGTTTATTGAATATAAAAGTTTGTGGGATATTCACTTGAAAATAATCATCAGGCAATTGAATATTTGGCAACTCATGGTAGTGATGTGGACAGGATGTATACTGAAGAGCTATTTTTATGGAGAGAATTTATGACAAGAGTGGAAGTAGGGACAGTCATAATCAAGTGATGGTACATTTAAAAAGTTGCTGGGTGTTAGAGTTGTTAGAAGCAAGGAAGGATAATAACTACATTTTATGAATTAAATTTTATAAAATTTTTTCAGAAGAATATGCATTTGATATTGCAGGAAATAGCAGTTTGGGTTTTTCCCATTATAAATCATTTAAATTACAGATCATCCATGATTTATGATGATAGTATGTCGCAATAACCATATTGTGTATTGAAAATATCTTAAGGTAAAAAACATTCAAATATAGCTGACCTATGAGACGTTGCGGCTTAGCCTACTCTGCCTTGCAAGTGTGCTGGTCACTCAGTCGCTCAGCCTGGACTGACTCTTCGGACACCCCGCGGACTGTAGCCAACCAGGCTCCTCTGCCCTGGACTTTTCCAGGCAGAATACTGGAGTAGGTCGCCATAGGGAAAGAGCAAATTAGCCAAGATGGCACAGTCAGGCTGTCTTGCCCCATGGCCTCTTGCTCTTGCCCCACATTTTGTGAATAATGATTATGTAACAGCTGAGCTCACTTATAGCACTGCGCACGCCCATCACGAGGGACCCAGTTGGTACTCCGTGCGGCATGCCTTATGAGCTCCACTTAGAAAGCGGCCGTGTTGCTGCTGCCTCGCGGCTGTGTGTTGGGTCAGCCAAGAGAGGGGAGAACGCGGTCTGTCTGCCGCTGTGGCCGCTGTGCAGACAGCAGAGAATAAACACGTCCATGGCTCCTGAACTTTCCTCCAGCTTGCCTGCTGGCGCCTTGCTCACTTGGGTCTATGAGCAGTGCGCACGCTGAGATACAGTGAGGCCCCGCCACTGCGAGCAGGATCAGCAGCCCAGCGCCGTTTCCGGTTCTGCCTCGCTGTCCTCCTTGCTCAGTCACTAAGTTGTGTCCAACTTCTTGCAACCCAGTCGACTGCAGCCAGCCAGGCCCCTCCGTCCTCCACCCTCTCCCGGAGTTTGCTGAAATTTATGTCCGTTGAGGTAGTTATGCTGTATCACCATCTCATGCTCTGCTACCTCCTTCTCCTTTTGCCTCCAGCCTTTCCCAGCATCAGGATCTTTTTCCGGTGAATCAGATCTTCTCCTGAGGTGGCTAAAGTATTGGAGCTTCGGCTTCAGCATCAGTCTTTCCAATGAATATTCAGGGTTGATTTCCTTTAAAATTGACTAGTTTCATCACCATGATTCTATCTTAAACATGCTCAAAATACTTACATTAGCCTACAGTTGGGCAAAATCATCTAACACAAAGTCTATTCATGTTGATTACCTCAAGTAGTTTATTAAATACTGTTCAGTTCAGTTTCTCACTCATGTCTGACTCTCTGCGACCCCATGGACTGCAGCACGCCAGGCCTCCCTGTCCATCGCCAACTCCCAAAGTTTACTCAAACTCATGTTCATCAAGTCAGTGATGCCATTCAATCATCTCATCCTCTGTCGTCCCCTTCTCCTCCTGCCTTCAATCATTCCCAGCATCAGGGTCTTCTCAAATGAGTCAACTCTTCACATCAGGTGGCCAAACTATTGGAGTTTCAGCTTCACCATCAGTCCTTCCAATGAACATTCAGGACTGATTTCCTTTAGGATGGACTGGTTTGATCTGTTGCACTCCAAAAGACTCTCAAGAGTCTTCTCCAAAACCACAGATCAAAAGCATCAATTCTTCAGTGCTCAGCTTTCTTTATGGTCCAACTCTCACATCCATACGTGACCACTGGAAAAACCATAGCCTTGACTAGACGGACCAGAGAGAGTCAAATCCTAGGCGAGTTGATAAGAAGTCTGGGGGTCCCCAAGGAGAGAGGGCTCTGGGGTTCTCGAGGAGGAGATAGAGGTATGGAATTCTCGAGGAGGAGGAAAGGACAAACTTTTTTTTTTTCCTCTACATTCCTTAGTCTTGGTCACATAAAACATTTTTATTTTTAAGCCTGGAATAATGATTACACAAAAAACAACTCAGTTTAAACTCCATACTAAGGATTATGTAACAACAATGTATCCTGCTTAAGGACAGTTTCTCCTTCCTGAAAACCTTCTGGCTAATCCAGTTATCTTAAAAATGTAAATTATGGGAATGGGTCTAGTAAGATCTTGACAACCTCCAAACATTCTTTTGATTCATTGTAATAACTAATTAAAAAGTATATAACTCCACTGCTAACACTAGCAAGGGGGAACTCTTTCTGCCCCCTTCTGATGTCTATGTCAGAAGCTTTTCTATCTCTCTTATACCTTAATAAAACTTTATTACACAAAAGCTCTGAGTGATCAAGCCTCTTCTCTGGGCCTGGATTGAATTCTTCTCTTTAAGAGGCCAAGAATCCTGGCAACTTTTGTGGTTCAACAACAACCTTTCAGACCCTTGTTGGCAAAGTAATGTCTCTGCTTTTTAATACGCTGTCTAGGTTGGTCATAACTTTTCTTCCCAGGAGCAAGCATCTTTTAATTTCATGGCTGCAGTCACCATCTGCAGTGATTTTGGAGCCCCCCAAAATAAAGTCTCTCAATGTCTCCACTGTTTCCCCATCTATATCCCATGAAGTGATGGGACCAGATGCCATGATCTTAGTTTTCTGAATGTTGAGTTTTAAGCCAACTTTTTTACTCTCCTCTTTCACTTTCATCAAGAGACTCTTTAGTTCTTCTTCATTTTCTGTCATAAGGGTGGTATCATCTGCAAATCTGAGGTTACTGATATTTCTCCCAGCAATCTTGATTCTAGTTTACGCTTCATCCAGCCTGGCATTTCACAAGATGTACTCTGCATAAAAGTTAAATAAGCAGGGTGATAATATACAACCTTGACATACTCCTTTTCCTATTTGGAGCCAGTCTGTTGTTCCATGTCCAGTTCAAACTGTTGCTTCCTGACCTAGGTTTCTCAAGAGACAGGTCAGATGCTGTGGTATTCCCATCTCTTTAAGAATTTTCCATAGTTTATTGTGATCCACACAGTCAAAGGGTTTGGCATAGTCAATAAAGCAGAATAGATGTTTTTCTGGAACTCTCTTGCTTTTTTGATGATCCATCAGATGTTGGCAATTTGATCTCTGGTTCCTCTGCCTTTTCTAAATCCAGCTCGAACATCTGGAAGTTCACAGTTCATGTACTGTTGAAGTCTGGCTTGCAGAATTTTGAACATTACTTTACTAGCATGTGAGATGAGTGCAATTGTGTGGTAGTTAGAGCATTCTTTGGCATTGCCTTTCTTTGGGATTGGAATGAAAACTGACCTTTTCCAGTCCTGTGGCCACTGCTGAGTTTTCCAAATTTGCTGACATAATGAGTGCAGCACTTTCACAGCATCGTCTTTTAGAATTTGAAATAGCTCAACTGGAATTCCATCACCTCCACTAGCTTTGTTTGTAGTGATGCTTCCTAAGGCTCACTTGACTTCACACTCCAGGATGTCTGGCTCTAGACGAGTGATCACACTATCAGGATTATCTGGGTCGTGAAGATCTTTTTTGTACAGTTCTTCTGTATATTCCTGCCACCTCATCTTAATATCTTTTGCTTCTGTTAAGTCTGTACCATTCTATCCTTTATTGTTCCCTTCTTTGCATGAAATGTTCCCTTGGTATCTCTAATTTTCTTGAAGAGATCTCTAGTCTTTCCCATTCTATTGTTTCCCTCTATCTCTTTGCATTGATCCCTGAGGAAGGCTTTCTTATCTCTCCTTGCTATTCTTTGGAACTCTGCATTCAAATGGGTATATCTTTCCTTTTCTCCTTTGCCTTTTGTTTCTTTTCTATTCACAGCTATTTGTAAGGCCTTGTCAGGCAACCATTTTGCCTTTTTGCATTTCTTTCTCTTGAGGATGGTCTTGATCCCTGCCTCCTGTACAATGTCATGAACCTTGGTCCCTAATTCTTCAGGCACTCTGTCTATTAGATCTAATCCCTTGAATCTATTTGCCACTTCCACTGTGTAATCGTAAGGGATTTGACTTAGGTCATATCTGAATCATCTAGTGGTTTCCCCTACTTTCTTCAATTTAAACAACAGAATGATCTCTGTTCATTTCCAAGGCAAACCATTCGATATCACAGTAATCCAAGTCTATGCCCAGACCAGTAATACTGAAGAAGCTGAAGTTGAACATACTATGAAGACCTACAAGACCTTCTAGAACTATCACCCAAAAAAAAAAAAAAAAGTCCTTTTCATTATAGGGGACTGGAATGCAAAAGTAGGGAGTCAAGAAATACTTGGAGTAACAGGCAAATTTGGCCTTGGAGTACAGAATGAAGCAGAGCAAAGGCTAACAGAATTTTGCCAGAGCACACCCTGGTCATAGCGAGCACCCTCTTCCAACAGCACAAGAGAACACTCCACACATGGGCATCACCAGATGGTCAATGTCAAAAGCAGACTGATTGTATTCTTTGCAGCCAGAGATGGAGAAGCTCTTTACAGTCAGCAAAAACAAGACCAGGAGCTGACTGTGGCTCAGATCATGAACTCATTAAATACTGTACTGAGTGTGAAAAACTGCTCATTTGGGTACAGAACAATCGTAACTGTGTGTATTGATTGTTCACCCTTGTAATCACAAGGCTTACTGGGCGCTGCAGCTCATACTGCTATCTAGCAACATGAGAACGTTTCATGCTATCCTTATCCTGGGGAAAAATTAAATCCAAAATTTTAACTACAGTTTCTACTGCTTATCACTTTTGCACTATCACCAAAAAAAAAAAAAATCACAAAACATAAGTCAGGGACCATCTGTAGTAGTTACTTGTGCTCCCCATCTCAGATTACAGAATTTTCACATCCTGGAGATCATTTTCAGTTTTTATAGACGTCATTCAGGAGCTTAACCAAGATGGAAAAGAAATAGATGAGCATACTGGGATAAACTAAATTTGTGTTTAGACTCTATAGAACTCGAAGTTATAGGCATGACTAATACATACATGGAGTTTTGAAATGCTTTAGTAGGTATAAAGCAGCAATAAGGATCAATTTTAAGATATAGGATAAAGATAGAGTAACCAACAACAACTAAAAATAAATAGTCTCTTTCTATTCATAAATCTTCCTTTCTTTTCATTGTTAATACCATTTGATAAACCATTAACACTGGAAGCTTTCTTAGCGATCATATGTTTTAGGTTACTGTTGATATGAAATTCAATATCTGGGAAGGTTAAATGAGGAGATTATGGATTAAATTAGTGGCAAAACTAGAACTAGGTGGGACTCAATCCTTCCGCATTTCAATCCAGACCACTTTTACTCGAGCAGGCATATGCCAACAGCTGGCTAACTGTTCTCTAAATGATTTCTTACTCTTTCTGAGCACAGAATTCAACTAAATCTCTAGCTTCACCTGAAGTTAGGTAACTTCATCTGTACTTCAGTCTTGTTAAGTCCTCCTGCAGTAGGCTCTATTCTTTCTCCTCCCCTCTCAGTTGACACCTATGAAAGACCAGATAATCCTAGAAACCACACACTGAAACTGAAGATCTTCTGTTAGTCTGGATCCTGCATCATTGTAAGGATCTTCTTCTTCCTCTACCACCTCTATTTAGACTTTGCATGAGAGAAATATACAGCTGTGTTGTCACTGAGACTTAAGGATCCAGCAGTGAGTGCTGCCTTAATTAATAAAGGTCTATACCTTTTGTAAAATAATAATCTGAGACATATTTTAATAGGCTAAGAACAGAGACCAGTGGGCAAACGGATGCAGACAAAGCTATAATCAATAGGTGCTCTCTTCTACATGTTCCATTTGTGCCTTGTCTAAACCAACTCTGTCATAAAAAGGGTAACTGGCTCTGGCAGGGATGGTTTCTTTACAACCTGAGATAGAATGTGTCATCTGTATTCAATCCACAGAAGATGCTAAAGCTGAAACAGAGAGCTGTCAAAAGCAATGCAATGGAAGAAGTTCTAGGAAAAACAGACAAGAGCAAGCAAAAGTAAATGCAGTAGTGGGGTGAGCAACTTCCTTGGGAAAAAAAAAAATAAGAATTAAATTTTTCTCCATGAGCCATCTGGAGCAAGGTACACAGGTGGATTTGTATTCATCACCCCACTTTAGATAGAGGATGTCCAAAACATATTTTTTTTTTATGTTCGTGGCAATAGCACTATCTTCTTTCTTCTGAAAATAACCTCTGAGATCCAATAGTCATCATCCTTTCCTATGAGAAAATTGGTCATCCATTATCATTAGCAACCAATCCTAGTCACTCAATATCATCCAAGGAAGCCACTTAGGACAAACCTCAGAACTTGTTGCTATGGACTGGACCACCACATCAATTTTTCCTTGTATTGGAATTTGCTCACCTCATTTAATTGTCTCCCTTAACACAGTCATCTATCTGGGTTCATTGACTGGTCTGGATTTACACAGGTTGTTTGAAAGATAAAGGTCAGATACACACCAGACTGCTAGAACCACATTTATTAACCACAGTCCTCCAACCCCCCTCCCCCACCTGCCTCACTGACTTTCAACATCATCAGTGTCATCTGGAGCAAGAGAACGATAAATCAAACGTGGCAGAACATGAAATGGGAGCCAAAAACAAAGCTACAGATTAGTGATAAATGATGCCAAGTTCAACCTTATTAGCCTTTGAAAAACCACACAGTTCTGCCAAGCCAGTATCTAAACCTTATTTATATATAAAACCCCTATATGGTCCAGTTACTGCTGGCTTTAATCAGAGGATGACAAAGAGGCAATTAGATATGGCTTGAAGATGAAGTCCTTCCTCAAGGGGATTTGCTACTTGCTGAGATCTCAGCCTACGAAGTTTTGAAAATTCTTTCTTCACTTTCTTCCTTCGAGCCTTGCTAATTTTACACCATCAGCCTTCAAACTTTTTTTTTTTTAATATTCACATGTCTGCATTCATAAAGCATCCTCAGGAAAGAAAATATCAAAGTAGTTCCAGTGCAAAGAAGAGAGCTACTCATGCTCTGCCAGTTTCATCAAACTGTAACTTCAATGCTGCCCTTTGGGGACAGGATCTTTCTTGGAGGCCAACACTTAGAACTGGGACATATCACAGGATCCAGATTCTGAGCAGTATAGCTGGTACTCAGTAATTACTCCTAGGATGATGGCTATATTTAACTACCTTTTTCTCAACTGATATTGTGTGAAGTGGCAAGTTATTCAAGGGACCAAGGTGAGGGTGTTGATAGGTCCAGAGAACTGATTCAATATCACGAAGCCCTGAAAACTGGGACAGAATAAAGATAGTTAACCCAGATATCAAACAGAGACTTAATTAAGGTAAATCAAGAGAATAATTCTTGAGAAGACCAGAGCATGCCTTAGCAGGTTAGGCAATAGTGTACATCAAATCCATAAAGGGAGGAGTGCATCAAAATCCAATTTTTTATAAGGAAGTCAGAATTAAT
The DNA here is from genome assembly GCF_019320065.1 of Cervus canadensis. Lineage (NCBI taxonomy): Eukaryota > Metazoa > Chordata > Mammalia > Artiodactyla > Cervidae > Cervus > Cervus canadensis. The sequence goes on along the minus strand of NC_057400.1, from coordinate 585,276 downwards.
TGTATCGAACATCTCCTATACAGTGTACGCTTTCAGTGCTAGTGTGAAAACAGTCCTGGGAAACAAGGAAGCCTTGCTCATCAGCGTGTGGGAGATTGACAGGAACAACTGATGAGAGAAAGGAAAAGCCATCGCATTGACAAGAACAGAAGAAACCCAAGCTGAATGCACACAGAGAGGGAGAACGACATGCTTAGTTATTAGAAGCAGATGTGGAGGAGTTAGAAGCTTAAAATGAATAGATTCAAACATAAAGATGCACTGGTACAGTAGTAAAGGCACTGAATTAAAGCTAAAGCCTTGCTACTGAAAGTGGGGTCCACTTTCGTCTGCAACACGTGGGAGCTTGATGAAAATGCAGAAACTTGGGCCCCACCCTACCTCCTAAATCAGATTCTACATTTTAACAAGATGACTTTAAAGCATGTAGGGTTTGGAAACATCACTTTGAAGATTTGCATCAGAAACAGCAAAACCAGTCTGACCTCACAGCAGCCCCTGTAAATACTTGAGGAAGGGGATTCACAGGTGGCTCAGTGATAAAGAATCTGCCTACCAATCTAGAAGATGCACAAGACATGTGTTTGATCCCTGGGTCAGGAAGATACTCTGGAGTAGGAAATAGCAACCCACTCCCCAAGAAAAAGAAATGCAAAAAAGCAAAATGGTTGTCTGTGGAGGCCTTACAAATAACTGAGAAAATAAGAGAAGTGAACAGCAAGGGAGAAAAGGAAAGATATACCCTTCTGAATGCAGAGTTTCAAAGAATAGCAAGGAGAAATATAAAAACCTCCCTACGTAAACAACGCAAAGAAATAGAGGAAAACAATAGCCTGGGAAAGACTAGAGATGTCTTCAAGAAAGTCAGAGATACCAAGGGAGCATTTCATGCAAGATGGGCACAATAAAGGACAGAAACAGTATGGATCTAACAGAAGCAGAAGAGACAAAGAGGTGGCAAGAATACACAGGAAAACTGTGTAGAAAGATCTTAATGAGCCAGATAACCATGATAGTGTGATCACTCACCTAGAGCCAGACATCGTGGAATGAAAAGTTATCTACTAATATTCATATCCAGTTAAAAGTAAAACCTCCCAGGTGGACAAGCTAGATTTAGACAAGGCAGAGGAAACAGAGATTAAAATTGCCAACATTCATTAGATCTTAGAAAAAGCAAGAGAGTTCCAGAAAAACATCTACTTCTGCTTCATTGACTATGCTAAAGTCTTTGACTGTGTGGACCACAAAAAAACTGTGGGAAATTCTTCAAGAGATGGGAATTCCAGGCCACCTTACTTGCCTCCTGCAAAACCTGTATGCAGGTCAAGAAGAAACAGTTAGAGCAATGGACTGGTTCAAAAATAGGGAAAAGAATATGTCAAGACTATATACTGTTGCCCTACTTAACTTAACTTACATGCAGAATATATCATGTGAAATGCTGGGCTGGATGAAGCACAAACTGGAAATAAGATTGCCAGCAGAAATATCAATAACCTCAGATATGCAGACGACACCACCCTAATGGTAGAAAACGAAGAGGAATTAAGGAGCCTCCTGATGAACATCAAAGAGGAGAGTGAAAAAGCTGGCTTAAAAGTCCACATTCAAAAAACAAAGATCATGGCATCTGGCCCCATCACTTCTTGACAAATAGATGGGGAAACAATGGAAACAGTGACATTTTATTTTCTTGGGCTCCAAAATCACTGCAGATGTTGACTACAGTCATGAAATTAAAAGATGATTACTCCTTGAAAGAAAATCTATGACAAAACTGGACAGCATATTAAAAAGGAGATCCATTACTTTGCCGACAAAGGTCCATATACTCAAAGCCATGGTTTTTCCAGTGGTCATGTATGGATGTGAGAGTTGAATCATAAAGAAGGCTGAGTGCAGAAGAACTGATGTTTTTGAACTGTGGGGTAGGAAAAGACTCTTGAGAGACCCTTGGACTGCAAGGAGATCCAACCAGTCCATCCTAAAGGAGATCAGTCCTGGGTGTTCATTGGAAGGACTGATGCTGAAGCTGAAACTCCAATAGTTTGGCCACCTCATGCGAAGAGCCAACTCATGAGAAAAGACCCTGATGCTGGGAAAGATTGAAGGCAGGAGGAGAAGGGGATGACAGAGGATGAGATGGTTGGATGGCATCACCAACTCAGTGGACATGAGTTTGAGCAAGCTCCAGGAGATGGTGAGGGACAGGGAAGCCTGGTGTGCTGCAGTCTAGTGGGTCAAAAAGAGTCAGACATGACTGAGCGACTGAACAACAACAAGAATATTGTTGCTTGGAAAATTCCAAGGACAGAGAAGCCTGGCAGGTACACTCCATGGGGCTGCAAAGAGTCAGACACGACTGAGCACACGTGAGAGCCAGAAAGCGAGGCAGTGGCCTTTGCTTCTGTGCTGAAGGTCTGCACTTTCCCTCAGGGAGCTGAGGTGCCTGGCGGGAGAGGGTTTGAACCTGAGAGGGAAGCAGGACATTGTTATCATGTCTGTGGCCTCCCATGACATAGGGGGGAACCCAAGAAAAAGTGTCCTTCCCAGGAGGAAGTAAATTAAAGACCACATAGCTTTCTCACCAAGTCCCCACTCTGCCATCTCTCGGCCCACAACCTGAGGTGAGTCCTGACTGTCCATCTGCCCCAATACCTGATAAACAGCCCACAGTTATCTATTGAGGAAAACAGACCTACATATCCCAAAGATGGCTAGTGTCAGCTGTCTTTGCCAGTTCACCCAGCTCTTTATTTAAAATTATGAAAAGACAACCAAAGTCACCAAACATTTTAGAGAAGTAAACATTGCAAACAAGTTGAAGATGAAAAAATATTTAACTGCTAATATAGCATTGACTCTAATAACCAAAATATGCAGAAACATGAAGATTTGCCACAATAAGTTCAAATAGCAAAATGTCACAGAACATGCAAAATCAGCCACTGACCAGCATCACTCAGAGGGCTTGTGCAAACACAGCTTTCTGGGCCCCACTCCAGAGTTTCTGTTTCACTGGGTGTAGGCAGGGCTGGAAAATATATTTCTGACAAGACCACAGGGGATGTTGATATTACTGGTTCAATTGTTCACTGGGAACCACTGATCAACATGATCCAGCAGAGCAGTCAGCCTGGGAATAAAAACAGATATTACTCAGGAAATAACGAACAATTCCAGGCGTGACTATTAAAACTGTCCACAAACTACCAGACATCCCCAGGGAGTCAGGGGAGACTATCACACCTAGTTGAAAACCACCAACTTGATCCAATTACTTGTGAGAATAATGTGGCCAACATCATCCATTTAGACTAGTAGTTCTTAAACCACGCATGTATCAGGATCTTCTAAAGAAACTATTAAAACATGAACTGTTAAGGCTCCAGATTTTCTGGTTCCCAGATAATAATAAGGCAGCTTGTCTATGCATCACAGTTTAAGAAAGACTGGTTTAGTCCATCCAGGATTTAAAAAAAAACATTTTTTACTCCCTGGAGCTGGAGCTAGGGCTTTCCTCCTTGGTGGCCCTTGGAGGCCCTGTGGATTTAAGGTGGAGGATACATCTCTGCCTATAGTCTGTGTCCTCATTGAAAATGAAAATGGGGATTGAATGTTATTAGGGAAGCAATAAACAAGTTCTCCTACTGTTCATATTCATAGAACTGGCCTGGCCATTGGACCTGAATGGCCAGAGTTACATTGCAATATGATAGGAAGACATCAGAGGCCAGAGCAAGAATTTTAGTTGTGTGAGTTGGGGCCAGAGGGATCTGTGAGCCTACTAAGAGTGACCACAAGTCCACTATCCCATGATGTTGCATGGGATCATAAAAAGTAGAAGGGAATGGGTGAAGAGTGAAGGACTGTAACACAGCTACCTTTGAAGACAGTTTTAGCTTTGCCAGTTATAAAAAGTTGTCAAGTGCAGTCTGGAACTTGAATCAATCAGATTAGTGCCTCCTTTTGTGTGCCAGAGGGGAGCAGGTAAATCATAGTGTTAGTTAGAAAGGAAATATACAGAATAGATTTAGCATAAGAAGGAGAAAGCATTTCCTGACCCTGAGAGAAAAGCTTTCCTTCTTGTTATAAAGGGCTCTGTCTCCAGGATTACCTCCTTATACTTCTAAACTGGATCTCACTTTCCATTATGGCCCAATTTAAGTTCCGCTTGCTTTGTGTCCAGCGCAGCTCGCCAACTCTATTCAAATCTCACTTGACTCTTTCCTAACTTTTTTGAATATTTAATTCTGTGCTGTTCCATCATGTTTTTAAGGTAGAAAATCTGACTAGCCAACAAAGCTATATGCAAATACCTCTAGGAGTACAATGGAACTATTTTTCTATTGATTTCCTCCATTCCAGGCCAATGTACTGTCTTTGAGTAGCCACATCCATTTCTGCAGTGAAAAAGAGGCACCACATAAAACTTCTAGAAATCAACAACAAAGTTAAAAGCAACTATGCCCTGAATCTTTCATTCCTTCAATTACTGGTATGAACTCAGGCAATTTAATCTAACTCTCTGCCATTTAGTATCCTCTTCTGTTGGAAAGAGGATAACAATTACTTTCAGAATCAGACATAATATACAGAAAAGGCCTGATACCAAGGCTTCTAAATAGTAGGACAAAATAAATGGAATGATTTTTATCCTTATTAAAAGACAAACATATGGATGCATGCTTTGTTTACAGGCTGGCTGCTCACTGGCACAGTCCAGTGTATATTTCACATTTTATCCTAACTTTCCTGTCCTACCTCACAATTTATTGTTTTCATTATGCATCTGCCTGATCTATCATATATACCTTTGTCTTTTTCTTGGCTATTTCTCATGTGGATTTCTTCCTTATTCTGTAAATAAATTCTTAGGTGGGCCATCTCTGATGCCTTGCCTCCCAGTTGGGTTCAGTCTACTAGGGAAAACTTTCTAGCTGAACATAACTGAAGAGAGTGCTCACAATGAAATCAGTCCATATTACAAAAGGGGCTTTGAGCCCCTAAGTATACTTAAGTTACATCTGACATCACAATAAAAGTTTTCCAAATCTCACCTTAGGTAAGGAAATTGAAGCTCAAACAGCAGGTAGAAATATGTGAACTGAAGCATTCAGTTTGCTTTACAGAAGGTCATCTCCCTGTCAAATACATGCCTCTTTTAACTTCTCCATCTCCCGTTTCTCTCCTTTTCTCTACTGGAAACTGATGCTAGAATGTCTTTGGACTCAGCAGGTAGGCTATTATTTTTGTCCAAGGCTAATTTTTATCATTATACTTGGGCTTCTGTTGGTAAGTTCTTAATGAGGTCCTGCACCACATGTGGTGGATCAATTCACATGGTTTTTGAAAGAAGTGAAAAGTCTGCAACATGGCTAGAACAGGAAGCTGGCAAGCCTGCTCCTGTTCTGGGCATCTCAGCCCATGCCCAATTAGAAATATCAAACTAGAGAAGATAGTAATCTTCCTAGAGGCATGCCCTTCAACAACAAGAAAAGGTAGCTGACAGCAAAGAAGACTGAATAACTGTAAAAGTAACATACAAGAAAGGAAAAATTTATAGTAGCAACAGTGATGCTGTTCAGAAGCTCTTCCAACCCTACTTCTCTCCGAGTGCCCCTATTATTCTCTTTGATGATTACAATATCTTCTTAATGGTGTCTTGCCTGAGTCTTCCTTCACTCCAGCTGATGCTCAACTGTTACTAGGTACCTTCCTGTGAAAGAAATCATAAGCTATATTTACTTTAATGCCTCTGTTTTTCCTTCAGGACACTGTTTTTAAAGGTACTCAGAAGTTTGTTTTATTTCAGATATGATGAATGTGACAGATCAGGAAATGACTACCATTGAAACAGTAACTTGTTAATTATATTAATAATTCCAAAGAAAAATGTCACATCACACCAATGCAGGACCACATGAAGAAGCGCCAGGATTGGTCAGGAGACAAAAAGAATGAGAGAAAAACATGAGCAAGAGTCTTTACTGTGGTTTTCACAGGAAAACAAGTGAAACACAGTGAGCAGCTGAGCAGGCTTAGGATTGGATAGTTTGAATAATTGCAGTGAACTCTTGGTTATGTGAGAGAAGGCAATGGCACCCCACTCCAGTACTCCTGCCTGGAGAATCCCATGGACGGAGGAGCCTGGTAGGCTGCAGTCCATGGGGTCGCTAAGAGTCAGACATGACTGAAGCGACTTGGCGGCAGCAGCTTGGTTATGCGGGCAGTTCCTACTTGTCTGGTTTAATAGCTGACCCTGGAATGATAGAGGGAAGGGAAAGCAGTGCTCTTCGTTGCAGGAGCCTGACAATATGAGGCAGGTGGAAGTTTGAACTTGAAATGGGTTGACCATATATCAAAGACATATTTACAAGCAAGAATTATGATTGTATACTGCCCCCCTTCATACACACACACCAAAACATATTCCATCCTACCCCAGATTATAGGTATGAAATTAAATACTGTCACCATTAGTAATTAGAATAAGTGCTTTTCTGTTTACCATTAAGTATGTCTAGGGTCTGCATCTGAAATATAATTAATTTCATTAGTTTCCATTTTCTTTGTTTGTCTTCTTTCCACTCTTATTGATTTGATTTCTTTTTTTTTAAATATATAAACCATTGAAAGGCTTTAGAATATCAAAACATGACAAAATTATACTCAGAAAATTGTACTTTCTCATGTATCCTTCAACCCAGCCCTCTCACTTTGTCTTCTTATAGGTAACAAACTTGTCTTTTAATTTATTTCCCTATATTTCATCTAAGTAAATCTCTTTAAGTAAGTCTCCCTTCATCTTGAGTGGCAGAAGTTAAAAACAAGCTCCTACATTCATCAGATGCCCACACCATTTAACTTCCACAGTTTCACTAGAAAGAAGGTATCATCTCAGTTTGAGATAATGGAATTTTTACTTGGGAATATGCCATTTATATTGGAATGGTAAAGAAGAATATACATCACATCTCTTCAACATTTGGCACTAGGAGGTCAGGAGTTAGAAATGGTTCAGGGTCCTAGATGTTTCTGTAATTAGAAACCCTCCAAACCTAGCCATCCTGAGACTATAGCCATGCCTTAGGAAGATGAATTGCATAGGAGCACAAAAATCAGGGAAAATGTGCCACTAAAGAGGTGTAACTTTGAAGCTAAGATCCATGGCAGAGTGCCACTGCATGAATAACCTAACACTGCAGAAAAGAGATGCTTCCTTCAGATCTAAGCTCCAAAAGCAGCTATAGATTCCCAAGTCTCATCTGTAGGAGATGGGGACAGTGCCCAACTTTTCAACCATCGGGTTTCAGTGGTGATCCAACAGGAACAGGCAAGACAGTGTGGGCAACCAGACTTACTGGGCTAGAAACCATGTGGTCATTGCAATAGGCAAAAAGACTGTACGTGGCCTACCATCTACATTCCCTCCCTTGGAAGTGATGACGACCAGAAGTGACTTCTTGGACTGAGTAAACTCACTTTGATGCCCTGAAGTTATCATAGCAGGAAGGATGATGAAGACAGAGAAGAATATTCTCCTAATCATTTGGGAGCATTCCAAAGAGCATAATCATATTTTGTACCCACATCAGAGAAGGTTATGCAGATTTTATAGATGGGAAAACAGGCTGAGGAATACACACAGCTTGGTGACCACCACATAGTAAGCAGCAGAACTAGATTTAGAACCTTGGCCTTTCTGAATGCAAAGTCCATGCTCTGAGGACAACACACAGGAAGTCTGGGACCTGAGTTTGCTACCTGCAAATCCTTCAACAGCTCGCATCCCCTCCCTATGTCTCATTTCCCCCATCTGTCTAAGGGAGTGGATAGAATTATCTCTAAATTATCTTCCAGCTCCAAAAGGAACATTTGACCTTGTGTGTGTGTGTGTGTGTGTGTGTGAGCAGGGGGTCATTTTCCAGTGACAAGGGTCTTAAGCAAAAATGAATCAATACAGGGTCATGAAAGCTCAGGGAAAATATGAGGAATACATGGATTGGCTGTGCGGCGTGGATGTTGGGGTTTCCTGGTCACTAATGTCATACTAGATGTAGGGAGCTATAGAGAAGATCTGGGAGAGCCTGGGGAGAGGAACCTTGGGATCAGCAAGGAGATCCAAGTTGAATCAAGCATGGCAGGATAGGAACAGGAAATGACTGTTGAAAATCTCTTGGAATTTTCCTCTGGCAAAGAATTTTTATTTATGTTTCCATATTTAAGTACTACAGGAATTTTGTGAAATAGATGCTAATACCCATATATGCTACATATGAGCAGATTGAGTCTCAAAGTGGTGAGGACCTTGACGACGACATGTGGCTAATTAAGGAGAAAGTCAGAATGTCTCACCAGCCTTCCTGGTGAAAGATCATTTTCCCTTGCCCCCTGCTTCAGCACCAAGGAGAGATAGCAGTGAGAGTCAGCAAGGGGAAGAAGCTGCCTACTTTTCCCATGCTCTCTGGACTCTAAGATGTCACTGTGTAGACAGGGCTCCTGGCTCTTGGATTAGTTTGCTTCTGTTTCCCTACCTAGTTTTGTAAAAGAAGACATTTGGTCATTCATTTTTCAGATCTACAAGGCCTGTGTAGGAAAGACTGTAAATTAATTCTCAGTTCCATAGCACTGCATTCTAGACAGCATAGCTTTATGATGCATCCCTGGAACAATGATGCCTAACTTTTACTAACCAGAAGTGCCAGATGCAAAAGCCCCTTGACCCTGCTTTGTGGTGAAGTTAGGCATGCGAAACAAAAATAATCGGACTTATTTGTCTCCTGATTTTTTAAAATCTGAGTCTGCTGAACAGGACTATGAGGCACTGCTTCCTAAGACAGGTCTACTGTATGAAAAATGATGAAAGAAAAAAAGGATAAATAATATGTAATTTGTATCTCATGCTGTAAAAATTAGAAGTGGATACCGCAATACATAAGTAGAACTTATGGAAATAGATGAAGAGGGGGTTTTAGTGAGTGGATGGACGGGAAAATAATTCCATAAAGGTATATCCTAGGGACATAGACACACCAATCAGCCAGACTGGGGTCTCAGTCATGTGGGCTGTGAGGTCAGGCATTTGACTCTTGACAAAAGTCAAAGCAAGACAGGGTATCAGTTCCTTAGCCATCCCTCATCAGGGCCAGCCATGCAAGCAGAGACCAAAAAAAAAGAAAATCCTCATTAGGAGGATCTGAAGTTAGGCAAGGAGATGAGAGAAGGGGTCTTCAACTGTACCCTAACAGGCCCCGGAATGGGCAGTGGAAGGGCAAGGAGCAAGGCCATTTCTAATCTAAAAAAGAAACCTGTATATGTCAGTCCCCATCTCCTAAATTATTCCACCCTCACCATCCCCTCAGTGTCCACATGCTTGTTCTGAGTGTCTGTCTCTATTTCTGCTCTGCAAACAAAACCACCTATACCATTTTTTTTTTCTAGATTCCACATATATGCATTAATAAACAGTATTTGTTTTTCTCTTTCTGACTTATTTCACACTGTATGACAGTCTCTAGGTCCATTCATGTCTATCCTACTGTATATAAAGTAGATAACTAGGGAAACCTACCACATAGCACAATGAGCTCTACTCAATGCTCTGCGGTGAGCTAAACGGGAAGGAAATCCAAAAAGAGGGGATATGTGTTCATGTACTACTGCACAGAGGAGACGAACACAAGGCTGCAAAGCAACTACTCCTAAAAAAAAAGCAAAAGAAGAAGAAGAAGCCTGATCTGAAAAAGCCAAACTCATGGAAATAGCAGGACAGTGGTTACCAGTGGCTGGGGGTGGGGTACCTGGGGAGATATTGATGAAAGAGTACAAACTCCCAACTGTAAATAAATAAGATCTGGGTTTCTAATGTATGACATGGTACTCTAATTAACAATACAATATTATATACATGAAAGTTTTTAAGACAATAGATCTTAAATGCTATAACACACACACAAAATCATAATTATCTGAAAAAAATGAAGACTTTAACTAACCTCATTGTGGTAATCATTTTGTAATATATACATGTATATAATCAGTACATTCTCCACTTTGAACTTACAAGTTTTTTGTTTTTTTATTTAATTTATTTCTTTTAATTGGAGGCTGATTTCTTTACAATGTTGTGGTGGTTTTTGCCATATATCGACATGAATCAGCCATGGGTGTACATGTCCCACCATCCTGAACCCCCCTCCCACCTCCCTGAACTTACAATATGCTATATATCAATAATATCTCAATACAATTGGAGGAGTAATTCTAGCTGTGTTTCTCATTAATGGCACATGTGTAGTGAGTGGGATTTCCTAGGCTTCTCCTGCATTGCAGGCAGATTCTTTACCCACTGAGCCACCAGGGAAGCCCAGGAATACTGGAGTGGGTAGCCTACCCCATCTCCACGGGATCTTCCTGACCCAGGCATTGAACCAGGTCTCCTTCATTGCAGGATTCTTTACCAGATGAACTACCAGGGAATCTCATATTTCTCATAGTTATTTATAATTATTTAAAAAAATATGTAGAGGACTTTCATTGTCAATAACTGTGAGGAAATATGGGGTTAAACATACTGAAGATTTCTCAGAACTTTTAATATATTGATGTGTATTCTGAATTTCAAAGAGGGTACACGAAACATTTCTTGTGTTTATTGGAAAACGGAATAGTTCATTTTTTTTCCAACTCAAATATAAATGAGACACTCTAGGAGACTGGGCTTAAACATTCTGGGTAATCAAAGAATTTAACGCCCATGCCTCCATTTATCTCATCCTGCAAAATTTTCTCCTAAAAGTGTTCATGTTGTTGTTCAGTCACTCAGTCATGCCCAACTCTTTACAATCCCATGAACTGCAATAAAGCAAACTTCCCTGTCTTCCACTATCTCCCCGAATTTCTCAAACTCATGTCCATTTAGTCAGTGATGCCATCCAACCATCTCATGCTCTGTCACCCTCTTCTCCTCTTGCCCTCAATCTTTCCCAGCATGAGGGTCTTTTGCAATGAGTCAACTCTTTGAAGCAGCTGGCCAAAGTATAGGAGTTTCAGTATCAGTCCTTCCAATGAATATTCAGGGTTGATTGCCTTTAGGATTGACTGGTTTGATTTCCTTGCTACCCAAGGGACTCTCAAGAGTCTTCTCCAGGACCATAGTTCAAAATCACTAATTCTTCAGCACTCAGCCTTCTTTATGGCCCAACTTTCACCTCCATACATAACTACCAGAAAAACCACAGCTTTAACTAGAAGGACCTTTGTCAACAAAGTGTTGTCTCTGCTTTTTAATATGCTGTCTAGGTTTGTTATAACTTCACTTCCAAGGAGCAGAGATCTTTTAATTTCATGGTTGCAGCCACCATCAGCAGTGATTTTGGAGACCAATAAAATAAAATCTATCACTCTTTCCACTTTTTCCCCACCTATTTGTGATGAAATGATGGGAACAGATGCCATGATCTTCCTTTTTTGAATGCTGAGATTTAAACCAGCTTTTTCACTCTCCTCTTTCACCTTCATCAAGAGACTCTTTAGTTCCTCTTTGCTTTCTGCCATTAAAGAGTAGTCACAGTGTATGGTAATTGTTTGCACACAGTCCGTCCATAGACCTTTGCTGTCAAGCTGGTGACCACTAGCTACATGTGGCTCTTAAGCATGTGAAATGTGACTGGTTTGAATTGAGATGTGCTGTGAGTGGCTGGGAAATTACTAAAAAGTATATATGTGTCTTGCATATATTTCCATTGGACAGTATTACCTAGGCTATTTGAGTGTGGGAATCATTCATTTACATATTCTTGTTGATTAACACCTTTTTGTCATATAATAAGAATTTAATAAATAATTGCTGAATGGACAAAATAAATAAATAAAGCCCTATCCCTAAATACCTGCTGCACTTAAAACCTGATACCAAATGCATGTGCCCATTTTCTCACTTGAAGCTTAAAAGGATCTTTCTACTTATACATAAACAATCTCTTTACTGATATAAATACCTCATTTGCATGTAGGAAATATATCCCTTAAATTGTTTTTACATATCCTGAAAGCTAAGTCTCTAAGAAATAGCATTCTCTTTTAGAAGAATTCAGAATTCTTGATATGAAACCATTTGCCACAGTTGGGAATCCTGCTTATGAGCAGGTTCATGTAATTATATGGTTCCTTCACCCTGTGTTCTCACTTCTGGCCTCATCTCCTTTTTTTCCTCTTGTCCCCAGGGAAATTTCTTTATGGAAAAAAAAAAAAAGCAATCGATAACTCCCTGAATCTCCAAAGCCTTGTCTTGTATTCACAGTTCTAGACTTTGGAAAGTGTTCTCTCAAGCAAGCTTTCAAGTGCTGTGACAGCCCACCCTCCAGACAGTGCTCTGATCTCCTTCTGCTGCACCTTCTCCTTCAGTGGCTTTCCTTCCTTCTCCCCCTTCTCCCTGCTCTAACACTGACTGTGGTCTTGGACAAGTCTCAGCAATCTTTGAAATCTAGATAATAGCATGTGCCATTACTACCAGGTACTTTGAAGTAAAGTGACTTAATGAAAGGAAGGAAGAAGCAGTGTAAACCACCAGATATGAATAAGATGTGAAGTACTATATGTAAGGGACACAGGTTCAATCCCTGGGTCAGGAAGATCGCATGGAGGAGGGCACAGCAACCCACTTCAGTATTTTTGCCTGGAGAATCCCATGGACAGAGGAGCCTGGCAGGCTGCACTCCATAGGGTTGCACAGCTGAAGGGACTTAGCACAGAGTCAGTTCAGTTCAGTCACTCAGTTGTGCCCTACTCTTTGTGACTGCATGGACGGTAGCACGCCAGGCCTCCCTGTCCATCAACAACACCTGGAGCTTACTCAAACTCATGTCCATCAAGTCGGTGATGCCATCCAAGCATCTCATCCTCTGTCGTCCCCTTCTCCTCCTGCCTTCAATCTTTCCCAGCATCAGAGTCTTTTCCAATGAGTCAGTTCTTCGCATCAGGTGGCCAAAGTATTGGAGTTTCAGCTTCAGCATCAGTCCTTCCAATGAACACCCGGGACTGATCTCCTTCAGGATGGACTGGTTGGATCTCCTTGCAGTCCAAGGGACTCTCAAGAGCCTTCTCCAACACCACAGTTCAGAAGCATCAATTCTTCAGCGCTCAGCTTTCTTTATAGTCCAACTCTCACATCCATACATGACTACTGGAAAAACCATAGCTTTAAGTAGATGGACCTTTATTGGCAAAGTAAAATCTTTGCTTTTTAATATGCTGTCTAGGTTGGTCATAACTTTTCTTCCAAACAGAAAGCATTTTTTACTTTCATGGCTGCAGTCACTATCTGCAGTGATTTTGGAGCCCCCCAGAAGTCTCTGACTGTTTCCACTGTTTCCCAATCTATTTGCCATGAAGTGATGGAACTGGATGCCATGATCTTAGTTTTCTGAATGTTGAGTTTTAAGCCAACATTTTTCTTTCCTCTTTCACTTTCATCCCTTGGACTGCAAGGAGATAAAACCAGTCAATCCTTTGATTTCTTTCATCAGTGTTTTATAGTTTTCTATGTATAGGTCTTTTGTTTCTTTAGGTAGATATACTCCTAAGTATCTTATTCTTTTTGTTGCAATGGTGAATGGTATTGTTTCCTTAATTTCTCTTTCTGTTTTATCATTGTTAGTATATAGGAATGCAAGGGATTTCTGCGTGTTAATTTTATATCCTGCAACTTTACTATATTCATTGATTAGCTCTAGTAATTTTCTGGAAGAGTCTTTAGGGTTTTCTATGTAGAGGATCAAACATACCATGCTCATGGATTGGAAGAATCAATATTGTCAAAATGGCTATTCTACCCAAAGCAATCTATAGATTCAATGCAATCCCTATCAAGCTACCAATGGTATTTTTCACAGAACTAGAACAAATAATTTCACAATTTGTATGGAAATACAAAAAACCTCGAATAGCCAAAGTAATCTTGAGAAAGAAGAATGGAACTGGAGGAATCAACCTGCCTGACTTCAGACTCTACTACAAAGCCACAGTCATCAAGACAGTATGGTACTGGCACAAAGACAGAAAATATAGATCAATGGGAACAGATAGAAAGCCCAGAGATAAATCCACGAACCTATGGACACCTTATCTTTGACAAAGGAGGCAAGGATATACAATGGAAAAAAGACAACCTCTTCAACAAGTGGTGCTGGGAAAACTGGTCAACCACTTGTAAAAGAATGAAACTAGAACACTTTCTAACACCATACACAAAAATAAACTCAAAATGGATTAAAGATCTAAATGTAAGACCAGAAACTATAAAACTCCTAGAGGAGAACATAGGCAAAACACTCTCTGACATAAATCACAGCAAGATCCTCTATGACCCACCTCCCAGAATATTGGAAATAAAAGCAAAACTAAACAAATGGGATCTAATGAAACTTAAAAGCTTTTGCACTACAAAGGAAACTATAAGCAAGGTGAAAAGACAGCCCTCAGATTGGGAGAAAATAATAGCAAATGAAGAAACAGACAAAGGATTAATCTCAAAAATATACAAGCAACTCCTGAAGCTCAATTCCAGAAAAATAAATGACCCAATCAAAAAATGGGCCAAAGAACTAAACAGACATTTCTCCAAAGAAGACATACAGATGGCTAACAAACACATGAAAAGGTGCTCAACATCACTCATTATTAGAGAAATGCAAATCAAAACCACAATGAGGTACCATTACACGCCAGTCAGGATGGCTGCTATCCAAAAGTCTACAAGCAATAAATGCTGGAGAGGGTGTGGAGAAAAGGGAACCCTCTTACACTGTTGGTGGGAATGCAAACTAGTACAGCCACTATGGAAAACAGTGTGGAGATTCCTTAAAAAACTGGAAATAGAACTGCCATATGACCCAGCAATACCACTTCTGGGCATACACACTGAGGAAACCAGATCTGAAAGAGACACATGCACCCCAATGTTCATCGCAGCACTGTTTATAATAGCCAGGACATGGAAGCAACCTAGATGCCCATCAGCAGATGAATGGATAAGGAAGCTGTGGTACATATACACCATGGAATATTACTCAGCCGTCAAAAGGAATTCATTTGAACCAGTCCTAATGAGATGGATGAAACTGGAGCCCCTTATACAGAGTGAAGTAAGCCAGAAAGATAAAGAACATTACAGCATACTAACACATATATATGGAATTTAGAAAGATGGTAACGACAACCCTATATGCAAAACAGAAAAAGAGACACAGAAGTACAGAACAGACTTTTGAACTCTGTGGGAGAAGGTGAGGGTGGGATGTTTCAAAAGAACAGCATGTATACTATCTATGGTGAAACAGATCACCAGCCCAGGTGGGATGCATGAGACAAGTGCTCGGGCCTGGTGCACTGGGAAGACCCAGAGGAATCGGGTGGAGAGGGAGGTGGGAGGGGGGATCGGGATGGGGAATACATGTAAATCTATGGCTGATTCATATCAATGTATAACAAAACCCACTGAAAAAATAAATAAATAATAAAATGAAAAAAAAAAACAAAAACAAAACAAACAGTCAATCCTAAAGGAAATCAGTCCTGAATATTCATTGGAGGTGCTGATGCTGAAACTGAAGCTCCAATACTTTGGCCACCTGATGCGAAGAAGTAACTCATTGGAAAAGAACCTGATGCTGGGAAAGATTGAAGACAGGAGGAGAAGGGAACAACAGAGGATGAGATGGATGGCATCACTGACTCAGTGGACGTGAATTTGAGCAGGCTCTGGGAGTTGGTGATGGACAGAGAAGCCTGGTGTGCTGCAGTCCATGCGGTTGCAAAGAGTCAGACATGACTGAGTGACTGAACTGACTGATTAGTAGGTGATATTTAATATATTTCTTTTCTCAGGAGATACATTGGCTATGTGGATTTTGGTACAATGTTTAATTTGAGGCCCTATAGAGCCGTGATTAAATGCAAGACTGTTGATTAAGATCAACTAAGGTCTTGTTGTCCATTGAAAAACCGACCAAGTTTTTCCCATTTCATCAAGAGGTAAAGTCTGTTTCTCCATCACTTGCACATGGGTTGGTTATGTGACTGGCTTTAGCCAATGCATCACTAGCTGTGAGATGAGATGTGAACCATAAACTGCTAGTGAGGTTTGTCCTTTTGCTATTTAGGGATTGCTTCAATCACTCTGAAGAAGAAGCCTGGGGAAGCCTGCAGAGGATGATGGACATGGCACCCTGTCATTCTCATTGTTTTAGCCAAATGTCAGACATATGAGACCATGCTGGACCATCCAACCACTGACCAGCCTGTGATCTCACCAGAGACACATGAAAGAACTGGAAAACTTCCCAGGAAACAACAGAACACATAAGTTAAGTAAATGGTTATTGTTTTATTGTGTTCTGGGTTGGTTTGTAATGCAAGAAAAGGGAACTGATAAAGAAGCATTTAAAATTGGGATACTACCAGGCTTCCCTGGTAGCTCAGCTGGTAAAGAATCCACCTGGAATGCAGGAGACACTTGTTCAATTCCTGGGTTGGGAAGACCCCCTGGAGAAGGGATAGGCTACCCACTCCAGTATTCTTGGGCTTCCCTGGTGACTCAGATGGTAAAGAATCTGCCACAATGCAGGAGACCCTGGTTCAATTCCTGGGTTGGGAAGATTGCCTGGAGAAGGGATAGGCTACCCACCCCAGTATACTTGGGCTTCCCTGGTGATTGAGACTGGTAAAGAACTTGCCTGTGATGTGGAATATCTGGGTTCAGTCCCTGGGTTGGGAAGATCACCTGGAGGAGGGCATAGAAACCACTCCAGTATTCTTACCTGGAGAATCCCCATAGACAGAGGAGCCTGGCGGACTGAAGTCCATGGAGTCACAAAGAATCAGACATGACTGAGTGACTAAGCATGCATTCATGCAGTGCAACCATTAAAAACAAGTCCTCAAACATAGGGCATTGACTTTGGAACTAGACAGTGGATGGAGATAGGGAAGCAGTGGGGAAGTCCTTGGCAAAGGCAGCAAACTTCCAGTGGAGGCTAGTCATCTGAGGAGGAAACTACTAGAGAAGCTGAAAAAATACCGACACCTTTTGCATAATCAGTTCAGTTCAATTCAGTCGCTCAGTCGTGTCCAACTCTTTGCGACCTCTTGAACTGCAGCATGCCAGCAATTTTTAAATTAATTTCTTTATTTTAATTGGAGGCTAATTACTTTACAATATAGTGATGGTTTTTACCATACATCAACATGAATCAGCCACAGGTGGAAACAATTTGAAAAGTTGCCTGGAGTAAACTGAAGATGGAGTATAGTCTTGACAGCTGCTGCTGCTGCTGCTAAGTCACTTCAGTTGTGTCCGACTCTGTGTGATCCCATAGATGGCAGCCCACCAGGCTCCGCCGTCCCTGGGAGTCTCCAGGCAAGAACACTGGAGTGGGTTGCCATTTCCTTCTCCAAGGCATGAAAGTAAAAAGTGAAAGTGAAGGCGCTCAGTTGTGTCCGACTCTGAGCTATCCCATGGACTGCAGCCCACCAGACTCCTCCATCCATGGGATTTTCCAGGCAAGAGTACCGGAGCGGGGTGCCATCGCCTTCTCTGAATCTTGACAGAGAGGGCAGCTAAACAAAGAGCACACACAAGTTAGAGAACATATAGAGGAGCTCGTACTTGTTGGGCTGGAATATAAGATCAAAACAAAATTTGACTGTAGGTTTCTTAGTTAAGGCTTCTGAAAGATTTACTAAGGTGCCCCTTTCACCAAAACAAAAAGATTTCTATGTATCTTAAGGTTGGGCTCCCCAGGTGTCGCTGGTGGTAAAGAATCCACCTGCCAATGCAAGAGACACGAAGAGATGTGAGTTCAACCCCTGGCTCAGGAGGAGACCCAAAACATGGCAACCCACTCCAGTATTCTTGATTGGAGAGTCCTGTGGACAGAGGAACCTGGCAGCCTACAGTCCATAGGATCACAAAGAGTCAGACACTACTGAAGTGACTGAGCACAGCACACCTTCAGGTTATTTTCTTACAGAAAGCTAATTCCAAGACAACTAGTTGACATCAATGATTTCACGGAAACCACTCTTGGAGACCCTTTCAATCATTATCCTAAATGGGGGTTGAAGAAAATAAATCAAGAAAGATTATTAGGTGACTTATGTTATGGAGCTCATGCTGGTAGAACTGGAAACTGAAGCAAGATTTGAGCCTCTCCAAACCAAAACTTGGGGTGGAGGATCAGGAGTTGTACTCAGGGTCTGTTTGAACAGAGCTCTGGGAGGGAGGGAGGCTGGAGGGAAGAGTGGAGATGGCGAGCGGAGAGCAGGGGCAGAGAGAGAGGAAAGGGGAGAGAAAGAGAGATCAGGAAGAAGGGGTCCAGGTCCTTCAGAAGCCGGGTGCATTCACCCAAAGTCCATCTGCCTGCCGGGGGAAGGTTGTCATTACAACTAGTTGGCACCTGGAGCACCTTTTCCAGTCCAAAGCTGTTCTTTCCTATAATCACCAATTAGCATCTGTCACAGTCATTTCCTTGGGCGGTTGATGAGGATTGAAATGCTAGCAGGTTGGAGAGTTCATGAAAGCCCCGCAGTTAATAGCAGTGATATTCAGAGCAGAACTAATAGTTCATGCTTGGAATGAGTTCCCTCTTTTATATGAACAGACTCTCCCAGGACCTGTACAACTTGATTTTCCTGGGCCCAAGCACGTTAACAAGCTATTGTTAGCCAGTAATAACTTGTGGAGCCCCCCTGGCCAGAGAGCAGAGCACTTTATCACTGAATAACCCAGCTGATTTATTTTGTTATTGGGGGAGCTTGTAAAAAGACAATTCATTTCCCCCCTACACGGAGGTGATTCCCTGGGCCATCCTTCTCAATATTGCACACTGACTCCCATTGCTGAAGAAGCTGTGACATGCAAAGTTCTCACAAGGACCCAGACTGGACAGGCAGTGGCCAGAGTGTGAGCTCTGCAGTGGAAGCAGTGCACTTAGTTTCCCTCTCATAAATTAGAGCATCTCATTACAGAGGGACACACCTGACCCAGATCACACAGAGCCCTCCCTCCTCTTGCATACATACCACAGCATCTGCAGGACTCGACGACCCTGCTTTGTTTCCCTGTGAGGCTTCACCATGCTGCTCTGCGTCCTTCTATGTCCAATCTTTCCCCGTGATTTAGCTCCTGGACCACATCCAAACCCAGAACCCAACCCTAAGTAAGAGTGACTGGAGCTAGCATGTGTTCATTTGCTTTCCCAACATCTGTTGTCCTGATAGTGACACTTCAATATTACTTGAGAGAGTCAGTCTTTCCCTTTCTCAGTCCCTATTATTGGGTGAGGTTAATCTTTTGCCAGGCAGCAGGGTGGGCACAGAACACAAGAGTGGTCCCTCCAGGCTGCAGTGACTGGTCTAGCCTGAACACGTTACCCGATTTGCGCCAAGGAGAGTAAAGGCCAGGGATTTTCTGCAGATATTGAGAAGGAAATTTTCTCTTTGCTTAGGGGGCCCAAACTTGGCAAGATGTAAACCTGAACAATATGTGGAAACCTCTGTCATTATATACAAAGAATCTGACTAATGATGAAAAGAGATGAGGATGAAAATCTTGGAGACAAACATAACCCTAATGACATAATCCAAGCCTCTAATCCACACCTTTCTGAAGCCGTTTCCCACTGTCTCCTGGAAACACTAGTCGTCTCTTCCTATATAGTATGGGTCCACTTTACCCTGCTGCCGAGCAAGCTCTCCCAAAACACGGTGACATTAACCGTCACCCTGCTTGATGCTCAAAACAGCCCAGTGAGATAAGTACTGTAGAAATAGAGGGAAAGAGACTTTAAAAGGTGAAGGAGCTTGCCCTAGTCAGTACATGGCATAGTAGGTGGTCAGTTAGTGTATTAATAAGTTATCGATTTATTTACTGGACATAGAGAACTTATTCATTCTCATCTCAGCCTCCAGAAGGAAAGGGCCTTGTGCATCAGTCCTTGTGGTTTGCTTTCAGGTCCCTCCTTGCTTGATCCTCTTGTGCATTGCAATGCCCAGTGTTTTTAAAGCCCATCTACTCCACACTGAAATCTGTGTACTGGGAAGCATCTAACATCTATGGATCACCAACCAGTCTTGTTCAGCACCAGACTTTGCTGAAATGCACATTCATTCCCTACCCTGAATCCCCCTAAGTCGTAGGCCCCTTCTCCCAGGCTGGATCCCTTTTGTAGACCCACCTCTGGGTTCTATTCACACATACTCTCACAATCTTTGTCTACCATCCTCTGAATTAGGACTCTGGGAAATCCTGACAGGGACCATCTAGGCAGAGGGGCAGGGACAGTTTCAATGGGGCTGGAGCTGAAGCATAGCTCATCCTATTCAGAGAAACATGGTGCTCAAAGAGGCTGAAGAGTCAGGGTCCACAGGGAAAGTTGATCTCTAGTGACCAGAGAGTTGCCTCCATTAGTGAGGACTGATGTCCAGGGAGCACCCCTGATGAAGTGAGGTTAGGGATGTGGAAAGGATTAGGGCAGTGTGAGTCAGGGTGATGAGCAGAGTCGCTGAAGCCAGGCTGCCTGGATTTGAAAGCAGTCTCCATCATCTTGAGCTAATTAATCGAACTCTCTCTGCCTGGTTTTCCTCATCTGTAAACTGCTACCGACAATGCCTGTCAATTGTCCCTTTTGAGGTTGCTGGGAGACTTAAAAAGAGTCACTACAAGCAAAGGCATATCCAAGGCAGTGCTCAGGGAGGGATGGCCATGAGTGTCATCACTGCTGTGATTGTTCCCGGCAGCTCTCGCTCTGATCTCTGGACATGTCTGAGTGATGTAAGCAGAATCCAGCAAGTGTCTCTTTAATGTTTCCTAATTCTGCAGCTTCTCTTTTTCACTTTTTCTTATCCTCCTTAAAACTCCTCTATTTTAAGCCATGAGCTTCCCTCATAACTCAGTTGGTAAAGAATCCACCTGAAATGCAGGAGACCCTTGTTCGATTCCTGGATTGGGAAAATCCACTGGAGAAGGGATAGGCTACCCACTCCAGTATTCTGGCCTGGAGAATTTCCTGGACTGTATAGTCCATGAGGTCTCAAAGAGTTGGACATGACTGAGTGACTTTCAGTCACTCATTTTAAGCCATGTACTACTTCTCAAGAACAACCTCAACTTTCCACCATCAGGTAAAGCAAATCACTTCGAGGACCCTGCTCAGCTTGTGAGATCCAACCCAGAACTGCCCCATCCAGGTGGCATTTCTGCAGAAAGAAAACCCACTCAGAAATAGAGACTGCAATCCCACCCACATGAGTGCTTTCCTGAAGGAACGTGCACCTGAAAAACATCAGAGATTTGACATAAAAGCTGTTTCTACTGTAAATTTCAGAGTTGTCATTCAGTCAGTCGTGTCTGACTCTTTGTGACCCCATGGGCTGCAGCAAGCCAGGCTTCCCTGTCCTTCACTATCTCTTGGAGTTCACCCAAGTTCATGTCCATTGAATCACCATCCAATCATCTCATGCTCTGTTGCCCTGTCCTCCTCCTGCCCTCAATCTTTCCTAGCATCAAGGTCTTTTCCAATGAGTTGACTGTTCACATCAACTGGCCAAAGTATTGGAGTTTCAGCATCAGTCCTTCCAATGAATATTCAGAGTTGATTGCCTTTAGGATTGACAGGTTTGATCTCCTTGCTATCCAAGGGACTCTCAAGAGTCTTCTCCAACACCACAGTTCAAAAACACCAATTCTTCAGCACTCAGCCTTCTTTATGTTCAACTCTCGCATCTGTACATGACTACTGGAAAAACCACAGCTTTGACTAGATGGACCTTTGTCAGCAAAGTGCTATCTATGCTTTTTATTATTCTGTCTAGATTTGTCATAGCTTTTCTTCCAAGAGCAAGTGTCTTTTAATTTAGTAACTGTAGTCACTGTCGGCAGTGATTTTGGAGCTCAATAAAGTCTGCCACTGTTTCTATTGTTTCCCCATCTATTTGCCATGAAGTGATGGGACCAGATGCCATGATCTTAATTTTTTGAATGTGGAGTTGTAAGCCAGCTTTTTCACTCTCTTCTTTCACCTTCACCAAGAGGCTCGTTAGTTCCTCTTTGCTTTCTGCCAGTAGGGAGGTGTTATCTGCATATCTGAGGCTACCAGTATTTCTCCTGGCAATCTGATTCCGCTTCATCCAGCCTAGCATTTCAGATGATGCACTCTGCATATAAGTTAAATAAGTAGGGTGACAATATACAGTCTTGTCTTACTCCTTTCCCAATTTTGAACCAGTCAGCTTTTCCATGTCCAATTCTAACTGTTGCTTCTTGACCTGTGTACAGGTTTCTCAGGAGGCAGGTAAGTTGGTCTGGTGTTCACATCTCCTTAAGAATTTTCCACAGTTGGTTGTGGTCCACATAGTCAAAGACCATGGGACTATTTTGGTTTTCAACATCCAGATGCTTCTTGCTTTCAGATTTTCATTCTATTTTTTTTTATTTTTATTGGAGTATAAAAATTGCGTTACAATGTTGTGTTAGTCTCTGCCGTATAGCGAAGTGAATGAGCCATACATGCACATATATCCCCTTACTTTTGGATTTCCTTCACATGTAGGTCACCATAAAGCATCCAGTAGAGCTCCTTATGCTATAGAGTAGGTTCTCCTTAGTTATCCACTTTATACATGAAATCAATAGTACATATATGTTAATACCAGTCTCTCAATTCACTGCATCCCCCTTTTTCCCGCTTGGTAATGATGTTTATTCTCTACATCTGTGTCTTTATTTCTGCTTTGCAAATAGGTTCATCTGTACCATTTTTCTAGACTCCACATCTGTGCATTAATACACAATCTTTGCTTTTCCCTTTCTGCTGACTTCACTCTGTGTGACGGTCTCTCGGCCCATCCACATCTCTGTGAAGGGAACAGTTTCACTGTTTTCATGGCTGGTTAATATTCTACTCTACGCACACCAGTTCTCTATTCTCCTGAGTGTGTGAGTGATTTTTTGAACTGAAGGATGCATCTAGAACTTCATCTAGAACTGGAAGAAGAGCAAGCTTCTCAGTCAGAATTTAAATAGTGCTCATCTGTGAATCTGAGTATTTCCATAACTATAGATTCTCTCAAGGGACCATTTTGTAAATAAATATTATATATACTGCATAAAGCATTTGCTTTAGGCCATACCTGAATGACACAGTGGTTTTTTCTACTTTTTTCAGTTTAAGCCTGAATTTTGCAAAAAGGAGCTTGTGATCTGAGCCACAGTCAGCTCCAGGTCTTGTTTTGCTGACTGTATAGAGCATCTCCATTTTAGATGCAAAGAATCTAATCAATCTGATTTTGGTATTGACCATCTGTTGATGTCCCTATATAAAGTAACCTCCTATATTGTTGGGAAAAGATGCTTGCTATCACCAGCATGTTCTCTTGATAAAACTCTGTTAGCCTTTGCCCTGCTTCACTTTGTACTTCAAGGTCAAACTTGCTGATTATTCTAGGTATCTCTTGATCTCCTACTTTTGAGTGCCAATCCCCTGTGATGAAAAAGACATCTTTTTTTAGTGTTAGTTCTAGAAGGTGTTTTAGATCTTCATAGAATCAGTCAACTTCAGCTTCTTTGAATCAATGATGGGGCATAGACTTGGATTACTGTGACGTTGAATGGTTTCCCTTGGAAACAAACCAATATCATTCTCTCATTTTTTGAGGTTCCACCCAAGTACTGCATATCAGGCTCTTGTTGATTACGAGGGCTACTCCATTTCTTTTAAGGTATTCTTGCCCACAGCAGTAAACATAATGGTCATCTGAATTAAAATTCACCCATTCCTGTCCATTTTAGTTCACTGATTCCTGCAATATTGATATTCAATCTTACCATTTCCTGCTTGACCATGTACAACTTACCTTGATTCATGGACCTAACATTCCAGGTTCCTATGCAATATTATTCTTTACAGCATTGGACTTGATTTTCATCAGTAGATACATCCACAACGGAGCATCTTTCCCACTTCAGCCCAGCCACCTCATTCTTTTTAGAGCTATTGTTAATTGTCCGCCACTCTTCCCCAGTAGCATATTGGACATTTTAGGCCTGAGGGGCTCAGGATCCTGTGTCATATCTTTTTGCCTTTTCATACTGTTGATGGGGTTCTCGAGATAAGAATACCGGAATGGGCTCCCATCTCATTCTCTGGTGGTCCACATTTTGTCCTAACCCTTTACTATTACCTGTCCATCTTGGGTGGCCCTGCAAGGCATGTCTCATAGCTGCATTGAGCTATTCAAGCCCCTTTGCCATGACAAGGCTGTGAGCCATGAAGGGGAGCCATTCAGGTATGACCTAAATCAAATCTCTTATGATTATAAAGTGCAGGTGTTGAATAGTCTCAAGGGATTAGATCTGGTAGACAGAGTTCCTGAAGAACTATGGATGGAGGTTCATAACATTGTACAGGAGGCAGTGACCAAAACCATTCCAAAGAAAAAGTAATGCAAGAATGCAAAGTAATTATCTGATGAGGTTTTATAAATAGCTGAGGAAAGAAGTGACATGAAAGGCAAAGGAGAATGGAAATGTTATATGCAATTGAATTCAGAATTCCAGAGAATAGTAAGAAGAGATAAGAAGTCCTTCTTAAATGAATAATGTAAAGACATAGAGGAAAACAATAGAATGGGAAAGACTAGAGATCTCTTCAAGAAAATTGGAGGTATCAAAGGAACATTTCATGCAAGGATGAGCACAATAAAAGACAGAAGTGACAGAAGAGATTAAGAAGAGGTGACTAGAACACACCGAAGAACTATTCAAAAAGGTCTTAATGACCTGGATATCCACAACGGTGTGGCCGCTCACTTAGACCCAGAAATCCTGGGGTGTGAAGTCAAGTGGGTCTTAGGAAGCATCACTACAAACAAAGCTAGTGGAGGTGATGAAATTCCAGATGAGCTATTTCAAAGCCTAAAAGATGATGTTGTTCAATTGCTACACTCAATATGTCAGCAAATTTGGGAAAATTAAGCAGTGGCCACAGGACTGGAAAAGGTCAATTTTCATTCCAATCCCAAAGAAGGGCAATGCCAAGGAATGTTCAAATTATCATACAATTGTGCTCATTTCACATGCCAGCAAGGTGATGCTAAAAATACTTCAAGCTAGACTTCAGCAGTATGTGAATTGAGAACTTCCAGATGTACAAGCTGAGTTTTGAAGAGGCAGAAATACCAGAGATCAAGCTGCCAACCTTCGTTGGATAATGGAGAAAACAAGAGAACTCCAGAAAAATATCTACTTCTGCTACATTGTCTATGCCTAGGCTTTTGGCTATGTGGGTCACAACGAACTGTGGAAAATTCTCCAAGAGAAGAGAATACCAGACCACCTGACCTGCCTCCTGAGAAATCTGTCTGCAGATCAAGAAGTAACCGTTAGAACTGGATATGGAACAACAGACTGGTTCAAAATTGGGAAAAGTGTACATAAGGCTGTATATTGTCACCCAGATTATTTAACTTATATGCAGAGTACATCATCCGAAATGTCAGGCTCGATGAATCATAAGCTGGAATCAAGGTTGTCAGGAGAAATATCAACAACCTCAGATATGCAAATGATTGCACTCTAATGGCAGAAACTGAAGAGGAACTAAAGAGCCTTTGATGAAGGTGAAAGAAGACAGTGAAAAAGATGACTTGAAACTCAACATTCAAAAAACTAATCTCATGACATCTGGGCCCATCACTTCATTGCAAATAGGAGGGAAAAAAAAAAAAAACTGGAAGCAGTGACCGATTTTCTTTTCTTGGGCTCCAAATCACTGTGGATGGTGACTTCAGCCATGAAATTAAATGACAATTGCTCCCTGGAAGGAAAGCTATGACAAACCAAGACAGAATATTATCAAGCAGAGATATTGCTTTGCATATAAGGTCCATATAGTCAAAACTGTGATTTTTCTAGTAGTCATGTATGGATGTGAGAGTTGGACCATAAAGAAGGCTGAGTGCAGTCAATCCTAAAGGAAATCAATTCTGAATGTTCATCAGAAGGACTGATGCTGAAGCTCCAATACTCTGGCACCATATGCAAGAAGTTAACCCATTGAAAAACACCCTAATGCTGGGAAAGACTGAAGGCAAAAGGATATGGGGTGACAAAGTATGAGATAGTTAAACATCATAATTGACTCAGTGAACATGAATTTGAGTTAGTTCTGGGTGATAATGGAGGACAGAGGAGCTTGGCATGCTCCAGTCCATGGGGTCACAGAGAGCTGGAAATGACTTAGGGACTGAACAACACAACAAATATATGCTGCACAATAAAAATTGCATTTTCTAAAAACAAAAAAACAAAAAAAAATTGCATTTTCTGTGTTATATAATAATATATATGGACAGGTAGATAGGAGTATATCAATATAAACATGGATCTGTTTAGCACTATGCTGCTAAAATGGGATCATCTTAGTAGCTATGTACACATGATTTCATGGCTGGGACCACAAGACTGACTAACTGGTTGTCAGAATAAATATAAATAAAGAAAATGAAGAAGAAAGGAATGAAGGGTGGAAGGGAAAGAAGAAAGGAGGGAGGAAAGGAAGAAGGAAGGAGCCACAGGCAAGTACGATGCCGGTTCTTCGTTGTCATTAGCACCAGCTTCTCCATCTCCCAGCTGGCAATTGCTGGGCCACACCACAGAAGATGCTATTGGGGAAGGTCCTTTAAAAGTCCTTTGAAAAATTGCCCATATGTGTCATGGATCCACCTCTGAACAACCTGAGTGAGCATTCAGGTCCAAACCTTTGTGAATCTCTCTTCATTAGTGACCCATTAGTGAAGCAGTTTGAGTTTGATAAATATGTAATGTTGGTCTGACCCACTGAGAACTACATTAGTTCTATTCATGTTTCTCAGGCTTTGAAAGATTTCCTAATCCACTGAAAGATTTCCCAATTCTGGAACAGGAATTAAAATACCCTGCATCAGATTCCTTTTGCTGTTATAAGAAATCACCATAAACTTTGTTTAGTGACTTAGTGGAACCCACACTTATTCCATCATGTTTCTGGAAGTCAGAAGCCTGGCAGGGTCTTACTTTGCCAAAATTTAGGAGTTGGCTGAGCTGCATCTTTTCTGGAGGCAGGAGGAGAGAATCTGATACCTTGCTTTTTCCTGCTTCTAGGGTCCACCTGCATTCCTCGGCTCATGGCCCTTTCCTTCACCTTCAAAGTCCACCATTTAGCATCTTCAAATCTCTCTGATTTTGACCTGTTTCTCTCATCACTTCTTCATTGTTTAATCTTAACCTCCTACCTCTTTTTTATAAGTACCCTTTTGGACACATTAGACCCACTCAGTTAATGCAGCATAGTCAAGATGCTCTTAGTCCAATCACATCTTCAAAGTCTGTTTTACTATGTAAGGTAACATCTTCACAGGTTTATGAGATAAGGACATAGACACCTTTGATGTGGGGGAGGGGTGGGGGCGTTATTTTTCTTACCACAGCTCCCCATCAATAAAGTGACCAGTTTATGTATTTCCAGACCAGGGAAACAAAAGGGTGTAGCTAACTAACCCAGAGTACCCCATATGCCAGAAATTGTGATCATCATAGAATGTTTTTCACATAATGGATCTAAGTTTCAGGTCCTACAGGAGTCATGTAAAGTTGGCACTATCATTCTCCATGAAGTATGAGAACTGAGGCTCTAGAAAGTTATCATTTATCTAAAGGCATTGGACCAAGATCACAGAGAATCTCTAGATCTGAACCAAATTTGCTGTGACCCCAAATCCCACCTTCTTTTATGTCACCCACACTGCTCAACACAACTCCATAGTAGTACTCCAAAATCAACACTAGAAAAATGGAGTGTTTCCAAACTTAGCACTGCCCCCACTGTCCTCATGCCTCCGTGCCCACCAAGAGGGTAGGTTTGGGAAGCGGGAGTCCAGCATGGCCATTGTTGCCTTTGCTTCTTACTGCTGGCACAGTGCGTGTCCACCATTGGTGCTTTAGAAATATATGCTTTCTAAACAAACAAAGAATCCCCTTCAAAGACTCAAGTCAGAGGGATGGACAAAACTGAGACCCCCTGAATCACTCATCCCTGAATCATCACTCTAGTAATCACGACTGAGTGACTGAATGGAACTGAACTGAATCATCCACAGACCTCACTGCTGCCTGTAACCACTCTGCTCCTGGCTTGCAGGAGATGCCAAGATACATAAACACTTAGAAGCTCACGATCAATCTGAAGCATCACCAAGAGCCCAGGGATGCTGTCCAGGGCTTTCTGGTGCTGGTGAGGTGAGTAAGGAGAACAGCCTGAGTCTGACAAGCCTCCAACCACTGGATCATCACCTCTATCCAGAACACTTATACAGCAAGATCAGTGGTTGGAAATGCTGAGGTGCCTACAAATCTCTAGGGAAGATTGTCAGAACATGCACTACTGGACTCCATTCACAGAGATTCTAATAAAGTAGGTCTTCAGGCATCTACAAAGTTAACAAGCTCCCCTGGTGAAGCTAGTTGGACAACCACGTCTTAAGAAACACTATTCTGAATGCTTAAATATGTATTTCTAGATTAGGAAGTGGCATTGTGACTTTTCTTGAAATATCCCTCTCACTCATTATGGACCAGAAGGTCATCTCAGAGCCGGGAAAAGCAGGAAACAAGAAAAGACTGCATTAATTAGTAGAAATATACTGAAGACTCATCAGCCACCAAAGCCTCCCTCTATAGACCTCATCAAAGGAACTCTGACTTACCTTGGGGCCTGCAGTATGTGGCAGTGGGCATCCTCGGCTCAGCCACTAAGCAAGGGCAGATTAAATGGAAGAAAAAAAAGAGAGAAAGGAATATTTGAGTGGATAATCTAGCTAGCTCACTTCCAGGGCTAATGTGCAGTGTCTTCTTACACAAGAAAGAGACACTCTATCCCAGAAAATCTTTCCTTCCCTCCTCCCAAACACACACACATGTGCACACATACTCACACACACATGCACACACTCTTTTAAACCCTTAGACCCTTTTCCTCAGTTTCTTCCCAGGCAATTAACTTTATGAAAGGCTTCACTCAAAATGTTAGTTCCCAGCCACCACAATACGTGTGGGTTATCCTTGAAGTTGTCACAAGATGTCCATAACCTTCTGTAACACACCACCAGGACATTCAGAAAAGAAGAATTTCACATAATGCTGTAAGACAGGAGAGAGAGGAACTTAACATTCTTCAAATAACAGATTATGCTTCTTGCTGAGCTATGCATCTTCTTAACACTGAATCCAATGCTAAAAGCCTGGAAATGTCAGGTGACCTCGGAAATACAAAATACTGTATTTTATTTTGTATACTTTGTGTTTTAAAGCCAACAGCTCTTCATTCTCCTGCAGAAGCTTTTTTTAGTGTAATGTCTTTTTTTCATTTTGTAGAAACTCTCTGTCTAATTCTTTCTCCACTGATTTTGGTTTATTGTTGAAATAAATGACTTCCTTTAAAGTAACCTCCCACCTTTTGTGCTGTGCTTAGAGAGAAAAAAAAAAAAAAAACAGAGGAAAGTTAGCTATAAAGAAAACAATGACTTTGGCTGCCAAAAGGTGGGAATGATTTAAAATGCTTCCATCCGATTGAGCAGAAAAACTGTGGCCCTTTCAAGCTGAATTCCTGGAAGCTGCACTGCACATAATTGGAATCAGTGTGAATATCCCATGCAGCAAAATGAGGAAATGTCACTAACTCGCCCTTCCTCAGTGAAGAAATGCTTACCTTTCTGTTCTAAGAACTTGAAAGAACCAACTCAGATGAGAGAAATGTTTTCCCTGTTTTCTTATGTGTGAGTTCTTCTGCCCCTCTGGAAAGGGAGCCCCAAATCAGAAAAAGCCATGGGGTAATATTGCCTGTTTTCTTTATAAATGCTCACTCATGACATACCAGAGGATACCTCCTGTATTAATGAGCCCACTGCATACACCAAACCACACAGGAGCTGATGAGCAAGTGAGAACAACGTGTGGTACAGCAGCTCCAGAAGTGGAATTGGTTTGGGCCAGGATGGAGCACTTCAACAGTTCCCTGAATGGGACTGTAAATTCCACAAGCACCCCACAGTTCAGATGGGGCTATGAGAGAGGTGGCTTGGCAACCAGACTACCTGAGTTCATTCTTGCTTTGCTAAGGATTTCCAGGTAGAATACAATATGTCAATTAAATGTACATATCAGATTAAGAATAATATACTTTACTCATTGTTAGTAAACATGAGCTATACTAAAAATTGTATGTTGTTACAAAAGTTGTGTGGGAGATTAGAATTACAAACTTCTAGCTTCAAAGTGAATGAGTCATGGGTATGGAATGTACAGCATGGGGAATATAGTCAACAATAATATATTTGCATGGTGACAGATGGTAACTAGACTTATTTTGGTGACCATTTTGTAATGTATGGAAATATCAAATCACTATCTCATGCACTGGAACTAACATAGCGTTGTTGGTCATTTATATTTCAAGACAAACAAACTCACAGAGAAAGAAGCCAGATTTGTGTTTATCAGGGAGAGGGGGAATTGAGTGAAGATGGTCAAAAGGTACAAACTTCGAGTTATAGGATAAATAGTAGGAATGTAATGTATAGCATGATCAATATAATTAACACTGCTATATGCTATATATGAAAATTGTTAAGAGAGCAAATTCTCACAATTACATCTCAATTAAACTGGAAGGGAAAAATTGTATGACAAAATCTGACAACTCTTCATTTGACTATTTATTTGCTGTTCGCCTCTAATCTTGCCAGGCTTTGATTATTTCACAGGAATAATAATATTCCCAAATAGTGATAATGATAGCAATGCCCTCTTTGTAAGAGTGGTATAGGGATTAAATGAGTTAATATTTACTAAATGGTAGAATAGTCCCTGACACATCATAAGTACTATGTGGTGTCAGTTTAAGAAAAATTAAAAGTGTATTCATGAAAAAAATAAAATAAAATTGGAGCCAGAAGAGTCAAAATGCAAGTTTCACAGATGAACCCACCTGTTACCTTTATCGTAGAGTTCTGAACACCAACGATGGATGAGCTGAATGGGGCAGTCATGAAAGAACCCAGCTTAGAATTCATAAGCACTAATAGAGATGAACCTGTCTAGCTGGAGTCATAAAGGCTATGAAACTAGTTGGTGAGCCAATTAGATCCACTGTGAATAGGGAAGAAGGAACTATCATCCCTAACCTGCTAACTGTGCCCAGCCACTTTTCATGACTGATACATGAACTGTGCTTTAAAATTATTAACACGGTTTGGTCCTCTCCTCAGGAAAGAGCAAGGGACAAGCATGCAGCTGAGTGTAGATGCAGAGCCTTTGCTGAGTGGTGATGTGGGATCACAGCCAAGAAGGATGTACCACGTGTCACAAGATAGAAGGGGCAATAAGACAGAATTGGAAGAGTGGACGGTCTGCTTTCTCGCCGGGAGGTCACAGGCAAGGCCAGGTGAAAGAAGACACTGATGAGATAAGCAAGTGTTAGTCCCTGCAGTCCCGCTGGTGACCCCAGAGCAGCACCCCAGCTCCTGCAAGAAGCCCAGCAGTCTCAGTATCTCACTGGTCTTCCCTGAACAAATACATTGCTCATGTATTTGCATTCATTATTTTGCATTTGTTTATCCATCATTTTCTTCTGTAGACTGTACCTTTCTTGGCCCCTTCCCTATTTTTCTCTTGTCAGCCTTTCTCAGTTCTGAGAGGAAGAGATGTCTACAGATCCAACCTCATTTTGGTGTCTGCACCATACTCACATTCAGTCCTGGGAACCCCTTATGCTCTGTTGCTGGGTGTGAAATGAGTAAAAGGACAGTCCTCAGTTACCAAATCAGACCTCCTAGGCCCTGGCCAAGGAACTGAGGGTCTTGCATTTAGCAAGAACCAATAAGTCCAGGAGAAAGATGCTAAAGAGAGGTGGTCCTCTCTCTGTTTTGAGCAGTTTTGCTGAGTTCAACAACATTTAATGACCATCAGCCACAGTCTGGCCCTTTATCCAATACTGCAGCCGTGGCCATGTGTCACCTGATGCTTATGGAAGGCTCAGTTCAGTCAGTTCAGTCACTCAGTCGTGTCCAACTCTTTGTGACACCATGAACCACAGCACACCAGGCCTCCCTGTCCATCACAAACTCCCAGAGTTTACCCAAACCCATGTCCGTCAACTCAGTGATGCCATCCAGCCATCTCATCCTCTGTCCTCCCCTTCTCCTCCTGCCCCCAATCCCTCCTAGCATCAGGGTCTTTTCCAATGAGTCAACTCTTCACATCAGGTGGCCAAAGTATTGGAGTGTCAGCTTCAACATCAGTCCTTCCAAGGAACACCCAGGACTGATCTCTTTTAGGATGGACTGGTTGGATCTCCTTGCAGTCCCAGGGACTCTCAAGAGTCTTCTCCAACACCACAGTTCAAAAGCGTCAATTCTTCACCGCTCAGCTTTCTTCACAGTCCAACTCTCACATCCATACATGACCACTGGAAAAACCATAGCCTTGACCAGACAGACCTTTGTTGACAAAGTAATGTCTCTGCTTTTTAATACACTATCCAGTTGGTCATAACTTTTCTTCCAAGGAGTAATTGTCTTTTCATTTCATGGCTGCAATCACCATTTGCAGTGATTTTGGAGCCCATAAAAAATGAAGTCTGACAGTTTCCACTGTTTCTGCATCTATTTCCATGAAGTGATGGGACGAGATGCCATGATCTTAGTTTTCTGAATGTTGAGCTTTAAGCCAACTTTTTCACTCTCCTCCTTCACTTTCATCAAGAGGCTTTTTAGTTCCTCTTCACTTTCTGCCATAAGGGTGGTATCATCTGCATATCTGAGGTTATTGATATTTCTTCCGGCAATCTTGATTCCAGCTTGTGCTTCTTCCAGTCCAGCGTTTCTCATGAGGTACTCTGCATATAAGTTAAATAACAGGGTGACAATATACAGCCTTGACATACTCCTTTTCCCATTTGAAACCAGTCTGCTGTTCCATGTCCAGTTCTAACTGTTGCTTCCTGACCTGCATACACGTTTCTCAAGAGGCAGGTCAGGTTGTCTGGTATTCCCATCTCTTTCAGAATTTTCCACAGTTTATTGTGAACCACACAGTCAAAGGCTTTGGCATAGTCAATAAAGCAGAAATAGATGTTTTTCTGGAACTCTCTTGCTTTTTTGATGATCCAGCAGATGTTGGTACTTTGATCTCTGGTTCCTCTACCTTTTCTAAAACCAGTTTGATCATCTGGAATTTCATGGTTCATGTATTGCTGAAGCCTGGCTTGGAGAATTTTGAACATTACTTTACTAGTGTGTGAGATGAGTGCAATTGTTCAGTAGTTCGAGCAATCTTTAGCATTGCCTTTCTTTGAGATTGCAATGAAAACTGACCTTTTCCAGTCTTGTGGCCACTGCTGAGTTTTCCAAATTTGCTGGCATATTGAGTGCAGGACTTTCACAGCATCATCTTTCAGGATTTGAAATAGCTCAACTGGAATTCCATCACCTCCACTAGCTTTGTTCGTAGTGATGCTTTCTAAGGCCCACTTGACTTTGCTTTCCAGGATATCTGGCTCTAGGTAGGTGATAACACCATCGTGATTATCTGCGTCATGAAGATCTTTTTTTGTACAGTTCTTCTGTGTATTCTTGCCACTTTTTCTTAATATCTTCTGCTTCTGTTAGGTCCATACCATTTCTGTCCTTTATCAAGCCCATCTTTGCATGAAATGTTCCCTTGGTGTCTCTCATTTTCTTGAAGAGATCTCTAGTCTTTCCCATTCTGTTGTTTTCCTCTATTTCTTTGCCTTGATTGCTGAGGAAGGCTTTTTTATCTCTCCTTGCTATTCTTTGGAACTCTGCATTCAAATGGGAATATCTTTCCTTTTCTCTTTTGCTTTTTACTTCTCTTTTCACAGCTATTTGTAAGGCCTCCTCAGACAACCATTTTGCCTTTTTGCATTTCTTTTCCATGGAGATGATCTTGATCCTTGTCTCCTGTACAATGTCATGAACCTCTGTCCATAGTTCATCAGGCACTCTGTCTATCAGATCTAGTCCTTTAAATCTATTTTTCACTTCCGCTGTATAGTCATAAGGGATTTGATTTAGGTCATACCTGAATGGTCTAGTGGTTTTCCCTACTTTGTTCAATTTAAGTCTGAATTTGGCAATAAGGAGTTCATGATCTGAGCCACAGTTAGCTCCTGGTCTTGTTTTTGCTGACTGTATAGAGCTTCTCCATCTTTGGCTGCAAGGAATATAATCAATCTGATTTTGGTGTTGACCATCTGGTGATGTCCATGTGTAGAGTCTTCTCTCGTGTTGTTTGAAGAGGGTGTATGTTATGACCATCGTGTTCTCTTGACAAAACTCTATTAGCCTTTTCCCTGCTTCATTCCGTACTCCAAGGCCAAATTTGCCTGTTACTTCAGGTGTTTCTTGACTTCCTACTTTTGCATTCCAGTCCCCTATAATGAAAAGGACATCTTTTTGGGGTGTTAGTTCTAAAAGGTCTTGTAGGTCTTCATAGAACTATTCATCTTCAGCTTCTTCAGCGTTACTGGTTGGGGCATAGGCTTGGATTACCATGATATTGAACGGTTTGCCTTGGAAATGAAGAGAGATCATTCTGTCGTTTTTGAGATTGCATCCAAGTACTGCATTTTGAATTCTTTTGTTGACCATGATGGCTACTCCATTTCTTCTAAAGTATTCCTGCCCACAGTAGTAGATATAATGGTCATCTGAGTTAAATTCTCCCATTCCAGTCCATCTTGGTTCGCTGATTCCTAGAATGTTGACGTTCACTCTTGCCATCTCCTGTTTGGTCATATGCCAAAACTGCAAAGTATTTTACATATATCGCTTCATTTTTTAATAACAAATTTCTGGGGCAGACATAAGTATTAATCCTGTCTTACAGAGTCCTGCCACATAAAAGGTCATAAATGAGGAGGAGACATCAGACTACAATACAGTGTGAGTATTATATTCAGTCAAAAGTGTGTCTTGGTTCCATGTAGTTGGCAGTCACTCTACTGGACTCGAGAACAACAGCAGATGTGTTGGGCATGGTCTCTGTCCCTGTGGCACATGCAGGTGGGCAGGAGGACAACAGATAAGCAAGGACACAGAAGGCAGCAGGGGGTGGCCCCTCGCAGGATCTCTGGGAGGACATCACAGGGCAGGGGCATCCCACAGATCCTGGGGGAGAGTCTTCAAGACAGGGTGAGTGTTTCAGCTTCTCTTACAGTCCCCCAAACTTAGCAGCTTCAAAGAGCAATGGGTCATCATCTCCCACCGCTCTGTGGGTTCCCTGGGCTCAGTGAGGCAGTTCTCATGTCAGATTTCCCCGGTCATTGCTGTCAGATGCTGGACAGTGCTGGGAACAGCTGAGGTCTCAACAAGGCTGGATGTTGAGATGGCTTCCTCCCTCACATCTGGAACTGTGAAATAGCTGGGGCTGCCCAAGCATCTCCGCCCCTGGGGCGCCTCCTCACTCTCCGCCCCTGTGGCGTCTCCTCACACGCAGCCCCTGGGGCGTCTCTTCACACGCCGCCCCTGGGGCATCTCCTCACATGGCTATCTTGGCCTTCTGTATGGCATGCTTGAGCAGCTTACAATATTTCCTCACTGCTTCTGGAATGAGTGTTCCAAGAGATCACTGTAGAGAGCACAGGGCTTCATTTACCCCAGCCTTGGGAGGTAGCTAAAAATGTTTATCTCACATTCTATTGATTATGAGTGAATCTCAAGTAAGCTCAAATTTAAGAGGAGTGGCCCTGACTCTTAAAGACTAACATATGAGGTCCTCAAAAATTATAATAAAAGTTGTTGACTGAGGATCAACTTGTTAGACAACAGACAAGTCACGTATGTTGATATATTACTATACTATATAATTAAAATATAC
Source organism: Cervus canadensis (assembly GCF_019320065.1). Classification (NCBI taxonomy): domain Eukaryota; kingdom Metazoa; phylum Chordata; class Mammalia; order Artiodactyla; family Cervidae; genus Cervus; species Cervus canadensis. The sequence goes on along the minus strand of NC_057400.1, from coordinate 549,284 downwards.
TACATTTCTAATTATAACCATCTTACAAAGTGGGTATCATCACTTTAGTTTTTAAAAGTGGGGGCTCACAGGGCCAGATGGCTTCCAGGTGAATTCTACCAAAAGTTTAGAGAAGAGCTAACACCAATCCCACTCAGACTCTTCCAGAAAATTGTAGAGGAAGAAAAACTCTCAAACACATTCTATGATTCCACCATCACCCTGATGTCAAAACCAGACAAGAGTATCAGAAAAAAGAAAATTACAAGCCAATATCACTGATGAACATAGATACAAAAAATCCTCAGCCAAATTCTAGCAAACCAGATCCAATTGCACATTAAAAGGATCAAACACCATAATCAAGTGGTATTTATCCCAGGAATGCAAGGTTTCTTCAATATACCCAAATCAATCAATGTGATACACCACATCAACAAACTGAAAGATGAAAACCACATGATCATGTCAAAAGATACAGAGGGAGCTTTTGACAATGCAGCAACAATGGAGAATCAGTCATAGAGAACAGACTTGTGGACACAGTGGGGGAAGGAGAGAGTGGGATGAATTGAGAGAGTAGTGTGGAAACATATACATTACCATATGTAAAACAGATAGCCAGTGGGAATTTGATGTATGATGCAGGGAGCTCAAATCAAGTTATCTGTGACAACCTAGAGGGGTGAGAGGAGGTGGGAGATAGGAGAGAAGTCAAGAGGGAGGGGACAGATGTACATCTATAGCTGATTCATGTTAACGTATGGCAGAGACCAATACAATATTGTGACGCAATTATCCCCCAATTAAAAATAAATAAATTTTTAAAAGTAGGCACTCGGATTCAGGAAACTTAAGTAACTGCTCAAAATCAGATGTTTTTGAAGTGGTCACATTGGGATTTGAAACAAGGTAAGGTTGAATGTTGAGCCATACTCAGAGGTCACCTCTGCATAGATGGCCATCAGAGATTTCATAAAGGAGGTGATGCATTCACACTGCTTTAAAAAATAAGTAGGAGCTTCCTAAGTACATGAAGAGGAGGTACTAATAGGAAAAATGTATACAAAGGATTCCTGGGTTGAAAGCCTGGGCCCTGTTCATTATTGCTAGAGTGTGAAGTGCAGGGCAGCGCTCAGGGGTAGAAGGCACGGGAATGTATTGGGGACCAAGTCACTTGGCTCATAGCAATGGGGAGCTGCAAAATCATTTTCAGTAGGTGAGTGGCACATGTCCTCTTGGCCTTCCATGAGAGGTGTAAGGATCTAAGCCTCAGAAGAGCCTGTGTCCTTTTCTCAGCTGACAAGGGGATAGACCTTGGCAGCTGGTTACACAGACTGGGTTCCTAGATGACGGGGAAAGTGTTGCATCACAGCTACCACTCTGATTCTCAGCACTGAGTTTGCCACCTCTTGGGTGACCAGTGAATGATGGAAATATAGGTGGATGGATAGATGGATGCTTTAAATAAGCAAAATGTGCCACAACTGATAGCGCTTTAAAAAGGAAACATGTAGACAAAAACTGACCAGAGCAATCAACTTGCTCAGTTCAAAGTGCTGTTTAGCTTTGAATGCACAACTTTACGAATTTCTAGCAAACTTTCCACTTGCAGTGACCCATCTGGCCTGGCTATAACTGCTGCCATGGGCTTTTTCTCCCCTTCTCTCTCTTATCAGGAGGAATAGTCCCAGTTGGACAATTATGTTCACCCCCTTATTTAACTAGCTCTGTGATCTTCAGGAGAACCTCTCTCAAGTTGATGTTCCCAGACCTGAACATTGTCTTCACTACTCTCTCATGGAGATCTCAAATCTGAACGCGATGTCTCTTTCAAATCCCCAGCTTCTGCCCCCAGCGAGCTCTTTAGAGCTGAGTTAATGGTACCACTGTGTAAGAAGTCAGAACCTGAAAGTTAGCTGGGGCTCTTCCTTTTCCATTCACCATCACATAGCATAGGTCAGTGAGTCATGGCAATCTTACCTCCTAAGTAAGTATGTGCACATGTGTACGTGCGTGCTCAGACGTGTTCAGTTGTTTGTGACCCCATGGACTGTAGCCCACCACCTTTCTCTCTTCATGGGATTTTCCAGGTAAGATTGCTGGAGTGGGTTGCCATTTCCTTCTCCAGAGGATCTTCCTTACCCAGGGATCAAACCTGCATCTCCTTTGTCTCCTGCATTGCAGGCAGATTCTTTACCACTTGAGCTGTCAGGGAAGCCCTTTTACGTCACACGTCAAAAATCTAACTCCACCTATTCACTTCCTCTCTTCACCAATTATGCTGCAAGCTCCACATCAGCATCTCAGCATCTTGCAGGAGCCTCTTCACTGGTTTCTCTGCCTCCAGTCTCAATTCCTCTAGTTGACCTCCAAACTACACACCCCCCAAATTTTCCTAAAAGGCAAATGCTATCATTTCACTCTGAGATTCAGAACTTTATTATTGTGGAGAATTTCAAACCTGATAGCATGATTTTGTGATATGATTTCTGCTTCTTTCTTGTGTTCCATCCCCCACTGTCCTTCCTCTGCATGTACTTGCTCATCTGAGCCACCTGCATCTTCTCAGACACGCCCATCTCAGCTCCAGTCTACCTTGCTTTTGAGCCTCTGTACACACTCTTCTCTTATTCTTTCTACCTGGAATAGCCCTGCCTCTCTCAACTTCTGGGTAAACTTCTGTTCCTTCCAGAGTCAACCTACACTGTGGCAATCACTATTGTCACAACTCCACTGCACTGCTCCATTATATCACAATTTACCTTCCAACCCACTGAAGGTAACTTCTGTTATCCATTTGTACTCAGAGCTCTCCTGAGGAATAAAGAAAAACATAGTTAAAAGGAATTATTTTCCCTACCTGTTTCTGAATTCCTAAAATACCTTTTCTGCTTGCCTTTATAGAAGGATGTCTGTGACTTACACTTATGTTCATGGGGTGTAAAATAACCTTTCTTATAAGCAATTTTAGTGGTCACAGAAACAGGGACAATGCAAATGCTGGTAATATCACAGGTTGGCTCACAACAACACTTGGTATAATCTTGCTTTCTAAATCCTTCATGCCATAGTTCCAATCTGAGCCCGCTTTGAATACCTAGCAATTCTATATAAAATAAAAACTGCTAAACTTTCTATGCCCAAGGTATAATCTTTTAATCATTGGAAGTTTGTCTGTAAAGAGATCCCTTGCTGACCTTTTATCAGGGCCCAGGTTGCCTCATTTCTTGCCCATATAACCATGTCAGTTATATGAGTATCTTCAATATACAGTATTTTCAGTTCTAAATATTCCAACAATCAAGAGGGATCCTAGGGAATTGGAATTTGGAAAAAGGTTTCCCTGGCAGTCTGTGCATGCATGCTAAATCTCCTCAGTCAGGTCCATCTCTTTGTGACTCTATGGACTATAGCACTCAAGGCTCCTCCGTCCTTGGGGATTCTCCAGGCAAGAATACTAGAGTGGGTTGCCATGCCGTTCTCCAGAGGATCTTCTCAACCCAGGGATCGAATTCATACCTCTTATGCCTGCTACATCGGCAGATGGGTTCTTTACCACTAGCGCCACCTGGCAAGCCCTCCCTGCCAGTCTACTTGGCTCTATTCTGAATACCGTCTTATGCAAACCTCTCTCAATTTGAAATATTTTTTTTCTTCCATCACGCAGGTGATCACAAGGCTCAGAGAAATTGTGACTTGTTTGTGGTCGCATGACTGATGACTGCAGCAGACACCCCAGCCCAGGTGCCTCAGACTCAGATGTCCAGTTCATCTTGCTACCCCAGCTTGCTACCTGAATTCACAGAATTATCCCTATCATCTCCTCATAGCCTTGTATACATTTACTTTCTTTTAGCTTCAGCAGTGATGCTATTACCAGTTTCTACTATTTGCAGATAATACTCACTGTGAGCAATTTCTTTAGGAAAACACCCTGTCTGTGCTATGATAAGATATGTGTACTCAAAGCTTGCTATTTTCTTTTTCACCTTTCTTTGTCTTTTGACAGTGGATATTTTTCTAAGCCTCACTTTACTGCTGGTATTAACACCATCCTATTTTTAGGAAATTACTTCTTAGGGTTCCTCTGACGCACCAGAAACTGCTCCTGTCACCAGCCTCTCTCCATTATACAATCTTCCCAGCAGATGTGAGAGGGCAGGAGATAAGCAGTAGTTTGAAGTGTCAGTGAGAAGCCTTTAATTGAGCAACGAATGAGGCGTGAGGATGCACTCCTCAAGTACAGGGTCCTGAAAATAAGAAGCTGTAGCATTTGCAAAGAATAAAAATGTCCAATTGGTCATTTGCAGGAGGCCACTTAGGAGGAAGGTATTCTCAAAAACGTTCTGGGGACTCAGATAAGCTGGTTGTATCAGTCCTCCCAGAAAGTAAATAAAGGCATGAATTCACAGAATTATTTTAACTAGGAGGTGAGGCAATAGAGAGAAAAATCAGTAAGTATTTTATTTAGCTAGTTTAGCTAATTTTCTTCCGTATATCTCACTGTCAAAAACTGGAGATGGTTTATAAGGATACAGACCTTCCCAGGTGGCGCAGTGGTAAAGAATCTGCCTGCCAGTGCAGGCGATGCAAGAGACGTGGGTTTGTGTCAGGAAGATCCCCTGGAGTAGGAAATAGCAACCCACACCAGTATTCTTGCCTGGAAAATTCCATAGACAGAGGACTCTGGCGGGCTACAGTTCATGGAGTCACAAAGAGTCGGACATAACTAAGCAGCTAAGCATACACTTTATAAGAATATAAACTATAAAATCACAAAATATAAAAACTGTTAAAGGACTGAGCATGATGTGTGTCACACATAGACGGTTGATAAATATTCATTTGAGTGAGACAATGAATAAATGAGGGCTGACTGGAGTGAGGATTAGGTGGTGTGGATGCTAGAGGAATAGACCTCAGAGGAGTCGGGCATCAGATATTTCACATCGGTGCTGTTCAGGAGCTGATCACCTACAACTCTCTGGAAGACCAGTGGGAAACAAGAAACAGGACCCTGGAAGCGAGCCCCAGCTTTTCCGCTGACCAAGTTGGAGTCTTGAGCAGGTGCTCTCCGAGTCTGCTTTTCCTTCTAGGCACCAGCTTCTGAGCTATGAACAGGCAGGATCCTGCCTTCTGTCCTCACCCCCACCCCTCATTAGCAATGACCCAGATAAGCTTAGTAAATATTTGTGGAATGAACTTCACCTGTTTGATGAACAAACCTTCTGGCTGACCCATCCCCCACGCTTTACTTCTGCCTCTTCCTTCATGGAGCACGCAGAAAGTCCTTCCTGACCTCCGCTGGAGGCGGGGCAGGGAAACCGCCCTCTCGACTCTAACCAGGGTTTGCACTTAGGAGGCAGTCTCTGATGTCCTGTGTGCTGCAGGTCTTCTCTATGAGCTGACATTTCCAAAGGGATGTGATTGAAGGGCGCTGGGACACAGACTCCGAAGTCACAAAGCGCTTTGCTAGGATGCTGGAAAGAAAACTCCTGGGAACAACTAACCTTTCACTGAGGGCACCTTAATTCCCGATTCCTTTAAGAGTCATTCTCTGTGACCACCAGTCAAATAACTTGCCAAGATACAGGCTCGATGGAATTACAGGGCCATCTAATGCCCACTAGTATTAATGCCATCCTTGTTTTGAGAAGCGCACCCCTCATTCAGTGGGATTTCATGCTATATTGTGGATAAGAGCAAATTCTAATACCTCAGTATATACAGGAGATGAATATATATGAAAGCCGTCTAAATATGAAACGTCTGCCCCCCTCCCCCTGAATTCTCTGACTGCAAATTCTAAACTCAAACTCAGACATATATTTTTCTGGGAAAATTTTTGTTCTGGAGACCACATTTATGCATAAAACAACTTCTAGATATATACACATCTGAGGGAAAAAACATTTTCTAATAAATAATTAATGATATTTGAAAGCTAACTATTCAATGTGAATGCAAGAAGAGTCAGTCTTCTTTTTCAATAGGTGCCAAAAATGCTTAGCAATCCAAAAAAGCAGTGAAAACAAACAAAGTTGTTAATTCAACTCAGCAAAATATTTTGCTGGTATAGTCCCCCAGTTTCTTAACTTCCTTTCTTAGTCTCTCAAGCAAAAACATGGTTCTCTAGTTGGTGGCAGACTAGCATTCAATCAGAAACCAACTAAGATGGGATACTCCTAAAAATGAGTCCTTAGTCATAGCTAGGGCAACACCACACACTCAAACAGACTCTCTGACATGCATACACATATTCTCAACTTGAGATATTATGAAGACAATCCAAACATCATGTTCACTAAGATATGTAAGAGAGGGCTTGAAAAAATATAAAACAGATTACTTATAAAATTCATAGGAAACTTTTATTCAGGCATCCTCTGTGGCTGACACTAAATGTGTGAAGAAAGGTAAGTGAGTGGTGGCAAAGCTGTTAAACTATGGTAAAGCCAATGGGAAGTGTGTAGAAGCAGGCAGAGCAGGGGAAAGAGACTGTGTACTTAGATGAGAACAGATGGAAAAATATTGCCCTGCCCATAAGCAATCCTCCGCCTGGTGCCAGGCAGACGGGAGTCCAAGAAAGTGGAGAGCTGTACCTTACATTTCGATGAGTGTGCACTGAAAATAGGTTGAAACTTTAAAAACAACATTTGACATTCCAGAGGTTAAGTGTGCTTCAAGTTATTTAGTAGGTCATATGAGGCAAATATGATTTTTTTGTACTGACTACTACTTCTACACACACACATTCACACAGATGAATAAATACACACACACACATATATACACATATATATAATACTATAATCAGAGCCTGCTGTTTAGAGAAAGCTTTTTAAATACCAAACAATAAAATAATGAAAACTTGAAATCCCCTGTCATGCCACTGATCCAGGCTATCTCTTAGTAGCATTTTGGTATATTTTAGTAAAGTTTTGTCCCCTATAAAGTTAGGTAATATGAAAACAGATAATTCGTAGCTATTTATCACGCAACCATTTGCTGTTGTTGTTTAGTTGCTCTGTCGTGTCTGACTCTTCTGCGACCCCTTGGACTACAGCCCAGCAGGTCCTTCTGTCTGTGGGATTCCCAGGCAGGCACACTGGACTGGGTTGCCATCTCCTTCTCCAGGAGATCTTCCCAACCCAAGGACTGAACCCGCATCTCCTTCATTGGCAGGTGGACTCTTTACCACTGAGCCACCAAGAAACCCCCCATTGTATAACAACAGAGCCTGATGAATGTATAGCTCAATAGAAAAATATAATGTAAAGTGTTGAAAATATAGATATATAGTATATATGTATATATTAGTTTATAATTTAGAAATCAGTCTGTATCTATAATTTTATATTTTGCTTTTTCCACTTATGTATCTTTTTATGCCACTAAATATTCTTAGAAATAGAACTCTTAAGGATTGATTATATTTCTACACATGAATGAAACTTATGTAACTACTAACCTCTTGTGGATAATTGTTCTTATTTCTATTTGTTTGCTATGATAAATAGTGTTTAATGAACATCCTGATACAAAATTACTTATTGTAACCTTACAACAGATATTTACTTGAACAATATCATATCAATCTTGTCCCTTAAAGCATTATGAAATGTTACTTAACACATCTTTGTGGGTATATCTAGTAATTTCCAAAGGAGATATTCCTAAAACCTGCATAACTGGATAAAATAATGTAAGTATCTTAAGTCTTTTGAAGAATAAAGCAAAATTTCTCTCCAGAAACACTATATCAATATGAATAGCCTCCAGTGAATGAAATATCCACTAAACTGATTAATATGGTATATAATTTTTCAGTGTTTCAAGTCTGATTGAACAAAATGGCTTCTATAAGCTGGGTGGCCATTTGTATTTCTTCTTTATAGATTGAGCTTTTCCATTTGAAGAACAAAAGCTCCAGTTCCATACCGCCTAGGTTGCATTTTGGCATCTCTGTTACTACTTCTGTGGTTGTCAACAATTAAATTAAGTGATCTGTGCTTCAGTTTTTTCCTTTATAGACTGGTTTAGCAACACCATGTACTTCATAGAAACACTGTGAGGACTAGCACTTTAACACATAAAATATATAGCACACTGCATGGCCTGTGGTAAAGTCTTAATAAAGGCTGGAGCAACTCGTTGTTCTTTGGAGGAGCAGATGCCTATGAACTAAATGTGATTGCATTTCTGAACATCTTTCCATACTTATTACATTAAATGATCTTCTCAATACCCCATGAGGTGAACATGGCAGGTAATGGTTTCCACTGGGAAAAAATGAGGAAAATAAAACTCAGAAAGTTCAAATGTCTCATGATTCAGTGACAGTCTTGAGATTGAAACATAGGCCTCCTGGGGTATGCTTCTCACAAGGACAAACTAGATTTAGAGGAACCAACCTTGCAAAGAAAGCAGAGACAAGTAAGAAATTATATATAAAAGTGTGAATCACAGTCGTGTCTGACTCTTTGTGATCTCATGGATTATAGCCCATCAGACTCCTCTGTCCATGGGATTCTCCAGGCAAGAATACTGGACAGGGTAGCCATTCCCTTCTCCATCGAAGCTTCCCAACCCAAGGATCAAATCCAGGTCTCCTGCATTACAGGCAGATTCTTTACCATCTGAGCTGCCAGGGAAGCCGTATGTATGTATGTGTATATGTGTGTGTGTGTGTGTGTGTGTGTGTGTGTGTGTGTGAAATTAAAGTATCTCCTGACATATTAATACATAAGAAATATCATAGCCATCAGTGATTTCTGGCCTCCAAATGTGAATGAGGGCTCCCAAACTTTGATCCAGTGGATGCTGCCACCCTGTTGGATGATTGCTGAGGAGCTGGGGAGTGCAAGAAGCAAAGTGAACAAGGACACAGGGTTGGCCCCAGATAGCTGAGGTGCATATGAAAGGAGTGAAATCAGTGAACCCAGAGGCTTGCATCTTCCCATGCACAGAATGCTAAATTCCTTAACTTGATACCTGATCTTTGATGTTCAGACTGATCCTCTGTTTGTTGCAAACTTGGTTTCACCTCCTGCCTCCTTGCAGCAGTTTTTTCAGAGCTACTGAGATGCTATCTCCTAGGCTCAGAGTCCTAAATATTCTCGCCAAATAAGACAACTCCCTACTTTCAGGTTGTGACTATATTTTTTATTCAACATACACACACAGACACACATAATTGAATACATTGTGTGCCTTCTCAGTCGTGACCAACTCTTTGCAGCCCCATGGGCTGTAGCCCACCAGGCTCCTCTATCCATGGAATTTCCATCTGGAGTGGGTTGCCACATCCTTCTCCAGGGAATCTTTCAGAACCAGAGATCAAACTCACATCTCCTGTGCTTCCTGCACTGGCAGGCAGATTCTTTACCACTGCACCACCTGGAAACCCTGGGAGCTACATAGTTAGAGGATGTTTGCCCCCAAAGATTTGGAAGAGAGACATCAAGAGATGCAAGCTCTGTATTTGCACTATTTTCTCCTTTTTGATTCCCAATTTCAAAATATTTGCATAGGGACTGAAGCTTTATGAGGGCTTCATCAGTGTCATGAGGCTGAGGGCATCTGAACTGCCAATGCTGAGTATCTGGTAAACAGAACAGGCTTCTGGTTAGGTGTTGTCACAATTACACCCTTAGAATAAGAAAGAACTGGAAATAGACAGAACCTCACAAAGAATGAGTCCCAAATTTTAATAATCTAAGCTCTTAGTTGTGAAGCATTTTGTCCTTAGTCTAGGTACTAGCCAAGGCATATATAAGTCCTCAATGAGCAAAGATAACATTATGAAGAAACTTGATAATTTCTAAACATTTTCAAATACATGGCCCAGCCTTAAAAAATTAGTATACATATAAAAATACAGACTTGATGTAAAAGCAAATAGACAGTAGAAGCAAGGACACAAGAAATCTACCATATGGGAGGGTTATTTGAGAAGATAATGACAGAGAATATGACGAAACGGGCAAAATACATCAAACTTCAGGTGGATCAATATGTATTATGGACTGAATATTTGCATTGCTCCCCCTCACATGTTGAAGCCCCAACCAGCAGAAAGATGGTATTTGAAGACAGAGCCTTTAGAGGTAATTAGGGTTTGTTTGGAATATGAAGATATGCCCCCATGATGTGACCATACCCTTACAAGAAGAAGAGAGACCTCAGAGCTTCCTCTCTATGCCATGTGTGAAGAGAGAGAGAAGAAAACTGTCTGCAAGCCAGGAAGTGGCTCTCACCAGGAACAGAATGTGCCAGCAACTTGAACGTGGACTTCCCAGCTTCCAGACTATGAGAAGTAAATATCTGTTATTTAAACCACCCAGTCTGTGATATTCTGTCATGGCAGCACAAACAGACGAAGACAATAAAAACAGCCCAAATCTAATGTCATAAAAATACTACTGAAAACCAAAGGCTATGAGCAAAAGATATATGACCTTCAAAGAGCGACAATAAAACTGAGAACTGATTTCTTTATAGAAAGTATAAAAGTCAAAAGACAGTGGAACATAGAAATATATGTTTAAATTTACAATGATAGAAAAAGAACTGCCAAATGGGAATTCTACATCAAGCAAAACATCCTTGAGAAAAAAGATAAAATAAAGACATATTTTCCAAATATTTAATAAGATAATCTATTACGAATAGATGTAGACTAAAGGAAATTCTTGTGGGCAAATAAAAATTAGGTATATATGAAATTCAGATACACAGGAAAGAAAAAGAAATGATGAATAGGTAGATAAATCTCAATAAATAACATCAGTAAAACAGTACTAATGATGAAAATAAAATATTAAAATAACACTAAAACAGTGGCACAAAAGGTGAAAAGGTTTGGAGTTCAAGTGTTCTATGATTGCTACATTATCAAGACAGTGGTTTTAAAAAGCTAATAAATATTATAACTTAATGAGTGTACATGCATATCATAATACCAAGAGTAGCGACTCCAAAGACCAGGTATCAGTGATGAGGGTTTCACGGCCAGGTAAGATCTATGAATTCCAGAGCTTGAGTCAGAGATGGGACAGGGTTCTCAGATGTCAGAGGCAACCAGGGGAACTTGAGTTTCTGAGAGATTAAAGACAATTCATCTCTCAATAACATATCTTGAGTCTCATTTACTTTTACTGTCAAACCTGTGTGTGAATCCCAGAAACATAGCCTATCATTTGCCCCTTTGCAAACTACGCAGATACAGGAGATTGTCAATGGATATAGGAACTCCAGAAATGAGCCCAAAAGCAGGAATCATCTACTTTTTGCAGAAAGTCAGAAGTTTGGATAAATAAAAACAAACCCAACAAACAAAATAATTTAATTCAAGTCAGCAAACTAAGTAAAGAAAGTTGAATATGATAATATCTTGAGAACAATAGGAAAAATAAGCATGTCTACTAGAAATAATGAAAATCTAATTTTTGTTTACTAAACAAAAATAATAACCAAGCTGAGGAATAAACTAAACAAAGCTGGAAGCAAAAACTGGATGACTGAGGAATACTACTTAAACATAGCATAAATGGTGGAAATATGAAAGTATGCATAGAAGCATAACACAGGTGAAAATAAGCAAGAGGTTTCAATGTCCCTTTAAAAGAAGATTGAAAAGAAATAAGTTATAAATACCTAATGAAAGAAATAACAACAGAAAGCTCTGTATCAGATAATAAGCAGAAAAGTTTTCCTATTATACAAAATATGCAAAGGTCTTGGGTAATTGGGTTTGCCTGGTGACTCAGAAGGTAAAGAATCTGCCTGCAATGCAGGAGACTCCGGTTCAGTCCCTGGGTTGGGAAAATCTCCTGGAGAAGGGAATGGCTACCCACTCCAGTATTCTTGCCTGGAGAATTCCATAGACCAAGGAACCTGGTGAGCTACAGTCCATGGGGTTGCAAAGAGTAGGACACAACTGAGTGGCTAACACTTTCATTTTCAGAATACCTGCATAAGATTGCAAAAATGAAAGGAAACACTTTTGCCAAACCAAGAGCAAGTCATAAAGCCTCTGAAGTTGTGGCTGCTCTCAGCTCATGCATTCTCTATGGATGTTGAGTTTTAAAGGCCACACAAGAGGAAGAACTTGGGAGTATAAGATGGAGTTTGGGGGCCAAGGCTTGTATTGCCTTTAAATAAAATGGCTTTAAGTGCAGTGAATGGTGGACTACAGAAATTCCATGCCTTGAAACTGGAAACAAACTAAAACAAATTTTAATAACTAGTTTATCTTAAATTGTACTGTAGATGAGAGGGAAATGTCTCCTCTGCTGCTGCTGCTGCTGCTAAGTCGCTTCAGTCATGTCTGACTCTGTGCGACCCCATGGACTGCATGCAGCCCACCAGGCTCCTCCATCCGTGGGATTTTCCAGACAAGAGTACTGGAGTGGGTTGCCATTGCCTTCTCCGAACTTCACATTCCTATGTGACTGATTCAATGTCATCATAAATGAAGAGAACTTCAAGTATTCCTTGATTAGCAGCAATCTGGGGCAACTGGCAGAAGCAAAACAATTAATCCCTGGGGGGCTGCCAGCCTTCACTGAATTTACAACAAACATGCTTGTACTCTGAAATCTGTGTATGTGTGTGTATGGCATATACATGCTAATTATTGTGGTTATGCACCAGCACAGACAACTGACCACAGTTTCAAATAACAGAATGTCAAATACAGAACACAAAACTAGCATGTTTAAAATAAATGAAAAAATATTTTTTTATAAAACCGAAAGTGAGAAAGAAAAAAGAGGCCCCAAAATGTCAGCCAAACATGACTGCCCACCAATTAGAATGGTTATATTATAAAAGGATGCCAAAATCAAGTTTAGTGAAAATGTGGCATAACTAAAACTCTTATACAGCCCTGGGGAAACATCAATCAAGGCAATCACTTTGGAATATTTACTAAAGCTAAACAGATACCAATTCCATGACCAAGTTCAATGCCCGGTTCAATTCCTGAGTCAGGAAGATCCGCTGGAGAAGGGAAAGACTACTCACTCCAGTATTCTTGGACTTCCCTTGTGGCTCAGCTGGTAAAGAATCCGTTTGCAAGTGGGAGATCTGGGTTCAACCCCTGGGTTGGGAAGATCCCCTGGAGAAGGGAAAGACTACCCACTCCAGCATTCTGGTCAGCATTCCAGGGAATTTTCCAGGCCAGAATTTAATAGCATCATTAATCAAAATAGTCCAAATATGGAACAAAGAAGCTGCAACTGCTGACCCAAACTTCCACAGGAGACACGCAAACACTCAAAGTCAGGTCTGGCTCAGTCTCTGTGGATTCTCCTGCAGCATACAAGGTTTTGTTTGAGCCCTCCAAGTATCTCTGGTGGGTATGGGGTTTGATTCTAAATGTGATTTTGCTCCTCCTACCATCTTGTTGGGGCTTCTCCTTTGCCCTTGGATGTGGGCTATCATTTTTTAGTGGAATCCAACATTCTCCTGCCTACAGTTGTTCAGCAGTGAGTTGTAATTTTCGAGTTCTCCCAGGAGAAGATGAGCATGTCTTCCTACTCTGCCATCTTGTCCCTTTGGAAAATAAAGCAGGTAAAAGGCTAACACAGTTTTGCCAAAAGAACACACTGGCCACAGCAAAAACCCTCTTCCAACAACACAAGAGAAGACTCTACACGTGGACATCACCAGATGGTCAATACTGAAAAGAGATTGATTATATTCTTTGCAGCCAAAGATGGAGAAGCTCTATACAGTCAGCAAAAACAAGACCAGGAGCTGACTCAATTCATGTGGCTGAATTCATGAACTCCTTATTGCCAAATTCAGATGGAAATTGAAGAAAGCAGGGAAAACCACTAGACTATTCAGGTATGACCTAAATGAAATCCCTTATGATTATACAGCAGAAGTGACAGATTCAAGGGACTAGATCTGATAGACAGAGTGCCTGAAGAACTGTGGACCAAGGTGTATGCCACTGTAGAGGAGGGAGTGATCAAGACCACCCCCAAGGAAAAAAAATAAAATAAAAATGCAAAATGGCTGTCTGACAGAGACTTACAAATATCTGTGGAAAGAAAAGAAGTTAAAAGCAAAGGAGAAAAGGAAATATATACCCATTTGAATGCAGAGTTCTAAAGAATATCAAGGAGAGATAAGAAAGCCTTCCTCAGTGATCAATGCAAAGAAATAGAGGCAAACAATAGAATGGGAAAGATTAGATATCTCTTCAAGAAAATTTGAAATACCAAGGGAACATTTCATGCAAAGATACACATAATAAAGGATGGAAATGGTATGAACTTAACAGAAGCAGAAAATATTAAAATGAGGTGGCAACAATATACAGAAGAACTACACAAGATCTTCATGACTCAGATAACCATGATGATGTGATCACTCGCCTAGAATCAGACATCCTGGAATGAGAAGTCAAGTTGGCCTTAGGAAGCATCTCTACAAACAAAGCTAGTAGAGGTGATGGAATTCCAGTTGAACTATTTCAAATCCTAAAAAATGATGCTGTGAAAGTGCTGTGCTCAATAAGCCAGCAATTTGGAAAACTCAGGAGTGGCCACAGGTGGAAAAGCTCAGTTTTCATTCCAATCCCAGAGAAAAGCAATGCCAAAGAATGCTCAAACTATCACACAACTGTACTCATCTCACATGCTAGCAACATAATGCTCAAAATTGTCCAAGCCAGGCTTCAACAGTACATGAACCATGAAATTCCAGTTGTTCAAGCTGCTTTTAGAAAAGACAGAGGAACTGGAGATCAAATTGCCAACATCTGATGGATCATCAAAAAAGCAAGAGAGTTCCAGAAAAACATCTATTTCTGCTTTATTGACAATGCCAAAGACTTTGACTGTGTGGATCACAATAAACTGTGGGAAGTTCTTAAAGAGATGGGAATACCAGACCACCTGACCTGCCTCCTGAGAAATCTGTATGGAAGTCAAGAAGCAACAGTAAGAACCTGACGTGGAACAACAGAATGGTTCCAAATTGGGAAAGGAGTACATCAAGGCTGAATATTGTCACCCTGCTTATTTAATTTCCATGCAGAGTACATCATGTGAAATGCCAGGCTGGGTGAAGCACAAGCTGGAATCAAGATTGCCAGGAGAAATATCAATAACTTCAGATATGCAGATGACACCACCCTTATATCAGAAAGCAAAGAAGAACTAAAGGGCCTCTTGATGAAAGTGAAAGAGGAGCGTGAAAATGTTGGCTTAAAACTCAGCATTCAGAAAACTAAGATCATGGCATCTGGTCCCATCACTTCATGGTAAATAGATGGGGAAACAATGGAAACAGTGAGAGACTTTATTTTTGGGGGCTCAAAAATCACTGTAGATGGTAACTGCAGCCATGAAATTAAAAGACGCTTCCTCCTGGGAAGAAAAGCTATGTCAAATCTAGACAGCATATTAAAAAGCAGAGACATTACTTTGTCAACAAAGGTTCATCTAGTCAAAGTTATGGTTTTTCCAGTAGTCAGTTATGGATGTGAGAGTTGGGCCATAAGGAAAGCTGAGCACTGAAGAATTGATGCTTTTGATCTGTGGTGTTAGAAAAGACTCTTGAGAGTCCCTTGGACTGCAAGGAGATCCATCCAGGCAATCCTAAAGGAAATCAGTCCTGAATTTTCATTGGAAGGACTGATGCTGAAGCTGAAACTCCAATTCTTTGACCACATGATGTGAAGAACTGACTCATTGGAAAAGACCCTGATGCTGAAAAAGATTGAAGGCTGGTGGAGAAGAGGACAACAGAGGATGATATGGTTGGATGGTATCACCGACTCGATGGACATGAGTTTGAGTAGGCTCCAGGAGTTGGTGATGGACAGGGAAGTGTGGCATGCTGCAGTCCATGGGGTCGCAAAGGGTAGGACATGACTGAGTGCCTGAACTCAACTGATGGAACAAACTTTACCACCAGAAGGGATAAATACTTTGTGGAATAATTATATCTGAGAATTATTGACAGCAGTGAAAAATAATGATATAATATGGTAAATCTCATAAAGGTAATAATGAGTGACTGAATACAGACTCAAAGGAGTGAACACTGCATTAACTCCATTCATTTGAAATTGAGAAGCAGAGAAAAGTACTAAATTGTTAGAAAGGAGGAAAGTGTTTACTTAACTTTCTTCTTTTCACAGAAAGAGGGCAGGTAATGCCTCAAAGGGACTGCAGGAGCTACCTGGGATACTCTTAGTCACCTACTTTTAAATTTGGTGCTGTTTTAAATGTGGGATGGGTTTAATTGTGAAATTTTATGTTGTATTTCAATTAAAAGGCTACCAGAAAAATTTAAAATACAACTAGAACTACTTCAAAACAGCATATGAGATACAGTAAGGGATAAATTAGAAAACATAAAAACAGATCTGAAGATTTTCTCTAGACTGCAGCACAAATAGGCAAGGAGATAAAAAATATGAGAGAGTGTTAGGGATAGATAACATAGAAAAAGAACATGTAACATAAATCTAGATAGAGCTCCAGAAGAAGAAAATATAGGAAGTAGGGGATGTGCAATGTTCAGAAAGACAATTAGCTAACAGAAAAATCAGAGTCAGGATAAACACCAAATCTTGAGCAATATTTATAAGACGAAACCTACATCAATACATAGCATAGATAATAGCAGAAGAGAAAGGGGAAAAGATGATCTTTAAAGTAACCAGACATGAAAAACAGATTTTTGACCTGGCAATCCCACTACTGGGGTATGTCCAAAGAACCATAATTCAAAAAGACACATGTAGCCCAATATTCATTGCAGCACAATTTATGACAGCCAGGACATGGAAGTAAGCGAAATGTCCATTGATAGATATTTGTTTGTTTGTTTGTTTGTTTATTTTTTTTTAATTTTTTATTTTATTTTTTTTAATTAGTTGGAGGCTAATTACTTCACAACATTTCAGTGGGTTTTGTCATACATTGATATGAATCAGCCATAGATTTACACGTATTCCCCATCCCGATCCCCCCTCCCACCTCCCTCTCCACCCGATTCCTCTGGGTCTTCCCAGTGCACCAGGCCCGAGCACTTGTCTCATGCATCCCACCGGGGCTGGTGATCTGTTTCACCGTAGATAATATACATGCTGTTCTTTTGAAACATCCCACCCTCACCTTCTCCCACAGAGTTCAAAAGTCTGTTCTGTATCTCTGTGTCTCTTTTTCTGTTTTGCATATAGGGTTATCGTTACCATCTTTCTAAATTCCATATATATGTGTTAGTATGCTGTAATGTTCTTTATGGTACATATACACCATGGAATATTACTCAGCCATTAAAAAGAATTCATTTGAATCAGTCCTAATGAGATGGATGAAACTGGAGCCCATTATACAGAGTGAAGTAAGCCAGAAACATTGATAGATATTTGAATGGATAAAGAAGATGTGCTATATATATACAATGGTTGTTGTTCTAATGGAGTATTACTCAGTCATAAAATGAAATGAAACTGGGTCATTTGTTGTGGTGTGAATGAACCTAGAGTCTGTCACACAAGGTGATGTTAAGAAAGAGAAAAGCAAATATTGTGTATTAATGCATTTAAATGGGGTCTAGCAAAGTGATACTGATGAACCCATTTGCAGGGCAGGAATAGAGATGCATACCCAGAGAATGGGCCTGTGGACAGAGCAGGGAAGGAGAAGGTGGACAAGCTGACATATAACACTATCAGGTGTGAAGTAGGTAGTGGGAAGCTGCTGCATAATACAAAGAGCTCACCTTGGTGCGCTGTGATGACCCAGAGGAGCAGGACAGGGTGTGGTGCGTGGAGGGAAGCTCCAGAGTGAGGGGAGATACGCAGGCTTACAGCCGATTCACTGTCCTACAGCAGAAACCAATACAATGTTGTAAAGCAACTGTACTCCAATTAAAAATAGATTTTAAAAAAAAGGATGACAAAATTATACACAAAGTCTTCTCATAAACAATCACAGAACCCCAAAGGTAATTAAATGATATCATTAAAGTACCTAGAGAAAATGTTCATAAGTACAGAATGTTGAACCCAGAGACAGAACTAGTAAGGATAAAGGAGTAAACAAAGGTAATACTACTTCTCATTTTATAAATAGAAGAAGCAGGAAATGTTTCACATATAAATGTACTGCATAGATAAATTATTTTGCTCTTCTTTCAGTGACTATATGGTATTTGATTTACTACAGCATAATATGAGTCCTTTGTAGATATCTTAGACATCATCAATATCTTAAAACAATTTTAACTCCCTCCACACAAATTTGGCATTATTATTTTATGTATTTTAATTATGCCTTGACATTAAATTACTATGTAAGACATTGTTTTCCATAATCAATATGTTTAGGTTTACCTTCTCCTTATGTAATATTCTCAATACTATTTGTTCATTTATGTATTTACTTAGTTTCCTCTAGGATTATTTTTCTTCCACCTAAATAGCTCTCTTTAGAATTTCTTTTCATGAAGATCTTGTTATGAACTTTCTGTTTTGTTTATCTGAAAATTGATTTATTTTACCTGTTTGTAGGATATTTTTGTTGGATATAAAATATGTTGCATTTATTTTGTATTAACACTTTTAAATGGTGATTCATGTCTCTAGCTTCAGTAATTTCTATTGAGAAAACATTTGTTTTCTCTTTGAATGAAATATGTTGTATTTTCTCTATTTAATTTAAAGTTTCTTCATTGACTTTGATTTTTACCTCTGGAAAAGGTGAATCTTTTTTCCAATCCCAAAGAAAGGCAGTGCCAAAGAATGTACAAACTACCATACACGTGTGCTCATTTCAAATGCTATTGAGGTTATGCTCAAAAGTCTTCAAACTAGGCTTCAGCTGTAACTGAACTGAAAACTTCCAGACGTACAAGCTGGGTTTAGAAAAAGCAGAGGAACCAGAGATCAAATTATCAACATTCGTGGGATCACAGAGAAAGCAAAAGAATTCCAGAAAACCATCTACTTCTGCTTTATCGAATATAATAAAGCCTTTGACTGTGTGGATCACAGCAAACTATGGAAAATTCTTAAAGAAACGGAGATATCAGACCACCTTACCTGTCTCCCAAGAAACCTGTATGCAGATCAAGAAGAAACAATTAGAACCAGATATGGAACAATGGACTGGTTCAAAATTGGGAAAGGAGTACAAGATGGCTATATTTTGACACCCTGTTTATTTAAATGTCTATGCAGAGTGCGTCATGCCAAATGCTGGGCTGGATGACGCTCAGATATGCAGATGATACCAACTCATGGCAGAATGTGAAAAGGAACTAAAGAACCTCTTGAAGATGGTGAAAGAGAACAGTGGAAAAACTGGCTTAAAACTCAACATTCATGAAACAATGATCATGGCATCCAGTCCCATCACTTCATGCAAACAGATGGGGGGAAAGTGGAAGCAATGACAGATTTTCTTTTCTTGGCTTCCAAACTCACTGCGGATGCTGACTGCAGCCATGACACTAGAACACTTGCTTCTTGGAAGGAAAGCCATGACAAACCTAGACAGTGCAGTAAAAAGCAAAGAGATCACTTTGCTGGCAATGGTCCGTATAGTCAAGGCTATGGTTTTTCCTGTAGTAAATTGTGGATGTGAGAGTTGGACCACAAAAAAGGCTGAAAACTGAAGAACTGATGCCTTTGAACTATGGTGCTGAATAAGACACTTGAGAGTCTCTTGGACTGCAAGGAGATCAAACCAGTCAATGCAAAAGGAAATCAACCCTGAATATTCATTGGAAGGACTGATGCTAAAGCTGAATCTCCAATACTTCAGACATTTCATTGGAAGAGCCAACTCATTGGAAAAGACCCTGTTGCTGGGAAAGATTGAAGGCAAAAAGAGAAGAGGGTAGCAGAGGATGTGATGATTAGATAGCATCACCAACTCAGTGGACATGAATCTGAACCAACTCCAGGAGACAGTGAAGGACAGGGAAGCCTGGTGTGCTGCAGTCCATGGGGTTGCAAAGAATCAGACACGACTTAGGGACTGAACAACAACTTCTGCCATTACTAGTTATATGTTTCTTTGAGTTTATTCTTCTTGGTGTTTATAAATATTCTTATACATGTGGTTTGATGTCTTTAAATGGTTTCGGCAAATTGTTTGCTAGTACCTCCTCAAATATTGCTTCTGCTCCGTTTTCTCTCTCCTCTTCTCTGGAATTTCAGTCACACATATATTAATCAATTTTACTGTTTCCCATGTTTCATCTGTCTTCTTTTCTGTATTTTTATTATTTTTTCTGTCCATAATTTAATTCAAATATTTTCTACTAGCTATTTTGTAATTTTCTCCATCTTCTCCTTATTTTTCTTTTTCTAACCTGCCAGTGATTCATATAATGGGTTCTTAATTTCATATATATATATTTGTCTCTCTAATTTTTATTTGTTTCATATATCACAAATTCTAATTCTCTGTAGAAATTCTCATAATTGTCAATTATTTTGTCGAACGTATTAGTTACAATTATTCTTTTAAAGCCTGTTTTGAATCATTTTGATAACTGAGGTATCATGTCATTCTGTTTATGGAACCTTCCCCCACTCCACTTTTTAGACAATTTAGTCCAGACTCAAGGTATTCCTAGTAGCTTTAATTGAATGCCATCCAGTATGTATTAAAATTTACACAGATAACTTAAAGATCTGTCTGATACTCTCTTCCTCCCACAAAGGATCAATCTTGGGAAATAACATTGGTCCAATCTGGTTTCAGCTTGTTTAATGGTGGATTTCAGAGTTTTCTGAGAGTTGCCTTATATCTTTATACCCACAACTGGAATTCCTCCTTACTCCTATTCCTGGAAGTGTGGTGTTTACCAGGATTTTGTTTCTTTAGTGGGTTCAGAATTTCTGTTTATCTCTTACCCTAGGAGACTAATCTCCCTGTTTGTTTATTTGTTGCTAATCTCCCTCTTTATTTATTTGTTGCTTCCTCTTAAAAAGCAGAGACATTACTTTGCCAACAAAGGTCCATCTAGTCGAGGCTATGGTTTTTCCAGTGGTCATGTATGGATGTGAGAGTTGGACTATAAAGAAAGCTGAGCACTGAAGAATTGATGCTTTTGAACTGCGGTGTTGGAGAAGACTCTTCAGAGTCCCTTGGACTGCAAGGAGATCCAACCAGTCCATCCCAAAGGTGAACAGTCCTGGGTGTTCATTGGGAGGACTGCTGTTGAAGCTGAAACTCCAATACGTTGGCCACCTGATGTGAAGAGTTGACTCATTGGAAAAGACCCTGGTGCTGGGAGGGATTGGGGGCAGGAGGAGAAGGGGACGACAGAGGATGAGATGGCTGGATGGCATCACCGACTCAATGGAAATGGGTTTGGGTGGACTCCGGGATTTGGTGATGGACAGGGAGGCCTGGTGTGCTGCGGTTCATGGGGTCGCAAAGAGTCGGACACGACTGAGCGACTGAACTGAACTGAACATGTTTTCTTAACCCTTCAGCCTGAATATGAATACATATCTTAAGAGGGAAAGTGAGTAGATGATTTTGTACATCTCAATGTAATTCACTTTTCTGTGGTATCTTGAACTATCCTCAAATGACTGACTTTGGGTCCAGAGTCTGTGTTTAATCTCACAGCCTTACAAGACTGTCTAAGAATCAGACTGGTTTCACAACCATACATCATAGCTTTCTACTTGCCTTCTGAGCCTCTGGACCCCACACCACTTATACTCTGTCAAATTCCTCAATGGGAAAATCCCTCTGAACTGTTGAAAGCACAACTCAGTGTGCTTTCCTTCTCTCTCAGATTCTGGTCTCTTAAGTTCTGGCTGGCTTATCTTTCCTCTAGTACCTTCAAAGAGATTTGTTTTGTGTTTTGTCTACATTTATAGTTGTCCTTAGTAGAAGCATTGCCATATAACCAGCACTCTGCTCTTACCGGAAATGAAAAATCCAAAAAGCTCATAGATCCAAATTTTACGATCAATATTCTGATAGTAGTTGAATTCCCTGACCATTTACCCAAGTGATTGTTGTTCTGACTTCCACTATCTTCAGTTTGCAATGATACAAAGGATTATAATTCATACTTTCTTATGGGAAGACCCATTGCCTATTTGGGTTCTGGACTGAACCCATGTTTCTTCATTTTGAAGAAACATGGATGTCATTATACCATTAAATCTTTCCTCATGGCCATAAGAGCTTTTCAGAACTACTGTTTAATAATTTCACTTCTAGTGTCATTAAAAAAAAAAAAAAAACACACAACTGGACATTCCAGAACCCTAAGTTTGCTTAATTTACTGACTGTGATGGATTCGCTGAAGCTCTAAACAGATCCTTTCTATAATCCAAAATACACACAAATGAGTTACAGGGACTATCGGATGCTGAAAGCTCACAACTATCTATTCCTGGTCATTACTCTTAACTATAAGAAGCTGCATGCCCAAGGTTATGCCATCACCAAGGAAGCTGATAAAGGAAACCAAAGGCCTGGTCCAGGGGAAGAACTTTCCTAGCTCAAGAACTTCCTTGGCTTGGCTGGGGCCATAGTTGAGACCACATTGCAGGTCAATGTCTCCCTCTTCCTAATTCTGACTTCTCAGTTCACCAGAGGTCTATCATCTGTGATCACGCCACATAAAAGCCCTTTGCATATCACTACCATCTCAGATTCTATTTCCAGGGAACCTACTCTAAGGCATTGACCTAATGTTTACTACTATCTGTGACCACTGTACTGCCTGGTTCCCACATGAGCCTGACATCTCTTTCTGTAATGTTATCTTCAACTCTAAGCAGATGACATTCAGCTGCCTAGATGTGGCTAGCCTGCTTAAGGGCAATTGGATCAAAGCAGGGAAAAAAGGTTGATAAGGAAATTATGACATACTTACCTAAGCAAAATTTTAATCAGCTCAGCTCTTTAGTTTACTAGATAAACACAGTTGAGTGAACAACAGGGATTAATTGAAACTAAATGTCTATTTACTAGATTTGATAATGAGCCTATTATAAAAACAGGCACGCAGGAGTTTTTGGACTAAGCAGATAGGAGTTCAGAATAAACTGGTGAAAGTTTCCATTTTGCTATCTCTAATGATTTCTGGGCTCAAAAGAGCACTAATTATAATTGGCTTGATTTACTCTTACCTTCTGGAAATCACTAAGGTAGAGGATCTCACTGGAGAAAAACAGAGAGCAAGATTTCACTCCAGAGAAATTTAAAATTAAAAAGTAACTGAAACTCTAATAATTAACCAGTTCACTGAAGATAGCTATTCCTTTCAGTTATTTCATTATCTATACTTCTGACAAATAGCAATTGCTTTCCACTGATTCTATGCTAGCAATTTAAACAGAAGGAAAGTTAAATTCATTGCAAACTCTCTGCTAGAAACCTCTGGACATAGTGATGAATGATTGATATGAGAAGCAGGCAGTATTTCCGGAGATACAGAATTTATGTTTAACCAGATTGTAAATATAGGCCACTATAATACACAACTTACTTCATTTTGTTTCATTGTTTCTCTTTTTAAAAGTCTTATATTTAGTACACACTTGTATCTGTATTCTAATACATTAAATTATATCACTTTGGAATCCTGATAAGTTCGATCTGTTTCTGAAAGCTACATTATAAAATGCTGAACAGTGTTTATAATTAATTATGAAAAGTAGTATCTTAGTAAGTAAAACCCTGCTAAGAAAATAATAGAATTTGAAAATAGTTAAAGTGAGCAGTTTAAGAAACATTTGTCTTGGAGACCTGTGGAAGTCACACAGGCTGATTTGTTCAGTATTCATCCTTCACTAAAATGAAAGTCCCTGAAAATAAGTGTTTTCTTATCCACTATTTAGATTAGTGTTTTGTGCATACTGATACCATAAGCATGAATTATTAATAAAATAAAGGATGAATGAGGGCTATACAACTAATTTACCCCAACATTAAAAATGAAAAGATGTGGAATTCCCTGGCTCCAGTGATTAGGACTCTGCGCTTCCACTGCAAGGGGCATGGGTTCAATCCCTGGTCTGGGAGTTAGAATGCTGCATACCATGCTGTGCGGCGAAAAAAAAAAAGCATAAAATTTATTTAAAAGAATAGAAAAGAAAATTTTCATAGGAAGGTCATAAGGTTCTCCTATGTTCAATATTCTAACCTTAGTGTTAATAGTAAAAGCATATATATTCTGTGGCATACATTCCAATAATCCTGGTTAAAGATAGCAGAATAAAAATATCTTCTTATGAATAAACTTGGAATAAAGAAAAACAATAATTACAATAATAACAAACTAGGAAATGTCTAAAATCACAAAATACAACTTATAAAGAAAGTAATGCCAATATGTAAATATGGGTTCAGGATGATACAAGATGTCTAGTGAAAATATTGGTCTCTTCAGGTCTATGAAAGAAAATGTGGACTTTTATACCCCAAGGGGAAAAAAACCAATCATTCCTCTTTTAATTGAAACAAGAAAATTAAGTTGTCTAACAATCTTCAAAGTGTCTTGAGCCTTGACATGGAGTGGCAATTAATGTGGTGCTAGACAAAAATTTACCAGATATTTGGGGGTGGGGGAACTCCCGTTGACATGGAATGATGGAGGAAAAATTGTGGATGATTAAAAGCTACGCAGTTATTTGATCTTTGTCAAGCCCAGAGAAATCCAGGTTATATACATATACACAATCGCTTTACTCAGTACTCTATAATTATAATTATTTCCCAGGAAAGCCATGCTCAAGGAACTTCTTTTGAGCAAGAGAATACTTCAAATGGCTGAATTTATGCAGTAAATACACCTAGCATCTTCTTAATACTGTATTTTTTCCAAAAAGTCTATTAAGAGTTAATTTCCACCAACTCTTTCTTCTATCTTTTTTAAGATATAGGTGAAAATTGGAAAGGAAATATTAGCATATCAAATATAAATATTGAAATTTTAAGAGGAGGAAGGAGAAAAAAACCACCTAAACAATTGATTAATATATACCAGACATACTACACAATCTACATGATGAAATTTTAATTAATATTTTTCTGAAATTAAAAAAATAACATGTGATCTTTATAAAGCAAGAACTCAAAGAAAAGATACATGATCTTTGATAAAAATTTATAGAACAAAATGAAATGCACTATGTTGTGAAAATATGACAATATATTTTTTTTTAGTTTCCCTGATTCCTCTAAAATGTACATACATACACACACACAGGGCAATCAGAATAAGGTAAAAATAAACATGCAGACAATATGTATGCCAAAATTTAGTGCTCAGGTATCTTACAGACCCCAAAACAGGAAAAAAGAAAAACTAGAAACACCTACAATATCCGCATCAAGATAAATGACAGGGCTTATCATGACCCTGAGAACAGACAACCTCCAAGGTTGACAACAAATGTTCACTGCAAAGTATGAGAAATCAACTCAGAAGAGCAATCAAAACTTGAAGGGAACCTTGACATGCCCAATTCAGATTACTAACAGAAAACCTTGATGCTGGAATAATATGTTTTACAAAATCACCAACTTTACAAAGCAAATCTCCATTCTAGGATAATTCCCTCCTATAAGGAGAATGCTAGGAATAGAAGTCAAATTAAACAATAGAACCTAGGGAACCTAAGGAATACTATCCAATCATCAGAAGAATGAAATGTTGCCCTTCGCAATAACCTGGATAGACGGACTTAGAGAGTATTATGCTACGTAAAATACTAAAGATAAAGGCAAATGCTGTATAGTCTCATTTATATGCTCAATCTAAAAAACTAAGCAATAAGCCTGCATAACAACACGGAAACAAGAGTCATAGGTAGAGAGACACATAGCTGGTTGCCAGAAGGGAAAGAGGTGGGGTGGGGAGGAGAGAAACTGGTGAGGGAGATTGATATACAAACTTTTAGTTGCAAAATAAATGAGTCACAGGTACGAAACACACTGTGTGGGGAATATAGTCAATAATGATGCAATATCTTTGTATCATAGCAGATGGTAACTAGACTTATTGTGATGATCATTTTGAAATGTAAGAAATATCAACTCATTATATTGCATAATAGAAACTAACATAATGGTATAGTTCTTTTATACTTCAAAAACAAACAAGCAAACAAACTCGTAGAAAAACAGATCAGATTTGTGGTTACCAAAGGTTGGGGGGAGGAGGAATTGAATGAAAGCAGTCAAAACGTACACATTTCCATTTATTGAGATAAATAAATACTAGATATATAATGTGCAACATGATAAATATAAATAACAGTGCAGTGTGTTATAGGTGAAAGTTTACAAAGTAAATTCTGAGTTCTCATCACAAGGAAAATTTTTTTTTCTATTTCCTTAGTTTTGTATGTCTATGAGATGATGTTCACTAAATTTCTAGTGACAATTATTTCATGATATATTTAAATTAGATCATTATTCTATACACCTTAAACTTATACAATGCTATAATATAATGTAAATTATATGTCACTAAAATTGGAAGAAAAATTACTATTAGAAAATACTCAAAAAGTTTGGTGATTAAATAAAGGATGACTTGAAAAAAAGAGATGATAGAATGCAGGAAAGCTTTTTTTTTTAAAGGAAAAAACTATCTCAGAAATAAATAATTAACAAAGAGAATATAAGATAAACAAGCATAACAAATCACAATCTGTAATTGAAAGAAGAAATTATTTAAAATCTTTAAAAAATTAAATGGAGCCAAAAAGGATTCAGGAGAATGTAAAAGTTATAGAAAAGAGCAAATGAAATCTAGTATACTTAGATTTGCAATTTTCAAAGAAAAAAATAAAAGCAATGAATGAAACAAAAACTTAAGAGAACTCTTCAAAAAAATAGAACGCCACATACCTGTGAAAACTTAGCCAGAACAACTAGCACTGAGACATATTAAACCAAAATTATTATAACACAAAAAAGGCAGCATTTTTTGTCAAATGACCAAGTAAATTATAAAGGGAAAACATCTGTGAACATCAGATTTTTTAATAGCAAGATTTTATATCATTTAATGTTTAAGGTATTCAAGAAAGTTAAATATAAACCAGAGACCTTGTATCCAGTCAAATGGTTATTCAAACACAAAAGTCTTCAGCACAGTTTCATTTATGTACAAGGATACAGAGAATGTTGCTTTTATAATTCTTTCCTGAGGAATCTAAGGAATGAGTTTCAGACAACCTAAATGACTTAAACTACATTTTCAAGAAAGATTTTGAATATGAAACATATATTTTCCCATTAATCGAAATATGATTATAAGGAATATAATACAGGAAGTGTTGATAATATGATTTGACATTGAGGATTTAGCTTAATTGTCAAAAATATGCGGGAGTGATTTACAGGACAGTGGAGTGATAACCTCAGTGGACTGCTATCCTACAAAAACAGTGAGAATTAAAATATTGGCAAAACAAAGATGTTTCTGAAAGGTAGGTTCTTGTTTCATCACAGAAAGAATTTAGAGATGAGACAGGGAGAAAGTAAAGAGAAAGTGAAAATGAAGTCGCTCAGTCGTGTCCGGCTCTTTGTGACCCCATGGACTGTAACCTACCAGGCTCCTCTGTCCATGGGATTTTCCAGGCAAGAGTACTGGAGTGGGTTGCCATTTCCTTCTCCAGGAGATCTTCCTGACCCAGGGATCAAACCCGGGTCTCCCGCATTGTAGGCAGACGCTTTACTGTCTGAGCCTCCAGAGAAGTCAAGAAAGTAAAGTGAGGATTTATATAAGCAATAGTATACTCTCAAGGGGACTTCCCTGGTAGCCCACTGGTAAAGAATCTGCCTGCAATGGCAGGAGATTCCAGTTCCATTTCTATGTTGGGAAGATCCCCTGGAGAAGAGAGATAGGCTACCCACTCCAGTATTCTTGGGCTTCCATGGTGGGTCGGATGGTAAAGAATCCGCCTGCAATGTGGGAGACCTGGGTTTGTTCCCTGGACTGGGAAGCTCCCCTGGAGGAGGGCAAGGCAACCCACTCCAGTGTTCTTGCCTGGAGAATCTCCACAGACAGAGGAGCCTGGTGGGCTGCAGTCCATAGGGTCACAAGGAGTCAGACACTGCTGAAGAGACTGAGCACTCACACATGAAGGACATTTATCCCCCCAATACCTGGAGGTCCCTGATTTTCTTTGTCTGTCCAAAGACTCCTAACATTTACAGGACGTGTGGTTTCCTGCCCCTGACGCGTGTTCTCCTTTTGCTTCTCATATCTAGCTATCTGCCTATGCTAACAAAGTGAAAATGTTAGTCGTCATGTTCGACTCTTTGTGACCCCAGTGGACTACAGTCAGCCAGGCTCCTCTATCCATGGCATTCTTCAGGCAAGAATACTGCAGTGGGTAGGCATTCCCTTCTCCAGATGATCTTCCTGACCCAAGGATTGAATCAGGATCTCCTGCATTACAGGTGGATTCACCATCTGAACCATCAGGGAAGCCATGTTGGAAGTTCAGATAACAGATAACTTATTTACTGTGTTCTACAGATGGTGCTTTTAATGGAATTTCAGAATTCAGTCTTCCTGTTTGGCTACGAGAGTACTGGCTTTCCATGGTGACCACAGTACTAAGCAGAGGATGACAGGATATGAAATACCCCCAAGTTAAAAGGAGGTTGTGGTATGAAAGTTCAGTAGCTTCTCTTCTCTTAGACAAATGTTTTTCAGTTTGCTGTCACTGCTTAATTTCCACAGTTCTGAAATAGTTAATAGTTTTGTTTTTAACAAAACTAAGAGAAGGTACTGAACTTTCATGAAACAACCTCCTTTAAACTTGGGGCTATTCCATATCCTGTCATCCTCTGTAGTCACTATGGAAAGTCAGCCAGACAAAATGACTGAATTCTTCTAAAATTGCATTTAAAACACCATCTTCAGAGCACAGTAAATACATTATCTGAACTTCCAACTACCAGAAAAATATCTATGCTCAGGTACAGCGGCTATTCAACTCAGCACTCAGCTCCTTAAGAAAAAAGCCCTGCTGATAGGGGATTGCCAAGGCAATGTCAATCTCTTGACAACGTTGTGGCTGCCGAAGGCTGTGATTTGATTTGTTTGTAGCCAACAACAGTCTATGCGCAGTGCTCAGTCATGTCCCACTCTTTGAGATCCCTGTGGGCTGTAGCTCACCAGACTCCTCTGTCCATGGAATTTTCCAGGCAAGAATACTGGTACAGGGTGCCATTTCCTACTCCAAGGGATCTCCCCGACTCAGGATTGAACCCATTTCTCTTGAGTCTTCTGTCTCGGCAGGCGGATTTTTTACCATTGTGCCACCTCGGAAGCCCAAACAACAGTCTAGTCAGGAATATGAAAAGGAATTATGGAGAACAATATGACCATAAGGAACTTGAAAAGCTCTGAGATTCCTGCAGATCTCAAAGTTTGTCATGCATGACTATACCTATGCCCCAGAAAAAAAAAAAAAATTAAAAATAGGAGAATTTTCCTCTGGATAAACCTGAAGACATGCACATGTTGGGTGTGAGAGCTAGGTCTATCTTGTAGACTATCTGAAGTTTGAAGGTTCCCCCTCTTACATAGCTCCCCTTGACAAATAGAGGAAGACAAATATGCAAGGCATTTAAGTAAGTCTGCTAACTTCAAAATACCTAACTACTACATTATACTGCTTTAGGGATAAACCCTAGGAAGCTAAGCATAAAAATAAGAATAAATGCTTTAAAAAAAATTAGCAGACAACTCAGTGACTTCAACTGTAGAGAATACAGAATCTACAGAATTGGCCCAGGTAGTGCCTTAAATAAAAAGCAAAAACAGGAAAAAACACCAGTAAGAGCACCAAGAACTGGATGGGGAAGGGACCTGACCAAAGTTACTACAACATATTATCTGAAATATTCAGTTTTCAATAATAACAAAAAAATAAGAAATGCAAAGAAATAGGAAAGCACATCAAATATATAGGGAAAGAAAGTACCCAACAGAAAATGTTCCTGGGAGGAGCCATGGTTTAGACTTAGTAGAAAGAGACCTCAAAACAGTTATTATAAATATATTCACAAACTAAAAGCAATGATAAAAGAAGAATTAATGGAAAGTATGAGAACTATGTCTTGTCAAATAGAAAATATCAATAATGATATTGAAAAGAACATATCAATATTGACAATAATATGGAAATTGTAAAAGAGCATGAAACAGAAATTCTGGAGTTGAAAAGTATAAAAAGTAAAACAAAATTCACTAAAAGGGATCAATAATGAGTTTTGAATAAAGAAAAAGAAAAAAACAAGTGAACATGAACGTATGTCAAGAGAGATTACCTATTTTGAGGAGAAAAGAGAAGAATAAGCAAAACTAACAGAGCCTCAGAGACCCGTTCAGCTACAAACACACACGTAATAATAGTGCCAGAGAAGAAGACAAGAAAAAGGAGTAGAGAAAAAATATCTGAAGAAACAGTGAACGAAAACTTCCCAAATTTGAATTAAACACGTTGAAGAATCTCAACAAACTCTAAGCAGAATAAAATGAAAAAGAAATCCACATCTACAAAAATAATAGTCAAACCAACAGAAGGAAAAAATTGAAAGCAAAAAGAAAAATGGCATTATATACAAATAATCCTTATTTGAATATATCCTTACTAACACCTTACTTCTTGTTGGAAACTTTGGGGATTAAAAGACGCTGAAATGTCTATCTTTATCATGTTGAAAGTAAGACTGTTCACTAAGAATTCCCTGTCCAGAAAAACTAACTTTCAAAAATAAAGATAAAATTAAGATATTCCCAGATAAACAAAAACTGAGAGAATGTGTCACTAAAAAATCTGTCTTACATTAATATGAAAAGCCTAATAGGCTGAAATGAAAAGACAGTACATAGTAAATTAAATCCACAAATAAAATAAAGAAAGAAAGAACACTGCTGAAAATAGCTAGATAAATATTTTGAAAGACAGTATAAATGTGTTTTTGTCTGTAACTTTTCTTCTTATGGCTGATTCAAAAGACAACAACAAAATGCAATAACTATAAAAATGTTCCTTCAATGTTGCTTAAAATGTTAAAAGTCATTTGTATGACAATAACTATATATAGGAGAGAGGTTTAAAAAGAAAATATAGTATAGAAAAGTTTGTGTATACTATTGTTTTAGTATTGTTTTAAGATGCTAATTTTAATTTCCAGGAAAATCAATAAGAAAATAATTCAAAAATTAGCAAAAGAAAGAGAAAGGGAATTAAAATGTTATACTACAAAAGAAAAAACTCTATTTAATGTAAAATACAGAAATTGAGGGCTAGAAAAAACAAAACAAATTAACATATATAAAATAAAATGTCAAATTTGAAAGATCCTACTTAATCAATAATTACAACAAATATGAATAGATTAAACACTCCTACCATAAAATAGCGACAGTCAGAATGGATTTTTTTTTTTTTAATTCACCTCCATTCTGTCTAAAAGACACACACTTCAGATTCAAGTACACAAATGAGTTGAAAGTAAAAGGACGGAAAAATACGTACATTCAAGCACTAAGCAAAAGAGGTCTCTAGTGGAAGTATTTACATAAACCAAACATATCTTATGGGAAAATTGTTACCAGAGCCAAAGAAAGACATCCTTCATCAGAGAGATATAGCAAACATTCATGAGTCTAATAACAGAGTCTTAAAATAGATGAAGCAAAACCTGTCAGAACTGAAGGGAGACTCAAACAATTCAAATAGTAGTTGGATAATCCTGTTTCAACAGTGTATCAGACACCTAAGCACAAGACCAACAAATAAACAGAAGATCTGTAAAGCACTATAAACCAACTAGAGGTGACAGGTTTCCACGATATTCCTCTCAATGACAGCAGACCACATACTTCTCAAACACACAGGGCACATTTTCCAAGAGGGACCAAATGCCAAACTATAACACAAGCCTCAGTGAATGCAAACATTTAGAGTCAAAGAATATATATTATCTGTCCAAATTCAAGTCAGACTGGAAATCTACAACAGTACAAAATTTCAGAGATTCACAAATATGTGGAAATTAAACAACATATGAACAATTTAAGGTTCAAAGTAAAAATTAAATAAAAAATTAGAAAATACTTTCAAATGAACAAAATAACAAAATAAACAATCTACTAACTTATGGATTGCAAATAATGCAATACTCAGAGGGAAACATATTTATAATATACAGTACATATTTTAAAAATATTGAAAAAATCACAAACTAATGATTAATAAGCAGAAAGAATAAAACAGTAAGGATTAGAGTGAAAATAAAGGAAACACAGAGTAGAAAAGCACAAGAATATCCACAAAACCAAAAGTTGCTTCTTTGGGAAGGTGAGCTGACAAATTTTAGGCTTATATAGACCAAGAAAAAAAAAAGTGAAGACACAAATTAATAAAATAACAAATGAAAGAGTGGACATCATTGCCAACTCTACAGAAATAAAAATTACAAAAGAATGCTATGAACAACTATATGCCAACAAATTAGTTAAATAACATAGACACATTCCTAGAAGAAAGAAGCTAATGAAACTGACACAAAAGGAAATTAAAAATCTGAATACACCTATTACAAGAAAAAAGATTGAATTAGTAACTAAAAAATCCTACAGGAAAAGCATAGGTCTAGATAGCTGAACTAAGGAATTCCACCAAATATTTTAAAAATCATCCCAATACTTCACTAGCTCTTCCATAGAATAAAAGAAGGGGAAACTTCCAAAATTACCCTATGAGGAAACGATTATTCTAATACAAAACCCAGACAAATACATCACAAGAAGAGAAAAGGACTAGCTAATACCCTTTGTGAATACATGTATAAAAATTAAAAAATACTTGTGAACTGAATCCAGGAGCATTCATCAGAAACTACCAGAATATTGTTAATCAGCTATATCCCAATACAAAACAGAAAGTTTAAAGTTTGGGGGAAAGAAGAGAATTTCAAATAATGGCCACATTCAACTCACAGTTGAATTAACATCCAAAAATGAATCAATGAGAACAAGATGGCGGAGGAGTAGGTGAATGTGGGGTACGTCTCTCTCCACGGATACGTCAGGAATACACCTTCAGACAGAAGTGCAACCAGAACACCAGTTCAGAGCCGATAGGAGGACCTGACCAAAGGAAAAGAAAATACAGAACCATGTAAAACTCGGTAGGACGTAGGAACAAGGGAAAACAGAAGTGTTAGTAGGACTGGACCTGCCCTCAGCAGGTAGGGGAACTGAAGCAGGAGTCCGATCCCCACAGCCAGGCAATTGTCAGAGTCAGAGGAGAAACATTTAAGGCTGAGCGTGAACAGCTGATCTGCGGCAGCCTAAATGGAATAAGAGTCAGACAGTCCTTGCCACATACATACCCTGGACAGAAAGGCAGGTCCCCTGGAAGGCGCAGCTGCTGGGAGCTGGAGTTTAGGGTTTGTGGAGCAATCCCAGGGCAAGGGCTGCTGTTGACTGCAGAGAGATGAATCGAGGGGATGTGAGGGAGGAGATCGTGATGGGAAGCGCCTGTGGAGGAAAGCCAGGCAGTCCTGGAAGCAAGGGGATACTGCGGCTCAGGCGTAGCGGGTGGGTCCATCCCCATAGCCTCTCTCACCACACACGCCAGCATAGGCAGCTGAGGAATAGAGAGGCTGGCCCATCGAAAGCCTGACGCGCTGAATACAGAGTAGGACCCCACCCAGGTGCCCCTTTAAGTGCCCAACAACCGATCTACAGAGTAGGACCCCAGCCAGGGGAGCCCTCTATGTGCCTTATCAGGCGGAGCTATGGAGAAAGACCTGCTGAAGAGGCCTTCTGATTGCCAGCTACAAGAGGCTTGAAAAAAGACTCAGATAGGGCCAGAGCTCCCGCAGTGAGGCAGTCCGTGTCTCTGCACACGTGGCTCCGCCAGGGCCCCTGCAACCCAAGCAGCTGTGCCATCTCCACGTTCAACTCACTGCGGCAGGGCTACCACGCACAAAAAAAGTCTTTCGTCCACGCGCGCAGGGTCGATTTGGTCACGTCCGACTCTTTGCGGCCCGGTAGACTGTGGCCTGCCAGGGTTCCCTGTCAGGGAGTGTTCTCCAGGCAAGAATATTGGAGCGTATTGGCCAATACTGGTTGCCATACACTTCTAGAGTTGTATATTTCCTGCTGCCCTAGCTGCCAGCTCCCCTGAGTTCCTGGAGCGGCCAGAACCCCTGCGATCCAAGCAGCTGCACCGCCTCCACACCCGGTGCTCACAGGGGCAAACCCCAGTCCTCCAGGGCAGCCTCAGGAGCTAACCCCAGTGGACGACCCACATGCAGAGGTGGAAATAAAACCGCAGTTGAAACCCAGGGGCAGTGTGGCCCAGGAACGGGACCCAAAACCTTCCCAGCAGCTGTGCAAGCTGAAGGTTAAATCCACACGCTCAACTAGGCAGATGGTGTCTATGGAATGTATACAGGGCCACTGAGAGCGCCCACAAAAGAGAGCGCACTCGTTCTGACAGCCGTGGGCAGTGGAGGCGAGGACACACAGGAGGGGGACCCGATGAGACTCTGAGCCGCGCCCACAGCAGGTCCAGAGACCAGCACAGGGTTGGAGGGCATCCCAGGGAGGCGAGCTGGACTGGGACTCCCGGCGAGGAAAGGACTCTGACAGCAGAGACTCAAGAAAAGCATATATTATTCTTATGTTTTGACTTGTTCTGTAGATTCTTTTGGATTTCTTTATCTTTTTCCTTTTTTCCCCCCACTCTGTTGTAGTTGTCACTCTTATTGGCACTATGAAATCTAAATAAGCTTTTGAGCATTTTTTTTTCCCTCAGTCACACTTTTTATTGTTGTTATAAACCTCTGCCTCTACACTGGGCTTTTGCAGTTCTGTGGAGTTTTCCTTTTTTGTCTCTCTCTCTTTTTTCTCTTTTTTTCAATTTTAACTTTTAATTTTTTAAAACTATTATTATTTTTTCCACACTTATTCCTTTGTTTGTTTGCTATTTCTACTGTTCTTTTCCCCTTGCAGCTAATCTTTACTGTATATAAATCTTCATCCACCTCTATTTAACTTTGCATATCTATTCTTCCCTTCTTTTCTTTCTTTCCTTTCCTCTCAACATATTTGTTAGTTTTGTTTTCATTGCTTTCTTCCCCCACTTGGCACCTTCCTTTAGTTTTGTTTTCCAGTTTGTGCTCTAGTTAGTTTTGTTCTTAACAAAACTAGATATAATTTTTGGTTTCCTTTGTTCACCAGGTCAATCTATGATACTTTATTTTTGTTGGACTGTTCTGATTTTGTTTATGGGTGTATATGTATATGTGTATATTACATTATTTTAATTATTATTTGCCTTATTTTGTAACTGCCATTTGTTTTGGATTCATCTTTGGTTTTTTCTTTTTGGGTATTTGTTTTAATCTTACTTAATGCCATAACAAACCACTTGTGGAATCTTCATTCCTGATCAGAGATCAAGCTCTGAGCCTTTGGAGTGGGAGCATTGATTCCAAGGCCCTAAACTACCAAAGAACTAACCCTAAGGAGTACCAAATAGTGAGAACTCATACAAAGGAAACCATTTGAATACCACCAGCAGAAGCACCCTGTGCAGGAGCCTCATCTAAACAACAAACAAAACAAAGATACAAACCCAGTCATCAGCAGACAGGATTGCCACCTCACTCAACCTTGCCCATCAGAGGAAAACCAAACAAACAAACAGCAACAACAACAAAAAAAACTTAGCACAAAATCTCACCCTATACTAGGGTTACAAAAACCACTGGACCAAACTTAGGAGGGCAGAAACCAAAAGGAAGACAGAATTCAACCTTGAAGACTGGGAAGAGGAAACCTCAAACAGAATAAGTTAAAAAGATAATTGAAAGGCAGAGAAATACTACACTAAAGAAGGAACAAATTAGAAACACAGAAGACAAATTAGAAACTCCAAATAAATGAAGAGGAAATAGGCAAACTACCTGAAAAAATAATTTGAAAAAATAATTCAGAAAAATAATAGTAAAGGTGACCAAAAACCTTGAAAAAATTTGGAGAAAATGCAATACTCAATCAACAAAGACCTAGAAGAATTAAAGAATAAACCTAAAGAGACAAACAATGCAATTATTGAAATTTAAAAATACTCTAGAAAGAATCAATAGCAGAATACCTGAAGCAGAAGAATGAATCAGTGAGCTAAAAGATAAAATGGTGGAAATAACCTCTGAAGAGCAGAATAAAGTAAAAAGAATGAAAAGAATCGAGGATAGTCTCAGAGACTTCTAGGACAATATCAAATGCACCAACATTTGAATTATAGGGGTCCCAGAAGAAGAAGAGAAAAAGAAAGGATATGAGAAAATTTTTGAAGAGATTATAGTTGAAAATTTTCCCAACATGGAAAGGGAAATAGTTAATCAAGTCTAAGAAGTCAAAAAGTTCCATACAGGATAAACCCAAGGAGAAACATGCCAAGACACATACTAATCAAACTAACAAAGACTAAACACAAAGAAAGAATATTAAAAGCAGCAAGGGAGAAGCAGCAAGTAACATATAGGGAAACCCAATATGCTTTACAGCTGATCTTTCAGCAGAAACTCTGCAGGCCAGAAGGGAATGGCAAGATATATTTAAAGTACTAAAGGGGAAAATTTTGCAACCAAGATTACTGTACCCAGAAAAGATCTCTTTAAAAATTGATGGAGAAATAAAAAGCTTTTCAGACAAGCAAAAGTTAAGAGAATTCAGTACCACCACACCAGCTTTACAACAAATGTTAAAGGGACTTATATAGTCAAGAAATACAAGAGAAGAAAAAAAATCTACAAAATCAACCCCAAACAATTAAGAAAATTGCAATAGAAATTATCAATAATTACTTTAAATGTAAATGGATTAAATGCTCCAACCAAAAGACAGACTCGCTGATTGGATACAAAAACAAGACCCATATATATGCTGTCTACAAGAAACTCAATTCAGAACTAAAGACACATATAAACTGAAATAGAGAGGATGGAAAAATATATTCCATGAAAATGGGAAGCAAAAGAAAGTTGGAGTAGCAATCCTCATATCAGACAAAATAGACCTTAAAATAAAGAATATTACAAGGGATAAGGAAGGACACTGCATAAGGATCAAGGGATCAATCCAAGAGGAAGACATAACAATTGTAAATGTCTATTCACCCAACATAGGAACACCTCAATACACAAGACAAACACTAACAGACATAAAAGGAGAAATTGACAATACATAATAATAGTAGGAGACTTTAACAATCCACTCACACCAATGGACAGATCATCAAAACATAAAATTAATAAGGAAACACAAGTCTTAAGTGATATTTTAGATGAGATGGATCTCATTGATATCTTCAGGACATTCCATCCAAAGATAGAAGAATACACCTTCTTCTTAAGTGCACATGGAACATTCTCCATGATAGACCACACCTTGGGTCACAAATCACATCTCAGTACATTTAAGAAAACTGAAATCATATCAAGCATCTTCTCCAACCACAACACTATGGGACTAGATATCAATTACAAGGAAAACAACTGTAAGAAACACAAACACTTGGAGATTAAACAATACACTTCTAAATAAGCAACAGGTTACTGAAGAAATCAAAACGGAAATTAAAAAAATTCTAGAAACAAATGACAATGAAAACACGACAACTCAAAACCTATGGGATGCAGCAAAAGCAGTTGTAATAGGGAAGTTGATAGCAATACAGTCCTACCTCAAAAACATCGAAAAGACAACCTAACTTTACACCTAAAACAACTGGAAAAAGAAGAACAAAAAAGCCCCAAAATTAGTAGAAGAAATCATAAATGTCTAAGCAGAAACAAATGAAAAAGAAATGAAAGAAATAATAGTAAACATTAATAAAACTAAAAGCTTGTTCTTTAAGAAGATAAACAAAATTGACAAACCTTTAGCCAGGTTCATCAAGAAAACAAGAGAGAAGAATCAAATCAACAAAATCAGAAATAAAAAAGGAGACGTTACAACAGACAATGCAGAAATACAAAGGATTACTAGAGATTTTTATGAACAACTATATGGCAATAAAATGGATAACCTGGAAGAAATGAACAGATTCTTAGAAAAGTTCAACCTTCCAAGACTGAACCAGGAAGGAATAGAAATTATGAACGATGTAATTACAACCACTGAAATTGAAGCTGTGATCAAAAATTGTCCTTAAACAAAAGCCCAGGACCAGATGACTTCACAGGAGAATTCTATCAAACATTTAGAGAAGAGCTAATGCCTATCCTTCCAAAACACTTTCAAAAAATTGCAGAGGAAGGAATACTTCCAAACTCATTTTATGAGGCCACCATAACCTTGATACCAAAACCAGACAAAAACAACACAAAAAAAGAAAACTACAGGCCAATATCACTGATGAACATAGATGCAAAAATCCCCAACAAAATTTTAGCAAACAGAATTCAGCAACACATCAAAAAGCTCATACACCATGATCAAGTTGGGTTTATTCCAGGTATGCAAGGATTCTTCAATATACAGAAATCAATCAATGTGATATACCATATTAACAAATTGAAAGATAAAAACCATATGACCATCTCAATAGATTCAGGAAAAGCCTTTGACAAAATTCAGGAACTGTTTATGATTAAAACTCTTCAAAAAATGGACATAGAAGGAACCTACCTCAACATAGTAAAGACCATACATGATAAGCCTACAGCAAACATTATTCATGGGGTCGCAAAGAGTTGGACACGACTGAGTGACTGAACTGAACTGAACTGAAACATTATTCTCAATGGTGAAAAACTGAAAGCATTCCCCCTAAGATCAGGAACAAGACAAGGTGTCCATTTTCACCACTATTATTCAACATCATTCTGAAAGCCCTAGCTAAAGCAATCAGAGAAGAAAAAGAAATAAAAGGAATCCAGATCGGAAAAGAAGTAAAGCTCTCACTGTTTGCAGATGGCATGATACTGTACATAGAAAACCCTAAAGATAGTATCGGAAAATTACTAGAGTTAATCAGTGAATTTAGCAAAGTTGCAGGATACAAAGTCAAGACCCAGAAATCACTTGCATTTCTATATACTAACAATGAAAAATCAGATAGAGAAATGAAGGAATCAATCCCATTCACCATTGCAACAAAAAGAGTTAAATATCTAGGAATAAACTTACCTAAGGAGATGAAAGCTCTGTACATAGAAAATTAAAAGACATTAATGAAAGAAATCAAAGACAACATAAACAGATGGAGAGATATTCCATGTTCCTGGGTAGTAAGAATCAGTATTGTGAAAATGACTATACTACCAAACACAATCTACAGATTCAATGTGATCCTTATGAAATTACCAATGGCATTTTTCACAGAACTAAAACAAAAAATTTCACAATTTATATGGAAACACAAAAGACCCCAAATAGCCAAGGCAGTCTTGAGAAAGAAGAAAGGAGCTGGAAGAATCAGCCTTCCTGACTTCTTGATGACTACAAATCTACAGTCATCAAGACAGTATGGCACTGGCACAAAAACAGAAATATAGACCAATGGAACAAGATAGAAAGCCCAGAAATAAACCCATGCACCTATGGGTACCTTACTTTTGACAAAGGAGGCAAGAATATACAATGCGGCAAAGACAGCCTCTTCAATAAATGACGCTGGGAAAACTGGACAGCTACATGTAAAAGAATGAAATTAAAATACTTCCTAACACCATACACAAAGATAAACTCAAAATAGATTAAAGACCTAAGTGTAAGACCAGAAACTACAAAACTCTTAGAGGAAAACATAGGCAGAACACTCAATGGCCTAAATCAAAACAAGATCCTCTATGACCCACCTCCTAGAGTAACGGAAATAAAGGCAAATGTAAATAAGTGGGACCTGATTTAACTGAAAAGCTTTTGCACAGCAAGGGAAACTATAAGCAAGGTAATAAAGACAACCCTCAGAATGGGAGAAAATAATAGCAAATGAAACAACTGACAAAGGATTAATTTCCAAAATATCCAAGCAGCTCATACAACTCAATACCAGAAAAACAAACAACCCAATAGTGGGAAAAAGACCTAAACAGGCATTTCTCCAAAGAAGACCTACAGATGGCTAACAAACACATGAAAAGATGCTCATTATTAGAGAAATACAAATCAAAACTACAATGAGATGTCACCTCGCACCAGTCAGAATAGCCACCATTGAAGTCTCCAAAAATAAATGCTGGAGAGGGTGTGGAGAAAAGGGAATGCTCTTGCACTGTTGGTGGAAATGTAAATTGATACAGCCACTATGGAAGACAGTATTCCTTAAAAAACTAGGACTAGAACAACCATATGACCAAGCAATCCCACTCCTAGACATATACCCTGAGAAAACCAAAATTGAAAAAGACACATGTATCTCATTGTTCATTGCAGCACCATTTACAATAGCTAGAAATGGAAGCAACCTAGATGTCCATTGACAGATGAATGGATAAAGAAGTTGTGGTACATATACACAATAGAATATAACTTGCCCATAAAAAGGAAGGCCTTTGAGTCAGTTCTGATGAGGTGGATGAAACTAGAACTTATAATACAGAGTGAAGTAAGCCAGAAAGATAAAGAACATTACAGCATACTAACACATATATATGGAATTTAGAAATATGGTAATGATAACCCTATATGCAAAACAGAAAAAGAGACACAGATGTACAGAACAGACTTTTGCACTCAGCCTTCTTGATGGTCCAACTCTCACATCTGTACATGACTACTGGAAAAACCATAGCTTTGACTATACAGA
Organism: Cervus canadensis; assembly: GCF_019320065.1. Lineage (NCBI taxonomy): Eukaryota > Metazoa > Chordata > Mammalia > Artiodactyla > Cervidae > Cervus > Cervus canadensis. The sequence goes on along the minus strand of NC_057400.1, from coordinate 508,470 downwards.
CTTTTTTCAGCAAAGTGATGACGTCTCTGCTTTTTTAATATACTAGGTTTGTCATAGCTTTCCATCCAAGGGGCAAGCATCTTTTAATTTCATGGCTGCAGTCACTGTCCGCAGTGATTCTGAAGCCCGAGAAAATAGTCTGTCACTGCTTTCAATTTTTCCTCTTTTATTTGCCATTAAGTTATGGGACCAGATGGCATGATCTTAGTTTTTTTTTAAATATTGAGTTTCAAGTTATCTTTCTCACTCTTTTTTTTCACCCTCATCAAGAATCTTAGTTCCTCTTCACTTTCTGCCATTACAGTGATATCATCTACATATCTGAGGTTGTTGATATTTCTCCTGGCAATCTTGATTCCAGCTTGTGATTTATACTGCTGGGCATTTGGTATGATATATTCTGCATAGAAGTTAAATAAGCAAGGTGACAATATACAGCCTTGATGTACTCCTTTCCCAATTTTGAACCAGTCAGTTGTTCCATATCTGGTTCTAACTGTTGCTTCTTGACTAGCATACAGATTTCTTAGGAGACAGGTAAGGTGTCCTGATATTCCCATCTCTTTTAAGAATTTTCCACAGTTTTTTGTGATGCACACAGTCAAAGGCTTTATCATAGTCAATAAAGCCGAAGTAGATTTTTTTTTTTTCTGGAATTCCTTTGCTTTCTCCATGATTCAATCAAATTTGGCAACTTGATCTCTGGTTCCTCTGCATTTTTAAAACCTAGATTGTACATCTGGAAGTTCTGGTTTTACATACTGCTGAAGTCTAGCTTGAAAGATTTTGAGCATCACCTTGCTAGCTGTGAAATGAACATGATTGTGGGGTAGTTTTAACATTCTTTGGCATTGTCCTTCTTTGAGATTGGAATGAAAACTGACCTTTTCCAGTCCTGTGCCCCCTACTGAACTTTCCAAATTTGCTGGTGTATTGATTGCAGCAATTTAACAGCATCATCTTTTAGAATTTGATGTAACTCATCTGGAATTCCATCACCTCCACTAGCTTTGTTCATAGTAATGCTTCCTAAGGCCCTGTTGACTTCACAGTCCAGCATGTCCAGCTCTAGGTGATTGACCACACTGTTGTGGTTGTCTAGATCATTAAGACCTGTTTTGTATAGGTTTGTGTGTTCTTCCCACCTCTTCTTAATTTCTTCTGCTTCTTTTACATCCTTACCATTTCTGTCTTTTATCGTACCCATCCTTGCATGAAATATTCCCTTAATATCACCAATTTTCTTGAAGAGATCTCTAGTTTTTCTCATCCTATTGTTTTTCTGTATTTCTTTTAGTTGATAATTTAAGGACTTATTAACTCTCTTTTCTCTTCTCTGGACTTCTGCCTTCACTTAGGTTTATCTTTCCCTTTTTCCATTGCCTTCACTTCTCTTTTTTCCTCAGCTGTTTGTAAAGCCTCCTCAAACAACCACTTTGCCTTTTTTCATTTCTTATTCTTTCAGATGGTTTTTGTCATTATCTCCTGTACAATGTTATGAACCTCTGTCCATAGTTCTTCAGGCACTCTATCTATCAGTTCTGATCCCCCAAATTTATTCATCACCTCCACTACATAATCATAAGGGATTTGATTAAGTCATCCTGAATGGCCCAGTGGTTCTCCCTATTTTCATTCATTTAAGCCTGAATTTTGCAAAAAGGAGCTCATGATCTGAATCACAGTCAGCTCCAGGTCTTTTTAATTTCTGCTGACTGTATAGAGGGTCTCCATGTTTGGCTACAAAGTACATAATCAATCTGATTTTGGTATTGTCCATCTGATGATGTTCATGTATAGTCTCTCTCTCTCTCTCTCTCTCTCTCTCTCTCTCTCTCTCTCTCTCTCTCTCACTAGCACTTGGTAATAGCAATTAATCTAATAAAATACTTAGGAATAAAATTTTTAAATAAATGCAAGACATATTAGAAAACATTTAAAGAAATTTAAAAGATTTAAAAAAAATTAATACATCTCATGTCTGTGGATCAGAAAGCAGTAATATTGTTAAGATGGCTATATTCCCCTTATTTATCTACAAATTCAAGGCAGTTCTATCAAAATCCCAGTTAGCTGTTTTGCAGAAATTTACAAAATAGTTCCAAAGTTTATATGGTTAGTTAAAAGACGTAGAATGTCTAAAACAGCATCAAAAAAGAGTAATAAATTTGGATGACTCACATTATCTGGTTTCAAAGCTACAATAGCCACAACTGCGTGGTCCTTGCTTTAAAAAATACATATAGATCAAAAAAATACATATAGATCAATGTAATGGAATGGAGAGTGCAAAATTACACCTTTATGGTCAATTGATTTTTTTACACACAAGACAATTCAATTCAGAAATTGTAGTCTTTTCAACAATTCATATGTAGGAGGACAACTGGACAATCACATGTAAAAAAAGAAAGAAAGAATTGATTTGAAATAAATCATAGACTTAAACATAAGAGCTAAGACTTTTTAATCTCCTTGAAATAAACAATCAGATACTTATGATGTTGGATTAGGCAATGACTTCTTAGATATGACACTAAGAGTTTAAGCATCAAAAGAAAAATATAGATAAATTTTATCTCATCAAAACTAAAAAAAATTTTGTAATTCAAAGGACAGCCACCAATAAATTAGTAGATTAGCTAGAAAGTTTGTTCAGTATATGAGGGAAAAACTTTTTGGCCAAGCCAATAAATAAATGATACACAAAATAAAAGAGATATTTATAAATCATATGCATATATGTATACAAAGAGAGTTATGTCTTTTAAAAAATCCTTACAACTTAATAACAAATTGCAGATAATCCAATTTAATATTGGGAAATCATTTCAATTGATATGTCTCCAAAAATGATAATGCGTGTGGGCTCAGTCTCTCAGTCAAGTCCACCTATTTATGACCCTATGGACTGTAGCCTGCCAATCTACCAGGCTCCTCTGTCCATAGGATTTCCTAGTCAAGAATACTGAAGTAGATTGCCATTTCCTTCCCCAGGGGAGTCTTCTTGACTCAGGGATTGAACCTGCATCTCCTGCATTGACAAGTGGATTCTTTGCCACTGAGCCACCTAGGAAGCCCCAAAGATGATGCTACAAACAGCCTAAAAGCATGTGAAAATAAGTTTGACATCATTAGTCATTAGGGAAATTCAAATGAAAGCCACAATTAGATACTATTTCACACCTACTAGAGGTTTTTTTTTTTTTTTAATATATTGATGAAATGTGGAGAAATTGGAATTCTCTTACATTGCTGGTTGGATGGTAAAATTGTCAAGCTACACTGAAGAAAGTTTGGCAATTCTTCAAAATGTTCAATATAGAGATACTATGTTACTCAGTAATCCCCCCTCCCCAGTATGTGGAAAGAAGAATGAAAACACATGTTGACACAAACGTGAAATGAAAACATGTGAACACAAAAAATGTGTACACAAATGTTCACAGCAGCATTGTTCATGACGGCTGAAAAGTGGAAAAATAATGTACTAGTTTCTTGTGGCTGCTGTATCCAATTGCCACAGTCTTGGTGACTTAAAAAACAAATTTATTTTCTCACATTTCTGGAGGCTCCAAATTGCCACACACAGGTAAGCATCTTTCCTAGTGGTGTTAATTGTCATTATGAAAGTGTTGTATGCTTGGTTTGAAATAAATAAAACTGATAATTATGACAGACAATAATTAGAGCTACAAGTATAAGTATGAAACTACAAAATAACATGTTAAAAACTTGTGTTACTCTATACATTGAAAAATCCTAAAGACTGTGAAAAAATTACTCTAGATTTCAGTTCTAAAGCAAAATAGAATGTGCAAAATGAAGCTATATTACAGTTTTTCCTATCAACGACCAAGGAAAATACCAAATACTAGAAAGTATCTGTGAAAAGGATTAACGGACCAAATTTAACAAACTTTTATTGTTCAGGGGTGAGAAAATGTATTTGTTAGCTAATAGCTGCAATGGATTAAAGCAGTCAAGCAAATCTAAATCCAAGAGTTCATAAAGATACGAAAGCAACAACAAAACAAATAAAACACCTGCCATCGCTAAGGAAACAATCCAATATTTTAAAATCTGGCTAAAACAAATAAGCAAAAGGAATTTTGCTGCCTTCACTGTATGAACTGAAACTCACAATAATCAAGTATTGATAACAGAAGCTTTCTGTTTATGAAAGTACTTCACATACTAAAAATGGAATGATAAAATAAGTATGTCAATAAATCCCCAGTTAATTAATGGATCTAGACAATGATTATCAATGACTACTAATATCATAAGAAGGGAGAAAAATCTGACCATCCTAATGGAAGTACACTGCATCTCATGAAGTAGTCTTGTAAAGACAAAATTAAGTATAAACTTAATGAAGTCTCTATATTTCAGCATAAATGTACAGAAATACAGGCTTCCCAAGTGGTGCTGATGGTAAAGAAACCATCTGCCAATGCAGGAGACATAAGAGACACAGGAGACGTAAGAGACACGGGCTTGATCCCTCGGTCAGGAAGATCCACTGGCATAGGGCGTGGCAACCCACTCCAGTATTCTTGCCTGGAGAAGTCCATGGACAGAGGAGCCTGGCAGGCTATAGTCTATAGGGTCGTGAGGAGTTGGATACGACTAAAGTAACAGCATGCTCAGTGGCGCATACAGCAATTCAGGATGCAAAGGAATCTGATAAATGATACCAGACATCACAGATTCTAGATATGTTCTGTGCTTCAGCTAACAGATTACCCAAATGCATTCAAAATTTTTGCAGAATAAAAAGAATATAAAGATCAAAAGATCTTAAATTATATTTACAAAACCATCAGACTCTGGATATGAAAACATGACCAAAAAATAGCACAATGACATAAAATGATGTAAGACATAGACAAAATTCACTAATTACACTATTATAAATAAATTGCATGATACATGTCCTAAACAATGTGTTAACAAGAAATCCTACAGAATATTAATATAAGAATATACAGCTGCCAAATGCCTTGTATAATATTTATCTTAGTAGTTGAAAAGGCATAGATATTTCTGTACCTCTGGACAAACAATAGCCAACAAAATTCAAAACCTATTCCTGATTTTGAAGTAAAAATAAAGCTCCTAATGAAGTGTCAGTAGATTAAACCAAAGGCAGCTTAATGCTTAATCGTGAAACAATGAAACCATCCCTCCTAAAATCAAGAGTAAAACAATATTGGCCATTCTCCTCAATATTTTTATAATTATTTTAGAGGTCTTAGCAAGTACAAGAAGGGAAGAGAAAGAAATATGAGGCATAAAATTGGAAAAGATTTGTAATTATTGTCATTTGCCAAATACAACAGAGCATATCTAGAAATCCCAAAAGAGTTAGCTCAACACAATGAAGGACTAAAAAAGAGCCCAATAATGTGGCTGATTACAAAGTTAACATATAAAATTCAAGAGTGACACAGTGTGAAAAGATCAACCACTTAGACGACATAATGAGAAAAAGACTACAGTTATAATAGCAGCAAAGAATAACAACGTAAGCATTAGCTAGAAATATGCAAGTGCTCTGTGAAGAAAGATTGCAAATGCTAGTGAAAATTTAAAAAAAAAATTTCTTAAATCTCTTTTAATGAATGGAAAGATGTAATCTTTTTTGAGAAGAAAAAGACAATATTATAAAGCTATCAAGACTCTTCTATAAATTCATAAATAAATCTACATAAATCTTTAAAGCTGTCACATCTTATCTGTAAATATACATTGATATAATTTTGACATTTTAAAAGGGAAGGAGACTTAGTAAAACCACACAAGCTAATTCAACAGGTTAAATGAAAAAAAGTAAACATAATATATCCCAGATAATCTAAAGAACATGGTAAGTATTAAGTATAGTAATTAAAACCTTAAGATTAACACATAAATAGAAGACCAATATTAATGAAACAGAAAAGAATAAAAAATTAAGATAAATTTAATAAAAGAGATAATATTAGGTCAAACCAGTTGAGAAATGAAGCAAAAGCCAAAGGAGACAAGGAAACATACCCATTTGAATGCAGAGTTCCAAAGGAAAGCAAGAAGTAAGAGAGCCTTCTCAAGTGAACAAAGCAAAGAAACAGAGGGAAACAGTAGAATGGGGAAGCCTAGAGATCTCTTCAAGAAAATTAAAGATACCAAGGGAACATTTCATGCAAAGACGGGCACAATAAAGGACAGGAACAGTATGGGCCTAACAGAAGAAGAGGTTGCAAGAATACACAGAAGAACTATACAAGAAAGGTCTTAATGACCCAGATAACCATGACAGTGTAGTCACTCACCTAGAACCAGACATCCTGGAGTGTGAAGTCAAGTGGGCCTTAGGAAGTATTACTACAAACAAAGCTAGTGGAGGTGATGGAATTCCAGCTGACATGTTTAAAATCCTAAGAGATAATACTGTTAAAACGCTGCGCTCAATATGCCAACAACTTTGGAGAACTCAGCGCGGGCCACAGGACTGGAAAAGGTAAGTTTTCACTCCGATACCAAAGGAGGGCAATGCCAAAGAATGATCAAACTACCTCGCAATCACATTCATTTCATGTGCTCACAAGGTGAGGCTCAAAACCCTTCAAGCTGGACTTCAACAAGTACGTGAGCCAAGAACTCCCAGCTGTACAAGCTGGGTTGAGAAAAAGCAGAGGAACCAGAGACTGAATTGCCGACGTCTTCTGGATCATTGAAAAAGCAAGGGAGTTCCAGAAAAAATATCAACTTTGCTTCATTGACTGTGCTAAAGCCTCTGACTCTGTGGATCACAAGAAACTGTGGAACAGTGTTAAAGAGATGGAAATACCAGACCACTTACCTGCCTCCCAAGAACTTGTATGCAGATCAAGGAACAACAGTTAGAATCACACATGGAACAACAAACTAGTTCAAAATTGGGAAAGGAGTACATCAAGGCTGTATATTGTCACCCTGCTTATTTAACTTATATGCAGAGTACATCATGAGAAAAGTCCAGCTGGATGAATCACAAGCTGGAATCAAGATTGCCAGAAGAAATAGCAATAACCTCAGATATGTAGATGGTATCACCCTAATGGCAGAAAGTGAAGAGGAACAAAGGAACGTCTTGATGAATGTGAAAGAGGAGAGTGAAAAAGTTGCCATAAAACTCAACATTCAAAAACAGAAGATCATAGCATCCAGTCCCATCACTTCATGGCAGATAAATGGGGAAACACTGGAAATAGTGACAGGCTTTATTTTCTTGGGCTCCAAAATCACTGCAGACGGTGACCGCAACCATGAAATTAAAAGATGCTTGCTCCTTAGAAGAAAAGCTATGACAAACCTAGACAGTATATTAAAAAGCAGAGACATCACTTTGCTAACAAAGGCATCTAGTTAAAGCTATGGTTTTTCTAGTATTCGTGTACAAATGTGACAGTTGGACCATAAAGAAGGCTGAGCACCCAAAAACTGTTACTTTCGAAATATAGTGTTGGAGAAGACTCTTGAGAGTCCCTTGGACTGCAAGGAGAACAAACCAGTCAATCTTAAAGGAAATCAACTTTGAATATTCATTGGAAGAACTGAACCTGAAGCCGCAATACTTTGGCCACCTGACGCAAACAGCTGACTCATTTGAAAAGACCCTCATCCTGGGAAAGACTAAGGTCAGAAAGAGAAGTGGGTGACAGAGGATGAGATGGCTGAACGGCATCATAGGTGCAATGGACATGAGTTTGAGCAAACTCTTGGAGATAGGTGGACATGGAAGCCTGGTGTGCTGCAGTCCATGGGGTCACAAAGAGTCACACCCTACTGAGTGACTGAAAAGCAAAAAAAAGAAACCAGAACAACAAACCAGTTATGAAAAGTTGGATTGTTTGATAACTGGTGTTTGGACAAATGGATAACCTTCTGGAAAGTAATGGTAAATGGATCCCTTACTTTACTTTTTGTATCAAAATCTTTTTATATGAATCTGAATCAAATTTTTAAAATTATAAAATACTAGATAAATACGTAATTTTTAAAAATAATATACAAATTGATCTATAAATTAAGACTAATTCAAAACTCAATAAGATTGTTCACGAAAGTTGACATCTAAAATCTTCACAAAATAGAATATGCTTAAGAAAGGCATGAAACCCTTCAAAGAGAAAAGATAAACCAACTTGCTCTCAGTTCAGTTCAGTTGCTCAGTCATGTCCGACTCTGCGACCCCATGGACTGCAGCACTCCAAGCCTCCCTGTCGATCACCAGCTCCCAGAGTTTACTCAATTTCATGTCCGTTGAGTCAGTGATGCCATCCAACCATCTCATCCTCTGTTGTTCCCTTCTCCTCCCGCCTTCAATTTTTCCCAGCATCAGGGTCTTTTCAAAGGAGTCAGCTCTTCTCAAAAAGTATAATCCGTGTCCTGTATGCAAGTTTCCCCTTCTTTACAAATAAATGCTCATCCCGTGAGTACATTCTAGATCCTCTCTGATCTTCATTGAACCTTTTGAATAGAGTCAGCAACAAATTCCCTAGCATAATTTCCAGGGGTACATATATATATGAGACAAAAACATATAACCCTTTTGCAAGTCCACGTTTTCTGTGCTTGCTCTGGTGTTTTAAGATTAATTGAAGTGTAACTGCTTTTTATCACTAGAAAGCATATACTAATTAAGTGTTAGCTTCATGGCATTTCAGGCAAGGTCTGAACATGTGTCCTATCGAATTTCATTGATACCAAGTGATAAACTCACTCACACTAAACTAGTCTTCCTTCTACAAACACATACTCTCCTGATTAAAAGGAGAGCTTCTTCCAGGGCCTGCATAGTGGTGGTATGTATTCCCCACAGTGCTTTGTTGACAAATGAGATAACGTTTGACACTAACTGGCAATGAAATATGATTCCCAGGATTGAGGTGATGTGTTTGACCCTCTGTTTTGGTGATGCATATTACTGAAAGCGCCTTCAGGACATTTTACCTCAAAGTGAATTTTTGTTGCTGTTAAAGAGAGTGAGAAAGCATGGAGCAGATTTATGAGCCTTGCCTGTCTGCCTGGGAATGTAGCTGTTTTGACGTAATCTCCAGGAAATGCCTCAGGTATTGAATTAACTTAGCAGTCACATTGGACAGCCAAGCTTCATTCATTTTACCAGCCCCTGACAATGCTGAATTCAAGATGCCTTCACATCCAAAAGAATCCCTCTTTTTGGCTGAAAGTTGGAACACATTCATTCATTCAACATTCATTGAGAACATAAGTCAGAAACCTTTGTAAGTGATGAAAGTGAAAGTGAAAGTCACTCAGTCGTGTCCAACTCTTTGCAACCCCATGGACTATACAGTTCATGGAATTCTCCAGGCCAGAATACTTGAGTGGGTAGACTTCCCCTTCTCCGGGGGACAGAGAAATAAGCCAATCAGGCAAAATTGACTGCCTTCAGGAGCTTACATCTTAATACACTATACAGTGTCACAATAATTATATATGTTTGATTAATACTTGTAGGATTCCAAATTAGGCTAGATCTCTGCAGACAAATTGTTTGGAAGTGGAATCAGAACAAGAGGATGGAACCAGAGCCAGCAATTACCTAGCAATCTCTTCTTTTACAGGAACCTTCTTTAGTTACCTTATTGGGTGCATCATATTATAGGAGGTTAGTATAGAAACTGTGATTTTGATTACTCTACCAAGTAAAAAGTGAGAGATTTGAAACAGGTCACCAGTTTGATTGTCTGCTGAGCTGCACCATTATTTCATCTCATTCCTAGTGATACTTAATGGTCTACTACTTGGAAATTATGGTTTTAGGTTTAACATAGCTTAAGCCTAAGACTTTGACCAAATTTTAATCTCCAAATATTAACTTAGCTATTTCTTATCATTTATGCCATTTCATCTTATCAACAATGCCCTGTAGTAGCTGAATTTGGTATCCTCACTTTTTGGATAAGGAAATTGAAGTTCAAAAAGGTTAGATCAGGGACTTCCCTAGTGGTCCAGTGGCTAGGAATCTCCCAACCAACACAGGCAACACAGGTTCAATTTTTGGTCCAAAAACTCAGATCCCAAATTCCACAGGGCAGCTAAGCCTCGTTCCACAACTGCCAAAAATCACGCGTTCCAGAGCCTGTGCTCCACGACCAGAAGAACCCACCACAGGGAGCAGCCCTCGCACTGCAGCTAGAGAGTAGGCCTGTTCACTGCGATCTGAGAAAGCCCTCGGACAGCAGCAAAGACCCAGCACAGCCAAACTAAGTAAATAAATAAAGGTTATGTAAGGTGTAGAAGGTCACACAGCAAGAAGAAGATGAAATCAGAGCAGACACAGGGCTTCTGCTTCAGAGCTTGTATTCTGACCCATGCCATCTACACATAATGCTTTCAGATGCTATGGGGGAAGCGAGGAGGCATAGCCATGGCCCTTGCCTTCTAGTAGTTCATAAACTAGGTTACAAACAAAGCATCTGCACAAACAATTGCAAGGCAGGATTATGTATCTTTTTTAATATAGAAAACACATAAGTCTAGATAACAATTAAAAGAAAAAAAAAACAGAAAGAAAAAGAAAAGAACCCAAATCTGTGAAGTTCACATTACTCCACATTTGTGAAAGATAGCAGGTGAGAGCATAGTCTGTGTGCCATAGACAGTGTTACAGGGGGAAAGCTCCGCCCTGTGACCACCAGGGCTGAGACAGCCCGTGGGCTCCTGAAGCCCCCAAAATGCCTTGTTGGTAGACAGAGTCTGTCTAGTTCTTTTGTCAGGGTGGAGTTTCACAAATATAACCCAATCTAAAAGCAGAAGCTCTGTCTCCCCCCTTTCCTGTGTTCTTCCAGAAAAACCCTGTAACCTCTTTTCTACACAGAGAATCTTTCCCCAAGCACCTGGACTGCCTGCGCCCTGCGGCTCTGGGGAAGGTTTCTCTCCCCACTGAGATTCACAGTTGTCAGAATCAGAGCACCAGAGCCAGACACCGCCCCTTGTGCAGGAGGGCACAGATAAATATGTGCAGCGTTAACAGCCCCCCACAAATTGCCAGAGAGGCCAAGCAGCCTCTGGGCTCAGTGAGAAAAATTTCCATTGTGTTTCTCAACCTCATCCAGAGAATAGGGATTAATCTTATTTTGACCATCTCAAAAGAAGCTGTTGTTTTGTTTTTTAATCCCTTTCCATCTCATAAGGCATTATAAAGTAGCTTGGAGGGGAAGAGTGTCTTCTGAGGAGGAAATAATTCATAGGATTCTTTTCATTCATATTCCTATGAAATCCTCAGGGCCTCAGGGGCAAAGCTAACAATTGAGTTTTGTTCTACAAGATCTGTTTTGGTCATGGAGTTATAAAAAGTCAGGTCCAAATATTTTCACTAACTTTTCATCTCTAAGGCATCTGGGCTTCAGGCCAAATGCTAATGAATTGTGGAAGAGGAACTATACACCCTGAGATTGATAGGAATGATTTGGAACCCAGTAGAAGTTTGCCTCACTGAGACACTTGGGCCCAGTCCTCACATCACCTGACTTTCTTCCCTTTATCGTCTCTCAGACACACAGATCTATGCTGCCTTGTTGAGTCATAAGCATCCCCACCACCATGCACCATCCCAGCCCATAGCACTTCATCAATGGATTGTACCAATAGCTCCTCACTGGGCCTCTGACTCATCAGTCATTGCTGGGTCCAACTGCTGCATGATTCCCCTTCTAATGCTTAAAACAGTCTTGAGGATGGAAAAGGGGAAAGTCCTGGGAGAAACTGACCTGTATTGCTTCCCTGTCTTAGCGCTCATCACCCTTCATCTCCACCGGGTGTGGTGCAGAACAGAGCTGCAAAGCTGGCACCATCCTCAAGTCTGGTCCTGATGAGAAGAAGGTCTCTCAGCTTGCAGGTTTAATACAACTTCTCCCCATGCCCTCAGCCCACCAGATTAACTGGTGGAGACAAGCCAGGCGGGCCCCACATCACTCCTGTCCCTCTTTCCTCACCACTCTTCCCAGGTCAGAGCTTCCTTGGTCTCAGTGGAGGTGAACACAGGCCTAAGTTGTCTTTCAAATCCTGTCTTATGCCTATTATCTTGACCTTTTTTTCTTAAACCTGAGAACTGTGGTTTCTTTATGGGATGGTTTGCTTTGGATAATTCCCTCCTGGGTAAAATGGCTTCAAAGAGGGTAGTGATGGGAGACAGTAGAATGGATTGATAGAAGTTCTAATTTCCCCGAAATGATTGTTCTGCCTCATCCCGGTGTCTGGTCATTACATTCACCAACAATCCCAGAGGTGTGTGATGGGAGCTTTCCATGACAGTCTTGCAGGAAGGTAGCACTAGACAGGAAACTGAATAGTTTCCAAAACCAGCTCAGCCCTGGCCTTGGCTGTCCATGGCACCCCGCTAGACAGTGAGCTTGAGCAGTGGGACCATTTCAGTCCTGTCCTATCACACACCCCAGCATCTAACAGAAGCAGTCAGGCTAGGAAATTCTCTTGATTCAATTAATGGAAAACCTTCCTCCCTGGGACACTGCTTCCCATAGTAAGGTTCCCATTAACTATATGAAATGAGCTCTTTGGTACCCATGGAAACAATAAAGAAATTTGAGAAAATGTTTTCCTCTTAATGTGAAGAAATGGGTATTCCTAATATAAGACACTTTGGACCAGAATATGTCACTGCAAAAAAAGAATCTGATTTTACAAATAGGCATGAATATGTCAAGTCATTAATGTCAGCTTTCATGCAGCAAATTGCTTCTCATGCATCATTTATACTCATTTATAACTAAACAAGAGTATTTGCAGAGACACACCATAAATATATTTTACACACCTCTCTCGAAGCTTTCATCTCCTGGCTCTCAAAGTATCTGACAGAGGTGCAAAACCCCAGCAGATTCAATGGCAGAGCAGAGGAGGAGGGAATAAGAGGGTTAGAGGAAGCAAAGGAAGGGAGACAAAGATTGCTAACCAAGCAGAAGTTATAAAAATTCATGAGCTTGAGGCAGGCTTGGATTTATGCATTTAGACAATCCCTTTAAACTAAATGAAAGCTAATCTGTTGTAAATCTTCCCCCATATCAATGATTCTGCAGAAATTCATTTACAGTAATTGAGAGTAAGAGGAAGCTGATCTGTGTGGATCCATGGTCACTGCGGAGATGAGAAGGCTGGTCTGCATTTGGAAGGACACGCACCCATGGAGGTACCTGTCACTATCTGTTCAGACCATGAGGTGGAAAAAGCAAGCGGGGCTACCCCTGCCACCCCCTTGGTGCCAGCTTCACCTGCTCTCTGTGGCTTTTCCATGTCTTCTTAAATTATCACCCAAGCCTTCAAAATCCCCAGGTAGAGGAGGCCAGCTACCCTGCCTCTGGCCTGAGCTGAGAACTCAGCTGCTTAATGGCCTCGGCACCATCATCGCCCTGTGGGAGAGATGTGTCTCATGCCTCCCACGGTTGTTCCTGACTCTTATTACTCCCAGACCATCTTCGTCTGAGTCTGGAACATTCAAATAAGTCCTTCAAATTGACATGAACCTTGTTCAACTGTGTGTAACCAGTGTATTAGGTGACATGTAGACAGTGAAACCTAGCATGTAAATATTTTCTTTATTTTTTTTCTAATTCCTGCTTTTAACCATGCCCTGTCAAACCCTCTTCCTGTCCTTTGATAAAACTGTGTGCAGACCTTGGGGTCTCAGTTACTTTTGGTTATTGTACGTTAACACAACTTAAGTTTTTCATCTTACATCAAATGATAAATGCTCCCTTCTCTTGAACTAAGCACTGGGACCTGGACACATAGGACGGGGTGGGGGGGGTGGGGATGGTTGGCTGTTTTCTTGTTCCTCCTGTCCCTCTGCTAGAGGCTGAGACAGAGAGGCCAGAAGTCTTCCTGTGCCTCTGCTGGGAGCAAGGACAAGTCAGGTGTGTCTCTGGCTCATTCAGCTCCATCGCTGCAGGCTTGTGCTCTGCGGAAGATGCTTAGGATGCCAAGCACGGTCTTCTTGGGTCTATGCACATCTACATCCCAGTTCTTTTCTTTGCTGACACCTCCCTTTGGCCCCTGCCAGGGATCATCAGTACGCATGGACGTAGGACCTCCGCCTACTTGGTAACTCCTGAGCAGCCCCAGGGATCCCGCCCTCCCATCTCCATGCTCCTTCATGTGTAGCTGACACTGTCATCCCTCCTGCACATCCATCCCAAGCACATCATCCTGTTCCCATGCCTTTGCACCCATACCTATTGCTTTTCAAAAGCTGTTCTCCCCCAGTTTAGAGGATTCTGACTTCCTATTACCTCAGGCTTAGCCCAACTGTCCTCCACACCAAGCACAAGATGCCTCTCTGAAAAGGATGGCAGTCCTCTTTCACCCTCTCATCAGCATTCATGGGATCAGCTGTCCCCAGCATCCACCAAGCACCCTGTGGATACCTCCCGTGTAATTAGCTATTGTACTGTGTTTGTTAGCTTGTCCACCTTCCCAGATAACTGTGTCTTTCTTCCCTCATAGCAGTTTGGGGGGCATGAAGTCATGTTTAAATAATCATGTTAAAATACGTCTGTGCATCTAGAATAGTTCTGCACATCCAGGCGTTGTTTATTTGTTGAATAGATAAACAAATGAATGACTGTGAAAAATATTGATGAAACTGCCTGGATTCCACTTGCATTCAACATTCTGGTCAGATAATGTGGGGAATAACATTGATGTAGGGAAAGGATAAAGCCGAGAAGTTCATGTGAATAAATACAGTCGAGGTAGGGCACTGAGAGGCGGTGGGGACTGTGAATGCAAGAGTGAGCGTGAACTGTGACAGAGGCAGTGTAACTGTGACAGTGCGTGTGAAGGGTGACAGAGGCGCTGTAACTGTGGCAGTGAGTGTGAAGGGTGACAGAGGCGCCGTAACTGTGGCAGTGAGTGTGAAGGGTGACAGCGGCACTGTAACTGTTGCAGTCAGTGTGAAGGGTGACAGAGGTGCCGTAACTGTGACAGTCAGTGTGAAGGGTGACAGAGGCGTTGTAACTGTGGCAGTGAGTGTGAAGGGTGACAGAGGCGCCGTAACTGTGGCAGTGAGTGTGAAGGGTGACAGAGGCGCCGTAACTGTGGCAGTGAGTGTGAAGGGTGACAGAGGCGCTGTAACTGTGGCAGTGAGTGTGAAGGGTGACAGAGGCGCTGTAACTGTGACAGTGAGTGTATGGGTGACAGAGGCGCCGTAACTGTGGCAGTGAGTGTGAAGGGTGACAGAGGCGCCGTAACTGTGGCAGTGAGTGTGAAGGGTGACAGAGGCGCCGTAACTGTGGCAGTGCGTGTGAAGGGTGACAGAGGCGCCGTAACTGTGGCAGTGCGTGTGAAGGGTGACAGAGGCGTCGTAACTGTGGCAGTGCGTGTGAAGGGTGACAGAGACGCTGTAACTGTGGCAGTGAGTGTGAAGGGTGACAGAGGCGTTGTAACTGTGGCAGTGAGCGTGAAGGGTGACAGAGGCGCCGTAACTGTGGCAGTGAGTGTGAAGGGCGACAGAGGCGCTGTAACTGTGACAGTGAGTGTATGGGTGACAGAAGCGCTGTAACTGTGGCAGTGCGTGTGAAGGGCGACAGAGGCGCCGTAACTGTGACAGTCAGTGTGAAGGGCGACAGAGGCGCTGTAACTGTGGCAGTGAGTGTGAAGGGTGACAGAGGCGCTGTAACTGTGACAGTGAGTGTATGGGTGACAGAGGCGCCGTAACTGTGGCAGTGAGTGTGAAGGGTGACAGAGGCGCCGTAACTGTGGCAGTGAGTGTGAAGGTTGACAGAGGCGCCGTAACTGTGGCAGTGCGTGTGAAGGGTGACAGAGGCGCTGTAACTGTGGCAGTGCGTGTGAAGGGTGACAGAGGCGCCGTAACTGTGGCAGTGCGTGTGAAGGGTGACAGAGGCGTCGTAACTGTGGCAGTGCGTGTGAAGGGTGACAGAGACGCTATAACTGTGGCAGTGAGAGTGAAGGGTGACAGAGGCGTTGTAACTGTGGCAGTGAGCGTGAAGGGTGACAGAGGCGCCGTAACTGTGGCAGTGAGCGTGAAGGGCGACAGAGGCGCCGTAACTGTGACAGTGCGTGTGAAGGGCGACAGAGGCGCCGTAACTGTGGCAGTGCGTGTGAAGGGCGACAGAGACGCTGTAACTGTGACAGTGAGTGTATGGGTGACAGAAGCGCTGTAACTGTGGCAGTGCGTGTGAAGGGCGACAGAGGCGCCGTAACTGTGACAGTCAGTGTGAAGGGCGACAGAGGCGCTGTAACTGTGACAGTGAGTGTGAAGGGCGACAGAGGCACCGTAACTGTGGCAGTGCGTGTGAAGGGTGACAGCGGCGCCGTAACTGTTGCAGTCAGTGTGAAGGGTGACAGAGGCGCCGTAACTGTGACAGTCAGTGTGAAGGGTGACAGAGGCGCTGTAACTGTGACAGTGCGTGTAAAGGGTGACAGAGGCGCCGTAACTGTGGCAGTGCGTGTGAAGGGTGACAGAGGCGCTGTAACTGTGGCAGTGCGTGTGAAGGGTGACAGAGGCGCCGTAACTGTGGCAGTGCGTGTGAAGGGTGACAGAGGCGTCGTAACTGTGGCAGTGCGTGTGAAGGGTGACAGAGACGCTATAACTGTGGCAGTGAGAGTGAAGGGTGACAGAGGCGTTGTAACTGTGGCAGTGAGCGTGAAGGGTGACAGAGGCGCCGTAACTGTGGCAGTGAGCGTGAAGGGCGACAGAGGCGCCGTAACTGTGACAGTGCGTGTGAAGGGCGACAGAGGCGCCGTAACTGTGGCAGTGCGTGTGAAGGGCGACAGAGACGCTGTAACTGTGACAGTGAGTGTATGGGTGACAGAAGCGCTGTAACTGTGGCAGTGCGTGTGAAGGGCGACAGAGGCGCCGTAACTGTGACAGTCAGTGTGAAGGGCGACAGAGGCGCTGTAACTGTGACAGTGAGTGTGAAGGGCGACAGAGGCACCGTAACTGTGGCAGTGCGTGTGAAGGGTGACAGCGGCGCCGTAACTGTTGCAGTCAGTGTGAAGGGTGACAGAGGCGCCGTAACTGTGACAGTCAGTGTGAAGGGTGACAGCGGCGCTGTAACTGTGGCAGTGAGTGTATGGGTGACAGAGGCGCCGTAACTGTGACAGTGAGTGTGAAGGGCGACAGAGGCGCCGTAACTGTGGCAGTGAGTGTATGGGTGACAGAGGCGCTGTAACTGTGGCAGTGAGAGTGAAGGGTGACAGCGGCGCTGTAACTGTGGCAGTGAGTGTATGGGTGACAGAGGCGCCGTAACTGTGGCAGTGAGAGTGAAGGGTGACAGAGGCGCCGTAACTGTGGCAGTGAGTGTATGGGTGACAGAGGCGCTGTAACTGTTGCAGTCAGTGTGAAGGGTGACAGAGGCGCCGTAACTGTGACAGTCAGTGTGAAGGGTGACAGCGGCGCTGTAACTGTGGCAGTGAGTTTGAAGGGTGACAGAGGCGCTGTAACTGTGGCAGTGAGTGTGAAGGGTGACAGAGGCGCTGTAACTGTGGCAGTGAGTGTGAAGGGTGACAGAGGCGCTGTAACTGTGGCAGTGAGTGTGAAGGGTGACAGAGGCGTTGTAACTGTGCAGTGAGTGTGAATGTGACAGAGGCGCCGTAACTGTGACAGTGAGTGTGAAGGGTGACAGAGGCGCTGTAACTGTGGCAGTGAGTGTGAAGGGTGACAGAGGTTCTGTAACTGTTATAAAGAGTGTGAACTGTTTACAGAGGCACTGTCTGATCTGGTCCATTGTTGGATTGAGGAACTGTGCACCCAGAGTTGCCAGATGATCTGATTTTCCAAGAGCAGACATAAATCCAGGTTATAAGGAAATTGTTCTGGGTTTTAAATGCGTAGTGCCCACTTGGGAGCTAAATCTAACCTCTGTTGTCTTGTCTATGACTGTGATAGAAACACTCTTTAAAAATCAGATAACTCAGCAGCCAAAAAAAATGTCATGACCTGTAGTGAGACCAGCCTCATGTAGACTTGGTGGGCAACTCCTCATGAACAAGATACGTAAGACCACATCCTGTATGATGCTGTATGGCCACATCCTCTAATTATGAAGTAGGCCTTTCTGATGAGCACCCAGCATCCTGATGTCATCTATGAATCCATCTTGAGTCACTCCATTATCATAAAAAACACTCCAGTAACTTAAGAAATTCCAGGGACCATGTTTGAAGCTCTGTTCCAAGAACTGGGCACAAAGATCAGATATATACTTTATTATACTACTCTATGTGGTGGAGAAATAGCATCACTAAATAGGGACTGAGCTTGGGGGAATTGGGGCTTTCACATCTGGACACACAAGTGAAAACAGACATGGCATTTGACTGAGTTCAGCAGCTCTGGAGAATCAGTATTTAGTCAGTGGTTAAAGGGCTTCCCTGATCGTAAGGAATCTGCCTACAATGCCAGAGACAGGGGTTCAGTTCTTGGGTTGGGAAGATGCCCTAGAGAAAGGAATGGCTACCCGCTATTCTTGTACCACAGCTCCAAAGACAGATTCCAGCTCTCTGCCTCTCACTAGCTGTAAGATTTCACATGAGATGACTTCTATCTCTATGAGCTCATTTTCTGGTTGGTTTAATGTTCTTAACAACAGGCCTTGCCTTAAAGTCTTATTACAAAGATTTAACAAAGATGATCCATGAAATGATCTTAGAACAGCATTTGGTATACAGTAAGAAAGTAGGAGCAGTAGTAGTATATTAACCATTAACAATATTGGTTCTGCAGTATTAAGTAACAGTAATAGTAGTATCATAGCCATTATCATTATCATACTGGAAAAGGCCAACATAGTGGAATATCTTGGAAATAATAATTATGTATTCCCTATGTAATCAAGGAAAATAAGTTGTATTACAGGTGTGTTTTCTAAATTGTGTCATAACTCATTAATGAGTTAATCAATTGAGTGAGTTGCCAGCAGTACTTTTGAGAAGTGTCGAAGAATGAATAGACAACAGCAGAGGACATTGCTTCCTAAAATATCTGTTTCCATCACATGTATTCACATGTATTTATATATATTACAGTCACTCACCATGGAAAACACATTTCTTCTCCTGCACTATTCTTTCAATTTACTGAACTATGAGCTCTTTGAAGGCAGGATGACATTTCAATCATCTTTCAACTCTTAAAAAATCAAGCATAGGGCTAACTGCAAGACAGACATCAGTAAATCTATTTCCAATAAAAAGAGACTGATGGGTAAATAAACACAGGTGAATTCTAGATGACTTCTTTGAGTGCTGGATATAAACCACTACTTGTGAGGTGTACTGAGTGGAGGCAGAAAAAGAGTTAAGTCCTAGACTCCATCTTCCAGGCCTATGTGTGT
This sequence comes from Cervus canadensis, assembly GCF_019320065.1. Taxonomy (NCBI): domain Eukaryota; kingdom Metazoa; phylum Chordata; class Mammalia; order Artiodactyla; family Cervidae; genus Cervus; species Cervus canadensis. Next base: position 489,106 of record NC_057400.1, on the reverse strand, counting down.
AAACAAAACATTAAAACCATGAGAATGTGATGCAAGAGAACATCCTTAGTTTATTTAGCAAATATTAGATGAGTACCTCCTACATAACTAGCACTATTCTAGGAAAAGGGCAGAGTACTGAGCAAAGAACTTGTTCAGATGTAACTTAAGTTCTGATGAAGATATAAAATAAGCCCTCAGATGAATAACCTAACATTAGCTGTGATATGTGATGTGGGGGAAACAAGTGGAGGAAAGAGGAAGAGAGAGGAGGCTGGGGAAGGCCTCCCAGGAGCTGGTGTTGGAGCACAGACTCAACTGAAACGAAGTGTTGATCCACCCAGCTCTCCTGGGGAAAGTGTTACAAGCAAGGGAAGTAAAAGAGCAAATGTCTAGAGATGGGCTTGTTTCAGACACCTGGAGAAGAACAAAGAGGCCCCTGTTATTGAAGATGAGATAATGCAGTGTGTGCGTGTGTGTGTGTGTGTGTGCATTCAGCTTCCAAAGTGCTGTGCGTGATAATCTAGGCATGTTACCGAACCAGATTTGGGTTTGCTCACCTGTGCATAGTAAAGCCAATCTAGTGACCCCAGGTTGTGTTAAAGGAAGCACACATTTGCTGCAGGAACCAAGCAAAGAGGGCAGGCAGTTCATGCTCAAAAGGTCCAAACTCCCCTACACTGATGGCTTTCAGGGAAGGGGTTTTAAATGCAGTGTAAGGGAGGGGGGTTCAGGGTGTGTGATTGGCTCATGCACAATTCTCATATTTGTTGGCATCAAGGTGACGTTTCAAGCATCATCAACCTGGTTTCAAACAGTCTGGGTCTCTGTGATTGTGTCAGCTTTTCATCTGTCGGGGGACTGGGTCTACTTCTTATTAAAATGACTTAGGAATGTGTGTCACGCCTTCATCTGTCTTTCAGGGAACTATGAGTTCTGTGAGGCTGGTTTAACATATACGTTGTTACCAGTTCCCCAGACTATTCTTTTGTTTCTACATCTACATTTTCTAACCATTAGGTCTTAAGTCAGACTCTAAGGTCTAAGAGACTAAAGCCTTTCACTTCAAAGGACAAGGACACAATGTTGTACAGTTTCTGGCTAAGAGGACAATGAATACTTGGTAAGAAAGGAAATGCGTGCAAAGAATCAATGTTATGTCCCAATGACGTGTGTTCCCTTGTGGTACCCTCAAGGCAGTCACCAGGACAACAACAGTGGCTTCATGATGTGTTGATCACTGCCTTCAGCACTTGTGTATACAGACTCCCTCACAAGAAGCTTGTGACACTTGATAGGAAAGGAAGTAGGCTCAGAGATGTGAAGTAATTTGCTCAGTGACTTAAGATAACACAGGCAGACTTGGAAGTTTTAACGGATCACTGTGTGATCTCGCATTACCATTGGCCCAACATACTACCTCTCGTGAGAAAACGTGAGGAATAATTCAGAATAGGTCTGACGTGGGTGGATCTGGGAGGAGAGATCAGGGCTGAAAAGGAAGGGCCGCTTAAGTTGTTGATGTTCAGTCACCAAGTCATGTCTGACTCTTTGCAACCCATGGACTAGCATACCAGGCTTCCCTGTCCTTCACTATCTCTTGAGTTGCTCAAACTCATGTCCACTGAGTCAGGGATACCATCCAACCATCTCGTCCTGCAATCTGTATTCAGATCAAGAAGCAAAAGTTAGAACTGGACATGGAACAAGCGACTGGTTCCAAATCGGGAAAGGAGTAAGTCAAGGCAGTATATTGTCACCCTGCTTATTTAACTTATATAGGCAGAGTACATAATGAGAAATGCTGGGCTGGATGAAGCCCAAGCTAGAATCAAGATTTCCAGGAGAAATATCAATAACTTCAGATATGCAGATGACACCACCCTTATGGCAGAAAGCAAAGAAGAACTAAAGAGCCTCTTGATGAAAGTGAAAGAGAGTGAAAAGTTGGCTTAAAACTCAATATTCAGAAAACTAAGATCATGGCACTGGTCCCATCACTTCATGGCAAATAGATGGGGAAACAATGGAAACAGTGAGACACTTTATTTTGGGGGCTCCAAAACTCACTGCAGATGGTGACTGCAGCCATGAAATTAAAAGACGCTTGCTCCTTAGAAGAAAAGCTATGACCAACCTAGACAGCATATTAAAAAGCAGAGACATTACTTTTCCAACAAAAGTCCGCCTTATCAAAGCTATGGTTTTTCCAGTAGTCATGTATGGCTGTGAGAATTAACTATAAAGAAAGCTGAGCACCAAAGAATTGATGCTGTGATGTTGGAGAAGACTCTTGACAATCGCTTGGACTGCAAGGAGATCCAACTAGTCCCTCCTAAAGGAAATCAGTCCTGAATATTTACTGGAAGGACTGATGCTAAAGCTGAAACTCCAATACTTTGGCCACCTGATGCAAAGAACCAACTCACTGTAAAAGACCCTGATGCTGGGAAAGATTGAAGGCAGGAGGAGAAGGGGAAGACAGAGGATGAGATGGTTGGATGGCATCACCACCTCGATGTATATGAGTTTGAGTAAGCTCCAGGAGTTGGTGATGGTCAGGGAAGCCTGGCGTGCTGCAGCCCAAGGGGTTGCAAAGAGTCGGACATGACTGAGTGACTGAACTGTTCTCATCCTCTGCCGTCCCCTTCTCCTCCTGTCTTCAATCTTTCTTAGCATCAGGGTCTTTTCCAACGAATCAGCTCTTTGCACCAGGTGGCCAAAGTATACTGGAGTTTCACCTTCAGCATCCATCCTTCTAATGAATATTCAGGGTTGATCTCCTTTAGGATTGACTGTTTGATCTCCTTGCTGTCCAAGGGACTGTCAAGAGTCTTCTCTAGGACCACAGTTCGAAGGCATCAATTCTTTTGCACTCAGCCTTCCTTATGGTCTAACCCTCACATCCATACACGAGTACTGGAAAAACCATAGCTTTGACTATATGGATCTTTGTCAGAAAAGTGATGTCTCTGCTTTTTAATACACTGTCTAGGTTTGCAATAGCTTTTCTTCCAAGGAGCAAGTGTCTTTTAATTTCATGGCTGCAGTCACCACCCTCAGTGATTCTTAGACTAAAGTGAGATGGGTGAATAGAGGCCCTAGTTTAGGAACTGCAGAGCTGTGATAGGATGCAGGACCCACTTCAGGCAGGCCCACAGGTAAGTCTGTTTCTGCCTACCCTCTCCACATTGTCAGTTGTCAGCTTCCAGCACGTTTATAAAGGCAGCTGCTAGAGCACTCATGGCCGGAGGGGATTCACAATCAGTGTGCATGCCCTAAAACAAAACAGACAGCTTTTTGGTCAGGAGGAGGGATAAAGCTTAGAAATGAATCAGAAGGACCCAGAGTATTGGATTGCATTGGTTGCCATGGAGACAGTAGGACAGAGCCAATTTCTAGCCTTCCTTTCCCCATTGCCCCTTCTAAACAGCGTGCTATGTAAGGGCAAACTGTCAAAGGTGCTTTCCATCATGCTCCCAGGCTACCTCCCAGGTTGGCTCACACCAATGTCCGCTCTGGAGACTGAACCTCGTAGATGAGAAGATGTCCTGGCTGAAGTGAGTGGGAGGTGTTCCTGCCCGGGCACCTGACAGTGCAGGGGTCCCTTTGCAGCCACAGCCCATGCCATATCCCAAAGGACCCAGAGGACCAGGACAAGAGTCACGTGTGGACCAGAATCCCGACCATCACCAAGACAATGTCCGATGGAAGATGTGTATGCAGTGGGCAATCAAAAATTTAATCTTCCCTGAAAGACATGTGGCCTTTGCCCTCAACTACTGGCAAGTGATCTCCAGCCCCTTGGAATATGCGTGGCAGTGGTGTCTTTATTTGCCTGGGGCCCTTGGGTCACACTAGATAGCCTAACAATGTGATTTAGGGTGTAACTGGCCACACCAAATAGTAACAATTAGATTTGAGGTGAAGGCTTTGGGTCATATAATATCAGTCAGCCTCTGGAAGGGCTGGAGACTGAAATCAATCACGCAGGCAATCAACCAAACACGCCCAAATGATGGAGCCTTAATAGAGATTCTGGGCACTGAGGCTCGGGTGACTTTCCCCGACTGGCAGTGTTCCATGTCTATTGTCACACATCAGTGCCAGGAGCGAAATGCCATGCTGACTCCTTGGGGAAGATGACTGAAAACTCCACATTTCACATCCTTCTAGACTCTGCCCTACATGTTTATTTCCTTGGTTTCTTCACATCTGCATCCTTTCCTTGTAATAAACCGTAAGTGTGAGTGTAACAGCCTTCACTGAGTTCTGTGAGTCCTTCTAGTATGGAACCTAAGGTTGTTTTGGAGAAATCTCTAAACCTGCAGCTGGTATCAGAAGTAAGGATGGTCTTTCACAGACTGTTCTTTGTCACACTGACCTGGTGGTGGGTATGGCATAGGATCCGTCTTTCCTCTGCTCATGGCTGGCTATGCCATTTCAAGCGACCCACTGGCTCTGTATGTCAGCTTGTACAACTCTAAAATGAACACAGTGTGTATAAAATATGCTGCTTTAAAGGTTAAATTATGCATTGGAGTCAGAGGTAACCCACAGAATAAAGGAACAGAGTCCAGAAACCATCCAACACTCTTTCCTTGTTCATTCTGGTCTTTTCAAACAAGTTAAGCTCGCTCCTGACTTCTAAACTCTGACCTTGCTGTTTCCTTCCTGGAAAGCATGACCCCATTTCCCCCTGTGGCTGGGTTCTTCCCATCATGTAAATCTCTGTAAAATGTTCTCTTCCTCCAGAGGGTCTTCCCTGACCACATCTAACTTAGTCTTCCACCCAGGCACTTCCTACCTTATCTCCCCGTGTTGCTTTCTTCACTGCAGTCATCACCAGCTGAAATTCTCTTTATCACATCTTGATTCATGAGTTTAGTGTTCATTTTTCCACCTGGAATTAAACTACAAGAAGAGCCTGTGCAGATAGATCTGCCTGTAGGCAGAAACAGATAGATCCATGGCTATTCTTCCTAGAGCTAATATTAGTACCTGCCATGTAGTACAATGGGTCTTTGCTGACTTAATGTATTTCTTCCTTCAATGGGAGAATAAATCAAGTATTAGAACAAGCAGAAGAGCACCAGCCAGCAAGCATCTCCTCTGAGGCAGAGGCTAAAACAAGTATATTTCAACAAAAATATTTCCCTGGGTTGTCCAAATTTCCTCCCCTTTTAGAGAGATTAGAATTTTGAATTCAGTGAGATGAATGTAAACTTGTTCAAGACAAAGTCAAAACTTTGTATGCATGCTGAATGCTCTTACTGTGAAGCCAGTGGTAGTTGATGGAAAATGACTTTGAAGGCCCATGGGCTTTGAATGCCAGGCTTCCCCAGGACTGCAGGAAACACGGAGGCACACGCAACATCTGACGAGCATCAGGACCCAAGGGAAAGGAGCGGTGACCCCACTGGGGACTGAACCAGACCTGCCTGCCAGTGCTGGAGGGTCTCCTGCGGAGGACCGGCTTCTCCGGGAAGGAGGCCCCTTTCTGCTGTGCCCAGCTCGGACAGAGATCCAAGACGACTTTCACCTCTCCCTCAGCAGATGCACCATGAGCAGAAATTAAGTCAAACTTTGGAGATGTGTGCCTTTGTGTTACACACACACACACATGTTATTGGGAGTTTTTTCTTTTGTTTGTTTTTAATAAACTGACACTTAATATTTATAAAGCCAAGGACAATGAGCAAGAACTGTAAATTCCAGCTCAAACAGAAACAAAAATACAAGGTCAGCACAGACCACAGCAATGGCTTTGGGGCATGTCTTTCCTACCCCCACTTTAGTCACTGTGTTCACCTTCCTCAAATCCTGGCTTCTTCTCTTTAAAATAATCTTATTGATTGGGCATCCATATCTCAACCATTTTTTTTCCCATCAAAAACAATCTCTCCCAGCTTTAAGCCAGAGCATGTGACTTCTCAGCAAAACTTACCTCCCAGCCACTTACTGGTTTAGGAGTGGCTGCCCAGTTCAAACTGAGTGATAGAACTGGGGAAGTGTTACCTAGTGGTTTCTGGGGGAAATGTGCCCTTTCAGAGAGCTTTCCAAGGAGACATGTCCTCTCTCTTGATGCGTACCTGGAGTGCAACAGGTCTCAGGAGCTGTTGGCAGCCAAGTTTCAACCACAAGGGGGAGCCAGGAGATGGCAGAGCAGAAGGAGAGAAAGAAGCCAGGTTCAGCTAACATCTCTGAGCAGAGACATCCTACCAAGGCCTGAAAGCCCTAAGAAACCTTGCAAGAATTAATTTCCACTTATACTAATAGAGTTGGCTTGTCTATTTCTTGCACTCAAATGCATCTGCATTCTACCTAATGCACCCATCTGGCTCTTGGACTCAAACTATTAGCCTGGTACCTTTCATTTATTCATTCACTAATCCATTCGTTCATTTGACAAGCAGATCACCTACTTTGCATCAGTGTCTTAATAGGGAAAGAGTCCCCAGTAATACACGGAGCCTAGTCGTTTAGCTCGGAATAGAGATAAATACAAAAAAATTCTTATTAAAACAAAAAAGGATTCAGGATAGTGAGATAAGTGTTATAAGGAAGGTGATATAACATCGAGTGGAACACAAAGGTAATTACTCCTCTGTACCTTAGTTGGGGGGAGAAATAGTCATAAGGTTCTTGAACACCAAGGAGACATCCTCTCCAGGCAGAAGAAGTACAATGTCACATCAGGTAGAAAAATGAGGATATTTAAGGACTCCAAACTGTGAAACAGAAATAAAAAGCTCAAGGAACTGTGAGCAGTTTGGTATGATTGGGGTATCTGTCATTCTTCACTCTCTCAGCCTTGTCTGACTCTTTGTGACCCCATGGACTGCAGTATGCCAGGCCCCTGTCCTTCACTATCTCCTGGAGTTTGCTCAAACTCATGTCCATTGAGTCAATGCCACCCTCCAACCATCTCAGATTGCAGTATAGGGATATGAAAGAGAAATATTGGGAGACAAAACTGAATAACTGAGGAGGGATGTCTCCACTAGGGAGACAATGAAGGGATTTAAGTAGTAGTTTTCCACTGTTAAGATTCTATCAAAGTCATCCTTCCTCCAGAAAGCCCTCATGATTTTACATATTTTTTCAATAAGCTTCGAAATGCATTCTATTCAGTTTAGTGGTGCACAATGCTGAGGCGTGATACTGGGGTCTAAGTCTCACGAAAGTCAGGGATGAGTAGACACTGGTCTACTTTCCCCTCTGGAATAAGTGGGTGCTCTATTAAAGGTAGTCAAACTACATACAGAACCCTTAATAAACTCAAAGTTATCCAATGGCATTGCTTTGAAATAAGTGAAGGGGATTTCTTCAATTCAATATTATCATTAAGATTCAAGGGTTCTTTGTGATGTAATTCCGAGGAAACTTTGACAAGAAGGAATCATTTATTTTATTTGATGTGTTCAATTTTATGTTCAAATTACATGACGCTGGTGTCACCTTGGAGATTAGTGCTGGCGTGCACACTCAGTGCCTCTGTCGTGTCTGACTCTTTGCAACCCCATGGACTGAAGCCCACCAGGCTCCTCTGTCCACAGGATTCTGTAGGCAAGAATACTGGAGTAGGCTGCCATTTCCTTTTCCAAGGGACTTTCCAACCCAGGGATCAAATCAGCATCTCCTGCATCTCACCATTGGCAGGCAGATTCTTTTGCCACTGAGTCACCTGGTAAGTCCCAGAGTTTAGTACTGGACAGATTGCTAAATAATTAAATAATTGTTAAAGATTTGTATTATTATCTTTGACAATTTCTTGATTCTTTTTCTCAGGACTACAAGAGGTTAGCAGACCCCCCAAAAATGCGTGTGCCCTCCACTGCAGCCATATTGGTCTGTCAAAGGGCCCTGAACACCCGATCCCTGTTTCTGCCACAGTGCCTTTGTACAAGATGTTCTGTTTCTAAGGATGTCCTCTTTTCTGTTTGTTCCTGTGTTTTTGTTCATCAAAGCCATGTTCAAGACCCACCTCTTTCCTAAGGTCAAATTGTAAAAAGCACCAGGCTGGCAGTGAGAAGAGCTAGCTGTGTGAAATTTGCAGAGTATATGAAATATTTGAGCCTGTTTCTCCAGTGGTAAAATGAAAGCTTTCAACAGATAATTGATGATATAGGTATTAAGCAATTAGCTTATAGGTAAGACTTTAATAGATGCTGACATATAGAGATACTATCTCTTTTGGGGGAAATTCACAAACAGGATTTGGAAGGACCTATAGATATGTATACAGAAATAATTACAATAAGAAAATACTGTTATGCAATATGGAAGATCATGTCAATGATTTTCAAAACTCCACCAAGTTGATATTCTATATTTCTGTAGTCTTATAGTTTGTTTGTTTTTTTTTTAACATTTTATACATAGCTCATCATACTGTTCAAATGGGTTAAATTTCTTCCATCAATTCAACTAAACTATAAGTAGATCTTTATAGATTAGATCTTTCAAAGAGTTTAGATATTTTAATAGATCTTTCAAAGAAACGTATTTGCAACATGCTTTAGAGTTGATAAAAAGATTTCATTTGTGATAGCTAATTAAATCATCACATTAAATCAGTGAATTAAGTTCTACTTTCTATCCAATATCATACAAATAAGTGGAAGAGTCATAGTCCAAGTTCCATTGGTTTTCTCTCTGTGCCATGATGCTTAGTCCTCACACCCTTAAATCTCTCTCTCTCTCTGTGTCTCACACACACACACATTTTCTTTTTAAAAATTTATTAAGAAGCAACAATATGGAAAGCAGAAGCTTCTCCAAATTGCCACTCTTTTCTTAGTTCAGTTCAGTCACTCAGTTGTGTCCGACTCTTTGAGACCCCATGAACTGCAGCATGCCAGGCCTCCCTGTCCATCACCAACTCCCGGAGCTTACTCAAACTCATGTCGATCAAGTCGGTGAAGCCATCCAGCCATCTCATCCTCTGTCGTCCCCTTCTCCTCCCTCCTTCAATCTTTCCCAGCATCAGGGTCTTTTAAAATGAGTTAACTCTTCGCATCAGGTGGCCAAAGTATTGGAGTGTCAGCTTCAGCATCAGTCCTTCCAATGAACACCCAGGACTGATCTCCTTCAGGATGGACTGGTTGGAACTCCTTGCAGTCCAAGGGACTCTCGAGAGTCTTCTCCAACACCACAGTTCAAAAGCGTCAATTCTTCAGCGCTCAGCTTTCTTTATGGTCCAACTCTCACATCCATACATGAGCACTGGAAAAACCATAGCCTTGACTAGACAGACTTTTGTTAGAAAAGTAATGTCGCTGCCTTTTAATATGCTGTCTAGGTTGGTATAGGTTTTCTTCCAAGGAGCAAGTGTCTTTAATTTCATGGCTGCAGTCACCATCTGCAGTGATTTCGGAGCCCAAAAAACTAAAGTCTCTCACTGTTTCCATTGTTTCCCCACCTATTTGCCATGAAGTGATGGAACCAGATGCCATGATCTTAGTTTTCTGAACATTTAGTTTTAATCCGACTTTCTCACTCTCCTCTTTCACTTTCATCAAGAGGCTCTTTAGTTCTCCTTTGTTTTTTGCCATGTGTGGTGTCATCTGCATATCTGAGGTTACTGATATTTCTCCTGGCAATCTTGATTCCAGCTTGTGCTTCCTCCAGCCCAGCATTTCTCATGATGTACTCTGCATAGAAGTTAAATAAGCAGAGTGACAATATGCAGCTTTAATTTATGCCTTTCCCAATTTGGAACCAGTCTGCTGTTCCATGTCCAGTTCTAACTGTTACTTCTTGACCTGCATACAGATTTCTCAGGAAGCAGATCAGATGGTCTGGTATTCCCATCTCTTGAAGAATTTTCTAGTTTGTCGTGATCTACCCAGTCAAAGGCTCTGGCATAGTCGATAAAGCAGAACTAGATGTTTTCCTGGAACTCTCTTGCTTTTTCGATGATCCATTGGATGTTGGCAATTTGATCTTCCGTTCATCCGCCTTTTCTAAATCCAGCTTAAACATCTGGAAGTTCACAGTTCACGTACTGTTGAAGCCTGGCTTGCAGAATTTTGAGCATTACTTTGCTAGCGTGTGAGATGAGTGCAATTATGTGGTAGTTTGAGCATTCTTTGGCATTGCCTTTTTTGGGGATTGGAATGAAAACTGACTTTTTCCAGTCCTGTGGCCACTGCTGAGCTTTCCAAATTTGCTGGGATATTGAATGAAGCACCTTTACAGCATCATCTTTCAGGATTTGAAATAGCTCAACTGGAATTCCATCACCTCCACTAGCTTTGTTTGTAGTGATGCTTCCTAAGGCCCATTTAGGAAAGTGGACCTTAGTCCACATTCCAGGATGTCTGTCTCTAGGTGAGTGATCACACCATAGTGGTTATCTGAGTTGTGAAGATCTTTTTTGTATAATTATTCTGTGTGTTCTTGCCACCTCTTCTTAATGTCTTCTGCTTCTGTTAGGTCCATACCATTTCTGTCCTTTATTGTGCTCATTTTTTTTCATAAAATATTCCCTTGGTGTCTTGGAGAGATCTCTAGTCTTTCCCATTCTATTGTTTTCCTCTATTTCTTTGCATTGATCACTGAAAAAGGCTTTCTTATCTCTCCTTGTTATTCTTTGGAACTCTGCATTCAAATAGGTATATCTTTCCTTTTCTCCGTTGCCTTTTGCATCTTTTATTTTCTCAGCTATTTGTAAGGCCTTGTCAGGCAACCATTTTGCTTTTTTGCATTTCTTTTTCTTGGGGATGGTCTTGATCACTGCCTCTTGTACAATATCATGAACCTCCGTCCATAGTTCTTCAGGCACTCTATCTATCAGATCTAATCCCTTGAATCTGTTTGTCACTTCCACTGTATAATCATAAGGGATTTGATTTAGATCATACCTGGATGAATGGTCTAGTGGTTTTCCCTACTTTATTCAATTTAAGTCTGAATTTGAACCCTTTTCTACACTACTCTCATCCTTCCCAAATACCCCTACTTCTCCCACGTTGCCTGCCTCATCAGAACAGGCATCCCCCTCCTCTCCTTTACTACGCCTTGCTAGACATCTGAGCAATGCACCCCATCCCCACCATCCCCATCAAGACTTTTCTCTCTTGGCTCTTCCTTCTCAGCGGCTCTTCCCCCGTCAGCAGGATTGATCAGGATTGTCACCATCTTCTGTTTGCTACACTACAGTCTTCTCTTGACCTATACTCAAAATTTAATAAGAAAAAAAGTTTCTTTGAATGAAAAATGTACATAGGCTCATTTATCCAAATTCAGCAACATTAAGGGGCTACTCTTACCAAGCCTTGAACTGAACATTGAGGCAATGAAAATGAATAAGTCATGGGCTTTCCCCTCAGGAATTTATCAAGTCTTGGGAGTCAGACAAGTCCATGGAATCAATTCACTCAAGGCAGCTTTTTTTTCTTACTAAATTTTGAGTGTAGATCAAGAGAGGATCGTAGTGGAACAAACTGAAGATGCTGACAACCCTGACCAAACACCCAACCACACATTCAAACTGGTCAACTTGCTGATTCCTAGCTGATAGTTGATCCCCAAACGTGAGTAGATGGTGTTTTCTATCCCTTAAATTGCCAGAAACCGGGGCTATTTTCTTCAAAGATATTAGGCTTATCATCCCATGCTATGAGTACCTGACCTTCCTTGTAAGTGTATAAGCATGTTTTCTCTTTATTCCACCTACATCTTGCAAAGCGAAGCAAGTTCCAGGATTTGGCCCACATTCCTCTGTTTAGTTTCCTGTACTTTTGAAGATAAAGGGCTCCCTGCCCATGAACAAGGAAGAGAACAGTACTCCCTTTTTAATTTACTGTCCTGCTTCCCTGCTACCCACCCTCATCTATGGAAACTGTGTGAGGGACTGGTCCCCTTTACATCGCAATCTGTGATGTAGCAATTCCAAGGTATAAGCAATAATTACTCAGTACTTACTAAGTACTTAGAGATAACCCCACGTGAGGAGAGGCTATTTCTCTTATCAGTAACGCTGGCCTTTTTATGGGGAGTAGACCCCCCACCAATGTGGTTTGGTGCCTGGAGAGCTCTTCCTGCTCAACCCAAGTCCTCGTGGCATGCGCCTGGATACACCAGCAATGAAACGGAGCAGGACCCTGCGGTCCTTCCTCTGCCCCATGTCTCAACGCACCTTTTGTCTGGGGACAAACTTTAGCCGAAGAACAAGTTTAATTAGAGAATTGAAAAAAAAAATGCAGAAGCAAAGGTAAACAATCAAACAGGACAAAACAATAATAGTTTAGTCATTAAGCAAAGGCAAGATTATTTGGTTCCTCCTCAGAGGCTATAGATAATATTCTAAACCATATTTTTTGCTCTGTTTTGTAGATACTGAAACCCCCACCAGGTAGAAGAATTTAATTACATGTTGACCAAACTGTAGCCATGACTTAAGCTGCCATAATTCTAAGAACTGGCCTCAGGGAAATGGGAATACACTGACCCTAGAACTGAAGATTAGTTATACTTGACACAATCACGATGATGCTGGTAAGACCACTGCATGATCAATTTTAAGATGACTGTCAGAGCTGACTGTGCTATTTCTACATGTAAGACACCCTCCCTCCATCTAGAAAAGCTCTGGTCTACTGTTTGTCCGTGGATGGAGTTGGCCTTTTGTGGGAGTTGGCCCAGCCCACTGGTTGCTAGCATCCAAATAAAGCAAAATTCCCTTTTCACCAACTCTGTCTCTTTATTGACTTTTGAGCAGTGAGCAGCCAGACCCCCACTTTTAACATAGCAACAACCATTTTATTTGCAGGCTGCCTTCTAACCAAGGACTAGCAGGTGGCCAATCATTTCATCTCACATATAACAATGGTAGCCATGACAGTGACTGAAAGAATAAAGACGGAGTACCACAGAAGCATAAAATAGGAGGCCTAAACTATTCGAGGGAAAAGAAAGGAAGCCTGGGAGGGTGGGGTACAGTTTTAAGCCAAAAACTGTCAAACAATGGGAATGAGCCTGAGATGGGAGAAGAAGGCTTTTGCACAGAGGGCAAAGCTTGATTAAAGGCCCTGAGGGAGGAGAAGCATCACTCCAGGAGCTCCCAGACAGCCAGTGGGGCCAGAATGAGGTGAACCAGGAGGCAGTGGTGCGCTCAGAACCTAGCCAGGCTAGGGTTAGGGTTAGGGCAGGGCTCATGCTCAGGCTCCGTGTGAGAGTCAGGGCTAGGACTTCCCTAGTGGCTCAGATGGTAAAGAATCTGCCTGCAATGTAAGAGTTGTATGTTTGATCCCTGGGTCTGGAAGATCCCCTGGAGAAGGAAGTGGCAACCCACTCCAGTATTCTTGCCTGGAGAATCCCATGGACGGAGGAGCCTGGTGGGCTACAGTCCATAGGTATGCAAAGATTTGGACATGACCACGCGACTAACACTTTCAGGGTCAGGGTTAGACTTACAGTTAGGGTTCGGTTCAGACAGGAGCCAGGTCAATGCCTAAGAAGCCAAGCTATGGATTTTGATCAGATTATGATATTATGATCAGATTTCTTTTCAGGAAAGAACTCATATCTGTTGCACAGGAAGGTAGATAAGGGGGGTGGTTAGAGAGTACTCAGTTAGGAAACATTACATGTGTTTAGAAGAGGAGGAGAGCAGCTGGAGAAGGGCAGGAATTAAGGACAGCCCAATGACACTACAGATGGTGACTGTAGCCATGAAATCAAAAGATGCTTACTCCTTGTAAGGAAAGCTATGACCAACCTAGACAGCATATTAAAAAGCAGAGACATTACTTTGCCAACAAAGGTCCATTTAGTCAAGGCCATGGTTTCTCCAGTAGTCCTGTATGGAAGTGAGAGTTGGGCTATAAAGAAAGCTGAGTGCCAAAGAATTGATGCTTTTGAACTCTAGTGTTGGAGAGACTCTTGAGAGTCCCTTGGACTGCAAGGAGATCCAACCAGTCCATCTTCCTAAAGGACATCAGTCCTGAGTGTTCATTGGAAGGATTGATGTTGAAGCTGAAACTCCAATACTTTGGCCACCTGATGAGAAGAGCTGACTCATTTTAAAAGACCCTGATGCTGGTAAAGATTGAGGGCAGGAGGAGAAGGGGACGACAGAGGATAATATGGTTGGATGGCATCACCGACTCAATGGACATGAGTTTGAGTAAACTCTGGGAGTTGGTGATGGACAGAGAAGCCTGACATGCTGCGGTCTATGGGGTCACAGTCAGACACAACTGAGCAACTGAACTGAACTTAATGCCACTTACAGAACGCCACATACAGGCAGTGACATTCTATCTGAAGTCCGGCCCGCACTGTTTCCCACTGATCACCATCAAGTGTCTACAGGGAATCCCTGAGCATTTCTAACAAGCCACACATTTGCAGAGGAGCTGGACAAAAAGAAGGACAGCTGGGGTCTACGAGGATGGATAAAATCCATGGGCACACTGAGGCACAAGTTAGATGAGTAGAAGCATGTTACCTCTTTGGTGCAGGACTTGAAATATAGAAGTACAGGTTTAGCAAATGCTGGCTGACATTGCTTCCTTCTACTCCCTGTCTTCTACAATCTGCACCGCAGCTCTGAACTCCATGAAAGGAGAGGCGAAGCCCCTGTGTCTCTATATCTCCAGCACTGGGCATAGTCCTTGGTACGTTTCAGGTTATCAGTAGCTCCTTGTTGAATAGAGGAATAAGCTGGGTTAAAACCCTTGTCAAGTTAAGAATCTTGGCTTAATAAAGCTTGCTTCCTTTTTGCATTCTATGGGCTCCAGGGCAACTAAAATCAAGTCCCAAAAGTGTCTATTAAAGGCTATTTAGGAACTTCTGAAGAGCAGGGCTTGGGAAAACCAAAGAGGGGTTTCCCACAGGAGAACATAGCGAAAGACTGGGTTCTTGACCAGGTGAGGTGAGAACAGGCTAGCCCAGGCAACAGGTCTGATAGAGAAGAGGTGCAAAGAACAAGGAAGGCAGAACACAGCCCTGAGTCTGTAGGACAGCCAGGTGAAAGAGTAGTGAGGTGGAAGCTTAACAAGCTATGTGGTGGGGGATGGGGTCAACAGGGCTGCAGGACTGAGACCGTGCCAGCTAGCAGGGGTGGGCCTGCCCCAACACACAGTGACCGTGGGGCCAGGCAGAGCAGGCTTGCAGCCTGAAGAACCACACAGGGCAGATCTGGGTGCAGGGCTGAGTGCTCTTTTCAGAGAAGGATGCAGCTCCCATCAGTGGGATGCAGGCCTCTGGGACTGGGTACCAAAGTGCAGGGAGACACACAGAGGAGCTTCTCAACCTCCCGGGAGCTCACGTTTTCCGCGTGCGCACTGTGACCCGGAAAACTGTGACTCTGCCAAGAGAGACAACAGATATGAATGATTTACAAGGCTTTGATATCTTATCCCTTTGTGAATTTAGTGGAAATTCTTAAGTGAAATTTGTTTTCACACATCACTAAACTACGGATAGAAGCTGAAGAAGTACCCAAGGAAAGGTGCCATCAATCATGTCAGGATGCTGTGAGAGAAGCAGCCAGTCTGGAGGACCAGGGACGTGAGAAGTTTCAGAGCAGGGAGGTACAGTCAGAAAGAGGGCCTAAGAAACTCTTCTCTATCCCAGAAAACGTTCAAGTCCTCCCCATCACAGGCTAAGGACTGGGGAAATGGGACGGGGAGGAAGACTCGGGGTTACCGCTTTTGGAAGGCAGCAACCGCTGGCGGACACGACACAGGCTCTGAGGTCAGACTAGCCAGAGGCCAAGTCACTGTGGAAACAGCCCAGGCATTCCTAACATCAGGACCCTCCGGTCACCTTTTCTGTAAAGTATTGTAAACCATTAGCACTTTGTTTGGCAAGATGATTTGAATATGAAATGAAATAAAGTATGTAAAACAACTGACATGGTACCTGGTCCACTAGAGATGTTCCTCAGATTCATACACATGAAACATTTAATGATCACCTACTATTTACCAGGCAGTGTTCTGAGTATGAGGAAGGTCACAGCAAAACAAAATCCCTGTCCTCATGAAACTTCCCCAGTGACTCGGTGGGTAAAGAATCCGCCTGCAATGCAGGAGACACAGGAGATGCAGGTTTGATCCCTGGGTTGGGAAGATTCCCTGGAGGAGGAAATGACAACCCACTCCAGTATCCTTGCCTGAGAATCCCATGGACAGAGGTGTCTGGTGGGCTACAGTCCACAGGGTTGCAGAGAGTCGGACAGGACTGAGCACACACACGCCAACACATGAAGCTGAAATCTGAGAGAGGATGACGACAACAAAAAATAAGCTAGAGGGAGGGAGCAGTAAATTCCATAAAAGTATAAAGTGCTGTAAACATGTTTACATAGGATTCTCGGGAAGCAGTCAAGTCTGAGCAAATATCTGAATAAAGATGAGGGAGGGAAACATCCGAGGAGCTGGAGGAAGAATGTTTGCAGCAAAGAGCACTGAGCACACACGTGCTGAAACAGGATGCTCCCCGAGTGTTCAAGCAGCTCTGCTGGATGCTCCTTTCCTTCTCATTCCTTCAGGGCAACTCAGCGCATGACACCCGCAGACCAGTGTCCTGAGCCATGTCCATCAACCCTCCGGGAAAGACGTCCTCTCAATCTGCAAGCAGAACATTCACCTCCTTCAGGGAGGCAGCCTGCTGTCAGAGAACCATTGTGTTTCCAAGACTAAAGACTGGCAGTGGACAGGCACCCTCCTCCCAGGCTCGACCCAGCCTTCTGGTCATCACAGCTGCTCAGGATGCCTTCTGGGGCATATGCCTCGGGAGGGAGGATGATTATCCACGACAAGCAAATGTGAGATGGAGATGGAGAAAGAGCGGGGAAGGCAGCAAAGAAGTCCACAGACACACCCCTTCGAGGCTCCTCTCCCTACTGTTTAACGGAAAAAGCAGACGGGAGCTGGGGAATATTTTTCTTTTGCTTTGTTGGCTTCAGAAAGCTAAAAAAGAATCTGCCACCTGTGATTCTAGCCCAGCTTGCAAAACATTTTGTTACTTTAGCTCTGAGCCTGTAGTTAGCAGATTGCCAGCTTGGCCTCACAGCAATGCAGCAGCCAAAGAAGATTAGACATTTTAATTTCCTGAGCAGGTGAGAGTGTCAGGATTGGTTTTAGAACCCCAGTGAAAAATGAAATAGGACCGGAGAAGGGAACTGAGGCTGGTGCTGTGTGCTTGTGTGTGGTGGAGTGGGACGGGGTGGGTGGATGCCCGGGAGACCAAGCAAAACCAAGGGTAATCTAAGCACGTGAGAGCAGAAACACAAGAAATGGCAGAGGGAGGCAGCAGAAGGGTCAGAGGTTACTGCAGAGAAGTCACTAGAAATTTCAGGTTCAAAAGGAAAAGGTTACTTTCCTGATCTGCCCCCCTGCTCAGCACAGTCTCACGCAGGATCAAGGCCATCGTCAGCCCGCAGAGTGCCTTTGCGGAAGCGGGAAGCGGCGCTTCTTCCCAGCAGACACGGCCACTGCTCTGACGTCCTGCCTTGGTAAACTGCGTGTGGGCTGCGTTTCATCCCCGTGGTGCTCTGCTGTGAGGATCACAAGTGTGCACTTTTACCTGAAGATCCAGTTCGTACTATTAAACGGATTTTAAGCAAAGCAGCAGGACTCCGGAATGTTGAGAAAGACACGTTCTGTCATGAAAAACAAGGGACCTGTGAACGGCGGGGGAGGTGGGGGGAAGCAGCAGCGCTACAGACTAGGCTCTGAGAATGTCAGATGGTTCATCACCAAGGCCAAAGAGAGGAGCCAGTTTCCCAGGATGGAGGTAGTAAGATGGTAGGAAGAGTCAGGAGAGGCTGTCTGAGCCACCTCCTCCCTTCTCTCCGGGCTCTGTGATCGCCTTCCCACCACCCTCTCAGCTTCACAGGGTCAATAGATGAATAAATGTATTTCTGAGTGCACAGATCCCAGCCCATCCCAGGCTTCCACTAATGCGGGAAAGGAAGGAATGTGGAGGTCCTGTAATGACTATTGTATATATGCGGGAAGTCTCCACTTGCACTAATTTATTCACCAGGGACTTTTTTTGCATTCACCATGCTCCAAGTATTCTGCTAAGAGCTGATTACGTAACAACACCAAGAACATCATGGTCCCTTTAGTCAGATGATTGGTGGTGTGATTACTCAAGGTAAAGGCAGTCCAGGAAATGATTAAGAGTACAAACTGACATGGTAATAATAATAACAATAGTGGTTCCTGCTCATGCAATTGTTTAGTGTCTAAATTTGATAATATGGGCAGTTTAGCACAACACAGGGCTCAGAGTAGTTTTTTATAACTCAGTACCTCTCCAAACTTTTCCTTCCTCCTCAACTCTAGATGAGAAGAAACATCTCGTTTCAGATGTATGGAACTGGAAAAGTGTTCTCACTATTCCAATAAGAAACAAAAAGAAAAGAAACCTTTCACTTATCTTCTTGAACTCACTAGATAACTGAGATTATAGGGCAAAACACTGAGACTTTTGAGAGAGAGCCACCTACAAAAAAAAGAAAAAGGTCCCAACAAAGTATGACTAAATGCCAGCAAGAATATTCAGCAAGAAAATGTCGAGAATTACTAAGATCTAAATGAGGGCTTGCATGAGAGGGTGAAGTCCCTGCAGCTCAGACGTGAGGAGGTCCAGACTTCTAGAAGACTTCTCTTTCAGGACCCCACCAGGTACTCACATGTTAGATTAGAGAGAATCCTCAGAATGCCCCGTTATAAAGCTGTTTGGGGGTGCTGGATGGTAGGCACTTCTCAGGTCTGTCCACATCCATTTTCCAATCCTCCCTCCAGCACAGGAACCTTAATCTGCAAGTGTTAATTGCTCAGTCATGTCTGACTCTTTGTGACCCTATGAAGTAGCTCACCAGGCTCCTCTGTCCATGGAATTCTGCAGGCAAGAATATGGGGTGGGCTGCCAGCTCCTTCTTCAGGGTATGTTCCCGACCCAGGGACCAAACCTGGGTCTCCTGCACTGCAGGTAGACTCTTTACCACTGAGCCCTCAGGGAAGCCCAGCTAGTCTACAAGAGAAAAGGCAACAAAGAGCAGTGTCCTGAAGACTCTGGAGAAAACCTACTGTGGCGGGGGAGGGAACAGTAAAAACCAATCTGCCATGGAGAGGCACAGATCCACACTATACCCACCATTAGGTCAGATAAAGGACATCTACACACAATCAAAAGTTAACCCTATGCTTAACTTTGTATGTAACAGTGAAGGATTGAGTTATTTTCTCCTGAAATTGGAAACAAACAAAGGATGTACATTCTCACTATTTTTATTCAACATTGTACCAAAAGCCTTGGTCAGACAAACAAAGCAAGAAAAAGAAACAAAAGGCGTACAGACAAACAAAAGAAGAAAAAGTTTCTTGGCACAGATTACAAAGTTTTCTATGTAGAAATTTCCCAAGAATCTACATATAACTAATAAATGAGTTTGCCAAGTTCCCAGAAAATAGAATCAGTGTGCCAGTATTCTAAAATGATTCTATATATAATTGAAACATGAATCTATAATTTGTATGGCCAAACAAAGGGCCTAGAATAACCAGAAGCTATTCTTTAAAAAAAAGAACGGGCAATACCCATGCTACCTATACTATAAAGCTACAATGATAAAGACCCTGTTCCCTAGAAAAAGAACAGAACGGAGTGCTCAGAAACTGACTCATACTTCTATTGCTAATTGGTTTTTAAATGTATTTGTACTTATTAACTTTTTGGCTGTGCCTCACAGCATGTGGGATCTTAGTTCCTTGACCAGGGAAGGAATCCATTCTCCCTACAATGGCAGTGTGGATTTTTAGTCTCTGCACCACCAGAGAAATTCCTCTTAATTGATTTTTGACAAAGATGCAAAGAAAATTTAGTGAAGAAAGGATAATATTTTCAACAAATGGTGCTAAAACAATTGGATATCCAAATCAAAAAAGTAAAAGAGAATGAAATCTTGATTTATATCTTATGTCCTATACAAAAATTATCTCAGAATGTATCAGACCTAAATGTAAAACATAAAACTAAAAACTTCTAAAACAAAATGTAGGAGACAATCTTCATGGTCTTGAGATAGGAAAGTTTCATCAGATACCATGCCAAAAGCATTTCTGAGTAAGAAATAATAAATAGAATTTCATCAAAATGAAGAACTTCTGATGTTTGGAAAACACATTTCAGTTCAGTTCATTTGCTAAGTCATGTCTGACTCTTTGAGACCCCATGAACTGCAGCAGGCCAGGCTTCTCTGTCCTTCACCATCTCCCAGAGTTTGCTCAAACTTGTGTCCATTGAGTCGGTGATGCCATCCAACCATCTCATCCTCTGTCGAACCCTTCTCCTGCCCTCAATATTTCCCAGCATCAGGGTCTTTTCCAATTAGTCGACTCTTTCCATCAGCTGGCCAGAGTATTGGAGTTTCAGCATCAGTCTTTCCAATGAACATTCAGGGTTGATTTCATTTAGGCTTGACTGGTTTGATCTCCTTGCAGTCCAAGGGACTCTCAACAGTCTCCTCCAACACCACAGTTCAAAAGAGTCAGTTCTTCAGCTCTCAGCCTTCTTTATGGTCCAGCTCTCACATCTGAACATGACTACTGGAAAAACCATAGCAATGACTACACAGACCCTTGTAGGCAAGGTGATGTTTCTGCTTCTTATTATGTTGTCTAGGTCCGTCATAGCTTTTCTTCCAGGAGCAAGCGTCTCAATTTCATGGCTGCAATCACCATCCATAGTGACTTTAGAGCCGATGAAAATTAACTTTGTCATTGTTTCCATTTTTTCCCCATCTATTTGCCACAAAGTGATGGAACTGGATGCCATGATCTTCGTTTTTTGAATGCCGAGTTTTAAACCAGCTTTTTCACTCTCCTGTTTCACTTTATTCAAGAAGCTCTTCAGTTCCTCTTTGCTTTCTGCCATAGGGCAGTGTCATCTGCATATCTGAGATTAGTAATATTTCTCCTGGCTACCTTGATTCCAGTTTCTGCTTCATCCAGCCTGGCATTTCTCATGATGCATATAAGTTAAACAAGGAGGATGACAATATACAGCCTTGATGTACTCCTTTCCCAATTTTCAACCAGTCCATTGTTCCGCGTCTGGTTCTAACTGCTGCTTCTTGATCTATATACCTGTTTCTCAGGAGGCAGGTAAAGTGGTCTGGTATTACCATCTCATCAAGAAAAAGACACTTAGCAAGCCACAATTTAAAAAAATATTTCATTTCAGACATCTCATGAATAACTTGTATCAACACTAGGTAAAAATTCTCCAACTCAATAAGAAAAGTATAAACCCAATGTACATAATAGGCAAAAGTGTGAACAGACATTTCACCAAAGAGAACATTATAGACAGCACGTACAGAGGTGGTCAGCACAGTCATTCAGGTAAAACCAGGGAGGTCCCGGGGTCTGCTCTGCTGGTCAGTCGCTAGGTCGTGTTCAGCTCCTTTTTTTTTTCCTTTGGGTTCAATTCACAGAGATCATAGGCATCATAAACCATTAGACATCTTAACAACAAAGAAACAAAACACATGAGCGAAAATAAGAAGAAATATAAAGGAAAAGAAACATATAATCATAGACATATTAACATTTCTCTGAGAATATTTTATCAAGTGCAGAAAATATAAGAATAGGAGCATCTTTAAAGACATTATTAGTAATTTAAATATAATGAAGTGAAAAGTGAAAGTTAGTCAGACCTGTCTGACTCTTTGCAACCCCATGGACTATACAGCCCATGGAATTCTCCAGGCCAGAATAGTGGAGTGGGTAGACTTTCCCTTCTCCAGAGGGAGAAGAGTCTTCCCAACCCAGGGATCGAATCCAGGTTTCTTGCATAGCAAGCGGATTCTTTTTTTTATTTTATTTTATTTTTTTATTGTAGTGGTTTTTGCCATACATTGACATGAATCAGCTGCAAGCAGATTCTTTACCAGCTGAGACACAGCAGAAACCCTTAAATGTAATAAATTATATTTAATTAATTTATATTAATCATATCCTACACAAAATATATTTAAAATTTTATATCTCATATATTGTTATTAGATGTCCATAAGACATTTAGAAAAACTTCCGAAAAGAGAAACATTACTAAATATCAAAAAGTAGAATTCTTTTTTGTGTATATGAGTCAGTTACACATACACACATATGTTATTTTTGAAATTATTTTCCATTATAGTTTCTTACAAGATACTGATTCTAATTCCCTGTGCTATACATTGCCTTTGTGCCTTGTTGCATAAGAAATTTTAAATTAGAAAATTAGCATTTTATTCATATTAAGTCAAACAAGTGGAATCAAAATTCCACAAATGTTTCAGTTAGGCAAAAATTCATGAGTTTTCTAAAATATATTACACATATTATTTATATGTATATGTATACAAAAACTTTTCTACCATGCTTGATAAAGGCTTGAGAAAGAACAACAACAACAACAGAAAGAAGAGATGGAGAAATTGGAAAACATAAACCTAAATGAAATGGGATTACTGAATGTGAAATAGAATAAATGAAACAAACTAGATAAAAGTAAAAGATCCTCATATAGCCCAGTTGTTTTCAAAAATGGATGTTCATTAGAAACATATCTGGAGCTCGGAAAAAAGTAATACCTGGCATTGGTATTTTTCAAAAAATTCCAAGAAAATTATGATGTGTGTCTGGATTTTTTTATACTTTTTTTTTCTTTTTACATGTAAATCCATGGCTGATTCACATCTGGATTTTTAAAAGTGATTACAAAATGAAACAGAAAAGGCTAAGAGAGTTTTGCCAAGAAAACTCACTTATCATAGCAAACACCCTCTTCCAACAACACAAGAGATGACTCAACACATGGACATCACCAGATACTCAATACTGAAATCAGACTGATTATCATCTTTGCAGCCAAAGATGGAGCAGCTCTATACAGTCAGCAAAAACATGACCAGGTGCTGACTGTGGCTCAGATTATGAACTTATTGCCAAATTCAGACTTAAATTGAAGAAAGTAGGGAAAACCACTACACCATTCAGGTATGACCTAAATCAAATCTCTTACGATTATACAGTGGAAGTGACAAATAGATTCAAGGGATTAGATCTGTAGACAGAGTGCCTGAAGAACTCTGAATGGAGGTTCATAACATTGTACAGGAGGCAGTGATCAAAACCATCCCCAAGAAAAAGAAATGCAAAAATGCAAAGTGGTTGTCTAAGGAGGCCTTACAAACAGCTGAGAAAAGAAGAGAAGTGAAAAACAAACGTGAAAAGAAGAGGTATACCCATCTGAATCCAGAGTTCAAAGAATAGCAAGGGGAGAAAGAAAGGCTTCCTAAGTGAACAATGCAAAGAAATAGAGGAAAACAACAGAATGGGAAAGACTAGAGATGTCTTCAAGAAAATTAGATATACCAAGGGAACATATCATGCAAAAATGGGCAGATGGTATGGACCTAACAGAAGCAGAAGATATTAATTAGAGGTAGCAAGAATACACAGAAGAACTATACAAAAAAGACCTTACTGACTGAAATAATCATGATGCTGTGATCACTCACCTAAAGCCAGACATCTTGGAGTATGAAGTCAAGTGGGCCTTAGGAAGCATCACTACAAACAAAGCTAATGGAGGAGATGGAATTTCAGCTGAGCTATACCTAAAAGATGATGCTGTGAAAGTGCTGCACTCAACATGCCAGCAAACTTGGAAAACTCAGCAGTGGCCACAGGACTGGAAAAGGTCAGTTTTCATTCTAATTCCAAAGAAGGGCAATGCCAAAGAATGCTCAAACTACTGCACAATTGCACTCATTTCACACGCTAGCAAAGTAATGCTCAAAAATTCTCTAAACTAGGCTTCAGCAGTACGTGAATGGTGAACTTCCAGATGTTCAAGCTGGATTTAGAAAAGGCAGAGGAACCAGAGATCAAATTGCCAATATCCATTGGATCATCAAAAAAGCAAGAGAGTTCCAGAAAAACATCTTCTGCTTCGTTGACAACACTAAATCCTTTGACTGTGTGGACCAACACAAACTGTGGAAAATTCTTAAAGAGATGGGAATAACAGACCACCTTACCGACCTCCTGAGAAAGCTATATGCAGGTCAGGAAGCAACAGTTAGAACTGGACATGGAACAACAGGCTGGTTCAGAATAGGGAAAAGGAGTATGTCAAGGCTGTATATTGTCACCCTGCTTTTTTAACTTATATACAGAGTACAGCATGCAAAATATCAGGCTAGATGAAGCCTAAGCTGGAATTAAGATTGTGGGGAGAAATATCAAAAACCTCATATATGCAGATGATACCACCCTTATGGCAGAAAGAGAAGAAAAACTAAAGATCCTCTTGATGAAGATGAAAGAGGAGAGTGAGAAAGTTGGCTTAAAACTCAACATTCATCCATGGCTGATTCATGTCAATGTATGGCAAAAACCACTACAATATTGTAAAGTAATTAGCCTCCAACTAATAAAAATAAATGGAAAAAAAAAAGAAAAATGATAAGCATGGTCAGCTCTGTATCTTAATTTAAATAAAAATGTATCTTTATAGGAAAAAAAAAACTCAACATTCAAAACACTAAGATCATGGCATCTGGTCCCATCACTTCTTGACAAGTAGATAGGGAAACAATGGAAACAGTCACAGACTTTATTTTTGTGGGCTCCAAAATCACTGCAGATGGTGACTGTATCTATGAAATTAAAAGACACTTGCTCTTTGGAAGTAAAGCTATGAGAAACCTAGATAGCATATTAAAAATCAGAGACATCACTTTGCTGACAAATATCTATATAGTCAAAATTATAGTTTTTCCAGTAGTGTTGTGTGGATGTGAGAGATAGACCATAAAGAAGGCTGAACAAAGAAGAATTGATGTCTTTGAACTGTGGTGCTGGAGAAGACTCTTGAGAGTCCCTTGGACAGCAAGGAGATCAAACCGGCAATCCTA
Source organism: Cervus canadensis (assembly GCF_019320065.1). Taxonomy (NCBI): domain Eukaryota; kingdom Metazoa; phylum Chordata; class Mammalia; order Artiodactyla; family Cervidae; genus Cervus; species Cervus canadensis. The sequence goes on along the minus strand of NC_057400.1, from coordinate 464,184 downwards.
CAGGAAATCAGTCCTGAATATTCATTGGAAAGACTGATGCTGAAGCTGAAGCTCCAGTACTTTGGGCACCTGAAGCAAAGAGTCAACTCACTGGAAAAGACCCTGGTGCTGGGAAAGATTGAGGGCAGGAGAAGGGGTGACAGAGGATGAGCTGGTTGGATGGCATCACCGACTCGTTTGGCATGAGTTGAGCAAAGCTGCAGGAGATGGTGTAGGACAGGGTAGCTGGGCATGCTGCAGTCCACGGGGTCACAAAGAGTCAGACGTGACTGAGCGACTAAGCACAGCACAGCAGCAAGATCCTACTGTGGTTTTTCTTAATTCTTTTGGTGATGTCATCCAACCATCTTATCCTCTTTCATCCCCTTCTCCTCCTGCCTTCAATCTTTCCCAGCATCAGGGTTTTTCCCAATGGTCATCTCTTTGCAACAGGTGTCCAAAATATTGGAGCTTCAACATCAGTCCTTCCAATGAGTATTCCAGGTTGATTTATTTGGGGATTGACTGGTTTGATCTCCTTGCAGTCCGAGGGACTCTCAAGAGTCTTCTCCAGCACCGCAATTTGAAAGCATCAACTCTTTGGTGTTCAGCCTTCCTTATAGTTCAACTCTCACATCTGTATGTCTGTGTATCTGTGGGCTTTGGTTTAATCCCTGGTCTAGGAACTAAGATCCCACAAGCAATGTGGTGCAGCCAAAAAGAGAATGCAAACTAAAACCACAGTAAAATGCCACTAAACAGCTATTAGAATGTCCAAAAGACATATACTGTGGCAGAATAATGCTCCCAAAGGGGTCCACATCTTAATCCCTCAAAGCTGGGAATATGTTACGCTATTTGGCATGGGGCTTTGCAGTTTTTCTGCTATGGAGGCAGAGCATGATTCCTTGTCCCTTGACTTTGGTTTCAACCATGTGATTTGCTTCATCTAATAGAATGTTGAAAGGTTGTTGCTGAACGATAAGACGCGGGATTCTTGGCCTCCGGAGGAGACGAATTCAATCCGGGGCCAGAGACGAGGCTGGATCGCTCAGAGATTTGTGTAATAAAGTTTTATTAAAGTATAAAGGAGATAGGGAAAGCTTCTGACATAGGCATCAGAAGGGGGCAAAAGAGTACCCCCCTCCTAGTCTTTAGCTGTATGTTATATAGTCACTCACAGTCTGTTAATGAAATGAAAGGAATGTCATAAAATTTAGAATGGCATCAGATAATTCATCCCAGGCCATAAAACGATTGACTTGAATCTTGTAGAAGGGCAGAATACCAACAAATAAATTCCGTTTACATAGATTAGGGGAACAATACCTGAGTAAGTAAGTTAGGCCGTTTGGCGGAACCAACTTGAAGATAGAGTCTGGGGTTCATTAACATAGCTTAAGACAACATTTCCATACGAAAAAGAAATGTATTGGTTAACTCAAAGTTTGAGAGTAGTTAGCTTTAGGTGAGACCAGGTGTCATGGCAACACAGAATGTTAAGAGAAACCTCCTTTTAAATTTGTATAGAGAAGGAAAAACAGATCGCTGGTTTGTTTCTTCCTGCCGCTTAAGAGAGATAAAAATGTCTGGCACTTACAGCCTCTTTCCTCCATTTGGAGACCCCTGGCCTTCCTGCCTGTTACCCTCTCAATGTTAGCTCACATTAAGTGGCCCAAAGCTTGAGAAGCATGTTTGTGATTTTCTTGCTCTCTTTCATCTTTGCCATCACCATGATAAAAACGTGCTTGTCTCTAGAAAGGATAATAGACTCAGAGCACTGTCCAACATAGATTAGCCAATTTACAAATTCATGAGGACAAGTGTTTGCCTTAAATCACTTAGGGTTTGGGGAGTCGGTTGCACAGCATATCTGTAGCTTTCCATAAAGATGGGCAGGTAAGGCTTTCTGAAGATGTGTGATGTGCTGTGGAACATAATACATTATGGCTGAACCAGAAATAATATACACACTGGAATCTGACTCTTTGACAGTAAACAAGCTTTTAAAACTCTCTTCACCTTTGTTTCTTTGTCTATTAAAATGAATATTATCATTGAACTATGAGTATTATTTGTGATGCAGTATATTTGGAGCAGAGTGGGATCTTATACCTAGAATGTATAATTTTATATTGGCAGGATGAAAAGAAAAAGAAAGGCGTTTGGATTCTATTAATACTATTAATAGATAAAGGAGAGAATGGGAAATTTGACATTTATTGACTTAACTTCAAACTGGATTTCTGATTGACTCCCAATGGAATGTCAGAACAAATCTTTGCTAATACAGGGTAATGCGAAATCATTTTGTGCATCAATCATCTTGAAAAGCAAGATATCAAAGCAAGTGCAGATCAAGAGTGGCAGACCCTCACATGGAGCTGAAGGTATTGACTTGGAGCCACTGCCCAATACTACCCCACCTTGCTTTTGATTCTTAAGCTCCATGAAGCATATTGAAAACATTGGCTTTGCTTAGTGATGCATTTTCCAAAATGTTCTCCATGGAATGTTATATATTTCATGGGAAAAAAATTAGTCCCATATTCAAAGTGATTTTAATGCTACATTTTAAATAATTTTATTTATTTATTTTTGGCTGCGCTAGGTCTTCATTGCTGCATGGGCTTTTCTGCTAGTTGTGGCAAGCTGGGGCTGCTCTCTAGTTGCAGTGCACGGGCTCCTCATGTTGTGGAGCAAGGGCTCTAGGGTGCGTGGGCTTCAGTAGCTGTGACATGTGGGCTCAGTAGTTGCAGCTATTGGGCTCTAGAGCACAGGCTCAATAGTTGAGGCCCACAGGCTTAGTTGCCACGTGGCCTGTGAGGTGTTCCCAGACCAGGGATCAAACCCACGTCTCCTACATTAATAGGTGGATTCTTTACCACTGAGCCACCGGGAAGCCCTTAAAGTGATTTTAAAATGTGTGAGCTAAACAAACTGTTAACTTTAATATATTTATAAATTTGGTGTATCTCCAGAAGAACAGGATAAAGATAAAAGTTGTATACAGCATGCAACATTGCTCATACTTACTTACTAGGAAAGCATTTTTTTCTAAGCTGATTTTCTCAATAACCATAAAGCACAAAGACATTCTTACAGAAAGATAAATTTAATAGTCTATGTTATTAGTACCCAAAGAGAAATCATGAGAAATCTGATGACAATTAAGTAGGATCATTAATAACTTTGAGTAGAATAATGTCTATAATTTATTGGCCATCTCTCAGGTTCCAGACAGACTAAAAAACTTTATATAGAGATATATTATTCCAAGTATTCCTCCCATGACAACTCCAAGAAGTAGAAATTATTATCCCTATTTTACACACAAGGAAATTCAGATAGAGTGTTTATGAAATTCTCCTAAGGTTATACTTAGTAAAAGGAAGAGCAGGCTATAGCAATTTCATTAGCAGTTTCTTCACTCACTAAGTCTCAAGGTTGGATCTCTGAACTCACTACAGTTCAGTTCAGTTAAGTTCAGTCGCTCAGTCAAGTCCAACTCATGGACCGTAGCACGCCAGGCCTCCCTGTCCATCGCCAACTCCGGAGCTTACTCAAACTCATGTCCATTGAGTGGGTGATACCATCCAACCATCTCATCCTCTGTCGTCCCCTTCTCCTCCTGCCTCCAATCTTTCCCAGCATCACCGTCTTTTCCAATGAGTCAGTTCTCATCAGGTAGCCAAGGTATTGGAGCTTCAGCATCAGTCCTTCCAATGAATATTCAGGACTGATTTCCTTTAAAATGGACTGGTTGGATCTCCTTGCAGTCCAAGGGACTCTCAAGAGTCTTCTCCAACACCACAGTTCAAAAGCATCAATTCTTCGGTGCTCAGCTTTCTTTATGGTCCAACTCTCACATCCATACATGACCACTGGAAAAACCATAGCTTTGACTAGGCAGACCTTTGTTAGCAAAGTAATGTCTCTGCTTTTTAATATGCTGTCTAGGTTGGTCATAACTTTTCTTCCAAGAAGCAAGCATCTTTTAATTTCATGGCTGCAGTCACCATCTGCAGTGAGTTTTGGAGCCTAAGAAAATAAAGTTTCTCACTGTTTCCATTGTTTCCCCATCTATTTGCCATGAAGTGATGGCACCATTTGCCATGATCTCAGTTTTCTGAATGTTAAGTTTTAAGGCAACTTTTTCACTCTCCTCTTTCACTTTCATCAAGAGGCTCTTTAGTTATTCTTTGCTTTCTGCCATAAGGGTGGTGTCATCTGCATATCTGAGGTTACTGATATTTCTCCCAGCAATCTTGATTCCAGCTTGTGCTTCCTCTAGCCCAGCATTTCTCATGATGTACTCTGCATATAAGTTAAATAAACAGAGTGACAAAATGCAGCCTTGACGTATTCCTTTTCCTATTCAGAACCAGTCTGTTGTTCCATGTCCAATTCTAACTGTTGCTTCCTGACCTGCATACAGACTCCTCAAGAGGCAGATCAGATGGTCTGATAGTCCCATTTCTTTAAGAATTTTCTACAGTTTGTTGTGTTCCACACAGTCAAAGACTTTGGCATAGTCAATAAAGAAGAAGCAAATATTTTTTCTGGAACTTTCTTGCTTTTTTGATGATCCAGTGGATGTTGGCAGTTTGATTTCTGGTTCCTCTGCCTTTTCTAAATCCAGCTTAAACATCTGGAAGTTCACAGTTCACGTACTGTTGAAGCCTGGCTTGGAGAATTTTGAGCATTACTTTACTAGCGTGTGAGATGAGTGCAATTGTGCAGTAGTTTGAGCATTCTTTGGCATTGCCTTTTTTGGGGATTGGAATGAAAACTGAACTTTTCCAGTCCTGTGGCCACTGCTGAGCTTTCCAAATTCTCTGGCATATTGAGTGCAGCATTTTCACAGCATCATCTTTCAGGATTTGAAATAGCTCAACTGGAATTCCATCACCTCCACTACTTTGTGGTGATGCTTCCTAAGGCCCACTTGGCTTTGCACTCCAGGATGTCTGGCTCTAGGTTGGTGATCACACCATCGTGATTATCTGAGTCATGAAGATCTTTTTTGTACAGTTCTTTTGTGTATTCTTGCCACCTCTTCTTAATATCTTCTGCTTCTGTTAGGTCCATACCATTTCTGTCCTTTATTGTGCCCATCTTTGCATGGAATGTTCCCTTGGTATCTCTAATTTTCTTGAAGAGATCTCTAGACTTCCCATTTTATTGTTTTCCTCTATTTCTTTGCATTGATCGCTGAGGAAGGCTTTCTTATCTCTCCTTGTTATTCTTTGGAACTCTGCATTCAAATGGGAATACCTTTCCTTTTCTCCTTTGCCTTTCCTTTCTATTCATTTCACAGCTATTTGTAAGGCCTCCTCCGACAGCCTTTTTGCTTTTTTTAATTTCTTTTCCTTGGGGATGATCTTGATTCCTGCCCCTGTACAATGTCATGAACCTCCGTCCATAGTTCATCAGGCACTCTATCTATCAGATCTAGTCCCTTGAATCTTTTTCTCACTTCCACTGTATAGTCATAAGGGATTTGACTCAGGTCATACCTGAGTCTAGTGGTTTTCCCCACTTTCTTCAACTTCAGTCTGAATTTGGCAATAAGGAGTTCTTGGTTTGTGCCACAGTCAGTGCTGTTGTTTAGATGTTTTCCCCAAACTTCATTAGTTGATTGTGATGCCCCCAAACACACACACATGCACATCTTGGATCTGGCAGCAAAAGGAGTTACCATACCCCCCAGGCAGTCATGGATAAGGTGATGGGTGTGGAGGAAGTTAAGTCATTACCTGGTGCTGAAGGAAGGAATAATGATGAAAGTCCCTGAGCACATGATGGGAAGACCTCACTCAAGAGAAGTGGTAGACTGTGGACAATAACTCAGCTACCCCAAGTCTTCTTAGAATAGTGACATTAACAGTGATCCTTCCAAACGCCAGGCTCTTCCTAGGTAAAGGACCTTCTCCCATATTCATTAATTCTCATAGAAAAATATTTTGAATTCCCTGCTGGTAATACTGGCTTTTCCTCTCTTAGCTCCATTCCTTAGCTATCATTTTTTAGTTTCAATTTTTTTTCTCTCTCTCTGCATCTATAGTGCTTTCCTCTTTTTCAAATTTGATTTCCTACTTACTAAATTAGTTCTCCCTTTCTCAGAGTTAAGGAAGCTTAGTAATCAAACTCTATCAGAAGGTATTGGGAAGTAATTTCAGTTCAAAATGTCTATATTAGAAAAACATAATTAAAATTTTCAATTCTTTGACTTCTGTTCTGTGTATATTGAAATTCTTCCCCAGGTCAATCAATATCTCCTTAGATTTACAAAAGGAATTCATTAACCTTTAAATGATGGAGGGAGTTCACCCAAGAGGTGATGAGGGTATGTTGACTTGGACAGTTTACTATTGGCCTGGAAATGAGACAATTTGAAAAGTGTTTGGGAGATGAGATAGGCAGAACTAGATAACTGATTGACTTCCATATTTCTAGCATGGATACCTGGTTAGATGCTGGCCCCACCAACTGAAGAGGGAGGAAATCCCATTTAAAACATGTCCTGTATAAATCCTTAAAATATCTTGAACTTTGGGGTAGGCTTTCCTAGAATAACAACTTTCACAAATCATCAATATAATTTCAAGCAGATACAACAATGAGCAAGGTCATGACTACTCCTTAGAAATTCAACTCAAAAAAAAAAAAACTCCACCCTGAAACTCCACTCTCCTGGGAGGACCCATTATTCCAGGGTTCACTAACAGAAAGGCCTGTCTACTCTGTCCATAATTAAATTGGATCATTTAAATGTGGTTGATTTAAATGTGGTGTGCGGCTGACTGCCACTGTAAATATGTTCGTAATCTTTCCATTGGATGAAATGACATCTTTTCACTGTGCTTAACGTCTGGCTATTCTAACAAAGCATATCATCATATTTAATGGATGAGAGTGTCTGATGGGTCACTGCCAAGTGTCTGGATAATACAGTAAAGGCAACTGGCAAGGATTTGCCTTATAGGATTCCACGGCAAGGGAAAGGGATGCTTTTTCATCCAGGTGTCTTATTTAACGTACATGCCATCTCCAGTAAAAACACATACTTGGCCTCCACACTGGAATATGCAGCATGTGAAGTCCCAGAACACACTGCTCTCTACCTTCTAAGAGCCCTAAATCCAGAGGCACAGACAGGCAAGGCGACAGCACCAACAGCATCACAGAAAGTAGGAGCACAAACCACAGAGCAGGGCCCCTCGGGTGAGTCTGAGAAACCACAGAATGTAAGAGCGACCAGCAGGGCCCCTCGGGTGAGTCTGAGAAAGTAGGATATCAGATGCAGCTTAAATGAAGAGCAGAATTTCAAAGAATAATCAGAGTATAATGAAACAAAGAAGTAGAAGAGAAATTTGGGCAGAGGCAGCTGCATATGTAAAATTATGGAGAACTGAAGGAGGGCTTCTGTATGATATTCTGCAAAATCAGAAACCACTGAAGGATGGTTTTATAAGCTCCAGTATAAAGGAAATCCACTTCCCCGGTGGCTTCACTGGCAAAGAATCTGCCTGCAATGCAGGAGATGCAAGAGACATGGGTTCAATCCCTGGGTCTAGAAGATCCCCTGGAGAAGGAAATGGCAACCCACTCTAGTATTCTTGCCTGGAGAACCCCATGGACTGAGGACCCTCGTGGGCTACAGTCCGTGGGTCACAAAGAGTGACTAAGCACAAATGTGCGCGTAATGGGAACCCACGTGGACAGTAAATGTGGAGAAAGAGGTGCTCGGTGCACTGAGCCCTGAGGTGGATGAGCCTTCACAAATCACGGATGTGCGGAGGAAACAGCAAAGAGGAGTGGGAGGGGAGAAACATCTCAGACCAGAGCAATACAGGCCCCTCAGGTGCCAGGTGAGAACCAGCCCTCCAAGGCGCTCATGTGAGTTTTGCTGGTCCATGCGTCTGGGGGAGGGGCTAGAGAGGCAGGCAAGGACCCCCGGAGGGACATCCTTGTGTACTAGGAAGAAAGCCAAAGAACAGGACCTTCCTCCCATAGCCTCCTCATACTTCCTGTAATGCATTAAGTATTCTAATCTTCACATCTGTTATTTTAGTCATTACAACAATGCAGCCATGTGGAGGATCATTCAGGGGTTGTTACTCTACTCGCAAGCAGATCATCTTTCCTAACAATTTTATTGTGTTCATGGATCTGTGCGTTAAGAACTCAGACATGCTATTTTGTACAACACTATTTGGGGTTTTACCTTGGATCACTCAGCAGATGGGGACTTGAATTATCTGATAGCATCTTTAGGTACACATCCAGCAGTTGATATTTCATGTTGTCTGGGGCCTCAGCTGGGATTGTGGTCTAAAACACCTACAATAGATTTCTTCAAGGACTCTCTGTTTTCTCGCTTCAAAGGAGCCCTGGAGCAGTAATAGAATTTTTTAGTGCTCAATACTCTAAGCACTAGTTCATGCTCTAGCTAAGAATGTCAGTGGCTCAAATATCACATAGCTTCAATTCTGCCATATTCTGTGGGTTAGAACTGAGCCACAAGCCCCCTCAAACTCAAGATGAAGAGAAATAAAATCTACCCTATAATGGATGAATGGCAAGTTCTATAAAAGCAAATGGAGAAAGAAAATTATCATAAAATTCTTTGGAAAATGCAGTGTGTCACATAGAGGACTGTTGGAATTCTTCCAGCCCGCAATTTGGCCACCACTTATTCTTGCTCATGTCATTATCTCAATAAGGAAACCAAGTTGAACCTTTTCCTCATACCAAACTCCAAAACTGACCCAAAATGGGTCATAGACCTACACGTAAGAGCTAAAATTTTCAAACAGAATCTTCATGACCTTAAGTTAGGAAAATTCTTAGATTTGACACTATAACTTCAGGTGACATAAGATAAAACAGATAAATTAGACTTCATGTCTAAAGACTTCTTGTGCTTTAGAGGGCACCATCAAGAAACTGAAAACATAACACACAGATTGGGAAAAAATATTTGCAAATATGATATATAATAAGGGACTTTGAATCTAGCATATACAAAGAATTCTTACAACTAATATTAAAAAGACAAGTAACCCAATTTAAAAAATGGACAAAAGATTTGACTAGCAATTTCTCTTAGGAAGACACATAAATGCCCAAATGAAAAGATGTTCAACATAATTAACCATCAGAGAAATGGTAATCAAAACCACAATGAGATACATACCCTTTAGAACAGTTATAAACAAAAAGACAAATAATAATATATGATGGCAAAGATGTGATGAGACTGGAACGCTGAGATCTTACTTGTGGGAATATGAAATGCTGCAGCTGCTTTGCAAAAAAAAAAAAAGTTTCACAGTTCCTTGAAAAGTTAAACTAAATAACTAAAAGTTATTTGATCCAGCAAATCTACTTCTAGGCATTAATCAAGAGAAATGAAAACATGTGAAAGTGAAAGTCGCTCAGTTGTGTCCAACTTTTTGTGATCCCATGGACTATACAGCCCATGGAATTCTCCAGACCAGAACACTGGAGTGGGTAGCCTTTCCCTTCTCCAGGATTCCCAACCCAGGTCTCCTGCATTGCAGGAAGATTCTTTACCAGCTGAGCTACAAGGGAAGCCCAAGAATACTGGAGTGGGTAGCCTATCCCTTCTCTAGCAGATCTTCCCAACCCAGGAATCGAACCAGGGTCTCCTGAACTGCAGGCAGAATCTTTACCAACTGAGTTATGAGGGAAGCCCATTGAAGACATATGTCCACACAAAAACTTCTACAATTGATGTACATAGCAGCATTAGTCATAATAGCCAAAAATGGCAAAAATTGATAAGTGGATAATTGCGATATATCCAAACAATGGAATATTGCTTGACATGTACAAGAATGCAGATACTAATACATACTACAACACCAATGAGCCTTGAAAATATTTTACCAAGTTAAAGAAACGAGGTAAAAAATATAACATAGGGTATGATTCAATTTATATGAAATGATCAGAATATGCAAATCTATAGGGACAGAAGTTATATTAGGAATTTCCTAGGACTTTGGGAGGGAAGGAATGTGAAAGGAAATAGGAATTACTGATAATGGATACAGAGTATCATTTTGGGGTGATAAAATGTTCTAAATTTGACTGTGGTCAAATTTCAACTCTGTGAATATACTAAAAGCTATCAGGTTATACATTTTAAATGAGTCACTTGCTAAAGTATATGAGTTATGGCTCAATAATGCTCTTGTATTAAAACCAACAAAAAAATCCAAAGTTATTGCCTATTTTAAATAATGTTTAATAACATTTGATTTTTGAATTTTTTTCTTAGTCTGATTTCAACTTAGAAAGCCCCTCCCCTGCCAGAAGCAAATGTTTGCACCTGAGGACTGCGAATTTTGGCAATTGTGAAGAAATCTAGAGAAAATAAGGTTTGTTTTATTTTATTTATTTATTTTATTGAAATATAATTGATTTACAATATTGTGTTGGTATCTGGTGTACTGAAAAGTGATACAATTATACATATGTATACATATACTTTTCCATACTCTCTTCCATTAAGACTTATTTCAGTATATTGAATATAGTGCCCTGTACTATACAGTGTGATCTTGCTGTTTATCTATTTTATACACAGCAATTTCTATCTGCTAATCCCGAAGCTCTCAGTCTATCGTTCCTGAACTGCCTCTCCCTTTTGGTAAATATAAGTTTGCTTTCCATGTCTGTGAGTCAGTTTCTATTTCATAAATACATTCACTTGTGTCATAGATCATATTCCACATATGTGTGATATCAAACGGTATTTGTCTCTATCTGACTCACTTCACTCGGTGTGATAGTCGCTAGGTCTATTCATGTTGCTGCAGATGGCGTTGTTTCATTTTTATGGCTGAGTAATATTCCACTGTGTATATATGTACCTCATTTTCTCTATCCATTCATCTACTGATGGACACTTAAGTTGCTTCCATGTCTTGGCTATTGTAAATAGTTATGAACTTTGGGGTATATGGATCTTTTTGAATTAGAGTTTTCTCTGGATATATGCCCAGGAGTCAGATTGCTGGATCATATAAGGCCAGTTTTTAAATCAACATTTAATTTATTAAAGTTCTTATTTGCTGCCTTTCCCTCCTAGGCCTGCCTTAATCTCCTTTTGGCCCTAAGGAGGGTCTGCACCAAACAGTAGGTAGAAGCAGGTCAGGAAGCTGAGCACAAGCCCGCTTGCATGCGGGACCTCCCTTCGGAATTCCGTCGGGGACTCCAGAGCTCTGGGCGGCAGCAGTGGGAGTGCTCTCCTGGAAGCGAGGAGACCCTGCTGCAGTCCTGCGAGGCTGAGCCTGCCTCTGCACTCCTCTGGACATCCCACTCTTTACTATTATTATAAATGCTGCATCACGGTCCAGTTACATCACAGGATCACTGTGAAGAACAAAATCAAAATATGTGAAAGTGATTAGAACACTTTTAAATCACTTTCTAAATGTATCCCGAGCTACGGGTAACTGTATCAAAGTTCTCATCTTGCAGACAGAGCAGCCAGGGAACCGTGCTGAGTTTCTGGACCATAGAGTGACACAGTCAGGCCTGAAATCTGGGTCTGTGTTTGTGTTTTTCTCCCTCCAGACAAGACTCCTGGTAACCCACACACCATTCTCAGACCACACTTGTCCCCCAACAAATTACAGGAATTGATTTCCTTGGCAATCCATGCATGTGGTTTTAAAAATCAATTATGTTTTGAAATATACTGTAAATTTCCACATCTGCTACTATAAAATATCAATCGTATTTGTTAAAGATTTATTCCTAGTCAGAAATTCTTGTTTGATGCGATTGACTGAAAAAGATTAAGGGATCTTATACAGCCACCGAATTGACTGTCCAATTATCAATTGACAGAATTGATGAAAGAGAAAATTTTTTTTTTTTTTTGCACTGCCACCAAGAGAAAAGAAAGAGAGCTCAGGGTCAAAGAAGATAATGCATATGCAAGTACTCTGTGGTCGTCAAACTTATGAGAATGTATATGTTAATCTAAAAGAAGGTTAAATTTGCTATCTTTCCATCTGTGGGGAAAATATAAGTAATATATAAGTAAATATTAATAAAAAATTTCATTAGTGTGAATTGATAGACTTCCTTAATGGTGAGCATTTGTGGAATTTTAATATGGGCATTTATGTCTCATCGAAGTTGCTGGATTATCATCTATTTGATCAGTCCAAAATGAAGCAGGTTAACATTTTCATCCTTCCTCTTCGTAAGGAAGAATGTAGATAAACAGATGAGCCAAATGTTTCACATCGGATCCAACACACACGTGTGCACACACACACTCCCTGATTGCACCATACCTTGCTCTCTTCTGGATGGGCCTTTTGTCAGAAACACACTTACTTCATTATTTAATTCATCGGCTTATTTTTCTGATAGATGGCGAAACCTAATTGTACTCCCACAACTCAGCGTGTACTTCTTTCTTTGAGACGCCATCCCTGATACCTCTTCACATTGACCCCTCACCGACCTCCAACCACACAAGAAAATTAAGAACCCACATTCTGAACCTCTTTCTACATTGCATATCTTATACTGTTGCTAGTTATGTCTTTGTCTCACCTCTAGACTGTGAGCCTCAGGAGACCGGGGATCATGCTTGGGATGATTATTTTTCCTCTCTGTGTGCTTTTCACTCTGTAAAAGAATCTGCCATGGAAAGAGGCTTCATGGATATTTGGTGAGTGAGTAAAATTGCAGAACTGAATGAGAAGAACACATACCGAGTGCAGTGGCGACCCTCCGTGCTGGGGCTCTGTTCCTGCAGGCATGGCAGAGCACACACTTCCCAGGGGCCCTGCAGGCCGTGGTGCTCCCAAGGTGCCTCCTCCCTAGGCTGCTAGCTCCTCCTGGCCAGAGAAGTGTCTTAATCTTCATGTAGCTGGATTCATGCTGGGCACTTGGGCAGGCTTAGAATGTGACTACCACATGGAAATACCAACCCCAAGGAGGGTCCCTTGGCACTTCCCAAGAGAGAGAATATATTTGAATTGAGGTCATAGCCTGAGTCAGTTTTGGAGCCTGAGAACTGAAAGATTTTTACTTTGTACCCATTAATCCTGATTCTCAAATCACACACTCCCTTCCATGACTTATGGAAATGGGACACCCTCTCTATTCCAGCCCCCTGAGAAGCCACAGACCAGATAAGTCTCTAAACCATGTCAGCCAGAAACCTGGGTGAATCCAGAGCTCTGCTGAGCAAATGAAGAGCCATCTCTAGGCCTTTGGTTCTTCTGTGACACTACCTTCTTCCTTCTTCTCTGCTATGGTTTTCTTCTTTGTTCACTGGAGCCTCACTTTGATCTCTCCTGCCCACTACAACCCGAGTCCATCCTCAACGGCATCACTCTCCACGTAGCCCCCCTGCTCCTCATCCTCACCTGGGGTAGGCACCTCTCTATGGAGAACTTTCTCCAGGACCAGTGACGAGGTCAGCAGCCCAGGAACAGAATCTCCTCCATAGCCCAGCTGGCCTCCCCTTTTCTGTGCCTCTTACGTGATGCAGTTTTTAGGTTACACTGTGGAAATGACCCCAACTGAGGCTGTATTTTCAAAACATGCCTGCTGCTGCTTTTAATATGGCTTCAGGTCTCTAGTATAATATGTTCATTAAATATGGACAAAGAGATCTAAAATAAACCTATTCTGCACTACTTACACCTCTTACAATCCACCCTAAGGCAAGTCTGCCAAATAAAACAGTGTCTTTTGTTCAAAGATGTACATTTCAAGTTGATTTGTTGGGAAGAAAAACAGTATAAGCAATGTAAATCCCTGCCATCAGCCCACTTCTGTGAAGTGTTTGCAATAACATAGTCATCATGTTCTTTGTGTTAAAAATCAGAATCTAAAAATGTCTGTTAACTACTTTCAAAACCTTGTACAAGGGCATTATTTGTCCTTTTTATGGCTGAGTAATATTCCCTTGTACATACATACCACATCTTTTGTACCCATTCCTCTGTTGGTGCACATTTAGCTTGCTTCCATGTCCAGGCTATTGTAAATAGCGCTGCAGTGAACTTTGGGGTGCACATGTTTTTGGAATTATGGTTTTATCCCAGTATATGCCCAGGAGTGGGACTGTTGGGTCATATAGCAGTTCTATTTTTAGCTCTTAAAGGCACCTCCATGTTATTTTGCATAGTGGCTATACCAGCTTACATTCCCACCAATAGTGTAGGAGGGCTCCCTTTTCTCCACACCCTCTCCAGTATTCTCGGGCTTCCCTTGTAGCTCAACTGGTAAAGAATCCGCCTGCAATGTGGGAGACCTGGGTTTGATCCCTGGGTTGGGAAGATCCCCTGGAGAAGGGAAGGGCTACCTACTCCAGTGTTCTGGCCTGGAGAATTCCATGAACAGTCAATGGGGTCACAAAGAGTCAGACACGACTGAGCCACTTTCAGTTTCAGACAGCATTTTAAAAAGCAAACAATGTTGTACCTACAAAATCCATCTAGTCAAAGCTATGGTTTTTCCAGTACTCATGTATGGATGTGAGACTTGGACCATAAAGAAGGCTAGGCGCTGAAGAATTGATGCTTTTGAAGTGTGGTGTTGGAGAAGACTCTTGAGAGTCCCTTGGACTGCAAGGAGATCCAACCAGTCCATCCTAAAGGAAATCAGCCCTGAACATTCATTGGAAGTACTGATGTTGAAACTGAAACTCCAATAGTTTGGCCACCTGATGTGAAGAACTGACTCATTTGAAAAGACGCTGATGCAGGGAAAGATTGAAGGCAGGAGAAGGGGATGACAGAGGATGAGATGGTTGGATGGCATCACCGACTCGATGGACATGAGTTTAAGCAAACTCCAGTAGATGGTGAAAAACAGGGAGTCCTGGTGTGCTGTAGTCCATGGGGTTGCAAAGAGTCAGACACAACTAAGCAACTGAACAACACCATGAGGGTGATGCTTCATGACTGTTCACACCTGCATAGGACTCCAGTACTTGGGTGCATCTTTATTCTATCAATCTTCAATCAGCAGGTACTTTGGTTCTTCCTAGTCTTTGACGTTACAAACAAGGTTCTAATGACTGTTCTTGTATGCAATAGGCATATTTTTTCATTTCACTGCAGCATAATAGATTGTTTACTCAAAATATTTAACTCATTTCCACGAGGAAGATCAAGAGTATCCATTTCCCCAGCATCACAAGAACAGGCAACAGGAAAGGTGGTTTTTTTTTCCCTAGCTGTTAGTGAGGTTGAGCATCTATTTATATGATTTTTAGGCCTTGCTGTTTTCTCTGACGGCTCTGTAAATTGTTTATTCACCACAGTTTCCACTTATTCTATAGGAATGTCAGTTGTTCAATTTGTAGGAAGCTTGTGTCTATTAAGTACGGTTTGCCAAATTATACACGGTAGTATTTGCTGACATGGATTAGAAGCACGCTGAAATGTGTGCCGCTGTGTTCCTTAGGCAGCCTGGTGGAGACCAAGGCATCGTCCCCCAGACCTCACTGCTCAGGTTGCGCCCAGCCCCATTCATTTATCCCAGGATGCTGAACTCATATTATTCACTTCCACGTGGGCTGATGTGAAATTAGTTGTAAAGTGTTTGTAACCCATAAATCTTTGGTATATAGATTAAAATTTGTATTCAATCACTTAGTATTTACCTTCATTGGCAGGAAAACTTAATATAAACTTTTTCTGGCAGTTTATATAACCATTTACATTTACCTTGCCTTGGGTGTTTCTGTCTAATTGTTTAGTTGAATATAGTTTCAGGGATTTTTGTTTGTTTGGTTCACTGTTATATCCTTAGTGCCTGGAACAGTGTCTGGCACATAGTATTAATAGATGCTCAATAAACATTAGCTAAACTAATAAATTAACTATAATGCAGGGTGCCATGTGTGATGAAATGGAGACATAGATACTGTGTGTGTGTGCATGTGCGTGTGTGGGTATGTGTGTTTAAAAAGTAAGGCTTACGTTAACTGGGGTGGTGAAATGATGTGGGTCTTTCTCAGTCTTTTCAATCTTTCAAGCTTCTGTTTCCCTGTTCAATATTCTGCATCTCCTATTTGTCTTCATGTGTCAGGTGTCAGCCTGTTTTATGTCTCTCTTTTCTGTGCCAAGGGTCAGGGATAAGGCCACAGGCCACAGTGGAGTTTTGAGACTCCAAGCAACAGTTCCCAGCAGGTACATCTTCAAGTTCCTCCACAGTACTGAAGGGGACCCTCCTTGCATCTGTGAGGTTTTTCCAGACCAAACTGCCCCAGCACCAGATCCATCAGCTGGACCCAGATTTCCTCTGTTTCTTCCAGTATCAGGACCCTGAAGGCTACAGAGAGAATGAGCACTGGTCTGGGGGTGGTACTGAGCATCAAGAGCAATAGTGAAAAGCAATCAGGCAGGAATGAGTCGGGATGGACTCTGTCTATTACGGGTGCATGATCTTGTGCTTTCACTTTAGTTTCTTTGGACTCTAATATCTGGGATATAAAAAGATAATAACAATACCCACCACAGTGTCATGATAATTTCATGCCACAAAGTGTCTGAAGGTTGTAGGTGATCGATAATGGTTGTTGTAGATACAGCAGCATCGCCAGAAAAGCTACTCTGTCACTTTTGCACAAGGCGCCCTCTGATAAGAGTTTACACATCTGTAAAGAGCCTCTTGCTCCATTTCCATTTCAGGTGCAGAGCAACTGATCACACCAGATGTGTTACTATGAGTTATTGTTGCATTTCCTCATCATGTTTAGAACACCCTGCATCATTTCTGCTGCCAGGGTATCTGCAGGATGAGAGAGCTGCAGAAAGGGGCGGTTGAGGCAGCAGATTGCACTGGGACTCACACCCAGGACCCTGCCCCAGATTTGGGGCTGTGCCTGCCCAGGAAGAAGCTAAGTCAGAGCCCCGGAGGGCTCAGGAGAAGGAATGCTGTGCAGGGAGCAGGGGCATTGCTGGGTGTTCTCCTCGCCATCAGCCCGTGCTGGGGTTCCGTCAGAATCCACAGAACGCCAAGGAGTCCCCAGCCCACCACGCTCAGCCTTCTCCCCACCTCTATTTACTTGTTGTTTAGTCGCTAAGTCGTGTCTGAATTCTGTGACTCCACGGACGGTAGCCTGCCAGGCTCCTATGTCTTTGGAATTTCCCAGACAAGAATACTGGAATGAGTTGCCATTTCCTTCTTCAGGGGATCTTCCCATCCCAGGTATTGAATCCACATCTGCGTTGGCAGGCAGATTCTTTACCACTAAGCCACCAGGGAAGTCCCATATAAAGCTGTAGAAGTACCCAAAAGATTCATTGACGAAACAATCCCCCCGAAGCTCCCTTTTCCCTCTCTGCTGTCAGTGCCTACCCACTGGCAATCACCAACCTGTATTTTCTCTCTGTTTCTGCCTTTCTCAGAATGTCATATCACCTGTGTAACATCGTGGGTAGCCTTGAATTTGGTTTCTTTCACTCAGCAAAACTGCATTTGAGATTTATAATTTAATTTCATGTCTTAGTAGTTTCTTTTTATTGTTTAATTGCTGTTATTGCTTAATTGATTAATGTTGCTTTGTATAGATAAACCATAATTTGCTTATTCACCAGTTGAAGGGACTTTGTGTTTTCTCTGTTTGGGAGCTACATAAATTAAAGTCACTATATATAAATGTTTTTCTTTTTTTTATATATAAATGTTTTTTAAAAAACGCTAGTCACCCCTCAAGCCCCGGCTGTCACTCCCCGCTTTCTCGCTCTCCTTTGCCCTCCCCATCACCAGTGTCTGCTCTTGCCGCGTCGCTACGCTGTGACCCCGTGGACTGCCGCATACCAGGCAACTCTGTCCTAACCGTCTGGAGAACAGAGACAAAGTAAAACAGCAGCCAGCAAGTGACAGAAAGCATCTCTAAACAATATGTCTGACAAGGGGCTCATATCCACAATAGACCAAGAACTCACAGAACTCAATCACCAAAAGTAACCAAAAATGGTCAGAATACCCAAACGGACATTTTTCCAAAGAACATGCAAATGGCCAGTGGACACAGGAAAAGATGCTCAGCACCATTTATCTGCAGGACTTCTCTGATGGTCCAGTGCTTAAGACTCCATGCTACCAATGCAGGGGACAGTTTCTATTCCTGGGTGGGGAATTAAGATTCCCACTTGCCATGTGGAGCAGCCAAAAGATAGAATTTTTTAAAAATCCTTTATAATCAGGGAAATGCACACCAGAACCATAATAAATATCAAGTCACAAAGAACAGAATGGCTATCATCCAAAAGATGACAAATAAGCATTGTCAGGGATATGGAAAAAAGGGGAACTCTTGTGCACTTTTGTTGGAAATGTTAATTGGTACAGACACTATGGACAACAGTATAAACAGTACAGATTTTCCTCAAAAAGTTAAAAATAGAGCAACCATATGATACAGAAATCCCACTTGGGGGTATCTTTTTGAAGGAAAAAAGAACTAATTTAAAAAGATATATATATCTCAGTGCTTATGGAACTTTATTGACAATAGCCAAGATATGGAAGCTACCCATATGTGCACCAATAGGCAAACAGATAAAGAAAATTTCATATATATATATATATATGTATGTATATATTTCACATACATATATACAACAGAATATGACTCAGCCACAAAAGAGAATGAAATCTTGAAACAATATGGATGGACTGAGAGAGCATTATGCTAAGTGAGATATGTCAAACAGAAAAAGAGAAATACCTTATGATGTCACTTATATATAGAATCTACAGAACAAAATAAATGAATACAACAAAACAGAAATTGACTCAAAGATTCCAAGAATAAGCTGGTGGTTGCCAAAGGGGGAGGGAAGTAGGGGATGAGTTCAATAAGTGGAAAAGATTGCTTCCTCAAGTTTCAAATTTACAGTTATAAAACAAATGTCATGGGCATGTAATGAAAGCATAGGGCATAGAGTTCTTAGTACTGTAACCACTTTGCATGGTGGTGAACGGTAACTAGATTTACATTGGTGATCATTCTATAATGTATAAAAATATCAAATCACTATGTGATATACCAGAAAAATAATATAATATTGTCATATTGTATATGACATATGACATATACAATATAATATTGTATATTTCAACTTGAAAGAGTAAGAAGAGTATCTTAAAAAAGAAAGAGGAATGAGATTGAGCTGAACTGAACTGAAAGTGGCTGTCAGATGAAACTTGGGAAGGATCTCTGTTGAAAGGACAGTGTCCACCGAAGTTTGACTCTCAAGTGGCCCAGACGAGGTGAGGGCTCAAAGAGGAGAAGCCACGTGATGTTACTGAAAGCTCTGCTTTTTCCTTTGCTTAAATAGGCTTTATGATATATTTTAATGCAGCTTTGAGCTGACAGCAGAATGGAGCAGAGGGGAGAGGCCCCACATGGACCCTGCTCTGTTGCTGCTGTCTTCCTAACTCCTGCTCTCAGAACACAGGCACTCAGTTCAGTTCAGTTCAGTTCAGGCGCTCAGTTGTGTCCAACTGTATACATCCCCAGGGACTGCAGTGGGCCAGGCTTTCCTGCAATCACCCACTCCCAGAGCTTACTCAAACTCATGTCCATTGAGTTGGTGCCATCCAACCATCTCATCCTTTCATCCCCTCTTCCTCCCACCTTCAATCTTTCCCAGCATCAGGGTCTTTGCCAGTGAGTCAGTTCTTCGCATCAGGTGACCAAAGTATTGGAGTTTCAGCTTCAACATCAGTCCTTCCAATGAATATTTAGGACTGATTTCTTTTAGGAAGGACTGGTTGGATCTCCTTGCAGTCCAAGGACCTCTCAAGGGTCTTCTCCAACACCACAGCTCAGAAGCATCACTTCTTCAGCGCTCAGCCTTCTTTACACTCGAACTCTCACATCCATGCATGACCACTGGGAAAACCACAGCTTTGACCAGACGAATCTCTGTTGGCAAAGTAATCTCTCTGCTTTTTAATATGCTGTCTAGGTTGGTCATAACTTCTTCCAAGCAGTAAGCGATTTTAATTTCATGGCTGCAGTCACCATTTGCAGTGATCTTGGAGCCCCCAAAATTAAAGTCTGCCACTGTTTCCACTGTTTCCCCATCTATTTGCCATGAAGTGATGGGACCAGATGCCATGATCCTAGATCTCTGAATGTTGAGCTTTAGGCCAACTTTTTAACTCTCCTCTTTCACTTTCATCAGGAGGCTCTTTAGTTCTTCTTTGCTTTCTGCCATAAGGGTGGTGTCATCTGAGTATCTGAGGTTATTGGTATTTCTCCCAGCAATCTTGATTCCAGCTTGTGCTTCATCCAGCTCAGCATTTCTCATGATGTACTCTGCATATAAGTTAAATAAGCAAGGTGACAATATACAGCCTTGATGTACTCCTTTCCCAATTTGGAACCAGTCTGTTGCTCCATGTCCAGTTCTAACTGTTGCTCCTTGATCTGAATACAGATTTCTCAGGACGCAGGTTAGGTGGTCTGGTATTCCCATTTCTTGAAGTATTTTCCACAGTTTGTAATGATCCACACAGTCAAAGGCTTTGGCATAGTCAATAAAGCAAAAGTAGATGCTTTTCTGGAACTCTCTTGCTTTTTCGATGGTCCAACAGATGTTGACAATTTGATCTCTGGTTCCTCTGTCTTTTCTCAATCCAGATTGAACATCTGGAAGTTCATGGTTCATGTACTGTTGAAGTCTGGCTTGGAAAATTTTGAGTATTACTTTACTAGCGTGTGAGCTGAATGCAATTGTGTGGTAGCTTGAGCATTCTCTGGCATTGCTTTTCTTTGGGATTGGATTGAAAACTGACCTTTTCCAGTCCTGGGGCCACTGCTGAGTTTTCCAAATTTGCTGGCGTATTAAATGATGCACTTTCACAGCATCGTCTTTTAGGACTTGAAATAGCTCAACTGGAATTCCATCACCTCCATTAGCTTTGTTTGTGGTGATGCTTCCTAAGGCCCACTTGACTTTGCATTCCAGGATGTCTGACTCTAGGTTGGTGATCACACCATCGTGATTATCTGGGTCATGAAGACTCTTTTTTGTACAGTTCTTTTGTGTATTGTTCCACCTCTTCTTAATATCTTCTGCTTCTGTTAGGTCCATACCATTTCTGTCCTTTATTGTGCTCATCTTTTCATGAAATGTTCCCTTGGTATCTCCGATTTTCTTGAAGAGATCTCTAGTCTTTCCCGTTCTATTACTTTCCTCTATTCCTTTGCATTGATCGCTGAGGAAGGCTTTCTTATCTCTCCTTGTTATTCTTTGGAACTCTGCATTCAAATGGGTATATCTTTCCTTTTCTCCTTTGCCTTTAGCTTCTCTTCTTTTCACAGCTATTTCTAAGGCCTCCTTAGAGAGCCATTTTGCCTTTTTGCATTTCTTTTTCTTGGGGATGGTCTTGATAACTACCTCCTGTACAATGTCAGGAACCTCAGTCCCTAGTTCCTCAGGCACTCTGTCTATCAGATCTAATCCCTTGAATCTATTTGTCAATTCCACTGTACAATCGTAAGAGATTTTATTTAGGTGATACCTGAATGGTCTAGTGGTTATCCCTTCTTTCTTCAGCTTAAGTCTGAATTTGGCAATAATGAGTTCCTGATCTGAGCCACAGTCAGCTCCCAGTCTTGTTTTTGTTGACTGTCTAGTGCTTCTCCATTTTTGGCTGCAAATAATATCATCAGTCTGATTTTGGTGTTGACCATATGGTGATGTCCATGTGTAGAGTCTTCTCTTGTGTTGTTGGAAGAGGGTGTTTGCTATGACCAGTGTGTTCTCTTGGCAAAACTCTATTAGCCTTTGCCCTGCTTCATTCCCTACTCCAAGGCCAAATTTGCCTGTTACTCCAGGTGTTTCTTGACTTCCTTCTTTTTCATTCCAGTCTCCTATAATGAAAAGGACATCTTTTTGGGGTGTTAGTTCTAGAAGATCTATCAGATCTGTATATCAGACCTAATCCGTTGAACATACTTGCCACTTCCACTGTATCATCGTAAGGGGTTTGGTTTAGGTGATGCCTGAATTGTCTGATGTTTTTCCTACTTCCTTCAATTTAAGTCTGAAATTGGTCGTCAGAGCCCCCCAAGTGCCCAGCTATCTTATCATCATTCTGTGTGCTGGTTAACACTGATGAATCTACTTGGACACATTGCTGTCACCAGAGTCCAAAATTTGCATTAGGATTCACTCCCGGTAGCATACATTCTATAGGTTTTGACAAATGAACCTCATGCGTGTATCACGCTAAACACTGTCATGGAAATTCATTGACACCGAGGAGTCCATTAGTCCATTGATATCTAAGAGTTCTAGGACTGATGTGTTTCATTTTGAAAGACACAGCCTGCGCTCACAGAGTTTCTGAAGAGAGTAACTGAGAGTATGTCAGCATACTGAGGAATCAAGCCAAGGAAGGAGGTAAAATGGAAGATGCCTTCAAGAAAGACATTGCCAAGACAAAATGTTAACTCCACCCTTTTAGGTTGTTGGCTGGTCATGAGAATTAAATGGACATGAGACAGATTCACAGGAGAGAAGCAGGCACATTTATTTTCCCTGTTTTACATGACATGGAGAACCACCCTAAGAAATGAATAAAGACCCAGAGAAGTGGCAAAACCTAAATGTTTTTCTATTGGGTTGAACAAAGAGAGGCAGCTATGGAAAAGTAACTGCACTATGTGGGGAGGTGAAGAAGGACGAGAATCCTGTTGGACAAGGTCTGTTCTTCCTCTCGTTCTCCACTCTCTGCCCTTGACAATAACAATGTCACCCTCCTTCCAGCAGAGGGAAGACACCTTTCATCGGGGGACAGAGAGGGGGGCAGTTGGGAGGAGAGGGGGAGAGGGGGAGAGGAGGAGGGGCGGGGGGAGGGAACAGTGGTAGGGGATGGATATGCCATCACCTGCTTCCAGGAAGAAAAAGGAGACGAGTCAGCACGCTCTTCTTGCACCTACTGTTTTGCTATTTGCGGGTGTTGGGGGTTTGTTTGTTTTTGCTGCTAGGGTTTTTCTTTTTTGCTTTGTTTTGTTTTGTTTTTTAGTGTCTGTAGCTCAAAACAATATTCTGGTTTACTTTACATCCAAATCTTAACTAGTGTTTGGTTTCTGATGGGAGGAAAGTCACATTTTTCTGATATGATGGGGCTGGTCAGGTGGAGAAGGATAAGGTGGGTGTGGGCCCTGTTCTTTTCTTATGTGTAGAGAAGATGATTCTGCTCTTGCTGGACAGGACCTGCTCTCAGGCCTCCCCACTGGTGTCATTGAAGATGGACATGGGGTGGCAGCATGAGCAGTCAGCAGGCCAGAGGGGTCCTTGGGGAGCTTTGTGAGAGAAGGAAGCCAGATAAAGGGACCCCAGGAAGCAACCTCATTTTCCTGGCAATAGAGGCCAACAGAACTTGGAACCTGGGAAACCAGACACCACAGCCTAGAGAAGATCCTTACCCAGCTCACTTGGCAGGAGACTCTCAAATGGACATGGTCTTCTCTGTCCTGATGTCCTGAGACTCTGGTCTCAGAAACCCCTCCACAGTGACCGCCTTTTCCGACACTTCAGATATTTGGTCAGGTTTCATTCCTGGCGCCTTTGGCCATTTGCCTGGAGGGGCCCAAAGGTAACACAGGGAGGCCCAGGACAGACAGTCCAGGCCGAGCCACCCCTCTGACACCACCCGAGTAGCCCCATATCCGCTCCCTATGTATGTGGGAGGAGCAGGGGCCGGGTGGAGTGGGTCTGCTTCCAGCAAGAGTAGGCCGATGAGGGGTCGGAGCTTGGCAGCCTAGTCATGTCCACATGACTTAGCCGTGAGTCAGTGCTCTGCAGGCCCCGCTTCTTCCCCTTCCTCTGTAAAAAAGGAGCCCAAATTCAGACCAGGACAAGATGGGTTTTTTGAGATACCAGTCTACCATTTTCTCAGTCTGCTAACTTTTCAATTGAAGTCATTATTTCTAGCCCCCAAAACTTGCCTCCTGATTTATTGGCCTGTCTTGCAGCTGACAGAGGCAGCCGGGGCTCAGCAACAGTCACAGTTGATTGGGTGGGATGTGGAGAGCCACCCCACATCCCAAGGTTTATCCCAAGGTTTATCCCAAGCCCTCTAGATGTGTCTCCTTCCCCCAAGTGGATATCTGAGCAGACACAGGTCTGTGCTGTCTGACAGCAGAAGGCAGGGTGGGAAGAAAAGGCAGCAAAAATGGCCAGGCAGGGCTTCGATATCTCTGGGCCGGGCTGGCTGCAGGTCACTGTCATCAAAAAGCCTCACATTGCAGATCGGCAAGGAGTTCATTGATGAGAACACAAAACCCAATTTCCTGAGTGAGGGATGGGGACACCAAGCTGCCAGTGAGGGCCAGCACAGCTCCGGGGAGTATGGCCAAGGAGAGTGATTTCAGAATCAGGGCCCAGAGACGAACAGGAAAATCCTCCTGCCGGACCCCCCAGGGCACTCCCCGGGGCTCCATCCAGGGTTTGTGCGCAGCTCAGCACAGCTGGTTCTGACTTAGAGCCCCTGTGTCAACGTTCTCCTGAGTCAGCTGGAGAACTTCGACCTGCTAGAAAGAAGTTAGCACTTTCAATTGGTTATGTTTTTAAATTTGAGATTTTCAAATATTATGAAGCTGAGATATAAATTAGATGCTGAAGTTGATGTAAACCTTAAAAAAAAAAAGGTTACATTTTTAATTTTTTTAAATGTTTGTGATTGACAAAATTCCTTAATTGTTCTCACTGATTACTAGAAAAGGTTATAATACAGATTTATAAAATGAGTATATACTATGGTTACTTTTATCCCTTTTTTACATATTGATGGTCTGGAACAGATTTAGCAAATTTAAACAAATTGTGCTTTACTTTGCAGAATTGAGCGAAAGCTAAGCCTTGCCACTTTCTGAGTTGGGGATCCCAGAAAAAGAAATACACTTGGGCACATTGGACAGCTTTTTCACTCCTGCAAGCATCACTGTAAAAGTGAAACAGTAAATCAGCTTCATCATCAGTCCTTCCAATGAACACTCAGGACTGATCTCATTTAGGATGGACTGGTTGGATCTCCTTGGGGTCCAAACGTCTCTCAAGAGTCTTCTCCAACTCTACAGTTCAAAAGCATCAGTTCTTCAGTGCTCAGCTTCCTTTATAGTCCAACTTTCACGTCCAGTACATGAATGACTATTGGGAAAGCCATAGCCTTGACTAGACCGACCTTTGTTGGCAAAGTAATGTCTCTGCTTTTCAACATGCTGTCTACGTTGGTCATAACTTTCCTTCCAAGGAGTAAGCATCTTTTAATTTCATGGCTGCAGTCACCATCTGCAGTGATCTTAGAGCCCCCAAAATTAAAGTCTGCCACTGTTTCCACTGTTTCCCCATCTATTTGCCATGAAGTGGTGGGACCAGATGCCATGATCCTAGTTTTCTGAATGTTGAACTTTAAACCAACTTTTTCACTCTCCTCTTTCACTTTCATCAAGAGGCTCTTTTGTTCTTCTTCACTTTCTGCCATAAGGGTGGTGTCGTCTGCATATCTGAGGTTATTGATATTTCTTCTGGCAATCTTGATTCCAGCTTGTGCTTCATCCAGCCCAGCATTTCTCATGATGTACTCTGCAGTGAAATAAGTTAAATAAGCAGGGTGACAATATACAGCCTTGACAAACTCCTTTCCCTATCTGGAACCAATCTGTTATTCCACGTTCAGTTCTAACTGTTGCTTCTTGACCCTAATAGGTTGAAACTGAAAGCTGAAACTCCAATACTGTGGCCACCTCTTTCGAAGAGCTGACTCATTTGAAAAGACCCTGATGCTGGGAAAGATTGAAGACGGGAGGAGAAGGGGACGACAGAGGATGACATGGTTGGATGGCATCACTGACTCCATGGACATGAGTTTGAATAAACTCCGGGAGTTGGGATGGACGGGGAGGCCTGGTGTGCTGCAGTCCATGGGGCCGCAAAGAATCGGACATGACTGGGTAACTGAACTGAACTTTCCCATGTGGTGTTGTGAGCCTTGCCTGAAAAGACTGAAAGAGACCTGGGCTCCCAGGGCGGCTCGGCCACACACTCTCTGCCTGATTCTGGACCCCTGAGCTCACTCATAGAGTCTCACTCCTACTGGATCCACACCTCACCACAGCCTCTCAGCATCGTATGGTGATAAAAGGACACAGGACCCAGAACATGTGGTCCATTGCCTTATTCTTAGTGAAAGTGAAAGTGTAAGTGTTAGTTGCTCAGTTGTGTCTGACTCTTTGTAACCCCATGTTCTGTAGCCCATCAGGCTCCACTGTCCATGGGATTCTCCAGGCAAGAACACTGCAGTGGGTTGCCATGCCCTTCTCCAGGGAATCTTCCACACGCAGGGATGGAACCCAGGTCTCCTGCATTGCAGGCAGATTCTTTACCGTCTGAGCTACCAGGAAAGTTCTGACATTCTTAGTAGGTACACGATAAATGATGCTCTGTGTTACCCTGTACGAGGAAATCTGCTTTCCTTTATTTCCTGCTCAATGTGTCCCCATGAAAAGACAATCCAGATCTCAATTACCGCTGTAGTGTGAACACACCTTGTCTCCATGAGTGTCTGAAATCACAATGAGCAGATTCCGTCTCCTCCATCCAGGAGCGCGATGGAGCCAGAAATGTCAGGTTTCAGCTTGTCCATCTACCTCTCAGCACATCTTACACAACAAAATCAGTGACACAATATCGTTATCACTATGATGATTATTACTCACCCTCAAGCAATAATGATTAATGAAACACAATAAACTTCACTGATCAAACAGCATACACAGAGCACCAAAAGTGCACCTTCAACTTTGTTCAGCAGAAAACTTTCTGATCCTGACTGAGAAATTACAGCCTTTCCAAGACATATTTGACAACCACAAAAAAATAGAACTCCATATTTTAAAAACCAGATGAACAATATGTAATTTAAGGCACACTTATGTCAAGAAAAAGTCTTCCAACTCACTCATTATATAATCCACTTTTGGGTTCCAGCCCCTTGATATATATAAGTGACAGATTAAAAGGAGTTGGGAATTCACACACATGCTATATTTCCAAATGGAATAGAAAATTTACACGACCCCACTGAATAAAAAGGCCTTTATTATTTTTCGAATCTCTTTAGTCCAAGGGAGTTTTGCTGGCTTCTCTCAATAAACTTTTAAAAAATATATAAGGTCCTCAAGCTCTTTCAACCAATCTCACCCTGATACAAAGGTGCTCATGAAAGCTTTCTGCTTCCTATTTCCTGTTCCCTGGTCGCACCAGAATTACCACTTTGTGTTGGAAGCAACAACACTGTTACATCTTGTGCAGGCATATGGAAGGCAGGTCACTGGGGTTGCTGGTTGGCTTACCTGGGTGAAGGGTTATCAGGGGGAGACAGGGGAGACACGGCCAGGTCTCAGGCATGCAGGTGCCCGGGGGAGGTCAACCTGAACTCACCAAGCGAGCAACAGCAAACACCCACCGTAGGGTCAATGGCCAGAGCTGGGAGGAAGAGTTGGCACAAAGAGAAGAGGGCAGGAGCACGGAGGCACTGCAGGCTCCCTCCCCCTCCACGAGCCCACAGTAAGCGCTTCCTACACAAAGCATCCCCCTCTCCAGGTAGAAAAGGGGCAGAGTGAACATCGGAGGTCTTAGCGTTGACCTGAAGGGATGCATTTAAACAAAAAGGACACTCACCAAAAGAAATTTGGGCAACTTTTAAAGTGGCAAGTTTAAGACTTCTTACTAGCAGGACAGGTATGGAGTTCAAGGAGGAAAATTAACTAGGTTGTCAGTTAAGAAGGGACATTTGTATTGTCCATCTGGGCAGCAGCACGTGTGAACATGCAACCTCATTAAATTCACTTAGTATATATACTAGTTAGTTCACTCACTCACTCATGTCCGACTCATTCTGACCCCATTGACTGCAGCACACCAGGCTTCCCTGTCCATCACCAACACCCAGAGCCTACTCAAACTCATGTTCATCCTGTTGGTGATGCCATCCAAACATCTCATCCTCTGTCATCCCCTTCTCCTCCTCTGTCATCCCCTTCTCCTCCTGCCTTCAATCTTTCCCAGCATCAGGGTCTTTTCCAATGAACTAGTTCTTCATATCAGGTGGCCAAAGTATTGGAGTTTCAGCTTCAGCATCAGTCCTTCCAATGAATATTTAGGACTGATTTCCTTCAGGATGGTCTGGGTGGATAGCCTTGCAGTCCAAGGGACTCTCAAGAGTCTTCTCCAACACCACAGTTCAAAAGCATCAATTCTTCTTCGGCACTCAGCTTCCTTTATAGTCCAACTCTCATATCTATACATGACTAGTGGCAAAACCATAGCTTTGACTAGATGGACCTTTGTTGGTAAAGTAATGTCTCTGCTTTTTAATATTCTGTCTAGATTGGTCATAGCTTTTCTTTCAAGGAGCAAACGTCTTTTAATTTCATGGCTGCAATCACCATCTGCAGTGACTGTGGAGCCCCCCCCAAAAAAAGTCTCTCACTGTTTCCATTGTTTCCCCATCTTTTGCCATGAAGTGATGGGACCAGATGCCACGATCTTAGTTTTCTGAATATTGAGCTTTAAGCCAACTTTTTAACCCTCTTCTTTCATCAAGAGACTCTTTAGTTCTTTGTTTGTTGTCATAAGTGTGGTGTCATATGCGTATCTGAGGTTATTGATATTTCTCCCAGCAATCTTGATTCCAGCTTGTGCTTCATCCAGTCCAGCATTTCTCATGATGTACTCTGCATATAAGTTAAATAAACAGGGTGACAATATACAGCCTTGACATACTCCTTTCCCAATTTGGAACCAGCCTGTTGTTCCATGTCCAGTTCTAACTGTTCCTTCCTGACCTGCATATAGATTTCTCAGAAGGCAGGTCAGGTGGTCTGGTTCCCATCTCTTGAAGAATTTCCCACAGTTTGTTGTGATCCACACAGTCAAAGGCTTTGGCATAGTCAATAAAGCAAAAGTAGATATTTTTCTGGAACTCTCTTGCTTTTTTGATGATCCAACAGATGTTGACAATTTGACCTCTGGCTCCTCTGCCTTTTCTCAATCCAGCTTGAACATCTGGAAGTTCACAGTTCACATATCTTGAAACCTGGCTTGGAGAATTTTGAGCATTACTTTGCTAGCCTGTGAGATGAGTGCAACTGTGTGGTAGTTTGAGCATACTCTGGCATTGCCTTTCTTTTGGATTGGAATGAAACCTGACCTTTTCCAGCCCTGTGGCCACTGCTGAGTTTTCCAAATTTGCTGGCATATTAAATGATGCACTTTCACAGCATCATCTTTTAGGACTTGAAACAGCTCAACTGGAAATCTATCACCTCCACTAGCTTTGTTCGTTGTCATGCTTCCTAAGGCCCACTTGACTTCACATTCCAGGATGTCTGACTCTAGGTGAGTGATCACACCATCATGATTATCTGGGTCATGAAGATCTTTTTTGTATAGTTCTTCTGTGTATTGTTCCATCTCTTAATATCTTTTGCTTCTGTTAGGTCCATACCATTTCTGTCCTTTATCGTGCCCATCTTTGCATGAAATATTCCCTTGGTATCTCTAATTTTCCTGAAGAGATCTCTAGTCTTTTCCATTCTATTGTTTCCTTCTATTTCTTTGCATTGATCACTGAGGAAGACTTTCTTATCTCTCCTTGCTATTCTTTGGAACTCTGCATTCAAATGGGTATATCTTTCCTTTTCTCCTTTGCCTTTAGCTTCTCTTCTTTTCATGGCTATTTGTAAGGGCTACTCAGGCAACCATTTTAACTTTCTGCATTTCTTTTTCTTGGGGATGGTCTTGATCACTGCTTGCTGTACAAAGTCACGAACCTCCATCCATTGTTCTTCAGGCACTCTGTCTATAAGATCTAATTCCTTGAATCTATTTGTCACTTCCACTGTACAATCATAGGGGATTTGATTTAGGTGATACCTGAATGGTCTAGTGGTTTTCCCTACTTTCTTCAATTTAAGTCTGAATTTAGCAGTAAGAGTTCATGATCTGAGCCACAGTCAGCTCCTGGTCTTGTTTTTGCTGACACTTGTTTTTGCTGTCTAGAGCTTCTCCATCTTTGGCTGCAAGGAATATAATCAATCTGATTTTGGTGTTGACCATCTGCTGAAGTCCACGTGTATAGTCTTCTCTTGTATTGTTTGAAGAGGGTGTTTGCTATGACCAGTGCATTCTCTTGACAAAACTCTATTAGCCTTTGATCTGCTTCACTTTGTACTCCAAGGCCAAATTTGCCTGTTACTCCAGGTGTCTCTTAACTTCCTACTTTTACATTCCAGTCCCCTATGATGAAAAGGACATCTTTTTGGGTTTTAGTTCTAGAAGGTCTTGTAGGTCTTCATAGAACTGTTCAGCTTTAGCTTCTTTAGCATTACTGTTCAGGGCATAGACCTGGATTGCTGTGATATTGAATGGTTTACCTTTACATCCATTTACATGTATATGTGAATGTATCTTTTCTGCATGGTAAATCATTGGAAACAGTGGACTAAAAGACCTCCGTTTCTACATTTCTGAACCAGTCCCTTACACCAGAGACTCTGCACTGCCTTTATAAGTCTTGCCTATTGCAAAGGAGATGTGATCCCCGTTTTTATGGATGCAGGGCCTGAGACTGGAGAGTTGAAGTGATCCGTACAAGGTCATACACTTGTTAACTGACAAAGTCGAAGACCCAACCCAAATCTGATCCCAAAGCATGCCCTCTTTTCCTGTGCTGTGCAGAATTTAAATGCAAAGCCACATAGTGGGAAAGAAACGGGACAATGACAATGACAGAAAGAGAGAGAGTTGTACTTGAAGATGAGCAAAACCAGGGTGCCATGGCTGGGACTGGGGATGAAATTAGGGACAGGAGGAGGAGGGACCTGGTAGTCCCAGCATAACAAAGCATGAAGCATGGGAGGCACACGTTGGCAAGTTGCAGGGAATGAGGATACTCAGAAGTTGAACCCATGGGCAGTGGGGAGCCCAGGAGGCCCAACCTCTTCAGGTTAGGAAAATTGGCACCTGCTCCCACAACACAATTGCCTTGCCGTGGACCTCTGAAATATATACTCCCCTAAGCTTAGGGGTCGCTGGCTGTGAAAAATGACCACTGAGGGTTTCAGTCCAGCCTCCCCTCCCCACTCAGGCAAACACCTATACATGCCAAGCTTGCAGGGCTGGCCCATCTCCCATGCTAACCATAAGGTACCCACGAATAAAAAGGCAGAAAGTGGAGTTCAATAACTAATGTGTACCTGGTTGGAAAAGTATATTTTTTGTGTTATCTTATTTTAAAAATAATTTTAATTGAAGCATAGTTGGTTTATAATACAATGTTCATTTGTGTTCTATAGCAAAATGTTCTATCATACATGTATGAGTGTGTGCTAACTCACTTCAGTCATTGTCCAACTCTTTGCAACCCTATGGACTGTAGCCCACCAGGCTCCGCTGTCCATGGGATTCTCCAGGCAAGAATACTGGAGTGGGTTGCCATTCCCTTCTCCAGGGGATCTTCCCAACCCAAGGATCAAACCCGCTACTTCTGTGGTTCCTGCCTTCTAGGTAGCTTCTTTGCAGGTGAGCCACTGGGGAATCTATATATACATTCTTTTTTGATACATTCATAAGGTAAAACAGTGGCTTCCCAGGTGGCGCTGATGGTAAAGAACTCGCCTGTCAATGCAGGAGATGTAAAAGAAATGTGTTTGATCCCTGGATCAGGAAGATTCCTCGGAGGAGGGCAGGGCAACCCACTCCAGTATTCTTGCCTGGGAAATCCCAAGGACAGAGGAGCCTGGCGGGTTACAGTCCATGCACTCGGACATGAGTCGGATAAAGAGTCGGACATGATTGAGTAACTGAACACGCATGTAGTATTCCATCATATACATGCACCACATCTCCTTTATCTGTTCTTCTGTCAGTTGACATTAAGGTTGTCTCCATGTCTTGGTGGAAAAGCACATTTTGCATGAACTATCTGAGACTGTGTGGTAAGGTCAGGGTCGTTGACCCAGTCTCAAATCCCCGCTCCACTTCCCCTTGCCAGGTGGCTTTGGAGGAAGTCTCCCTTCTCCAGCTCTCAATCCTCACTCTAAAATGGGGAAAGTCAAATCTACTCCACAGTGCCTTTTATGTAGAGCTGTTGTCAAGTAAGCTAAATCCTGTAAGACATCAGTGCATGTTAGCTATTGTTAGTAAAGTTACTCCTTCCAGTAAAACTTGACATTCTCAGGAGATGACCACGATTCCTTCACAAGCAAGAATGGACTTCCGGTGACAGAAGACACAATGTACTGGGAGACAAGGGCTCTGACGCCAGGCAGACTAGACAGCCCCAAGGGTTACTCACCTTGAGAACCCTGAGGCCCTTGGCAAGCACCCAGCTTCCCTTACTACTCATTTATAAATGAGTGGTCATAATAGACCTCTGGATTCACAGCCCAACATCAGCTTTTTCTTTAGCTTCTAGATGCCTCTGTTTCTATCTGGAAAATGGAAGGGGAACAATACTTATCTTACTTTCAGGGCAGAACACTTCAGAGGCGACAATGTACAATTTGCATTCCCTACCACAGCTTCCATAAAGTTGGGATCTTCAAGCAAGATAATGACTCCAACCAGAAGGACATCAGTAAGGAAAAACTCCTGCTGTTGTAGTTTCGATCTGCAACACCAACGAGAAACAGACCTTAGTTATAGTATGGTGATAAATTTGAACTTTTTTCTTGATACTGCACAATCTAGGCTATCCTGACTGATTTGGCTTACTAAGTGTGGGGATGATATTTAAAGCCTTGGGTTTTGAGTAGACTACCCAGGACATAAGTAGAAAGAGAAGGAAAATAAAGAGAAGGGAAGGAAAGGAAGAAGGGAGAAGAGAAGGAAGAAAAGAATAAGGGTGGTGAGATGGGAAAGAGAAGATACAAGGGGAGAGTGTCAGAGAAGTGCTCTGGGAACATCTCAACATCAAGTTCAAAAGAGAATAAGCTCAAAAAAAGGAGTGAGTATACATATATATAGAGAGAGAATGAAAAAAAAAAAAGTATTCTCTAATCTTAGGAAATAGAACATGAAATCATCCTTATTCTTGGCAGGTAAGCCTCCATTGCAGTATGCAAACAGAAGTCCCACTGGAAGAACCTGAAAAACAATCTGGTCGATGATGAAGGGCAGGGCACTCCCCAGGTGACTCTCATCTGTGGCCAGGATCCAGAGTCACCAGCTTAGAAGGAGACTTCTCTGATGAACTCCTCATGTCTGCCTTCATCTTTGATCCATTTTCCTGGGTTTCTAGGTGTCTAGTCTGGTTTCCTGGTCCCTGCTTGCCCTCCCGGGCTGTAACCCTCACCTGTCTCATCTTCCTAGGTTTACAGACCAAGCTTCTTCCCTCTGCCATCACTGCATTGTTCCCTTTAACTTGAAACTCTTCCCTTCCAGCCCCAGTTGGTCTTGATGCATCCTGGTCAAATCAGAACCAGGGCCATCCAAGGCTCAAAAGCAAGCTGATGGGTGCATGGTGATCATCAGGGCCTTCATAGACCATTTCTACTTTCACTTTTTAGCGCCTAGAAACCAAAATCAATCAAATAACATTTGTGAATCAGAATTCATTTCTTTAAAATAAGTATGGCAAGGGTGTGTAAATATTAGGTTAGAATAACAGCTCACCTTTTCTCATAATGCTTCTTACTGAGGTTTTCAAAAGCCAAACGCTACAATCAACAGAGCTCTCGAAGTGGGTTTTCCTGGGACCATGTGGTTTGTACATAAATCCTCCACTACTGTCAGAATGTGGACACTGGTAGTTCCAAAGTCACCACGATTTTATTTCCTTTCTGAGAATTGCCACCCATTACTACTCTTACTTTTAGGTTCTATGGTATCTCTTCTGGGTTTGATTTTTTAGCTAGCAGGGATCTGAGGAGTACCCCACGGTAAGAATACTCAGTCTCTCCTACGACCACTCCCATCATCAATTTCGACCAAGGTTTCAGCTTTCCTGACCATTTTCTTCTGACTTTTGGACTTCTCCAAATTCCTTCCAGTTCTCCTGCCCCTGAGAGGTCTAAGACTTCAAAACACAGTTTTTAGTGAGAAGCTCTGGTGCAGCTCTCTTGATAACAGGAGCAAAATGTGAAGTCAAACCTCCCACTGAAGCCAGTGGGCCCTGAATATGGTAGCACTGTATAGACAGCAGCATGACATCCATATTGCTCCCAATAGTCACTTTGGGCCCAGAAAGGGACATTCTTCTCCTAGCCAGTGGGGAAAATTCAATTCTCCCATGGCTGCATAATGGAAAAAGAACAACAGAAGGTGGGCCGAAAACACACTGCACTCAGAATGAAGAGAACTATTTGACTATAGTACCCACAATTTAAAAAACAAAAAAAAAACCTCTTCTAAGAGATGCAATTTGTGTTAAACACTTTCCAAGTGTACTGGCTGGTAAAAAACATATACACACACACATATATATATAAATTATGAGATGAACATTGAGCAATTATAGACAGAGTCTAAGAAAATTTGCTACTGATTATTCCATGAAGACAGATCAGGGAACAGAACAGAGCAGGAACATCAGAAGACACCAGAACCACATAGAATAGAGTGTGGGCTTTCAACTTTGAAAGAGTTGGATTCAACTCTCAATCCCCAGACTACTTGATTATTGCAGTAAAGATTCCAGCCCAGAATGGTCCATGATGATGTGTGTTTTTGACTCTTTTGCTCTGTTTTAAAAGTAATCCTTAAATACCCAGAAACCAAGATACTCTGCTGCTGGTCCTGGCTCTAGATACAAGATCTTCATTCTCAATACATATACTACATTGTTTCCTTCCACTGACATCTGACAGGTGCCAGAAACTCCTATTCTCAGCTTGGGACACTGAATAAAGCTCTCCACTTGCTTCTGGTAACTCTGGGATCAAAAGGTCTCTTAGCTTTGTCATTCTACTTTCTGTAGAAGTGTTAGTGTGGAAGGGGTGGGAAAGCAAGGAGTGTGGTCTGGATGGAGTAGCTTGCTATCCTTACTGCCTTCTGTGTCTGCTCTGTAATCCACACTCCTTGTGAAGAGACTAGAATATTTGGGGCTAGAATATTTGACTTTAGAAGCTCCCCTCAAACATATATGCTGGGAGTCTGGTTTTGATTTTAACTTGACTGCTTCTGAATGAGAATGTGCAGAGGAATGCAGCAGCGTCATTCAACCCCAAACTCTCCTCTAGCTTTAGCAACGGGTGGTTCTTTGGCCATTAGACCCTCTCACATCTGTTTAGGGTCAGTAAGCGCTGGGTGTCACTACTGTTGCCTCACCCTCACTGCTTCCAAGAAAGTCAGTTCCCTTACATGGACTACAGAAAATCTACTTCATTAGTGTTTTTGCCTCTAGTCTTCTCCTTTCTATTCATTCTCCATTCAGCAGCCAGAATGATGAACAGACAACTTGGATAGGATCTTCTCGATCACCTGTTTAAAACTTTCCAAATTTCCACATTGAGGTTCTCAGGTGGCTCAGGAGATGCAAGTTTGATCCCTGGGTCAAGAAGATCTCCTGGAGGAGGAAATGGCAACTCACTCCAGTATTCCTGCCTGGGAAAGCCTGTAGACAGAAGAGCCTGATGAGCTATAGTCCACAAAGTCACAGAGAGTCAGACATGACTGAGTGACTCAGCATGCATGTGCTTGTGTCTAAGGAAGACCACTTTTCCCACTTTTATTCATTATAGTATTAGAAGTTTTAGACAGAGCAAATAAGCAACAGAAAGAAATTTAAAGGCATCCAAATTGGAAAGGAAAGAGTCAAACTATCACTTTTAACAGACCACATGATCTTCTATGTAGAAAATTCTACAGATTACACACACACACACACACACACACACATACACACACACACTGTTAGAACTGATGAAAGAATTCAGCAAAGTTCCTAAATACAAAATGAACAGACAAAAAATCATTTGTTTTCTATACACTAACAATAAATAATCCAAAAGGGATATTAAGAAAAATTTCCACTTAAAAAAGCATCAAAAAGAATAAAATATGTAGCAATAAACTTAAGGAGACAAGAGATTTGTACAGTGAAAACTATAAATCACTGCCGGAAAAAAAAGTTAAATAAGGCACTAGCAAATGAAAAGATATCCTCTGTTTATGGATTAGAAGACTTAATATTGTTAAAACGTCAGTACTACCCGAGCTGTCTACAGATTCAATGCAATCCTACAAATCCCACTTTTTGCAGAAATAGAAAATTTCATCTTAAAATTCATGTAGAATCTCAAGATCTGAAATAGTCAAAACAATCTCAAAAAAAGAACAATGTAAGATCTCAGATTTGCTGACTTCAAAACTTATTACAAACCTACAGTAATCAATGGAATAGAATAGAGAGCCTAGAAATAAAGCCTCACATATATAATCCAATATATTTTGACAAAGGTGCTAAGATCATCCTATGGGAAAAAGACAATTCAATGAGGAAAGAGACCAGTCAATGGGGAAAGGACAGTCTTTTCAACAAATGATGTTGGAAAAACTGGTTATCCACATGAAAAAGAATGAAATTGAATGCTTATCTCAGCAAAATATACAAAAGTTAACTCAAAATGAATCAAATACCTACATGTAACACTGAAAATGATAAAACTCTTAGAAGAAAATGGGAAAAGCCTCATGACACTGACTTTGTCAATGATCCATTGGATATGACACCAAAAGCACAGGCAACCAAACAAGAAATAGACACAGTTTACTCAAATGTTAAGCAGAGTGAAAAGACAGCCCACAAGAACGAGAGAAATATTTGAAAATCATACATCTGATTAAGGATTAATATCCAGAATAAATAAAAGACTCCTACAACTTAACATCACAAAAGCAACCAATCTGATTTCAAAATGATCAAAGAACTTGAATAGACATTTCTTGAGAGGAGATATACAAATGGTTAATAAACACATGAAAATATGTTTAACATCACTAATCATTAAAGAAATGCAAATCAAAACCAAAGTGGGATATACCACTTTATACATATTAGGATGGCTGCTATACAAAAATTTTAATTAAGATTTAAAAAAAAGAGAGAAAATAACAAATTTTGGCAAGGATGTGAAAAGCCTAGAACATAGTTGATGGGAATGTAAGTTGATTTGGCTACTGTCAAAAATGGTATTCCTTAAAAAATTAGAATTACCATAGGATCCAGTAATTCCACTTCTAGTTATATACCCAAAACAATTGAAAGCATGAACTCCAGCACATCATTTGTGTACCCATGTTCATAACATTAGTCACAGTTGTCAAAAGGTGAAAGCAACTCAATATCTATCAACCTAGAAACAACATGTGATATACATTCAGTGGAATAAATGTGATTTAAAAGGAGGGAAATTCTGACACCTGCTACAACGTGGAAAAATCTTGATGACATTATGCTAAGTGAAATAAATCAATCACAGAAAGACAAGTAGTGTGTGAATCCAATTACATGAGATACCTAGAATTCATAGAACAGGAAGTTAGAATTAAGGTTGCTGGGGGCTGAGGGGAGGGTGGAATGGGGAGTCAATGTTTACAGTGTTTACAATGGTTACAGAGTTTCAGTTAGGAAGGTGAACATTTTCTGAAGATAGATGTTGGTGATGGTAGCACAACAATGTAAATGTACTTAATGCTTCTGAACTGTATACTTGAAAGCAGTTAAGCTAGTGCACTTTATGATTAAGATATTTTATCACAGTTTTTAAAGATTTCCAAAGCATTGCTATGCAAATAAATCTCAAGTTCTTCAGCCAAGCACAGGTCCCACCACATGCTGGCTCCACATACTAGTCTGCCATCTCCTCTCTCCACTCTGCCCTAATTCAGCCACAGGATCTCCCTGAGACCCCTTTCCTGAGACCCCTCAGACCCCTCTCCCTGAGACCCCTTCTCCCTGAGAAGAAGTACCCACTTCTCAGCTCCACGCTTTGTCCACGGGAACGTCCTTTCCCTCCCTTCCCCCTTTGCCAACACTTAGTCAGTAACTGAGTTGAGGTGTTTCTGTTAATCTGGAAAATCTTGGACTTCCTGATGGGCAATCTGTATTTCCCTTGTGTTTCCACTGCTCTTTGATTAATAGATCACTGACAACACTGCAATTTAATCTTCCTGTAAAAGTGCAGTGGGGGACAGCAAATAAACAAAGAGATTTCATGTTCATAGACTATGGGGGGTGGGGAGTTCCCAGAATAGACCCAGAAGTGGCACAAATTATATAGTTAGTAGACAAGGATATCAAATTGTTGATTATAACTTTACTCCATATGACTTTTAGAAGGAAGAGAAAGGGTACACATGTTAAGCAGAGAGATGGAACATGTATAATGACCCAAATCAAACTAGAGATGAAAAAAAAGTTGGTGAAGAAAAACATTATGGATGGGATTAAAAACAGATTACACACTACAGAAGAAAGATTAATGAGCTTTAAAAAACATAAATATAGAAACTATTAAAAAATTTAAAAACAGAGGAAAGGGGCTGAATATGAAATCAAATGTGCATCAGTGACCTGTGAAACAGTTTAAAACTGCCTAATATATGCTTAATTCTATCTTTGAAGAAAAGGGGAGAGAACAGAGTTAAAAAACATATTTGAAGAAATAATTGCTCTCAAATATCCAAATTCCCACAGATCCTAGAAGTTCAAGGAGCCACAGCATAAGAAATATGAAATGAAAACTGCACTAGGGTAACCATAATTGAATTTTTAAAAGCCAGTGGTAGAGGGGAAATCTTAGCATCCAGAGGAAAAAAGTTTCTTTAAATACAGAAGAACAAAGGCAAAATGACGGAAGGCTCCTCATTGGTAAAAACGAACACCAGTAGACAGTGGGGCAACATCTCTAAAGTATAAAAACAACAAAAATCAACCACTGCACTAAACTCAGCAGAAATATCTTCCAAAAACAAAAGTTATATAAAGGCTTTTAAAGGCATACAAAAAGTAAAAGAATTCATCACTAGCTAACCTGTATTACAAAAAATATTAAAGGAAACCCTTCAGGCAGAAGGAAATTAGCACCAGATGGGACACTTATAGAAAGGAATGAAACGCTTCAGAGATGATAAACATGTAGGTTTTAAAAGAGAGATCACTTTTCTCATTTAAAAAATCTATTTAAAGCATAGTTAATTGCTTAAAGGAAAGTGCTAGTTGCTCAGCTGTGCCAGACTCTTTGTGATTCCGTGGACTGTAGCCCGCCAGGCTCCTCCGTCCGTGGACTGTAGCCCGCCAGGCTCCTCCGTCCGTGGACTGTAGCCCGCCAGGCTCCTCCGTCCATGGGATTTCCCAG
Source organism: Cervus canadensis (assembly GCF_019320065.1). NCBI lineage: Eukaryota > Metazoa > Chordata > Mammalia > Artiodactyla > Cervidae > Cervus > Cervus canadensis. The sequence goes on along the minus strand of NC_057400.1, from coordinate 424,796 downwards.
GCAAGAATACTAGAGTGGGTAGCCATCCCCTTCTCCAGGGGACCTTCCCGACCCAAGGATCAAGCCAGGCAGATTCTTTAGTGTTTGAGCCAGTTTGAAGAATTGCAAAGTATTGAGGGATTTATAAAATATGTAGAAATAAAATTTATGACAGCAGCAGCACAAAGGCGGAGGAGAAACACAGAAGTATACTGTTACAAGTTTCCTATACTATATTTGAAATAATGTATTACTTGCAGGTAGGTAGTTATGAGTAAAAAATGCTAACTACAGTCCCCAAGGCAACTGCTGCTACAGCAGATATGCTCATAAAATGAACCCCTGTTCCTATCTCCTATTATTCATATCTTTGTGGGATACAGTAATTTTCTCTTGAGTGTGGACAGAACCTATGACTTTCTTATAACCAATAAAATATTTCAACAATAATAGGATGTATATGATTATACTACATAATATTATAGCACTCATCTTCCTGGAATCTCTATCTTCCTTGCTGGCATTGAAGAAACAGAAAATAGTGAAATGAATGCTTTTCAGGTAATATCATGAACAAGGTAACAATATCTGCCTATAATTTCTAATCAGCACAATAACTGATAGCTTATGAAGTAACTTATGACAAGAAAATAAGCAGCATAAGTTGTAAACAAATAAATAAAACATTTACAAATTATTGTCACATAAAAAATGGCAAAGAATTTTCAAAATAATACTAGAAGTAATAAGTGAATTTAGATAAGTTTCTGTATACAAGATTAATATGCAAAAATTGCATTTCTAAGTGCTATCAATGAAAAATTGGAAATATAATTTTTAAGATTTAAATTATTTAATCTTGATAAGATTAGCATATATGTATAGTACTTCCAAGAATAACCAATTATTTATAACACTACCAAAAGTAGGAATACTTGAAATAGACCACGCTCATAAATGTGAAAAAGTGCAATATCTTTGTAGTAAAAACTGCAAAACTCTAATAAAACAAATCAAAGTTACTTTAATTAAAGGGTGATATGTATCTTGCTCATGGATTAGAAGACTTAATATTGTTACAAAGACAAATATCTTCAAACTGAGCTACATATACAATTCAACTCCAATCAAAATTCCAGCATTCTATTTTAGAAATTTTTAAAAAGTGATTCTATAATGTATATGAAAAAGTAAAGGAACTAGAGTGGTCAAAACAATTTGTAAAAAGAACCAACTTGGAGGATCTCAGTACCTGATTCAAGACTGTCTGTAAAGCTGCACTACGGCAGTGGGATGGACACTCCCGGTGACCCAGGGTTAAGGCCCCGCACTCCCGCTGCAGGGCGACCAGTTCAGTCCTTGGGGACCTAAGATCCCATACGCTACGTGGCGCAGCCAGAAAAGTTAAAAACAAAAAGCATTGAGATATTGGAAACAAGACAGACTTATAGTTCAACTGAACAGAATAAAGAGTCTAGTATTAGACCCACATATATGACATCAATTGATCTTTTTACAAAGATACAAAACGGTTTCTTTGAAAAAAGAGTATTCTATTTTTTGTAAATAGTGCTGTATCAATGAAGTATCGATAGGCAGAAAAAAATAACAATATTAATCCTCTTCTCAAACCACATACAAAATTGATAAATCGGACTTTATCTGCACTTTCAAAAATAAAATAAGCCACAGAGTGCTAGAAAATATTTGAAAATCACATATTTAATAAAGTACTTATATACAGAATATACAACAGCTCTCAAACCTCAAAAAAAAATGAAAAGAAATAATCTAATTTTTCAAATTGGCATTAGATATGAGTAGAAACTACACCCCCCAAAAAAAGTATGACTGGCAAAATAGTTATGTGAAAAGATGCTCGACATTATTAGTTATCAGAGAAAAACAAATTAAAATTCTAATGAGATACAACTATATATCTTTAAAATAGACAAAATAATTGAAACTTTTTTTCAAAATAATTATAACTAAAAATCTGACAATTTCATGTTCTGGTAATGATGTAGTATCACTGTAACGCTTATACTTTCTTGGTAGGAAGGCAAAATGGTAGAAACATTTTGGAAAATAGCTTGGCAGTATTTTACAAAGTTAAACATAAGTTTGCCATATGGCCTAGCAATTCTGCACTTTTGCAATTATCTTATTAAAATGGAAACTTATGTTTGTATGAAAACTTCTACAATCATGTTTATAGACTTTATTTGCAATCTCCTCAAACAAGCAAAACCCAAATTTCCTCTAACTAGACAACTAATAAATAAACTTTGATACCATATAATGAAATACTACTCATCAATTAAATGCTAAACACAAAAAATAGATGAATTACATATATATCATATAAAGTGAAAGAAGCCAGACTGAAAAGGCAAAACATCATATGATTTCATTTATATGACCTTCTGGTAAAAGCAAAAATATGTAAGAGAAAATAGATCAATGGCTGCCAGAAGTATATATTGAGAATAAGAATGTTTACAAAAAGGCATAGGAAAATTTGGAAACAGTTGAGCTATTCTACATTATTATTGTTATGATGTCTATGTAGCTACATGCTTTTGACAATCTTAAGAGAATTATGCACATGGAAAGGCAATCCCAAAGAATGCCAAAACTACCGCACAATTGCACTCATCTCACATGCTAGTAAAGCAATGCTTAAAATTCTCCAAGCCAGGCTTCAGCAATATGTGAACCGTGAATTTCCAGATGTTCAAGCTGGTTTTAGAAAAGGCAGAGGAACCAGAGATCTAATTGCCAACATCCGCTGGATCATTGAAAAAGCAAGAGAGTTCCAGAAAAGCATTTTTTTCTGCTTTATTGACTATGCCAAAGCCTTTGACTGTGTGCATCACAATAAACTGTGGAAAATTCTGAAAGAGATGGGAATACCAGACCACCTGACCTGCCTCTTGAGAAACGTGTATGCAGGTCAGGAAGCAACAGTGAGAACTGGACATGGACCAACAGACTGGTTCCAAATAGGAAAAGGAGTACATCAAGGCTGTATATTGTCACCATGCTTATATAACTTATAAGCAGAGTACATCATGAGAAATGCTGGGCTAGAAGAAGCACAATCTGGAATCAAGATTGCCGGGAGAAATATCAATAACCTCAGATATCCAAATGACACCACCCTTATGGCAGAAAGTGAAGAACAAAAGAGCCTCTTGATGAAAGTGAAAGAGGAGAGTGAAGAAGTTGGCTTAAAGCTCAACATTCAGAAAACTAAGATCATGGCATCTGGTCCCATCAATTCATGGCAAATAGATGGAGAAACAATGGAAACAGTGGCTGACTTTATTTTTCTGGGCTCCAAAATCACTGCAGATGGTGATTGCAGCCATGAAATTAAAAGACACTTACTCCTTGGAAGGAAAGTTATGACCAACCTAGACAACATATTAAAAAGCAGAGACATTACTTTGCCAGCAAAGGTCTGTCTAGTCAAGGCTATGGTTTTTCCAGTGGTCATGTATGGATGTGAGAGTTGGACTGTGAAGAAAGCTGAGGGTGAAGAATTGATGCTTTTGAACTGTGGTGTTGGAGAAGACTCTTGAGAGTCCCTTGGACTGCAAGGAGATCCAACCAGTCCATCCCAAAGGAGATCAGTCCTGGGTGTTCACTGGAAGGACTGATGCTGAAGCTGAAACTCCAATACTTTAGCCACCTCATGTGAAGAGTTGACTCATTTGAAAAGACCCTGATGCTGGGAGGGATTGGGGGCACAAGGAGAAGGGGACGACAGAGGATGAGATGGCTGGATGGCATCACTGACCCGACGGACATGAGTTTGGGTGGACTCTGGGAGTTGATGATGAACAGAGAGGCCTGGCGTGCTGTGGTTCATGGGGTCACAAAGAGTCGGACACGACTGAGTGACTGAACTGAACTAAACTGAAACAAGGATAATTTTACTTTGTATAAAATACACATTAAGAAAAAATACTGGGGAAAAGCAATATAATCTAGGCTATAGAGTGCATAACGTACAGTTTTCATCATGCAATAAAGAAATACTACCCATTTAAATAATAGGAAAATATGAGCCAATTTAAATGTAATAAAGTGTAATTAATAAAAACTAAAATGAAAATAAAGATTTTGGAATTAGCAGAAAATTTATTTAAATCAGCCAATATAAATTTGTTCAAAGATTTAAGGAAAGAACAATAATCAGTAATTAACCAGATATAGAACTTCAGTGGAGAAATGTAAACTACAAAACAAAACCAGGTGAAAATTCTAAAACCAAAATAAACAATATGTGAAGGAAAAAAATCACTGGTTGTGTTTAACATCATCTCACATGATAGCAAAGTAATGCTCAAAACTCTCCAAGCCAGGCTTCAACAGTACATGAACCGTGAGCTTCCAGATGTTCAAACTGGATTTAGAAAAGCCAGAGGAACCAGAGATCAAATTGCCAACATCTGCTGGATCATCAAAAAATTCAAGACAGTTCCAGAAAAACATATACTTCTGCTTTATTGACTATGCCAAAGTCTTTGATTGTGTGGATCACAACAAACTGTGGGAAATTCTTCAAGAGATGGGAATACCAGACCACCTGACCTGTATGTCCTAAGAAATCTGTATGTCAGTCAAGAAGCAACAGTTACAACTGAATATGGAACAACAGACTGGTTCCAAATCAGGAAAGGAGTACATCAAGGCTGTACATTGTCACCCTGTTTATTTAACTTCTATGCAGAGTACATCATGCAAAATGCTGGGCTGGATGAAGCACAAACTGGACTCAATGCTGGGAGAAATATCAATAACTTCAGATAAGCAGATGACACCACCGTTATGGCAGAAAGTGAAGACGAACAAAAGAGCCTCTTGATGAAGGTGAAAGAGGAGAGTGAAAAAGTTGGCTTAAAACTCAATATTCAGAAAACTAAGACCATGGAATCCAGTCCCATCACTTCATGCAAATAGATGGGAAACAATGGAAACAGTGAGAGACTTTAATTTTGGGGGCTCCAAAATCACTGCTAATGGTGAATGCAGCTGTGAAATAAAAGATGCTTGTTCCTTGGAAAGGCATGAACAACCTAGACAGTATATTAAAAAGCAAAAACATTAATTTGCCAACAAAGGTCCATCTAGTCAAGGCTATGGTTTTTCCAATAGTCATGTATGGATGTGAAAGCTGGACTATAAAGAAAACTAAGCACTGAAGAATTGATGCTTTTGAACTGTGGTGTTGGAGAAGACCCTTGAGAATCCCTTGGACTGCAAGGAGATCCAACCAGTCCATCCTAAAGGAAATCAGTCCTGAATATTCATTGGAAGGACTGATGCTGAAGCTGAAACTCTAATACTTTGGCCACCTGATATGAAGAACTGACTCATTGGGAAAGACCCTGATTCTGGGAAAGATTTAAGGCTGAAGGAGACGGGGACGACAGAGGATGAGATGACTGGATGGCATCACCGACATGATGGACATGAGTTTGAATAAGCTCTGGGAGTTGGTGATGGACAGGGAAGCCTGATGTGCTGCAGCCCATGGGGTTGCAAACAGTCGGACGCAACTGAGTGACTGAACTGAACTGAATTGAGTGTCAATTTAAGAAAAAGAAGAACAGTAAACTCAAAAACAAATTGATGAAAATTACTTATTAATAGTATTTTTAACAGAGACAAGCAACAGTTGAACAAAAATAAAGTCTCATAGACTATAGCACAGCACCAACTAGTCTAATTTAATAATAAATAAGAAACAAAAGAAGGAAGATATTGAAAAAGAAAGTTAAATGATGAAATAATTTTTTTAAGTCCCAAATTTGGTTAAATATATCAATTTATAGATCTAACACATGCAGGAAATGCCAGGCATGATGACTGCAAATAAACCCATATGCACGTAGATCAGAGTCAAAATAATTTTAAAGTTGAACTTATAGTGACAGAGTGTAGAATATTGGTTGGGGGCTGGAGAGAAAAGAGAAATAGTGATCAAAGGGCACAAACTTTATAAATAAATCCTAGTGACCTAATGTACAGCCTAGTGACCACAGGTAATCATAACATATACTCTGCTATAAAGTTGATCTCGAGGTTTTTCACCAGACACACAAAATGATAACTTATGGAGGTTATGGTTATATTAATTAGGATAACTGTGGTAATCATTTTGCAATACATATGTATATTGTACATCTTAAATATATGTAATTTTTATTTGTCAAGAATAACTATTGAAGAAAAGAACACAAAATAAATCAGTTAAATAGAAAAGAAAACAGAAAACCTAATGAAACCTTTTGAAATGTTCTTTAAATAATTAATAAAAATATTCATAAAATTATCCATAAAAAGAAAAGTACAGATTATAAATTTCAGGAATGGGAGAAAGGGTTTTACTGCATATGACAAATATGTTAAAAGCATAACAAAGGAATATTATGGTTAACTCTATTCTAGCATATTTAACATTTTTTGAGAAGCACACATTACCTGACAAAAGAAATAATAAGTTGAAATATTTAAGACATACAAAACATATATGCATACCTATAGATATATATAGATATGATATGTATGACATTTATATAAGCAGACCCTTTAAAAACATGTATTTGAATTGCATGGGTTCACTCATATGGGACTTTTCTTCAGTAAATCATTTGGAAAAGCTTTTGGAGATTTGCAACAGTTTGAAGAAACTTGCAGACAAATATAAGCGCCTAGAAATATAAAAAAAATAAGAAAAGTTAGTTATGACATAAATGCATAAAATAGACATGTTAATAGATAATAGGTTATCTTTACATAGGCATAAGGTGAGTGATATTTAATATAAAATTAATAGAATACTTGTTTTCTTACTGTTTTATAACTTTTCTTTCAAAGAATTAAATTACCAATACTGTATGCCTCTCTTCCTCATAATTGCAGAAACTGTTTATCGGCTCACCGTCATGGGTAAGTGTTCCTTTTAAAAAAGTAACGTTGTTTCTAATACCACGTGATAAATACGGCTGCAATACAGCACGCCAGGGTTTCCCCGGTGGCTCAGCGGTAAAGAACCCGCCTGTAATGCAGAAGATATGGGTTTGATCCCTGGGTTGGGAAGATCCTCTGGAGGAGGGCATGACAACCCACTCCAGTATTCTTGCCTGGAGAATCCCATGGACAGAGGAGCCCTGCAGGCTACAGTCCATGGAGTCGCAAAGAATCAGACAAGACTGAAGTGACTTATCACACGTGAAAGTCAACTTACAGAAGTCCTAAGTTAAAGGGTCAGCATGAAAAGCTAAGCTGCATTTCTGCCCACTAGCAGCAAAGAGCGTGTGTTGACTTTACACTATGTCAAACTAGCTAAGTCGGTTAGAGTGGCCACAAGAGAATTCTGATACTTTGAAGATGGAAGTGAAAGAGTATCCCTTTTACAGACTGAATTATAACATAGGGCAGAGGTTCTTACATCTCACACACTGCTATTTATTTGCTGGCTTTTCTCACTGGAAGGAGCAGCAGCTGGGCATGCAACTCCTCCTGTTCTTGCCCAGTATCTTTATTAAGCTTCTACACATCTTAGGCCAATTGGGTGAGCAGCTGCATGGTGAAGGACAACAGTTTATCTGGCAAGTCACTTGCATCACGAAGATTGGAAGTTGTCCTGGAATGCTGGCAATGCCATAACAAAATACCATAGACTGGGAGTCTTCACCAACAGACATTTATTTCTCACAGTTCCAAAGCCTAAGAAGTTTAAGATCAGGGTGCCAGAATGATCAGTTCCTGGTGAGGACTCTCTGGTTGTCATAAACAGCTGCCTTCTCATTGTTTTCTTACATGACAGAGAGGAAGATCTCTCTCTTCCTGTTTTTATAAGGCCACCAATCATATCAAATTAGGAGCCCCAAACTTTACGACCTCACTTAACCTTGATTATCCTGTAAAAGCCCTATCTTCAAATACAGTCACACTGGGAGTGAGGGCTTGAATGTATGAATTTGAGGCGAAGATGCAATTCAGTTCATAGCAGAAGGGACGAGACAGACTGCTCCATGTTGCTATTACAGGTTCTGGTTTGTCCTAAGTTTCTCTCATTTATGTTCATCTTCCTTTCACAACCACCTTGCCCATACCTGAAGCCCTGAATCAGACACAGCAGTAACAGCTCAACAGACTGCTTGACAACTACCACAACTGCATAAGATCTAATAACTTCACTAATATCTCTTTCTACACCACTTTCTTTTTAAAGATTTTTTTATGTGGACCATTTTAAAATCTTTATTGAATTTGTTACTATATAATTTCTGCTATTTATGTTTTATTTTTTCATCTGTGAGGCATGGGGGATCTTAGCTCCCTGACTAGGGGTTGAACCCATGCCCCCTGCATTGGAAGGTCGAGTCTCAAACACTGGACTGCCAGGGAAGTCTGCATACTACTTCTTAGACTGAACTGGCTGTTCTCTATTTTTATATGATGGAAAATAAAACTGTAAGATATGCCATTTACACTTGCATAAAAAACACAAAATATTTATGAATAAATTTAGTAAAAGAAGTATAAGAGCTCTACACTGCAAAAAAAACAAAAAACAAAAAACACAGCATTGATGAGAAATATTAAAGACCTAAATAAATGAAAGGCATGGAATGGTCATGGGTTAGAAGACTGAATATTGTGAAGATGTTGATTCTCCACAAGATTTGGTACAATCCCAACTGAAATCCCTATATGCTATTCTATGGAAATGGAAAAGCTGACTTCAAAATTGTATGAAAGGCTAAAAGGCCTATAAGATAAACAATGTTGAAAAAAACAACAAAGTAGGAGAACACACACTTCTTGAAATCAAAACTCTCTTTAAAAAGCTTCCCTGGCGGCTCAGACGATAAAGAATCCGCCTGCAATGCAGGAGACCTGGGTTCGATCCCTGGGTTGGGAAGAATCCCTGGAGAAGGGAACGGCTACCCACTTCAGTATTCTTGCCTGGAGAATTCCATAGAAAGAGGAGCCGGACAGTCTACATTCTGTCCGTGGGATTGCAAAGAGTGGGACAAAACAGTGACTTCCACTTTCATTGATACAAGGATAGCCAAAAATATCAATGGAATAAAAAAGAGAATGAAACACACATATATATGATTGATCAATGTTGAACAAAGGTGCCAAAATACTGGACCAACTTATATGCATATACAGAAAATTAATCTTAACCCTGACTTCATACTATCCACAAACATTTATTCAAGAAGTATCAGAGGCCAAAATGCAAATGTTAAAATTCAAAAGCATCTAAAAAACACAGGAAAATACCTTCTTGGAGCAAACAAGAAATTTTTAGAGATGACATTAAGACAAAAGCACAAGAGAAAAAGTTGATGTGTTGAACTTCATCAAAGCTAACACAGACGGTTATCCAGAAGACACAGTCAAAGAAAGGAAAAGGCGGGTCACAAATTGGCAGCGAGTATTTGTAAAACACTTAATTCACAATGGGCTTGAATGTAGAATACATGAAGATGCTTAACAATAATAGAAAGAGAAACAATCCAATAAAAATGAGCAAAAGACTTGAACAGATGCTTAGGAAAATAAGATACTCTAATATCCAATAAGCACATATCATTAGTCATCAGGGAAATGTAAATTAAAACCACAGGAAGATTCTTTCAAAAGCTTAAGACTTTGAACAAAACTGTTGTAGAAATTAAAAGAAATGAACTTTGTATAGAGCTCTGGGCAGTGATCTGCACTCAGTAGGTGATCAGCAGTGTAAATTTCCTTCCCCCTCCTGGTCCTTGCCAGCCAAGGTTGAGGGTGTTTCATTGGCTCTGGTAAAGGTGAAGCCAGCCAGTCCCAGTAGTCACAGGAAGTGCTGGTTTTTTTCAGTTCTACCTGAGAATGTGGAATAAAGAGTGTGACGTTAGAAACTGAAAAAACAGGAGACATTTTAGTTGCACTTGTCTTATGAGCCTCTGGAAGAATTCATCTTCCTTTGGGATTCACCTTTCATTCCACAAAATAAATAAACTAACACAGAGGTGGAGATCTCATTTCTTTGGATTTCCTAAGCTGTCACTAGGAAAGAGCATGGTTATTGCAAACAGCTAATTATTAACTTCTTTGCTGTTCATACACACAGTTAAAGACATTTGTTCTTTGTGAACTGCGGCCCAGAAGTTCACACTAACTCAGTCATAAGGTTTTTCCTGGTCTCCTGAATAACACAGTTATAAATCAGAAGAGTCTCCAGATAAAAAAGGCCAGTGACAGTGGTGAGTTCTCCATCAAATATAGCTTGTTTTCAGTCACGCCTTTCACTCCCTCTCTCCTTGCCTCCAATATTCTAAAAGGTAGACATCCATATTTTAAAGTGTGCCCACACAGCTCCAAGAAAAACTGCATTTGGGAAATGAACCAAAAAAGCAATTCTTTAGTAGTTTGAGCAGTTCTTCCACATTTAAAAACATTCACTCAATTGTGACCCACTGCAGCAAGCCAAAATGTCTAATGATTTTTCAGACTCTGAGCTTGGTCCACAGATCCTTTGGCTTGCAGGGTGGGGAAGGGGAAAGAGGAAGGGTCGGCGGTCAGAGAGGTCCTTCCAGATGGGCTGAGCACGCCGAGTCCTGTTGGGTTCTCAGACTGCTTGTCTGTCCAATGGGATGACAGCAATAGGCACCCCGAGGGCTAGGCACAGATTAAATGCAAGGTGTGGGGTTCAAGGAACGGGCGCCGCCTTCCTCTCCCCTCCTTTTGGAGCACCTTTCTCTTGCAGAGGGCAGTCACTGCTGCCATCCCTGCTGGATTGAGGGACGCATCTCTGTGCTTTCCATCTCACAGGAAGTTTGCGAAGCGCAGAGAACACTTCACCCCAACCCCATGTTCCGAATAAGAATCCTATATCTAGCCTTGAGGCATCTTCCAGAGACGTGTGTCTTCTTTTACCTTTTGGGGAATCATTCACGTGATAGTTCCCAGAATTCCCCCAGGCCCCCCTCCCCCAAAGTGGACAGCCTTCAGCCGTTCTTCTAATCAGCTGTCCTGAGAAGTCCAGTGCTGCGAGGAAGGAGGAGGCTTGGGACTGGATGGCGGGGCCCTGGGGAACCCCCAGACCCTCTGCTCTGCGGGCTTACCTAGATGTGAGGCCCCTCTGAGATGGGGGTCCCCACAGGGCAGTTTCACCCCATCTGCTGGGGTGTCATTATATACGTTCGCCAGTCCCTTCTGTCTGGTCCTCTTCCGTGGGCTGGCAGACCACTGCTGAGGGACCAGCAGCCCTCCAGCCCATCTCTCCAGGCCCTCACCTTCTCACTCAAGAGGAGCCAGTGCTCCAGGAAGAGTCCATGTAACAAGTCACACAGGTTTCTCCCCAGAACTATATTGAAGATGAAGTCTTTAGACCTAGACACGTGTGTGTGTATTAAACGAATAGGAATTGTCTTCACTTGGGCAAGAAAACATCGTCTCTCCCATTTTTTCCAAAACACTTGAGCCTCTCAGTCTGCCGTTCATCTTTACCTCATAGGGATAGGCATATAAGAAATATTTACAATTCCAAATGCATGTTAAGAACAAGAGCCATGGAAAGCTAACACTTGCCCAACAATCAGGACGGTGGGGGTCAGAGAGACTGCAGGAATACCTGCCCAAAGAGGCAGGCGCTGTTCTACCCAGCCGTGCACTGCCCACAAAACTGCACGCCTTGGGTCCAGCTATTCTAGAAAATACAGTGACTGGATTTTTAATGTGAAGCCTGCTGATTGAACAAACATCCAACGCTTCAAGCAGCATATGGTTCAACATTTGCAGGATACTTGCTGACTAAATTTGACCCATGGACGAGCAGAGCGTGCTCCCAGCTCTGATCCATCCATCTTGTGGTTTTCCTACCAATGGCCTGCAAAACAACCCCAAGACTCTTCTGCCTGGACTTCAGCTGTATCCACAGTCCACTCTAGTCTTATAGTCAGGCTTATGTCTAACAGCAACTTAGATCCAGCACCTACCGCTGAGCAACCCACTACCAAAGCCAGGCTGTATCATGAATTTTCCATCCTAATGACTTCCACGGTGCTTTTGCTCATACAAAGAATATTCTTCCTCTTTTAACCATTCTGACTATAGAGATCTTCCACTTACTTCAGGCTCATCTCCTCCAGCTTAGTCTCTGGAAGAGATTCTTGCCTCTCCTCCAAACCCTCATAGTGATTACATTCACTCCCAGAGGCTCAAAAAGGAATTTCATCCCATCTTATAACATTCTCTAACTGCTTCAGGTATGTTTCCCATTACTATCAGCTAGAATATAAGCTCCCCGAGATCCAGGTATTAGATGTTCTTTTGATTCACTCATAATTTACATAGCGTCTTGCACATTAGATACTGTGACAGAACAGAAGCACTGGCAATCCCTCCAAATGGGGAGAAAAAGACACTAAAAATGCTGGACGAAACATTCAAAGCTTATTTTAAAATGTGTTGACTACCTGGCACAGACGTAAGAGTATTTTAAATTAAAAGCCAAATTAAACCTGGACTCTAGAGAGTTAGGTCAAACATTGAAACCGCCCCTCTCCTTGAGGACGTTGGATGCTCATTTCTGACAATACAAGACTTGGGGATCAAGATGCAAAGCTCTGAATCTGCCCAGGTGAGAGATCTAATTCCCTGAAGCTGGAACCAGAGATTCATTAAGTGTGCATTAGCAAACCTAACTAAACACACAAAGCTAGCACATTAGCACAATCAGTAGAGAAAACAAATCTTTCTTGGGCACAAATGTAACTTATGAAACTCAATCATTCTTCAGTGTAAGAGTGAATAAGGAAGCAACCTACATTCTACACTCATTCCCACTCACACACTTCTACACCCACTGAGGGAAAAACAGCAAAACCTGCCTGTCATGCATTGTAACACTGAGTAAAGGAGGAAATATCTACCCCAGGAATTGTTAAGAAAATCCTATTTTCTCTCAAATTGCAGCATAAATTCACACTAGCTGGAAGGTCTGAGAAAAACTCAAGCTGAAAGTTCAGTTTCAAATATCATCTCCAAATAACCAACAGAAGCAAATGTTCCACACAGTCTTCACAGAATCCCCACAGATGAATTTCCAAAGATTCCAATTTCACAGTCAAATTAAAATAAATAAATAAGGAAAACAGACGTCCTAAGTGAGAATTAAGAGTAATAACAGGGGGCAATCCAGTCTCATCAATTTCATATTCAGAATTATCAGAAAGAATATAAAACATGAATGTTTAGTGGATTTAAGTAAAAAAGAAAAACGCAGGGTATTGATAAGATGAACAAATAATAAAAGACTAAAATGTTGAAACCATTTAGACAGAAATAGGGTGCCAAAAATATATAACAGGCTAAATAAAGGGCCCAATGGATGATTTTAACAGAAAATTTTCCAAATCTGAAGAGATATTTAATATAACAAAAGCCAGATCTAGAGACATTCTATAATACAATATAGAAACACAAAGAGTCAAGAAATAGCAAAGGCTTAGAAGACATGAAAAATATAATGAAGTATAATATGTGTAACTGCAAGCCCAGAAAGAGCAATGTGAGACATGGGGAAAGTTGACATTTGAAGAAATAATGAGTGAAGAACTTTGAAACTAATGAAGTACATTATTACTTATAAAAATAAATGTATCTCAAGCAGGATAAAAATAAAATTAAAATCTACACTTAGAAACGTCATTGTAAAACTGCACAATACCAAAGGGGAAGAGACTATTTTAGAAATCTTCACAAAGATGAATAATAAAGGAATGATAAGCAGCAAATGAAAATCATACAGACAAAAACTGAGCACTGTGTCCAACAGACCTTCACTTGAAAGTTTATCCCAAAGCAAAATAAACACAATCAGTTGGAAGCTCTGAGATGTAAGAATAAATAAAGAGCAAAGAAAATTGTAAATACAGAGGAGCATCTGTTCAAATTTTGACTATTTCAGGCAAAAATAATATTGTTTATCAACACTTGTGGGAAAATAGATCTAAAACACATATAATAACATATTAGAAGGAAGGAGTAAGATTGAAGTTAGCTTATTATGCAGATCTTATATCATTCAGGAGATGGGTAAACATTTAAAATTTTCTAAGGTAACCATTAGCAGAACAAAAGTAGAATTAATCAGTTCCAAAATAGTGATGATGAAGAGGTGCCATGAGAAAATATGCTCAAACAATCAAAATGAAGAGGAAAAAGAAAAGGGGAAAAAAAGAAGCATAAGAAATGTATAATGCACAAAATGTATAAATACATAAAATGATGATAGAAATAAATGTAATTAGAATGAACATAAAAGATCTAACTTCAAGAATTCAAAGATTGTCAGACAAGATTAATAAACAAAAGCTAGCCTTATGCTATTTGTAAGAAACATTTCTAAGTCATAAGTATCAGAATAATAGTAAACAAATCCAGGAAATTACCAGGTAAGTACTAACACACATATGTAGCTATATTAATAACAGACAAAACAGACTTTAAAGCATAAAGCTTTAGCAGAGAATCACTATTAAACAATTAAAGGTATAATTCTCAAGAAAGCTATAATAATTTTAAAGTTGTTGCACATAACAACATAGCCTAAAATATAATGACCAGAAATTAAAAGGACTAGAAGAAAAAAATCATTATCATTATCAACAACAATAATATCATAGTGGGAGATTTTTAACTCAAAATTTTCATAGCTAATGATAGATATATTAGGAAAACTCATCAGGATTCATATATAAAATTTCAGCAATGCTACTAGCAAACTTAATTTAACACACATAGCTGGAACATTAACACAACCAAAAGAGAATACAAATATTTCTCAAGCACATATGTGGCATTTAAAAAATTTAAAAAATTGCTCAACAGGACTGTATTTCAAACATAAAAAAATTAATGCAATTGGTTAGATAGCACAAACAAAAGATAAATTTAAAAGTTAATTTTCTTAGAAATGAGAATTTCTCATATTCTTATAAATTAGAAATGAACAACAGAAATATAGACAAAAATTATATTAAAACAGCTTATTTTTTAAAACAAAAATTCCATTTTAATAACCTTTGAGCTTATCACCAGATATACACTTCAGAAATTAATCAAGGAAACAAAAATGTGTCTTATAAGCTAAAGAAGGATATTCAAGGAATGGATTCCTTTTTCCCTCCACACCCTCTCCAGATTTATTGTTTGTAGGATTTTTGATGATAGCCATTTTTACTGATGTAAGGTGGGATCATAGTTTAAATAATTTAAGAATCAATAAATCATAATTATGTTAGAAATACATAAAGTTGAGCAATAATTAAACTACAGTTTAACAAAATTATAGAATTCAGCACTTTTTAGAGAAAAATTGTACTTAGAACCTAACAATTTAAATTAGAAAACTAAAAGGACTAAATGTAATGAGCAAAAGATATAATTTCAGAAGTCACAACAAAAATAAAAGGAAGGAAATATAGTGCAAAGGATAGTCTAAAAAAATTGAAAAATCCTTTGGAAGATTAATGAAAAGAAATAATCAGTATTAGCTGGTAAAGAATCCTCTTGCAATGCGGGAGACCTGGGTTCGATCTCTGGGTTGGGAAGATCACCTGGAGAAGGGAAGGGCTACCCACTCTAGTATTCTGGCCTGGAGAATTCCATAAACTGTATAGTCCATGGGGTCGCAAAGAGTCAGACACAACTGAGCGAATTTCACTTCACTTCAAACATATGTAACTTCAGATGCTACACAAAGTAAAAATGTTTCATGAATAATGTTAAACCAATAACTTTGAAAACTTACATCATATGGACAAATTTTAAATTTAATGTAAAAATAAATACCAGAAGAAATAGAAAATGTAATTAATCCTACTACTATTGAAGGAATTAAATCAACAGTTAGAAATTTTTCTACAAAAAAATTATACATCTCAAGTGGTTTTCCCTAAAAGTTCTAACTCCCAGTCGGTCAGTCAGTTCAGTCACTCAGTCACGTCCAACTCTTTGCAATCCCATGGACTGCAGCACACCAGCTTTCCCTGTCTGTTACCAACTCCTGGAGCTTGCTCGCACTCATGTCCATTGAGTTGGTGATGCCATCCAACCATCTCACCCCCTGTCATCCCCTATCCTCCTGCCTTCAATCTTTTCCAGAATCAGGGTCTTTTCAAATGAGTCAGTTCTTCACATCAGGTGGCCAAAGTATTGGAGTTTTAGCTTCAGCATCAGTCCTTCCAGTGAATATTCAGGACTGATTTCCTTTAGGATTGACTGGTTGGATCTCCTTGCAGTCCAAGGGATTCTCAAGAGTCTTTTCCAACACCACAGTTCAAAAGCATCAATTCTTCGGTGCTCAGCTTTCTTCATAGTCCAACTCTTACATCCATACATGACTACTGGAAAAACCATAACTTTGACTATATGGACCTTTGTTGACAAAGTAATGTTTCTGTTTTTTAATATGCTGTCTAGGTTGGTCATAGCTTTTCTTCCAAGGAGCAAGTGTCTTTTAATTTCAAGGCTGCAGTCACCATCAGTAGTGATTTTGGAGCCCAAGAAAATAAAGTATCTCACTGTTTCCATTGTTTCTGCATCTATTTGCCTTGAAGTGATGGGACCAGATGCCACGATCTTAGTTTTCTGAATGCGGAGTTTTAAGCCAACTTTTTCACTCTCCTCTTTCACCTTCATCAAGAGGCTCTTTACTTCTTCTTCACTTTCTGCCATAAGGGTGGTGTCATCTGCATAACTGAGGCTATTGATATTTCTCCCAGAAATCTTGATTCCAGCTTATGCTTCATCCAGTCAAGCATTTAGCATGATGTACTCTGCATTTAAGTAAATAAGCAGCCAAGGGACAAATAATTCCAATCTTAAACAAATATTACAGGAAATAATTCCAATCTTAAACAAATATTACAGAAATACTCTACAATTCATTTAATGAGGAAGCAAAGCTATAGGGACATCTCCTGAACTTAAATGCAAAAAAAAAAATTCAAATAAATGCTAGCAAACTGAATTTAGAGTATATGAAAAGATAATACACTATGTCAATAGGGATGTAGGGTAACTTACTATTAGAAATAATTTTAAATAAGCTTTATATTAACAATTTAAAAGAGAATAATTGATGAATTTTTGCTTGATGCAAAGAAAAGTTCATTCATGTTTTCAAAATGCTTAGCAAATTAAAAGTAGAGGTGAAAATTTTAAGCTGGTTTAAAAAAAAATCTACCAACACTTTAAAACGGGTATCATAATAAATAGGAAATACTGAAGGCATTTCTTTTATGAATAAGAAAAGGAAGGATGCTGGTTATTACCATTTATATTTAACATTTACTAATGAGT
Source organism: Cervus canadensis (assembly GCF_019320065.1). Taxonomy (NCBI): domain Eukaryota; kingdom Metazoa; phylum Chordata; class Mammalia; order Artiodactyla; family Cervidae; genus Cervus; species Cervus canadensis. The sequence goes on along the minus strand of NC_057400.1, from coordinate 407,435 downwards.
TACCTGGCAATAATAAAAAATATAGAATAAAAATAATAAGAACAAGAAAAAAAAAGAAGGAATGAAGGCAGGAAGGAAAGCAGAGAGGGATAGAGGGAGAGAGGAAACAAAACATGTGTGTTAAAATAGACATATAAGTTATTGGAATTAAAAATATATTGAGCAAAGTAGTCTGATTTCAAAATTATCCATATACAACAGCAGCAAACATTTTAAAATTATAGTTAAATAAAGATACTATTTAAATGCTCTGAGATTGTAAAATACCTAGGGATAATGTAGCATAAGATTTTCAGCTTTTTGTATAGAAAACTATAAAACTCTACTAAAAAAAAAAGATGCAAATAAATGAGGGAATATATCATTTTTATAGATCAGAAGACTAGACAGCTTAAAGAGGTCAGTTGTTTTTAAAATTATGCACACTTCAGTGCAAATTCAACCCAAATCCTCAAAGTTATTTTGTGATACGTGACAAGCAATTCCTGAAATGAATGTGGAAGTGTTAAGGAACAGAGAGCCAAGATACTCCTGAAGAAGAAACCAGGTGGGGAATCCTTCTCAGCAAAAAAAGACAGATACTATATGTTACTATTTATATGTGGAATCTAAAAAGTGAAACAAACAAGTGTAACAAAATAGAAACTGACAGTAGATGCAGAGAGCAAGCTCAAGGTTCCCAGCCGGGAAAGGGGAGGGGGAGGGTCTAGGGAGGGGCAGGGCAGTAAGAAGTACAAATGCTGGATATAAAACACAAAACTAAAATGTATTGTGCAGCACAGGGAATACAGCCAATATTTTATAATAACTTTAAATGGAGTGTAATCTATAAAAATATTGAATCACTACATTATATACCTGAAATAATGTAACATTGCAAATCAATTATGTTTCAATAATTACTTCAATAAAAATAGATTTTTTAAAGTCATAGCAACTAAAAGAGTGTGGCATTGATACAAGGATTCATTGGTGAACTGACAGGGCAGAACAGAGTCCACACACAGGCTTCTGCATGTGAGAAATGGGCTGTATAATAAGGGAGAAAGTGTGAGCTTTGCAATGATCTGTCCTGAAGACAGTTATACAGGAGGAGAAAAAAAGAGAGACTGGACTATTAACTTCAAATGCTTTAAAGATTTAAATGTATAATGTGAAACTATAAAAAATTTTAGAGTATCATGTGGAAGAATATCTTTCTGACTGAAAGATAGGGATGAATTTCTAAGATTAAAAAAGGCAAATCATAAGGGAAAACAATATAGACACAATAAAGCTAGGAACTTATCTTTGTCATAAGAAATCATTGCAAAAATGAACATAAACCACAAATTGGGAAAGCATATCTGCACCATATATATAACTGATAAAGAATTACAATACGAACTACTTAAAGAACTACTATAAATTAATAGGAAAAAATAAGGTGATCCAACGAGAAATGTGCAAAAGACTTGTGGGAATACTTCACACACACACACACACACACACACACACACAAAACGCTTAATAAAAAAATGAAAAGATGCTGAACCCATTATTAACAAGGAAATTCAAATTAAAGTCATAATGAGATATCATTTTAGACTCAACAGAATGGCCAAACTTTTTAAGTCCAATAAAATCAAGGTTTGTCATAGATGCTCAGGAAAACCATCTACTGCTGTGGGGTAACAAACTGGCTAATAATTTATCTAATTATTATCTAATAAAACTGAAGTTGCACATTCCCAAGATAAAGGCATTCCTTTTATAGGATTGCTTGGAAACACTTGTACATATGTGCTCCAGAGAATATCTACAAAATGTTCCTAGCAACACTCTATCTTAGCAAGACTTCAGAAACAAGCCAAATGCCTCAAGGTAGGTGATGCGTAGAGACTAGTGCATTGGTCCCGCACAATCCTGGTCAGCAGTGAAAATGAATGAACTGTAGCCAGGAGCATATGGTGACTCACTCTCAAGAGAGTGTGCTGAGCAGTGCAAAGCAAGTTGCAGATGAGCGCATATGGTATGATTCCATTTAAATAAAGTTTAAAATTTGCAACGCTAAGCACTATAATCTTCTTCAGCATCAGAGTGGTGCTGGCCTGCACTGCCCCACTTCAGTAGATACACTGTGGAAGGGTATGTGGATGCTCTCTGAAGCATCATATCGTGGCCCTGTGGCAGATCCAGCCACAGCTGTTAAAACTGTGAAGAAATGAAAGAAAATAATAACCATAAACTCTGTAACTGGTGAGGTTCTGTTTCTCAGGTTGGATCTACTGGCATTCGTTATATTATTATTCTTATTTATTATACGTATTTCATAAATAGTATTTTGTATCTAATATGTAATAGAAGAAAAAAGACGTGTCTGGCTGTGGCCATCTGTCTTGCTGGTCCTGCTCAGGACGCTGGTTGTCTGGCTGGGTCTCCCTGCTGGCTGAGCGCAGCGCAGGCAAGGCCTGAGTTCAGAGGCTGGAAGGAGACCCAGGAGCCAGAGGACTGCAGACAGTTGACCGTCTCCTCGCCGGCGCAACAGTCACAGCACAGACCCATGGCTTTACCTTCTCTCGTGACTGGCCCAGTGGACACGCCATGATGCCGCGGTGATGCCGCCGCTCTTTTAGGTGAAACTTGTATGTGCCTACAGCACAAAGCAGCTGGCGACCACGAGAGTACCTGAGGTAGACCAGAAGCTCAGCTGTCACATAAACCCTGCAAAGTCACTGCTCACAGAACACGGGGCCGAGGGAGCCTGCCTGGCGCTGTCTTACTGACTTCCCCTCACCACCCCCATACCCTGTGATGCTGCTCTTCCAATCCCAACGTGCTTTTTGCAGGATCTCTGCTGCCTCCCTGTACTCCATCATGAATGAACCCTTCCTTCCAGGGGTCATGAGAGCTGATGGACCCAAACAGAAGCCAGGAGGCTGTGGACAGTGAAACAAACACGAGCTGATCTCCGTCAAATCTGTGAGGTGAGGTTCAGTTCAGTTCAGTCGCTCAGTCGTGTCTGACTCTTTGCGACCCCATGAATCGCAGCACGCCAGGCCTCCCTGGCCATCACCAACTCATGGAGTTTACTCAGATCCATGTCCATCAAGTCGGTGATGCCATCCAGCCATCTCATCCTCTGTCGTCCCCTTCTCCTCCTGCCCCCAATCCCTCCCAGCATCAGGGTCTTTTCCAATGAGTGAGCTCTTCGCATCAGGTGGCCAAAGTATTGGAGTTTCAGCTTCAGCATCAGTCCTTCCAATGAACACCCAGGACTGATCTCCTTTAGGATGGATTGGTTGGATCTCCTTGCAGTTATTTAACAATAATTCACTGGGTAACTGACTTACCCTCTCTGACCTCAGCTTCTCATCTTTAAAACGGACATGGTAATATATAACTTCTAATACTGTGGGAGAATTAAGTAAGCGGAGGAAGTGTAAATTAGATAGAGGACTTGGGGTGAGCAATTTGTAGAAACTATTAAAATGCTAAATGTTCCTACCAATTGACTGGCAATTCAATGATTTCAAATGTATTCCAGAAAAATTCTCTCTAAACTTCACCTAAACTTATAGACAGGGCTAGTTTATCACAGAATTGTTTTGGACAGGAAAAAATGGGAAACAACAATATGAGAATTGTTAGATACATTATGGTACATCAATAATTGAAAATACAGTATATAGTCATTAAAATGAATAAGATAATGTATTGATACAGGAAAATCTCTGTGACGCGTGGCTGAGTGGAAAATATTCTCATTCATATATGTGGAGGGTGAAGCCCAGAAAAGCTCTAAAATGTCTATTTTTCTCAGAATAGTAGTAAGCAGAACAGAGACTGCCATTCACATAACTCCAAAATAAGAATTAGCCCTGCTCCAAAATAACAACTGTCCTTAAGAGAAAGGCTATGATTCTCTTTCTCCCCTAAAAGATTTTTTTAAGTTATTCATAGCCATAACTGCAGCAATGAAAATCTTGTGATTTTAGGGGCTTTCTGAAGTCTAAAAAAGACCCTGTAAAGACGAGTTCTGTGAGCCCAGGGCACCTGTGTTGTGGGAGCCTTGGAGTCTGAGCAGCTGCTGTATTTGGGGCACGTCGTTTATCCACCCACATGGTCACCACCTGGCTATGGAACTATCTTTTGCCTGAAAAACTGGGTCAGGATGTCACAGAAAGGCATCTTCAAGGTGCCCAAATGAACAACGCAGTGACTGGTTGTCTCGACGGAGTCACAGGAGGGGAGGGCGGAGGGGACTCTGCCAGGCCCGCCTCCCTCGCTCGCATCACGCGTCCGTCTCCCTCCTGACCCCGCAGAACCCTGGACCGCAGTCTCAGAGAGCCGGTGAAGGCGGCGAAGGAGGGGGCGGGCAGACGAACGGGAAAGCAGCGTCTTGAAGGCAGAGGAGAGGCAGGCGAGGGAACGAGAACATCTATCTTAGTCCAAGAACGAAGCTGACCGCAAAACTAGGAGGATGATTAGGTTTTCTGTTTGGAGTTCTGGTTTTCTTTTTTATTTCCTGCAATGGAAGAGCCTAACGATTTTCCGAACCAACTGTGCCATGCCTGGAAATCTCCCCCTTGTTACCCGAGTCTTTTCACTGAGAAAGACGAGAGGTGGGCCTGGAGTCCGCGTGTCCGGGCAGCCGGGAGCGCCTGCGGAGTCAGATGCCCCCGAGCAGCATGGACGAGACAGCTTCGAGCGCTGTCCCTCGGAGCTCGGGCTCAGAGCCCGGTGAGACCTCTGAGAGAAGCCCAGCGAGAGGCGGGCTTCCGGAGGGTCCCCGCTCAGCCAGCCGCAGGTGGAGCGATGGTTAAACGGGCAAGGACGTTACAAGCCAGGCCGGAACGTATTCAGCCGGCACCAGCCTGCCCCAGACATTCCATGAGGACACAGAAGTGTCGTTCATGTGGCCGTTAGTATTAGGAGCCACGTACATTGTGATTTTATATAATCCTCAAAATGACTGTAACAGTCCATGTTTATATCCTAAATTTGTAGAGGAGGGGTCTGAGACTCAAAGATTAAGGAATCACTGAGCTCTCTCTATCTCTGTGTGATGAGGTTAGAATTAGCATCCAATCCCCCTACAGTTACAAAACTCACGCCTTCCCACAGCTTGTCCTTCCACAGACATGGCTGTGATCAGAGCTATTCGGGGCCCCATAAATTCCATCTCAAGGACAGCATTTTCTGCAGACTCCAGCTAAGTTTGAGAGCTCTTAGGATTGAAGGCTCATCTGGCAGCCCCCGAAGGCAGAAAGCTCAATGGGGTTCATGGCGCCTGGTCCCACAGCAAGACTTCATCGCCCCAAAGGAGGGCAGAGGTTGCCTTTCCACCTTCTCTGCAGTGAACACCAGCAGGAAAACCCCAGAAGCATAGCTCCCACTATGCTGCTCCTCCTATTTAAGGCAGCCTGTGAGGATGGCACCAGATGTGCTCTCTTGAAAGGAAAATAAAAACATTGTTTCAACAACCCTGTTAGGACCTCTGTGGCTGAGTTCACTCACTTAAGAGAATACCTGCTGTCTTTGGAGGACTTAGCTTGCAACAGTGCCTCGGGCAAAACCAGGACCAAAAGCACTAGCTTCTCTGCACCAAGAACTTGCCAAGGAGCTTCATGTAACTTAAGTCCCAGTGACCCTCAGGGTGGATGTGGTCATCCCTGTTTAACACATGATGAGACTGAAGCTCAGATCCATGTTCCAACAATGATGTACAGTTGGTCTATCCATTTTGTGCGCCTGAAGTGTGTATGGGCCTGCGTTGCACACTGATGGAGACCCAAAGCCCTACAGGGAAGTCTTGTCCTGCTCCTCGAGATGCTAGCAATCGCACCGAGGACAGAAGCAACGCACCGTGAGAGAAAGCCGCAGTTCAAGGTCATGAGCTGTCCTAGGCACACCCCGCTGGCTCACTGTCCTTCTAGGAAACCTCCCGGTCTTGCTGATCGTGTGCATGAGGCCAGTGGTCTCGCTGTTCACATGTTCACTGAACCCTGGCTGGAATGAGACGTGGTGAGCCACAGGATCTGCAGACACGTTTATTCTCTCCTGGCAGCAGCCATAACAGAGCGCAACCTAACCAAGCCTCACGTAGCACACCCTCGATGCTGCTGCCACGGCGTTTGGGTGGAGCTCACATAAGCATACCGTGCAAAGTACCCCGGGACCAAGTGAGTACCTCCTGCCGCACACGCACAGCGCTGTAAGTGATCACAGCTGTGACATAACCATCATCTACAAAACCTGGGGCAAGAAGGAGAGGCTGTGGGCCAGCAGAGCCTGACCATGCCGTCTGGGCTAGTGTGCTCTTTCCCTGTGCTCCCCAATCTCCACAATAGCCACTCTTGCAAGCATTTCTGCCCCTGACCCCCGGCTCCTATGCACATTTCTGTCTGCATACAGCATTCGTTTCAGAGGTCATTTGGTTACTTGTCTGTTTTCAAATAAACTCTGGACTCACTGAGGGCAAGAACTATGACTCACCACTTTCCATGTTCTCCCAAGATCTAACAAAATGTTGGCACAAAACAGCGTTTACTGATACGGGATTTGAATCATGAGAGCAGGTTGACCACATCTGGCTCAGGCTGGGGGCTCCCTGCAGAGGGAAAGAGTGTGACACAATAAAAAACAAACAAATGAAGCTCATCTCACCTGAGTTCTGTTCTTTCCTGGTCTCTCACACCTGTCACCTAACTTTGTGTTTAAATACCAATTCACAGTGGTGTTTGGACACAGTTTTTTTATGTCAAAAATTCCTCCAAGATGATAGGAAAGGAGATGCCAGGCTATGAGCCAAGGGATCTGAGTCTGAATATTGATTCCATCACAAACACATTGTGAGGCCCTGACAACCTCTCTGAACTTCAACTTCCTCACCCATAAAATGAGAAAGTTTACCGAGCTGAACCTGAGACCTTGCTGATGTTCCAATTCTGTTATTCTGAGAATAGCGTGGAGGCCAGTGAGCCCTTCCAAGCTGCCAAGGATGATGTGAAGCCTGGACATCAGGGCAAACAAGAGCCTTTTGAATAATGACTTTGCAGGTAGGCAGGGGGTGTGTCATAAACCTCCCTTTGCCATCTTCCCGGTTATAATTCCACAAACACTGTAGTTTCTGTGGTAATTTCATTTAATTTTATGGCCTAGCTCCTCCAGCCTTCTGAGTCTGATAAGCAAGTTTGACAGTGCTGAGGACAATGCCAGGAAATGATTTGCAAGGTGGGAAGCAATGTATAAACCAGCCAGTTCAACAGCGTAGGTGGGTGGAAGCAATCAATCTGAAGACAAGGCACCAGACCACCTTCCAAGTAAAGCAAGCGGGCCAGTGTGGTTGAGGTTGGCTGGACGGGAGTAGGTGTCGTGCCCATACACGCATGGATGGCCTCCAGGTTATCACCAGGCACGGAGAAGGATAGGTAGGATCTGTCCAGGGCCTCGTTCCTCCCTGGGAGGGCACCATGATTCCCAAACATAAGAGCCAGAAAGGGTAGGGCAGTGAGGTCACTGATTAATGTCACATGTGGAAGAGATAGGCTCTCCTGTCTATTTTGCCTTGTATCTCCAGGGTATATAGCTGAAATTTGGCTTTGTTCACTGGTATTGTATTAAATCTCGGAGACAGAGTTTTGGGTGAAGTAAAAAGAAATAGGGGGCTTCTCCGGTGGACAGTGGTAAAGAATCCGCCTGCCAATGCAGGAGATGCAGGTTTGATCCCTGGGTCAGGAAGATCCCCTGGAGAAGGAAAGATGGCAACCCACTCCAGTATTCTTGCCTGGAAAATTCCACAGACAGAGTAGCCTGGCAGGCTGCAGTCCACGGGGTTACAAAAGAGTCAACATGAATTAGTGACTAAACAACAACAGCAAAAAGAAGTAGCTTTATTGCTTTACCGGACAAAGAGGACCTCAGAGAGCTAATGCCCTCTAGACTGTGTCGCCACCTGGAGCAGGGAGTGAGGAGTTTCATAGCAATGGTTCAAAGAGGAGGGTGTGATCAACTAATAGACAGTCTTCTGATTGGTTGGCGGTGAGGTAATCAGGAGTCAGCGTCATCAACCTTCTGGTTCCAACTGGTTTGGGGTCTACCTGCTGGGCAGCGTACAGTTAACTTCGTCCACCTGGTAGGATTTTTAACAGCTGCAGAACAGTTCAAAGGACATGGCTCAGAATATTATCTATAGTCTTTGAGGAAAAATTAAGATCTTTGACTTTGTTTAATGGCTAAAGTATTATTATTTTGTTTTCCTTGACTGTTTTTCTTTCTGCATTTTCTCACTTTTCTGATTAAACACATTCTTTGACTAAAGTTTTTCTATAGACAAAGGGCAGGCAGAGGACCTGGGTGGGGTCTATTCTGGGAAGGCCTCAGGGTCACCCACAGCACCCAGAGGGTCACAGAAACACTGCCTTCAAGCAGGCCTGGGTGGGGAAGAAGCACCCAGGTCACCTAAATAATCCACTGAAGCTCTGAAGTGATGGCACGACAGCCTGCCTTACTCCCATTGCGCAGATTTTCTAGAGGGGACTTAACCAGGAGGTCAAGCTTAAACCTCCAGAAGGCCATCTCCATCTGGCCCGGTGGATCTGAAATGCAAATTGTGGGGCCGAGGAAAGAGACTCCTTGGTGGGTGTGCAGAGCCAGGCGGCAAGACTGAAGCCCAGCAGACTGGCTGCTGATGGAGTGTGGTCAGAGGGACCTGAAGGCCCCAAACACCACCTGAGGCCAGCACTGTGGGTCTAGCGAGCTGTAACTGACCCCCTGCCTGCCAGGCACTGTTCTAAGTACTTTGCTTATATTAACTCATGTCCTTCCCACTGCGTATGAGGTCGGTGCGCTCTAAGAAGCCACGTCACAGAAGAAGCCAGCCACAGAGAAGGGAAGAAACCTGCTTGGGTGCGCAGCGAGTGAACAGAGAAAGGAGAGCTGACCACAGGGCTTCTCCACCGAAGCATCGTTGGCCTTTGGGTCCAGATCATTCTCTGTTGAGGGGCTGTCCTGAGCATTACACGAAGCAGGGCAGCGTCCGGGGCCTCCACTGACTAGATGCCACCTTTCCTGGTTCTGACAACCAAGTGTCTCCAGACTCTGTCAAACGTCTCATGAGGGGCAGAATCACCCCAGTAAAGAACCATTGTCCTAGAAAGCAGCAGAGACCAACATGGCAACAGGTGATTTCAATGCCCAGTTCATCACCTGCTGGGATGGAAATCGGGATTTGAGGTGGGGGCCACTGAGGGTTACAAGGCAAGGACATTGAGCTGTCTGTGAGCTGGTGGGGGGTGAGCGGACCTGAGGGTGAGGAGCAGTCAGCGGGGTTGCGGGGTAATGGGGCAGTCCTGCAGCAAGTGGGACCCGGGGGGACACCTGAGCTCTCAGAGGGCGTCCCCTAGATAACATTGTCTAGAGGTGCCCTGCCTTCACGCCCAGGGTAGGAGCCCAGACGCTTCATTTCAACAAGCAGCCCAGGTGGTCTCTGTGCAGCCTGATAGCACCGGGGTTTGAAGGCGCTGGAATTGGTTATGAGCAGGAGCTTTAGGGTTGCCCAGAGGACCCTCTGAGGGGACTCTCAGAAGGATCAGAATGAAGAGGCACGGGTACTGGGGCAGTGGGTGTGTCTGTGTCCTAGTCTGATACCCCATGAAACAGACAACTTCCTACCCGAAATCTAGTTACACCTGTGCTTACGCACCAGCCTAGACAGCCTGATCACAGCCTTTGCACGGTGCAGAGAAAGGAAACATAGATTTTGGAGTCAAACAGGGCTGAGTTTGAATCCACTTGTGGACCACTGTGGTCCATAACTCATGGTCACTGGCCTGTTTGAGACTCGGTTTCCTTACCTGTAATATGAGTACAAAAATATCTACCTCCTAGGCATTTTAAGGCTGGAATTACAAAACACAAATAGACCCACAAACATAGAAAACAAACACGTTACAAAAGGGGAAAGAAGTGGGGGGTAAACTAAGAGGGGGGATTAACATGAACACATTGCTATGTATGAAATAGATAACTGAGAAGACCTACTGTACAGCACAGGGCATGTACTCAAAAAAGAATACATGTGTGCACATAAGTGAATCGTTGTGTTGTACACCTGAAACTAATACAACATGACATTGTAAATCAACTATGTCTCAATAAAATTAAAAAAAAAGACATGTTCACCTTTTAAAAAGAGGCTGGGATTGCATATCTGAAGCGTGATGATGTCATCGCCATCAAAGTTTTCTGCTGGATGAATCCTGCACCCAGAAGTTGTTCAGCACACAGACTCCAAGTCAGTGATGCTCCTGAGATTCACATGCAGCTAAAGAGACCACCCACAAGAGTGTCCAGGAAAGCTTAAGAAAAACACAGCTCTCCAAACTGCAACTGTGCACCCACTTTTCCTCCCCAGTGGCTTCCAGTTTTAACCATGTGGCCGTGGTTTTCTAAATTGCATCTTGAATCTGCCTCTGCCTAAGTGGAACGTGCTAGACAAGCCCAGAGCCATCCCTCTGCTTTGACGACCAGAACCAGATGCCTACCCAGGTCTGGGGCCCATTTTTCCAGGCAGGCTGGCCCAGCGCTCCCAAGTCTGAAGAGCCTCCCACTAAATCACATTGTCTCTGACCACATGCACCACTCACTTCTCCCGACACTCCAACCTTCAGTCACTCCTCCTGAAGATGAGTCTTTCTCCCACCACCACTATTAAACCAAAACCAGTGCCTATACATGGACATTTATCTTTCATTATCCTCATTTCTTGGGAACTGAACTATTATCAGGGGCTCCAAAATCCTTCCATACTGGGCCCTACGTTCCACACTCAACAATCAGTGGCCATATACTGGTCTGGTTTGCTCTGCAGTGTACCCCAAATCTGCTGGTTGCACCCAAAGTCACATCTTAACAGTTATTTGCTTCTGGGTCTCCTGAGAGTCCCTTGGACTACAAGGAGATCCCACCAGTCCACCCTAAAAGAGATCAGTCCTGGGTGTTCATTGGAAGGACTGATGCTGAAGCTGAGACTCCAATACTTTGGCCACCTCATGCGAAGAGTTGACTTGTTGGAAAAGACCCTGATGCTGGGAGGGATTGGGGGCAGGAGGAGAAGGGGATGACAGAGGATGAGATGGCTGGATGGCATCACTGACTCTATGGGCATGAGTTTGAGTAAACTCCGGGAGTTTGTGATGGACAGGGAGGCCTGGCATGCTGCGATTCATGGGGTCTCCAAGAGTTGGACACGACTGAGTGACTGAACTGAACTGAAAAAAAAAAAGAAAGGTCAGTGCCTTCCCCACAAATAAAATCACAGCTAAAAAGCATAATACATGTCATTTTTATCTGAGCCTGCAATTTGAGAATAAGTTCATTGAAGATGTGAAGGACAAGGCAGAAAATGTATTTGAGACGGCTGCAAAAGTGATACCACCAGGTTTACTTTCTAATTTAAACCAATTTGAGTGACTAAGAAGCATAATCGGCAAGCTGAGCCATTGTCTGATCCAAACCCAGCAAATCTCTCCTTCCACAAACGTGAGTGCAGAGGTTCTCCTCAAAATGGAAAGAATGATGAAGGTGACAGTCACTCAGTTGTATCCAACTCTTTGCAACCCCATGGACCATACAGTCTATGGAATTCTGCAGGCCAGAATTGCCTTTCCCTCCTCCAGGGGATCTTCCTAACCCAGGGATCGAACCAAGGTCTCCCGCATTGCAGGTGCATTCTTTACTAGCTGAGCCACAGGGGAAGCCTGGGAAGAGTGATGGTAGATGGAATTGGTCCTGAAGCTGACAGGTGTGGTGGTCAGGGAGGTAGCAATGTTGACACCGTTGAACAGTGTCCTGAGCCAGGCACTGTGTGAAGACTTGAAACGTGTTAGTTGATGCTTCCTGTGGTCTTTCTCAGCTGAGATGACTTTATCCTGCAGGGGACAGCTGGCAACGCTTGGCCATATTTTGGTCGTCACAATTCCGGGCGAGGGAGAGTGCTATCAGCATTTCGTGGGTGAAGATCAGGGAGGCTGCCATTCTACACCAGACCGCTCCTGCCCTTCACCCACAACAATTTCCCACTCCAAAAGGTCAATAATGTCAAGATTCAGGCAACCTGGCTGAATACAAAGTATCCCTGTTTTCCAGATAGGGAAACAAGCTCGGAGAAGCTAAATCATTTCCAAAGATCAGTAAGTGAAGGAAGCAGAATTAAACTTGAGGCTACCTGTCTGACCTTGGAGCTTCAGAAGCAAACTTTAGGAGGTCACTGCTGCAGTCACAGGGAATTCCCCGCATCCAACAAAAGGATGTTTACATGGTCTGTTTTCAGCACTTTCTCAAGCTGTGAAATTAACCACACACCTAAAGCAAAACACAGATGAAAGAATATGCACATGCATGCACAGTGTTTAAAGTTAAAAAGCGCTGATTGCACAGCTCTGTTACCAAATTGCCAAGCGGCATTAGTCAAATTAGTTAACTTCTCTAAACTGCACTTTCTTCATTTAAAGAAAATGAATCACACTGAGGTAATAATAACTCAGAATTACTTGATAGTATCCTGCTTGTCTGCAGTTTTTCTAGCTAATTAATCAGTGTGAAAATGTATTCGTCTAATGTAAACTTCGATTTGCCATGTTAAGAAGCCACTCTTTAATCCAAAGGAATGAAAGCTGAAAGCTGGCACTTCAGGAAACAAAGTATAATAGCAAAAGAAATATTGTTGAGTGGAAGGTATTTTATGTATTTGTCCTGGAACTTCTACATCGATCAGAGGATCCAGTGGAAACCAGTCAGAGGACAAAACTGATCTGACAAAGAAAGTAAGCGGCAGGAATCAGACCCTGCGAGTTAGCAGGTCAGGGGTCAGGTTCGCTGCTGCACCTGTTCTTGGGATGACACAGTGTCGCCGAGTGTGCGGCTCTGTAGGCTGGTCTCTTTCTGACATGGTGACGCTAACCCAAGGCCAAGGAGTTTGGGCTAGCTTCCGTAAGCAGAGAAGGCTCCTGCGGTCGTGTGAGTGCAGGACTGACATTACCAATTGTCTCCTTTTACTTTACTTTTAGTTGGGGGATAACTGCTTTACAATATTGCTTCCGTTTCTGCCACGTGGCAACAGGAGTCAGCCAGAGGAACACACGTCCGCTCCCTCTCGAAGGGGCTCCGGCCGTCCAGGTTGCCACGGAGCACCGGGCTGAGCTCCCTGCGTCACGCAGCAGATTCCCTCCGGAAAGCGCAGAGAGAAATCGACACACCAGTGGGCACCTTATCTCTGACAAAGGAGGCAGGCATACACGGAGAAGAGACAGCCTCTTCAGTAAGTGGTGCTGGGAAAATGGGACAGCAACGTGTAAAAGGTAAACTTTAAAAAAAGAGAAAGTTTTAGGATAAACTTCCTGTGGCTCAGACGGTAAAGCATCTGCCTACAATGCGGGAGACCCGGGTTCGAGCCCCGGGTGGGGAAGATCCTCTGGAGAAGGAAATGGCAACCCACTCCAGTACTCTTGCCTGGAAAATCTCATGGGAAGAATCTGGTAGGCTACAGTTCATGGGGTCACAAAGAGTCGGACATGACTGAGCGACTTCACTTCACTTCACTTCAATGTGTAAAAGAAGAAAACTAAAACGCCTCCTAACAAAAAAATAAATTCAAAATGGATTAAAGACTTAGAGATAAGGCCAGAAACTATAAAGCTCCTAGAGGATAATATAGGCAGCACACTCCTCGATATAAATCACAGCAAGATATTCTATGACCCACCTCCTAGAATAATGGAAATAAAAACAAAAATAAACAAGTGTAACCTAATTAAGCTTAAAAGCTTTTTGCATAGTGAAGGAAGCTATAAATAAGGCGAAAAGACAACCCTTAGAATGGGAGAAAATAATAGCAAATGAATCAACTGACAACAGGATTAACCTCCAAAATATATAAGCAGCTCATACAGCTCAATACCAGCAAAACAACCAGCCAGATCAAAAAGTGGGCAGAAGACCTAAACAAACATATCTCCAAAGAAACATACAGATGGCTAATAAACATATGAAAAGATACTTAACATCACTCACTATTAGAGAAATGCAAATCAAAACCACAATGATGTATATCAGGTTTCATGGGTCAGAATGGTCATCATCAAAAAATCTACAAACTATAAATGCTGGAGAGGCTGTGCAGAAAAGAGAACTCTCTTGCACTGTTGGTGGGAATGTAAATTTGTATAGCTAGTATGGCAGACAGTATGGAGATCCCTGGGTCAGGAGGATCCCCATGGCAACCCACTCTAGTTTTGTTGCCTGCAGAATCCCATGGGCAGGGGCGCCAGGAGGACAGTCCATGGAATCACAAAGAGTTGGGCATGACTGAGTGTCTATCACACACACACACATACACACACAAGTATAGTCTTACTATATTATCTAGCTCTCTAGGTATTTACCATTTGAGTTGAGAAGTTTATACTCACACAACTCTGCACACAAATGTCTATAGCATTTTTTAAATTAATTTCCAAAAACTGGAAGTAACTAAGACATTCTTCCATAAGTGAATGGATACTCTGGTACATCCATACAATTGAATATTATTCAATAACAAAAAAGAAATGAGCTCTCAAGCCGTGAGAAGACATGGTGGAAGCTTAAATGGATATTGCTGAGAGTAAGAAGCCAATCTGAAATGGCTACCTGTTGTGTGATCCCAACCATATGACATTCTGGAAAAGGTAAGACTACTGAGACAAAAAGGATGAGTAGCTGTCAGGAGTTCATGGATGATGAATAGGTGGACAACAAGAAATTTTTAGGTTAGAGAAACTTTTCAGTATAATAATATAACGGTGGATAAGTAACATTATTCATTCATCAAAATCCATAAAACTGTACAACACAAACAGTAAAACTTTATGTAAATTATGAACTTATTTATTAAAAATGTATTGATACTGGTCTATCGATTATAACAAATGTACAACACCAATACAAGAGGTGAACAGCAGGGGAAACCGTCTGTAGGGAGAAGTGCTTATAGAGCTCTCTGTCCTATCTTTCTGTAAATGTATAACTGCTCTAAAAATAGTCTATTAACTTTTTAGTAAATTTTGTCATCTAACATTATTATATATATATACATACATATATATATCCAAATGAATGATTTCTTTTTCCTTCAAAGTAGTTGCCTTTGAAACTTGCACTTATTTGTGTCCTCGTGAGCTGCTGTCAGACTTATCTTTCACTCCTGGGAGAGGATGAGCCACTATTTCTTCTGAATCAAAACTAAACTGGCTGATTAGATACACTTGCTTTTCTGAAAAAGAAAAAGAGGTCCGACTGTTCTTCTTTCTTTCTTCTTCTTCTTCTTTTTTTTTTTTTTTGCAGTTTTGAATGTTCTTATCCAATTTAACATCTTGGAACTCATTTGGAATTTTTTAAATTTAGTTTTTATTAAAGTATAGTTGATTTATAATGTTGATTTATAATCAATATAAATCAATTGATTTATAATCAATATACATTGATTTCTGTTGTAACAGCAAAGTGATCTACTTATATATAAATATTTTTTTAATATTCTTTTCCATTCTGGTTTATCCCAGAATACTGAATATAGTCCTCTGTGTTACACAGTAGGATCTTGTAATTTATCCCTGATATAAAATAGCTTGGATCTGCTAACCCCAGACTGCCGGTCCCCTCCCCACCGCCCCGCCCCCACTGGCGGTCACAGGTCTGTTCCGCGTGTCTGTGCGTCCGTCTCTGTTCTGCAGACATGCTCACCTGTGCTATGTTTTAGAGTCCACGTATAAGTGACACATACAGCATTTAGCTTTCTCTTTCTTACCTGCTTCACTCGGTGTAATAATCTCTAGGCCCACCCCTGGCGCAGCAAATTGCATCATCTCATCCTTTTCTACGCCTGGATGGTACTGTACATGTGTACCGTATCTTCTTTATCCATTCATCTGTCAATGGACATTTAAGTTGTTTCAACATCTAAGCCATTGTGAATAGTGCTGCTATGAATGAAGGGGTGCATGTATCTTTTTGAATTCTAGTTTTGTCATGATGCATGCCCAGGATTGGGATTGCTGGATTATATGGTTGTACTATTTTTTAGTTTTTTGAGGAAACTTCATACTGTTTTCAATACTGGCTGCACCAATTTACATTCCCACCAACAGTATAGAAGAGTTTCCTTTTCTCTGTACCCCTTCCAGCATTTGTTATTTTTAGACTTTATATAAATTGAATCTACAGACAATCTACAAAGTTGGGGTAATGTGGAAAATTATTTCAAAGAAAAGCCATATCACTGGAATATCGTTCTAGCCTCTATACTCGGATTTTCCCCTAAATAGTAGCTTTATATTAGTTTCTGCTGATCATGTAAAGTGTACACAGACAAAAGGAAAATCTAGTTTAACCCCACTACCAAAAGCAAAGAAAGTCAGTCTTCAGTCTAATCATTGCTCCTTGGAAGGTAGCATGTCCTTTTTCTTTAACTATCTTTAGAATTCTCTGTCTTTTGTTCTTACCAGTTTTCTTCTGATGGCCTTAGGTATAGGTTTATTTCTAACACTTATTTTGCTTAAGGTTTATAACATTTTTTTGAAACTGTAACTTAATGTCTTTTGTCATCTGGAGAAAATTATCAACCATGATTTTTCAACTATATCTTCTATACCGTTTAATTCTCCTCTCCCTCTGGAACTCCAGTTACAGTTCTTGGTTATATATTTCCATCAGGCTCCATATGGCTCAAATTCTTTTTCTGTATTTTGCATCTTTTTTTTTCCTCCATGCTCTTCAATTTCTACTGATTTCCAGCCTACTAATGCTGCTGTAAGCTTGTCTAATTTGCTGTGAAACTCATCTGTTGAGTTCTTTAATATAGGTTATTTTATTTCTGTAATGTTCTTATGTTCATATAGTCTACCTTATAGTTTCTTGATAAAAAAAGTCTCCACTTTCACTAATTTCTTGAGTCTATAATTGTAGAGTTCATGTCTGATAAACCCAACACTTGAATTTTCTGTGAGTCTGTCTCTATTGCCTGATTTTTTATATTTAAATTGTTTGACTGGATTATAACTAATGTAAAGTGCACAGATCTTAAGGGTATTTCTCTATGGATGTTTGCATATGTATACCCTCATGCAACCCCCATCATACCAAAATATAGTGCATGTTCAGTCGCTCAGTCATGTCCAACCCTATGCACAATAGCCTGCTAGGCTCCTCTGTCCATGGGACTTTCCCGACAAGAATACTGAGTAGGTTGCCATGCCCTCCTCCAGGGGATCTTCCCAATCCAGGGATGGAACCCACATCTTCTGCATTGCCAGGCAGATTCTTTACCATTGAGACACCTGGGAAGCCCAATATATGGTAGTTATTAACAATATCTAGAGTTTTAACAAATCAATAGGAATAAAGAGAATCACCACAAAGGAAAAAATGGACAAAAGACCTAAAAGGAAATTCACAAAGATAATACAAATACAAGGATAGATCTGAAAGATGTGTAGGCTTACTTTTAGTCAAGGAAATGTAAAAATTAAAATAGTAATAAGATACTATTTTTTCACACATTGCATTGTTACAAATTAATACATCATTGATCTATGATGGTAAAAATGGGACTTTCATATGTGAAAGACTTGACAATGAAAATTGTTAATTGGAAGGTCTCTGTGTTTCAAATGTATTTATTCTTTGATTCAGCAATTCCATGGTTAAGACTCTGTCATTCAGAAATTTTCATAAAAGCACACAAAGATATATTAGCTAAGATTCTGTTCTTAATGATTTACATGTATTAACTGATATAATTCTCAAAATAATTTAGAGGCAATAAATATATTCCAGCCTGAATGACAGTTGAAGTAGAAAACTAAAACTTAAAAAAGGAATACAGTACTTGTTTTGCCTCAAACACTATATAGAAGAGACAGATTTTCTTAAAAAAAATGACTGAATGGAGCAGACGAGGCGTAGACCAGAGAGCGCTGCCCAGGTAAGTCAAGGCTCACACATGGAACCAGCTGGGTAAAGACACGGGGCTCTGCTAGTCACCTAAGATTTGATACTGATGGGAGAAGATTCCACTAGTTCACACCAGGTATTTTCAGTCACTGCCATCTCTGTGAGCCAGCGCCAGTAGCTGCGGGGCTCGGGAAGGACGACAAGACTTCGTCTCAAAGGGTCTGAGCATCATATGAAAACAGTGTCCACTCTGCTCCGGCTTCCCAAAGACGGTGCCTTGCCCAGATATCCAGGTAGAATTTAGAGCATCATGTGGGAATTTCTGGTCAGGTGTTTCCACGGTTTGTCTGTTTTTTCTCGTGGCTGCTCTGTACCTGATTCATCCCTGTCTCCTCCATACTCCATGTCTGGCACACACTGGACAGGCAGTGAGCATCTGTCAAATACACGGATAGACCAATGGGCGAGCAGATGGGAGGACGGCAGTTTCCAGTACTAACCCTTTCCTTATATATAGATGACAGGGTGGCACTAGATGATATCCAAAGTTTACTCTTCTGCAAATATTTCTACATTCTTTTCTAGCTTATTTCTTCCCCTAAGATTCCACTTCTGTGGAGTTTATTTCTACTCTTTTAAGTTTTATCAGTACAGAGAAAACTATAACTAAAAGGATGCCATTTGCTTTTTCTCTTTTGAGAGCAGACAGATCTTTTGTATCTATTGTTTTGTGTTTCTGAGAAAACAAGTACTAAGAGCCTCCAGGATAAATATCAGAGTATACGTCCACTGTCATATTAATTTCTATCTGTAAGGAAAATCTATTCTGTTTATTATTTTTATTATTTCCATGGACATTGAAATCCCGACACATCTCAGACTGCCATCACTGCCAGCAATTGTCAGCAATTGTCAGCAATTGTCAGCAATCATGCCCAGCTACAGCAAGGCATCAAGATGGCACAGAGGGCCAGTGAGGCTTCCAGAAGCACAGCTCAGGCTCCGGAAGCAGCAGCTGCCTGGGGCATGCTCACCCCATGGTGGAGGACTGGAGGACCAGAGGCCAAGTCAAACTATGCAGACACATTCCAAGCCTCTGCTGGGATGTGGCTGAGGTCATGTTCACTCACATTCCATTGGCCAAAACAAACCTCATGGCCAAGCGCAGTATCCATAGGGCGGGGCTTACACTGGGTTCATGCTGGGGAAGGGAGGAAGAAATATTTGTTGGATAATATTACAAGCTATCACAGGGGAGGGTGGGGGTGTCCACTCCAAATTTAACTCTCAAGTTCCCTGCTGCCTCCTCACAGTTCCCTGGAGCTTTGTATGTTTTGGTGACTTCTACCACCCAGAGCAAAGATAATAATAAAAAGAGTATCCAGTATGTCCTTGCCATATATGTATATGTGTGTGTGTGTTATTTTTAATTCTCACCACAGATCTTTCAGGTAGGACTTGCTATGCCCACACTGTATATGAGAAAGCTACAGATCAAAGAGAGAAAGTATCTAGGTCAATGTTACTAAGTCCATGCCAGAAATAGATGGCAAGCCTAGTTCTAGCAATCTATCTAATTGCCATGAACACATTCCAGCTTCTTAGGGTGCTCAGTTCTATTGACCATCTTCTCTGATTGACTGATTGATGAAAAAGTCCTACACATCAAAAAATAAATAAATAAATAAATTTAAAAGATTCAAAATACCAAGAGTTTAGTGTCTCCATACACTGCTAGTGGAAATGGAAAGCAGTCTTCCCAAGTATAGATGTAACATATAGAGGGTGGCTCAGACAGTAAAGAATCAGTGTGCAATGCAGGAGACTCAGGTTCAATCCCTGGGTCAGAAAGATCCCCTGGAGGAGGGTATGGCAACCCACTTGTCTGAAGAATCCAAAGGACAAAGAAGCCTGGCGGGCTATAGTCCATGGGTTACAAAGAGTAGGACATGACTTAAGCAACTTAGCATGCAAGCAAGCAGGAATGCACAGTGTATCCACAGTGTATCCACCTGGATATTCCTTTGGGACAAGGTGGGTAACCATTTCAACTTAGAGTTTCATCTGGAATTGCTTGGGGGCTGGGGAGACTCATGGCCAGTCCTTCAAAGAGATAACAGAATTGAAAGCTCCCTTCCTTGACACACACCCCTTAAATCATGTAGAGTTTAGCCTGGGATAACAAGCTAAATTACGGCTCCTTGGTATCTCTGTGCATTTTACTGAAACAAATTCAGAGGCTCAAGCTAGTTGCTGCTAAGTTTCATCTTGCTAAATGAAGCCCATTTTCTCAGCCAGCTGAATGTGGGCTTTTTTTTGTTTTTGATATTTTAGGTTTTCCCAAGTGTTCTTCAAAAATTAAAACAAAAACAACAAAAAAAAAACCAAAACCATGATTCGAATACTACTGCAGAGGGCTTTTGTTTTAAAAGCAACCCTCTTCCACCACATACTCCCCTACCCAAGCAGGCTCTCCAAAGACTCTTTTACCATCACCAATAGGAGGTCTCCAGTGGGTTAATTCATTTTTCTAGATAATATATTAATACTAATTATCTTAGTTTTTGAGTTGCCAACTTCAGACTTTTCATGGCAGTTACTCTTCATTTACCCCATCCCAGATCCATTCTCCTAATACTCATGCCCAGGGGAAGGACCCTGCCGGTAAGGACTGATCAGGGGAGGTTGCATTTAGGTTCAGCCAAAGAAAGCCCTCACACGAAGCAGGTGGAGTGAGACCAGACCTTTAGCCCAGTGCACCCTCAAAGCTCTCTGTAAGTCCATGTGTTTCATCACTGTCACTCCAGGGTACTGAGGACAATGGCAGCTTAGCACGCTGGCACCAGCCCACTTACTGTCCCCCTTTTCTCCAAAAATCGAATAGTTGCATCACTACGTTTGGTGTTCTCTTGGTTGGTTATTTTTGCAACTTTCAATGAGATACGTAGGAAGCACACCTGCCATCAAATGCCATCCACACCTCTACGCTCTCTCTGTCAATCAAGAATACCAGCATCTTTCCCCTCCACCTCCATCACCGATGGACCTGGACTTGCAAACTGTTATCAAAAATTGCAGTCTGTGCCCTGACCCCAACTGTCTTCCATGGTGGTTTCCCACCCCCTCCCCCACAAGTTTATTTTGAATCTGAATACCAATTAACAGTGCCTGTGTGTGGTAGCCACAGAATGATTTCCACTGAAGAGCCGGAAGGTGTGGGAGGTTTGTATCTCCTGTTCCTGGGGTCTGACATCTTTTTGCCAGCATTTCCCAAAAGAGAATCTCCCCAGACTTGTGGCAAAATGAGTGCTCTTTTCTCACTCTCCACAAATGGCCCCAAGTGATGCCATATTCTAGTTGGCTTCATATTTGGGCCATGACTTATTTGTGCAGATTTTTGTTTTCCTGGGGTTATAGCCAACAATGTTTTTTTACCATGTGGAGAAGCTATGTATGCACTCTCACCATATTTTCAGGAGTATCCAGGCAATCAGGCATCTTGTCATCTATAGAATCACCCCTTCTGAGGTTCACCAGCCCCCAGAAGGAAGGAAATACCTCTGAACTTCCCTGCCCTCCAGCCACACCAACTGTCGCCTGGATCCCAGGGCTCCTCGGCATTAGCACCCTCCCTTGTTCTGGAAAATTTTATCCTCCAAGAGCTTTCTTCTGTGTTTAAGAGCTAAATGTTTTGAGTCTGTGTATATCCATAGATATCTTTATTCTTCTTTCACAGTCCAATTGCTCTTTCAGGCAGTAGCAAGATGAAAGGTTCAAGGGCATCTCCACCCCCGACCTTTGAAAGCACTGCCTGTCTTCCAGCATCCTGTCCTAGTGATGTGAGATCTGATGCCAGTCCGATTTTATTCTTCTGTAGAATGTGCCCCTGCTGCCCACCCTCCACCCCCGGTCTCTGAAAGCTGTTACAAATTCCTCTTCAGCATTGCTGCTCTGAAGCTATATAACAGAGATATATGCATTTTAAAAATTCATCCCTTCCAGTCTGAAGACCCATATTTTTGATTGAGCTCTGAACTATTTCCCCCTCCCTTCTTCTTTGTCTCCTTGTAATTTACATGTAATTTCCCCACTTCCGTCTTCTTTGTTCTCTCTTCTAGAAGTTAATTCTAGCTGGACCTCTTAGGTCATCTCATCTTTTTTTCTTTTGTTTTGCCCCAAGTATAGATTTAACTTTCTTTATCTATAACTTTAGTTTTAACTTTCAACTCTTTCATTGAATTTTTCACTTCAGCCAGCATATTGTTAATTTCCAAGAATTCTTTCTGGTTATTTGCTTTTCCTTTTTCATAGCACATTACTCTTATTTTACGGTTTTAGTATTTTCCCAAATCTTTGAGCATATTACAATTCTGCTTTTTTTTTTCCTTCACTTTAAGTTTTTTCCTTATTTATTTCTGTTTTTTTAACTGACATTAGTTTCTTTCTTTTCTTTTTTTTCTTTTCGACTTGGCCTTTTTCTCCCGTGTTGTGGTTCTTGTATGTGACTTGGTTGTCATATACTGTTGTCTATCAACATTTAAAAATGAAAGACCAGGCTCACTATTCTAAAGGGTTGTTAAGAACTTCCTCTTCTATTATCTGAATCCATCTGTTTCCTAATCAGCCTTTCTTTGGGAGGAAAACTCTGACTGGAAGATCCATGTTCCTGAATCACACCGTCTCTGCTTTAGATTATGTGGAAGAGGAATTTTCTGACAGGCTCTGTGCCCCCCAAACCCCAGAAAGAGGAGAGTTCTGCTGAAAAAAGCTCCTTCCCACACTAGCAGCCTTGGTTCACTTACAAGTTTTCTTAATTTTCCTAAGTACATCCACTTGTTTTTGTCTGGGAGGGGGGGGGGGGCTGGCATTTTGTCCCCAAAAGATGAGAGAGGGGAGTTTCCTCCACCCCAAATCTTCAGCACATCTCCTTGCCATCACCCCCACTTCTAACTCCCACCCTCCAACTGCTGACACAGCCTAAACCTCTGTGAAAGACTTAGTGGTACCCTCCCCACCCCGCTCACTCCCCGAGGCTAACCCACCGGCCTCCCCCAGAGCTGGAGCCTTTGTTTCCCTATTCCCTCTACTCAACGTGCTTCACACCCTATCCATTTTCCCACAATTACTGAAATCTCATACATGCTGAAGGATCCCCATAAAGCATCTTCCCATTGGAAGTTAATTTTTAAATTTTTATTGAAGTACTGTTGGTTTATAATGTTGTATTCATTTCTGGTGTACAGAAAAGAGATTCAGTTACATATGTGTGTGTGTGTGTGTTTGTGCTCAGTCGTGCGTGGCTCTTTGCAACCCCCATGGACTGTAACCCACCATGCTCCTCTGATCATGGGATTTCCCAGGCAAAATTACTGGAGTGGGCTGCCATTTCCTCCTCCAGGGGATCTTCCTGATCCAGGGTTGGAAACTGGGTCTCCTGCTTTGGCGGCTGGATGCTTTACCACTGAGCCACCAGGGAAGCCATATAATATACATTCTTTTCATATTCTTTCCCATTAAGATTATATGTATACATATATGTGCATATATAGTATTTTTTTGTATTCTTTTCCGTTAAGATTTTCCATTATGTATATATATATATATATACATGTATATGCGTGTGTGTGTGTATATATATATACGTGTGCATGCATGCTAAATCGCTTCAGTCATGTCTGACTCTTTGCGTCCCTATGGACTGTAGCCTGCCAGGCTCGCCAGGCTCTGCCCATGGGATTCTACAGGCAAGAATACCTGAGTGGGTTGCCATGCCCTCTTCCAGGGGATCTTCCCAACCCAGGGATCGAAACTGCATCACTTGTAGCTCCTGCATTGCAGGCAGATTCTTTACCACTGAACCACCAGGAGAAGCCCTATGTATATACATACATTATTTTCATATTCTTTTCCATTAAGATTTATTATAGGACACTGAATATAGCTCCATATGCTCTATAATAGGACCTTGATATTCATTCTATTTATACGCTTGTTGTTACTGTTCTTCAGTCGCTAACTCATGTCTGACTTTTTGCAACATGGAAACTAATTTCTTTTATTGTTCCTTTCATATAATTGTAATGGGCTATCAAAAGTGAGAGAGTATGAAATACACTAATTTTATTGTCTGGAGCCATCCACCTGAAGAAACTTTTAAAGGAAAGAAAGAAATAGTCACTCACATCCATATGGCCTTGCCATGACCATTACCATCTGGAGGTGGACCAATTATATCTAGTGGAGATCATGACACACATTTATGTCTGTGTGTATTTATTTCACATATTTTAAACTTTTTCTACAGTGCTCTGAAGCCTGTACCTTTATCATCTTAATGAAACTGTGAGCTTCCAAGGGGGTCCTGCAACAGCTCCCTAGAAGCACATCAGATGGAGGCATCATTAACCCCATTTTGCACATGAGAAAACCTTGGAGGCAAAGACACTTAGCAAAGTGGCAACTGGTGACCCACGAATGAGAAGTCCTATCACCACATCCCCAATCCTGGTCCTTCCTTGCTAGTGACATTGCTCTGGCATGAAATAAGTGGAGCTCACAGCAAACAGAATCCCCACTCCGTCTTCCCAGCCACAGACTCCATGCCCAGAATTCCTCCCTCGTCTTGGGCCCAAAACAGTAAAAGAGGAGACAGTTGACTCTTCCTTTGTTGGGCCAAGAGTTCAGCTGGGAGCACCTGGAAAAGAATTTTTTAGTTCAGTTATATCTAGACTTAAATCCAGAGGAAAAGGGCTGTGGCCCAAAAAGGGCTCCCTGGAACTTTGTAATTCACTAAATGCTGGAAAATTCTATTTCCCTATGTTCTGAGGGGACCCAGTGGAAATTCATCTAGCAACTTTTTGCCCCTTTCCTCAGGTGTGAATAACCCCATCAAGCTGAGCAGGAAGCCAGTGAATCCCCAAGGAACACAGGCTGAGGGAAGGGTCCTAAGGAGAGCGAACTGAGAGCCCTTCCCCCAAAGCAGAGCCTTCACTGAGTGTTGTGTGAACCTCAGCAGTTACTTCACCTCTCTGGTGCCGGTTTCCTCTCTGTGAAATGAAGAAGATGAAAAGGAAAAACAAGCAAAAATAAAGCACCTCCAGCCTTGTAAGGACACTGAGACGTTAGCAGTAATCACACAGGAGAGTCCTCAGGGCAGCATGGGTCTGGCACGTCCTTTGTCTTCAGGAAATTGTCTCCATCTACATAATCCTGTGCCTCTGGGGGATGTGCTTCCCGGAACTTTCACACGTTCCCTGCTGTGTGGGAACCACCCAGGCTGCTGCGCCCCTTACCCAGGCTCTTCTAAGATTCAAGCCAGTTCCACCCCCACATTTTTCTGTGCTCTTCCTTTCTGTTTGTTTGGTTTCTTTGTTTGGTTGGTTTCGGGTTTGTTTATTTATTTTGCTTCTGTTTGGTTTTTGTTTGTTTGTTTTTGTTCCCAGCATGAAGCTTCCTGGCTCATTTCAATCCTAGCTCCTAATAGACTGACATTAGAGCTGTCCCCCGCTGCATGAGGTTTTTGCCTATGGTAGCCTCAAACTATCTCCGACTACCTGGTGTTTCTGCTGAGTTTCTATGCAGTCCTTTTCCCCCAGGTTCAGTTTACAAACTGTCAGAGACAGGCCATTACGGATGCTTCAAGATCTGCCCTTGGATGAGGTGCCCTGTAGCTTGAACTTGGGGTGCCCTCCTTTCTGCCTGGCAAGCTGAGAGCCAGCCTTCAGCAAAGTCTAGATCAAAGTGGGCCAGCAACTCAGCATCAGCAACCAACACCAGGTTCCTTCCCTCTCAGGCTTCACCCCTCCTCACTAAAACTCCCCCTCGGAAAGACCTGCGTGCTCCCGGAGAGGGGTGCGTTTCCTGGGGAGTGTGTGTGGTAGTGGGGTGCGCTGCCCGAGGACTGTCTGCGCTTCCTGCATGGCCTTTTCCACCCTGCTCTCCATGCTCCTCAGTACTCCCGACTTGTGGCAGCATCACTGAACCAAACCCCTTTCCTCCACTACTCTTAAAATATAGGGAGCCACAGCCCGCTTTCCTGAAAAGTTGCCAACTTGCCAATCAGCTAAGTCAAACTATTTCTATGCCGATGGGGAAGAGCCAGAAAAAGACCTACGAAGACAATATCTGCAATATACATGAAAAAGTATTGCTGCCTTTTATGTGTTAAGAGTTCAGATAAATCAATAAGAAAAACATTAGCTCCCTCTCTGAATTTGGAAATAGCAGGAAAAATATACTCACCTAAAAGAACACATAATTTGTAAATGTGCCTATGACAGCGTATTCAACCTCACAAGTCATCAAGAAAATGCAAACACAGATAACTACATGTTTCTCATCTACAGAATTTACAGATGATTTAAAATCTAGCATTTAATTCTGAGATGAGCACTGGCACTCTTGATTAGGGGGAATACAAATTGTTATAGGCACAGCTCATGAATATATCAAAAGCCTTAAAAACACTCCGACGCTTTGATTCAGTAATTCCACTTGTGGAATACTAGCTAAGAGGGAAAAATACATGAAATGAAGATATGTGTGCTATCCGTCACTTTAGCAGTGTCTGACTCTCACCCCGTGTACTGAAAGCCCTCCACGCTCCTCTGCCCATGGGATTCTCCAGGCAAGAATACTGGCGTGGGCTGCCACGTTCTCCTCCAGGGGACCTTCCCGATCCCGGATCAAACCTGCACCTCTTACATCTCCTGCATTGGCAGGCAGGTTCTTTACCACTAGTGCCACCTGGGAATTTTAGTCAGGAAAATCTCAGTAGTACAGAACAAAGGTCCACAAATGCAAAAAAAAAAAAAAAAAAAAAGCTAGAAATAAAATACCTTCACATGCCAGAAATTAGGGTTTCTCTGATTCTGTCTCAACAGGTAAAGAATTTGCCTGCGATGCAGGAGACACAGGAGACACTTGCTCAATTCCTGGGCTGGAAAGATCCCCTGGAGGAGGAAAATGGCAACCCACTCTAGTATTCTTGCCTGAAAAATCCAATGGACAGAAGAGCCTGGTAGGCGACAGTCTGTGGGGTCACAAAGAGGCAGACACGACTGAGCGACTGATCCATGACACGTACCAGAGCTTCCGAGCAGTTGTTAGACTCGGGTTCATTTTTCTTTCCTCTCCATTTAGTTTTTTTTTACACAAAGAGCATCTATTCCTTTGATGAAGGACAAAGCTTTTATTAGAATTTTTAAACTTTTTATTAGAAATTCATTTAAATTAAAAAATTAAATGACTCAAGTAAAATCTGTCCACCTCTGCCTCTAAGAACTCATCAGTTCAGTTCAGTCACTCAGTCATGTCCGACTCTTTGCAACCCCATGAACCGCAGCATGCCAGGCCTCCCTGTCCATCACCAACTCCCAGAGTCCACCCAAACCCATGTCCAGCGAGTCGGTGATGCCATTCAACCATCTCATCCTCTGTCATCCCCTTCTCCTCCTGCCCCCAATCCCTCCCAGCATCAGGGTCTTTTCCAATGAGTCAACTCTTCATATCAGGTGGCCAAAGTACTGGAGTTTCAGCTACAACATCAGTCCTTCCAATGAACACCCAGGACTGATCTCCTTTAGGATGGACTGGTTGGATCTCCTTGCAGTCCAAGGGACTCTCAAGAGTCTTCTCCAACACCACAATTCAAAAGCATCAGTTCTTCAGTGCTCAGCTTTCTTCACCGTTCAACTCTCACATCCATACATGACTACTGGAAAAACCATAGCCTTGACTAGACGGACTTTTGTTGGCAAAGTAATATCTCTGCTTTTAAATATGCTATCTAGGTTGGTTGTAACTTTCCTTCCAAGGAGTAAGTGTCTTTTAATTTCATGGCTGCAATCACCATCTGCAGTGATTTTGGAGCCCCCCAAAATAAAGTCTGACACTGTTTCCACTGTTTCCCCATCTATTTGCCATGAAGTGATGGGACCAGATGCCACGATCTTAGTTTTCTGAATGTTGAGCTTTAAACCAACTTTTTCACTCTCCTCTTTCACTTTCATCAAGAGGCTATTTAGTTCCTCTTCACTTTGTGCCATAAGGGTGGTGTCGTCTGCATATCTGAGGTTATTGATATTTCTCTCTCTCTCTCCTGATTCCAGCTTGTACTTCTTCCAGCCCAGCATTTCTCAAGATGTAATCTGCATATAAGTTAAATAAGCAGGGTGACAATATACATCCTTGATGTAGTCCTTTTCCTGTTTGGAACCAGTCTGTTGTTCCATGTCCAGTTCTCACTGTTGCTTCCTGACCTGCATACAGGTTTCTCCTATGAAGGGGACCAGCCGCACGTGCATTTTAGTCTGGGTTGGGGATAAAGCAGGCAGGGGTACACCTCCTGTGGGTAACGCCTATCCTGTATGGTGCTTGGAAGGAAGAGAAAATCCCCAACATGGTCTCCGTCGCACCTTCTTATCCCTTGGAGGGTTGTAGGAGGGTTACACCAACCCTGTCCTACATGCGTTAGAGTCTGCCAGGGCTGAGACTCAATGCTGGTTCTACTGCCGTGATCAAATTCTTGTCACTGTTCCCAACCTCAGTTTCCTCACCTTTAAAATGTGTCCTTCAGGAGGGAAAGGGGCTAGGGATGAATTGGGAGATGGGGATTGACACATATGTACTATCGATACTCTGGGTAAAACAGATAACTATTGAGAACCTGCCGCACACCACAGGGAGCTCTGCCCAGCGCTCTGCAGGGACCTAAACGGAAGGGAGATCCGAACAGAGATCTGTGTGTGTGCGGCCGAGTCACTCTACTGCACAGGGAAACTCACACAACAATGAAAAGCAACTGTGCACCAATAAAAAATTAATTTAAAAATAAAACGGGCCCTTGACAATATCCTCGTTGAAGGTACTCATGGGAATTAAGTAAGATAAGAATTGCTTTATTGTTTCAAGACAGAGCTGAGCTCTTTACCGCATTAATAAATATCTAACACATTAAGATACACTAGTAATGCATTTCTGTGATTTAATGTCAGACTCTTGCCATATTATCTAACATCTCATATAATGATTTTACCTTTTTAACTAGTCCTCATTTCTTTAATATTAGGCACTTTGATGGTTAATCTTCTAAAATATAAACATGTCCCTATTAGCTGAACTACTCACTATGAAATACTGTGCTTAGTCACTCAGTCGTGTCCCACTCTTTGCGACCCCATGGAGCATTAAATACTATTTACCTTCTTTTCAGATTTGCCCGGGGTCCTTACCATAAACCAAGTGTTCCAGTGAAGGAGAAGGGAACATATAACTTTAACTCCTATGTGCTGAGTAAGACATCATATTGTCTGTTTCGTGATTAACTGGCTAATGTATCACTCATAACAACCAAGCTTTGCAGATCTCCTCAATTTCATAGATGAGAAATACGAGGCTCAGAGAAGTCAAGTAAAATGCCGAGTGTTACCCAGCTAGAAGGCAGTAAAGTCACAGAACCAGATGGAGTCCCAAAGCCTCAGCTCCTCAGTGGCCCAGGGCACAGTCACATTCTCTCCTTAAGGATGGAGCTGAGATGTTTTAGAACGCTACTTTGTTCTTGTAGCTCATGTGAATAGTTTGTTCAGCTTTCTACTCTTGTTGTTGAGTTGTTTAGTTACTTAGTTTTGGGCTTCCTGTCCTAAGGGATTTGTGGCTTTTTTTTTTTTTTTTTTTTTGGTGCTTTTAACCTGTCCTACCTGGCAACCCACTCTATTACTCTTGCCTGGAAAATCCCATGGACGGAGGTGCTAGGTAGGCTACAGTCCATGGGGTCACAAAGAGTCGGACACAACTGAGCAACTTCACTTTCACTAAAAATTAATTAAGCAAATCTTAGGCTTATGTCCAAAGACCAGTTACCTGCAAATGAGGTTCTGGGGCTCCCATTAGCGATTGCAATGACCTCGGGACTCAGTCTTTGCTTACCTGGCTGGTCTTTGGTTTCAATTCCCCAGCTGCCATTCAGATAATTGCAATTGTTTTATTTATGAATCTGAACACAGGTGACGCTATTATCCAACATGAACCTACATGTATTAACTGTTACAGTAATCACTGCCAGCTTCTATTAAATGCCTTTTTTGTCCCACTGTCATTATGTAGACATTGCCTCTTTAAAACTGGAATGTAATTGTTCTTGTCTCCATTTTACAGATAGGGAAACTGAGACTCAAAATTTCCATACCCGGCCAAAGGCATTCTGTGAAGAGTTCACTTCTCGTCAACACAAGACATGTTGAGTGTGGAATTTTGATTAAAGCTCTATAAACATTATCTAACTAAAGAGAATTAGAAATACTTTCCCAGTGTGTCAAACAGGCAGCTCTAGTAAAGACGCCTGGAGTGGTCTAGGCTGGGAGAAACGGGCAGATCATCTGCACTGCACACCTCCAGGGAGCAGTCCTGAGTTGCGTTCAGTCTGGATGTAATCCCAGCTGCACACACACTGCACAGACCGCTGGAAACGTGCCCCGAGATCGCAGCAGAGACAGGACGGTCCATAAACAGCAGCGAAAACTCCGCAGAAAAGGTAAGACAGGAGAAGGCCAGGGTGTTTCCTTGGACAGGGATTTAAAATGAAGGTGATGTTTTCTGAAGCTACCTGCCTTTCTCTCTGCCGGGTGAAGAGAATATAATGCTATATATCAGACAATATTCTTTTTGGTTGAGATGGGTAGAGTTCTTTTAACCAGAGTGTCAAAATCCCTGTTGAGTTTTTAATTGCCTAATAAAGTGAGTTCTCCAAACACTCCACTCTATCTGAAAGCCTCAGACAAAGGTGATCCAAGCAAGTGACACGGTCTTTAGCCAGCACCCCTTTTTTTTCTAAGAATCTTTCCCAACACAAGCCCATGGGTTGGGACAGTTCCCCTAAGTCACGAGGAGGCCAGGAACTCTCCGCAGGCCACAGGGCTCCGCGGCTCTGAGAGGCCTCAGAGGATCCGCCAAGACGCCAACCTGAGTCTGGCTCTCCTTGGTCACCTGCCCGGACCGTGGCGGCGGGGAAGGCCATCGGGGAAGGCCATCTCGTCACTTCTCCGGGCTTTTCAGCCCACACACAGGGTAATTCTCAAACACAACCACTATCTGTTAGCTGCAGATAGAAAGAGAAACTAGTTAGAAAAATGTGATTCCCGCGCAGGAAAGTCAGAGCACAGAAGAGTTCAGAAGTGGGCGGGTGTATGTGTTTAAAAAAAAAAAAAAATGGGTGGGAACCCCATCAGCCAAGTCTGCAGAAAAAACTAAGTGAAGCCTGCCCATCTCCGGCCTGAGCCCCTCCCCGCGGCCCGAGCCGAGGAGTCTGACACAGGTGCCGCTTCCTCCGGCTGCTGAGGGTCAGGAGCGGCCGACCGCGACCCTTGCCACGGTCCGCCGGGCCGTGCCCCGCGCGGGTCAGCGATGAGCACGCCGCTGCCGCTGATCACGACCCAGCAAGGTGAGTACCCGCCGGGGACGGCGGGCGAGCCCGCACTGTGGCCAAGGCGCCCAGGGACTCTGGCTGGCCCGGCCTCCCGCTGGGCGAGGGACCCACGCGACCGCCTCACCGAACCTCGCGGGAAGCCGGGCGTCGCAGCGCCCTGGGCATCGGGCATCGCGGGGTCGGCGTCCCCCGAGCCTGGCGCGCGGGCTCCGCGCGCCCCGGGCCTGGAGAGGCCACCTCCGTCCCAGCGGCCATCCGCTGGCTTTCTGTTTCTTTGTGTGGTGGTGGGTAAGTGCCTGCGGCCAGAACTTTTCCCCTAAGAGAATGAAGAGGGAGAGACAGATCGGTAAGCAGCGCAGAGAGAAAGCACAACAACTTGTTTTCGGGGCTGCGCTGGCAGGAAGGCGGAGGCGCGTTCTGAGAAACTCGGAGTTAACTCTGCTAACTCCGACTCCTCTCCTCTCCCAGGCGGGAGGGAACCAGCCACACGCAGATGTTACAGGGATCGGCTCGGCTCGCCTTGACCGTTTGGACGGTTGCAATTCTCCAGAGCCTGTTTTCTTTCTTTTTAAAACCAGCACTTGCTTTCTTAAGGACAGGAAATCCCGCTGGGGTTCTTTGTGAATTTCAAAAGCAATGTTCTGAAACGTTACTGGGCCTCCCCCAACCCCACCCTCTCCCCCACCGTTGGGCTTTTGCAATAAACATTAAATTTTCATTTAAAAAACAAGCAAACACACAAAAAACTGTTGATCACTCCTCCCTACTCTGGCTAGGTCTGATTCTTAGAAACTGTCAGAGGAGACTCTCTGAGTCTATAATGTAACACATTTAGTAGTTAACAGGGTCTTGGTTATGGGTACTGGAGACACACTCCATTTGTTTATGTCTTTTAAAAAAATGGCCGTGTGGCCTTAGGCAGCAAACTTGAGCCTGGCTGAGCACCGCTGGGCCGCCTCTCTGTGTACATGGCCATGTGTGTGCCCACGAGGTGAAGTGTCCGAGTTCCTCCCTGCCCGCTTCCGGACGTGTGTGCAGCTTATCACAGGAACCGGAGGCAAGCCGACATCCCTTGGCTGCGGTGTCATCACCCTTTGTGGGAATAAGAGGATAGTGTGCCTGTCTGGATTGTGAGTTGGTACACATCAGTGGCTCAGCATAGAGATGAACACATGTTCAGCGCTTGATAAATTCCAGCATCTTTATCATACTGAGAATCCATGAGCTCCTGTGAGTTCGTGTTGACCTTTGTGTGTGTGTCTGTGAGTGTGAGTCAGACACTAGTGAGTGTGTGTCTGTGTGAATCAGATACTATTTAGTGTGTATGTGTGTCTGAGGGGGCCAATTCAGGTACCAAGGAAGCGCAGGCCTAAATCCTTCCAGTCTGGAGAAGACGGGCATGCTCAGGGAGCCTTGCCCTCCCCCAACCCATCCACTCACCCTGCCCCTCTACAGCGGTTCTCCAGGATTCAGGTTTCAGACCGCGACCCGTGACGGATGACTGCAAACACTTCTCCTCCAGAACTGATGGAGATACAGCCCTTACTTGCATACAGTTCCAGATTACCCTTAGGATTTACTTTCTGGCAGGATCTCTGCCGTGGGAGAACCATGGGGCTCTATTTCTCACCACCGCTGCTAACTCAGGCAGGATGTGTCTATATCCTTCCTGTCTCAGTTTACATCGCTACCCCACCCCCAGAACCAGAGATTAGAACAAGAGGACCTGCTGCTTCCTCCCAGCCAGGCCTCCCCCACCCAACTGGGTGCATAAACCCAAGGGCCACAATTACTGTGGAGGGGTCATGTGCAGAAATCCAGTGCCTTGCCCCTGGTGGGGAGGGATCAGGCTCAGTGAGGAGATGGCCAGGTCCGGCAGCTTTATATAGAATGCGCTACCTCTGGCAGAAGCAGGGAGGATTGTGTTCAGTGCCAAATGACATTCCATCGAAGCTGTTGCTCAACCCCTCCAGATATCCGTGGCCTTTGGGAGTCACACGGCCTTGGCACAGTCCGCAAGTGCACCTTCCAAGGGTGCCCAGAGTTGGCCAGTTATCTCTGGGGACTTGCAGTGCCTCCAGGGAAATAGGAATGTGGGGTAAGAGGTGTCCTGCGTTTGCAGTGGGAGCTCACCACCCCATCTACCATGTGGAGAGAGAGGCCCTTCACCAGCAAGGAGAAGCTGGCAAGTCAAGTCAGTCTGCCCCGTTGAGTGGCAGGTAGATAGTCCATCAAAGGCCCGTCTGAGACCCCAACCTAAACACCTTCCAAAGGGTGAGCAAACACAACAGGCACTCTTTAGCACAAGTTACAAACAAAACAAGAAAATTTAAACAATGTTTGAAGAGTTCATAATAGAAAAGGATACTTTCTTCCCACCTCCAGGGCAGGAACTTTATAGATTTATGAGAAACCTGCTAGAAGTATTGTACATCTATACAATTACTTTTTCATTTACAAAATGAAACATGTATTCTACTTCATCTTTTTTTTTTTTTCATAAGACCATGTTTTACAGAGTATACTTTATCACCATATATAGATCCATCCTTCTTGGGGCTGCATAGTATGAATATGAATGGGTTATTTAACCAATTCCTCCAAAAATGGACATTTGGGTTGTGTACAGTCTTTGATTTCTTTTTTTAACCAGACACTGTGCTGCCATGACAACCCTTGTAAGTAGGGTTTCATATACATGTGTTTATATACATTTAGGATACTTTCCCTCAGAATTTAATTTGGACTAAAAGTATATACGTGTAAAATGTTTTTAGATACTGAAAAAATGCCCTTCAAAAGGTCACGTGACTTTCTAACACTTTCCGACAGCCAATGAAAATGGTGTTTCCCCGCGTCCTCACTCTCTCTGTGTGGTTTTTATCTTGGCCAATCTGATGTGTAACCCATGTTGTCACTTTTGAATGTGCCTCTGTAATTACACGTGCTTTTGCACTTCTGTAAGATACTGTGTTTCTTTTGCTGAGAAGTACCTTGTATGGCCTTTGCCCACTTCTAGCAGGTTCCCTACCCCCAATGAGGAAATATGCCCCAGAAGTTAAATGAAGTGTCCTGTCTCTCATGGTGAGTGAGAGGGTGGACCTGAGCCCCACAAGTGCTGTGCTGGGGAGTCAGACTTGACTGGATACCGTCCCCAACACTTACTGACTTTCAGGAGATGCAGGAGACCTTGGAGCTTCAGTTTTCTCACCTGTCACTGGGGATCACAACAGCTACTTCTTGGGAATCATGTGATGAACGAGAGAATGAGGGTCTGGCGCCGTGCCCAGTGATGCGGTATTGGCAGGTGTTGTTGTTAACAGAATTTAGCAAACCTGGCCTGCAGGTGCTGATCATCTCCAGAGTCTCCCTAGCAGAGAGCAGTGAGTTTGCTTTTGATAACGGAACAGAAGCAATGTCAGAACCTATATGCCTGGGCCCATGGTCCAGCCTTGCCTGGGTCACGCCTGCACTGCCTGGCCTCACAGGCATGCTCCTCCCTGCTGTGCAGGTGAAACACTGGAGGCTGGGGGTGATGATCCTCAGGGCCCCCAGGGCCCCAGGGCACAGCCAGGCTGTGGACACAGGCTATGAGACTCCAGAGCCAACAGAGGCTGACCTGAGGGGGGCACTAGGGTGCACGTGGGCCTGCTGCCCGTGTGTGCCTGCTGCCTGTGTGTGCCAAGCAGGGCCTTCTGCCTCCCACAGGCCATGAGGACCATGCCCAGGAAACCAGGACTGTGCCTTTGCACAGATGCTCAGAACCTGCCGACCACACCTTAGCTTTTCGGCCAGGCCTGTGGTCCAGCCTTAGTCCACCATTGCTTGCCATCACCCCGACTCTGTGGTCGGGCCTGACCCACACTGGGCCAGCTGCTGCCCTCCACAGCCAGCTTGGGCCATCCCCTAGGGTCCTTCCTCCTGCCTGGACCACCCTGTCCCTCCAGCTACACCCTCACACCTTCCTGCTTCGGGCCTCCAGGCTCTCTGGGTACTGCCCCCCATACACACACCTATACCTGCTGGTCAGTTAAGGCCTCCCTGGGCCCTCCTGACACTAGAAAAACACTCACTGGGGCCCTGAGGACGCTTTGCAGCCTGAGGAATTTCTGGGTCTGTCACATTTTCAGGAATTCTGACTTCCAAGAAACTCTGTGACCCCAACTCTCCCCTACCACTTGGGGCCTAGCTCAGAAAAGTGCTCAGCCAACAACTCAGACACGAACAGGTGACTGCACAGACCACCCAAGGGCCAACACTTCCTGGGCCCATGTCCATTCGAAGGGCCAAAAGCACCTTTTAATATCATTTGCTCAATAGGTCCTAATCCAGAACTTGGGTATCAGTAAATAATACATTGCAATGGACAGAAAGTCAAACCAAAACCAATTCTAAGAACATGCAAATGGGCCCCAGGCACCACCACAGAGCTCTTCCGCTCTGCATTCACTGATTGGTATTTCATTTTTGCCTCCTCTGTTCCCCCGTCTGCCCTCCCCATCTCTGCTCAGGGTTTCCTTCAGAGCATTACATAATCTGAACTTCTGTGGGAACACCACTTCCTGCCCTTCATCATTATAAACTTTAATCTGGGTACATCCTTCCAGAACAAATGTTAGTGTGCAAAATCTTAGCCAAGGGCAGATACAGTCAAGGGTCAGTTCTCTCTCTCAGGCCAGCGGGAGCATGAGCTCAAGACACTGGGCTCCCTCACAGGCTGAACCTCACACAACTCCCGTCACCCTCCCTCCTGCCACCGGAGAGCCTGTGTGCTCATTCCCTGTGGTCAGAGACAGCCACTGGCCTGCCTCGCCTGGTGATCTGTATCAGAGCATCACTGGCTGCCCATCTTCCTGCTCTGAAGCCCCGCCCTTCCTTTTGGCCCAACATCTTCTCCAGCTCTCATTCCTGACTCTTTAGGATTGATAAATTGCTCAAGGCTCAGTGTGGAGAAGGAAATGGCAACCTACTCCAATATTCTTGCCTGGAGAATCCCATCGACAGAGGAGCCTGACAGGCTACAGTCCATGGGGTCACAAGAGTTGGACATGACTTAGCAACTAAACAGTGTGGATAACTCTGCGAGTTAAAAACCCTAGGAGTAGGGGCCCAGCCATTGAAAGCACCCCCGCCCCCCCCCCCAATATGGTGAGATCCACCATCTGGAGTTTGACCAGGTGCCCATAGTAAATATCAGACAAAAGTCATCTTGAGGTTCCAGCAGGAAGGAGGGGATAAGTGCACCTGTTCTTAACAAGGTCTGGCCTCAGGGAAACTTAACCAGAGCCTGGTCTGATGTGATACTGTCAGAGCTGAACTGACCTAGAGGAAGGGAAATTCCCACCTCCAGCCCATGCGAGCCTCCTGTGCCCACCTGCAAGGACAGAAACACACCGAGGGACACTTGGGAAGTTCACAGTCCAGAGAGATGGGCTCTCTAAAGGGGAGACCTCATTAGACCATAGGGTGCTCCCCTTTGCCTGCCCTTCACCACCCCATCACAATAGGTCATTTTACCCAGTATATCACATCTGGCTGCCAAGAAAAATTACAAGACATACAAGAAGACGAAACACACAATTTGAAGATATAGAGCCAGCATCAGAACCAGACAGAGAGGTGGAAATTATCACACTGGGAATTTAAAACGACTGTGACGAGTAACTCTTTATGACACTTTTATTATAGTCTCTCTTGTATCTGCCACACCTCCCTTCTTTATCGCCAAAGCGTTGTGGCTGGTACACCCTGCTGCTCAGTGGACGCACCTGTGACCCTTGCTGGGTCTCCGAGGAAAGGAGGCTTGAATTTGGGGCCTTTGGGAGGAACATGCTCTGGACAAGGATGCTCCATCACCTCACTGCACACCTAGTGTAGGTGTTTTATCTCCACTGTGATGGACTGGCTGGCACGTCACTTGCAGGGAGCACAGCTGGGACCCCCATCCCCCTTCTCCCTCATACAATGCACACTTTTATGAGAGTTCAAGTATGCAGCTACCAGCTGACCCTGGGCCCCGGCACACCCCCTTGAGCCCTGGAATGGAGAGTCTTCTTGTTTACTTGTAGCTGTGGACACATATTTCAGCCGTGTCTTACAGTGAAGGGGATTGTGGTTTGCCAGATCAAAACTAGATAAATCGTCCTATCTGCCCTTTGTGCAGGGTTCCTATCTGTGACGTCTGTGTTCACTGGACAGCAGAGTCCCCGGCTGTGAAAGGTCCTTTCTCTTGGGATGCTCACCATACACACGGCCGTTAGCAAGGAGGGAGTTCAAGCTCAGGCCCCTCTGCGGTACCTTGTGAAGCCATTTAGTGCAAATACACTTGGCCTCCGTTGTCTAGTGACCAGGAGGCTAGAGAGCAGCTTTAGAGTCAGGCTTTGGGTTTGAACGTGGATGGGCTCTGACCTGACTGCGGCCGTTTGTTCTCAGCTCGTGGGTGAAGCTCCTGACACAAAGCCTGGTTTGCGTTTATCACTGTCCCTGCCCGCGTGCTCTGCCGTCTGTGCTCAGCGAGTTCTGGCTCACTCTCCGCTGTCCGGCTCCTCTCCTTGTCTCCTCATTGGCCGCTGAAAATAATACCAAAGGCAGGAGGCAAAGTCTGCCCGGGTCCTAGGGCCCTAGACGAAGCCCTCAGGCCCAGCACAGAAGTCACCTTGGCAGTGGCTCTGGGACACCGCGCCCTTCTGTGCTGGGACAGCTTCGTCCCAGGGCTCTGTTCTCCCACTACGTATCACGGAGTGAGCAAGGTGGGGCAGACTGCATGTGTTCTCCCCCACCAGCTGTGACTCTGAACCACCCTTTCACCCTCTGCGGCTTAGTCTTCTTAGCTAGCATCCAAGGAGAACAACCCGTGCTCCCTCAGCTTCACCGCCCACTTAACAATAAGAGTCTTGGCTGTCTTGAGGAAGAGTAGGCTCCTTAAAATCATACAGGAGTGAATGGATGGAGGGGTGGATGGACAAGATGGGTGGGTGGATGGAAGAAGAGAGGGAAGGATGCATGGGTGGGTGGAGGGATGGGGAGATGTGAAGGGCCAACCAGTGTAAACAGTCTGATCTACACTGAGAGCGCTGCCAGCCCCGTATTCACCTGCACCTTCCCTGTCCTGAGTTAGCCCGGCCCCTCGGTGGCCTCCAGTGGCCTCTAGCTCAGCCCGATGCCTTGCCCTCCCAGCACTCCTGAGCACCCCAACCTGTGTGCACACGGGGCTCCCTCCCTCCCGCCTGGCCTGCAGCTGCTAAGCCCTTAGTGTCTGTCCCTCGATGTTGCCACTGGGTGGGTGCGGAGCTGGTGGCCCCGCTCTCCTGGGCCCCCTTCTCCCACTCCCGGCCTCCGACCCGTGCCT
The DNA here is from genome assembly GCF_019320065.1 of Cervus canadensis. Taxonomy (NCBI): domain Eukaryota; kingdom Metazoa; phylum Chordata; class Mammalia; order Artiodactyla; family Cervidae; genus Cervus; species Cervus canadensis. Next base: position 368,697 of record NC_057400.1, on the reverse strand, counting down.
GCGCTCCTGCGAGGAAGCTGGGTCTTCTCTCCTTTGGTTGTGCCCTGGGATTGATTTGTCATTTGAATAACTTTACTTCAGCTTCTTCCAAAGGTCTCAATTTAGAGAATTCAGTTCAGCTTTGGTTGAAAATCCGGAGTTGTCTTTTTAATTTCTAAAATCTCTTTTTTCCCTCTTTTCCACAAATTCTATAAACTGTCCTGACCAACTGTCTCCCTGACTCAGAGCATAAAAAATTGGCTGCACTCTGCTTAAGTTATCTCATTTCACCCTCTAGCAGCCCTCCGGTGAGTATTTTATCTCCGTTTTGCATGTGATGATACAGAAGCTCAAGAGGCAACGTGAGTTGCCGAGAGCCACCAGCCCTCGCTCAGGCACAGTAGGTGTTTCTACAAGGGACTCAGCCAGGGCCACCTCGCACATTTGGCACAGCACTTAGAGCTTTTAGAGAACCACAGAAAAAGGTGTTTCTTTTACAATCAAAAGGGGAAAGTGAACTTTAAAGACTAAACCTTGTATTTGTCTTTACATCAATGTCCCCTCTAAAATATGATTGTTAACATGGGGGGTGGGGAGAAAGGACCCAGGAAGGCAGAGCACCTAGGCCCACAGAGGCCCCCTGGCTCAGCCCATCCAGGCCCCAGGGCCTGTTACCCACTGGTCCCTGCCCAGTGACCGCAACCCTGACCCTCTGCAGGGCTTCCACGTCAGATCCCCCACTCTCCTGCTCCCCAGCAGTCCTGCCCACCCCAACAAAGGCAGGGCTCCTGGGCTGGGCAGCTGCAGTGGCTCCCCCATGCCTGCTGTTTGCCTGTACCCTGGGAGACTGCCAGAATCAAAAGGAAATGCTTGAGGATACCCAGAATACTCCCTTTAAAAAAAAAATAAAACTTTGGCGTTGCAAAAAAAATTTTATTTCCTTAATCAGGGATTGAACCCGTGCCCCCTGCAGTGAAAACCCAGCGTCCTAACCACTGGACTATCAGGGAAGCCCTATCTCTATTTCTGTATTTCTCTTATCCTCTTGCCTTTTTCAGCCATGAATTTAGGCTGTTGTTCTTTACATCAAAGTTTAAAAGTTCTGCCCTGTTTTACTGCAAAAGAAGCAATTTGTGTTCATTGTACAATTATATGTAAAAAATCAAGAAGGAAGTGGGAAGAGTCTCTAGAGCAGAGGTGGCTTTCAGATACCTACGGGGTAGCCAGGTGACGGGAGGAAGGCAGTTCACGACGAGACCAGACAGAGATAAAGACGGAGGACCTCGGTGTACGGAGGCCATCCAGGGAAGGGCCCGGGGCAGCACGCACAGCCCGCTGGGCTCACCGTGGCCACTGGACGGTGGGTCTCAGCGCAGGCGCAGAGGCCGGGTGGGCGTGCAGCTGGCCGCGCCCAGGGAGGGCACGCAGGGTACCCTGTTCAGCCCGAAGATGTTACCCGGCCGTTGTTTTTCAGCCGCTCAGCCGTGTCCGACTCTTTGTCACCCCGTGGACTGCTGCACGTCAGGCTTCCCTGTCCTTCACCATCTCCCCAGATGTAGATTTTATTAATTCCAGCTTAGAAACATGGAAACTGAGGTTCAAACGGACTATTCCCCCAGGGCCTCACCGGGCATCACTGGCGCTGCCGGCCGTCAGCTCGGTGTATCCATCCGCCTCTGGGATGTGGCAGACGCATGCTGGGGCGGGGTTGGGTGTTGCCCATGGCCCTGGCAGTCCAGTGGTGTGCTCATCTCCCTGTGTCCCTGAGTTTACTCTCCTGCCTTGGAAGGAAAGGCCTTTCTTTTTCCACCCCGTGTGGGGCCACTTGTGCTGGCTTTGCCCGCCTCCGCGAGCCCCCACCTGGCAGCCGAGCAGCTGCTGATGAAATGCTCCTTGTGGCCTGCGAGGGCTGGGCTGTGACCGTTGTACCAGCTGAGGCCAACCCACACACAGGTCCTACTCTTCCTCAGGGAGGCAGTGGGCAGCTGCCTCTCAGGGTCACCACAAGGGCACCCAGAGAGAATAATGCCCCCACCAATTCCTGGCCAATTCCTGGAATGCCTCCACCACAGACCCACCCCTGCGTCGGCAGACTTGTCTTTTGTTGAAATACCACCAGCGTGGGACCATTCCTACACTACGTGTTCTTCTTTGCTAGGCACTCTCAAATCTATTTCCTTTCTTCATTCAGGAGTCACTACTTTTTGTTTATCCATTCTGTGTATAGAAGCCTACATATGCTTACCTGAACTTCCCACTCCATCTTCCCTGCATCCCTCTCGCCCTTGCAACCGCAGTCTGTTCTCCTGTTGTATAGCACAGAGAACTATATTCAATATCTTATGGTAAACTAGAATGAAAAAGAATATTTTAAAAGGGATGCATATATATGTATAACTGAATTACTTTGCTATAACAGCTGTAATTAACACAACATTGTAATCAACTATACTTCAATTTAAAAAAATAAAGAAAAAAAGGAGGCACTACTTGCCTTCTCTGGTAGGTGAATAAAGTGAAGCTCAGAAATGTTGGGAGGGTTACACAACCAGAGGTAGTATGTGGAGCAAGTTGGGGGTACGTATCTCTGATTCCCTTGGGAATGCACTGTTTTTCCACAGAAATTCACTCATCAGGTTCTTAAGTGGGGACAGGATGATGTAATGACTTTGAGAAACTGATGCTGGGACTATAGAGTCACCAAAAGGAATGAAGTCTACCCATCCTTGAATCTCCAAAAGCAATGACTTCCCACCCGGGGTCCCCACCCCCCCAAAAACACACACATTAAAAAATAATGTCAGAGCAACAAATCTCCATTGCAATTATTTTCAGGAGAAATGACATTTCTACAAAATAAATTCTGAGATGAAGTCTGGAAATATGAAAGAGGTAAAAAGCCCATCTGTATAGTGGCGCTGCAGCCTGGCGTCTCCACGCCTGGACCCCGTTGTGATTGTCACTGTCAAGTTATGGCTGGACACCGAGGGCCCCGGTCACCTGGTTTCCAGTCTCCTGGCTGGGGTGTCCCAGAATGGCCACCTGAGGTCTCATTACTATTTGTTGTTAGTGATGATGTTTTGGGGCTTTTGGAGGATCCTTCCATATTAGACATTTTCATCACATGAAGCCATAAAATGCTCTCACTGTGGTTAAATTGAGGAGGGCATGGCAACTCATTCCAGTAATCTTGCCTGGAGAATCCCACGGACAGAGGAGCCTCGCAGGCTGCAGTCTGGGGTCGCAGAGAATCGGACACGACTGAAGCGACTTGGCATGCGTGAACATACGTGGTTAAATTATTTGCCTACAGCCAGACTGCAGCATACACCCAGCTCCATAAGAAGGGTTCTTATCAAACTCGAGACTCCATGAAGAAAATCTGAAAAGTTAGAAACTATTCTGTCTGCCAAAAATTTTGTTCAGGTTTTTAAACCCAAATGAAATTTTTGGCCAACCCAAAAGATGGGTGATTCCATTAGGGAAGCAATTTATCCTCAAATGTTTAGTAGTGACCATGTACATCCCTGGTTCATCAACAGAAACTTGAGACTTCTATGTATCCACCCTGCCCTAGGGATGTAAGAGGAGATAAAGTCTAAGACAAGATCATTGTCCTCAGAGAATCCTTGGGCTTCTTGGGCCACACATCATGACAGGAATAAAAAGCATCCAGCCCCCTTACTGAGACATTTCTCAGCAACTGAATTCAGGTTCCAGATTGAATCACCTGTGGCTTCTTGTGATTCTTCATAGCTGAATAGATATCTAGCAATTTAAAGACTAACTTAACTTCTTAAATATAAATTGCTATCTAAAATTAGTTAACATTGATAGCTAATATTAAATTATGGTGTATTTCTCCTTAACTTGACATAGGTTTATCTTGTTGAATTAAGATTTTGTCCTTGAAGAACTTGTCAATGCACAGCCTAAAAGTTTAGAATTATGTTTTATTTGGTGGATAAATCTGAGGACTTAAACCCAAGATGCAGCCTCTCAGATAGCTCTGAAAGACTGCTCCAAAGAGGCAAAGGGAAAGCCAGGATATATAGAAGGTTTTGCAACAAAAGACCACGTAGTTGGAACATCAAGTAATCAAAAGATTGCTGTTTATCAAAGAAAACTAGACATCTTAAGTTAATGAATTCAGCACTTTTCTGTGTCTGGGAAGATGCAAGAATCTAGGTTCACTGCAATAATTTCTTTGATGTGCAGCTAGGCTATGGGGGGCCAGGAGCCTGTGCTTTCTCATCCAGGGTCTCAGAGGGGTGGCGCGCAGCAGGGCGCTAGATGGCAGGTGTCCGGCTTCCACCCTAAGTTCCCTCGGGGCTGACTGTCTGAGTGACTATGATGAGATGGCTTGATGGCTGCAACATCCTTTGCTTACTGATGTGGCAGGCAATATTTTAGTTCACAGACCAAGGTTCATTGTTGAGAATGTTCTAACTCAGGGAATGACTGAAGTTAAGACAAGTTGAAAGAATGTTCAAATACAGAAAATAGTGCAAGTGTATGGGGTACCTGCTGTGAGTGTGGATGATCTGATGTGTCACACGTGCTGAGCAAATGTTGGTTCAAAGTCTTCTTTCCTTGTCACCCTCCTTCTCTGTGAGATGGGTCTGTGGATGGTGCCCCCTTCCCCTGGATGTAGGACAGGCTGTGAGTGGCAGGGCTGTGATTTGAACCCAGGTGCTCCCACCCCAAGGCCATCTTTTCAACCCTGCTCAGTATCACTGTTTGTATGTGTAGACAGTGGAAAGTTTCAAAAGAGAACAAAATTCTCTTTCACAGGAGTGAAAGAAGGTTGGTTCCAATGGGCTTTTTAGCTACGCTTATTTATATCAGGCTTTGGTCGCTACTCCTAGGTCATTTCCTATTTAAGAATCTTGGAGCTTCTGAAAAGATCTTCTGGAACATGCTATTTTTAAAGAACACATTCGAGTGAAATGACATTTGTCACTCACTGAAAAGGCACATAATGCTAGAGAAAGTCAGAATACATCTTTGAAGACATTGCAGTCAATGACAGATGAAACCCATGGTTTTCCTCCGAAGCTCAGATGCCCTGTGAGGCGTGTTTCCGGGCTGTTTGTTTCCTGAGGCTTTGGTCTCTGGCAGACTGTTCACTGTCCTCTGTTCCTTTGGTAAGAGCCACAGGGTCACACCGCCCAGAGGCACGATTATCCTGGTTCCCGCCCTCTCTGCCCTGAGGCTCTAGAAACAGAGTGTTGACTGTCTGCACAGATAAAAGGTTGACTGCTCGCTGCCCTGCTTTCTGCCTGGGGTCTCCAGGGTTCTTTGAGCTCCCTTGAGTGGGGCCTCCTCTAAGAAGAAATGAACAGAGGATGGTCGTTCTCCTTGACCTTAGTTCCTGGTGTCTCCCGAGCCAACCAGCTCCACTCGGGGACCCTTGTACAAATGCTTCCCAGACCTCCCCAGGCCTCCCTGGAGCAAGCCTATGGTGTAGCCAGGCTGTGGCCACTTGAATAAGCGCTTTGTTCTGGTCTGGGACCTGCCATCTCAGGACTCAAGATTCCCTGGAAGGGCCCTCTGTGATGAGGCCTCTCTAATCAGTGCAACTGGCCAGGGGAGGTGCACAGACCCCAGTCAGAGAGGGCCGGCCATAGCCTTCACTGCAGAGATGGTCTTGAACCTGTGCAAGGTTTAAATCAGAGGTGGGACCTGCCACTCCCATACCATCTCATCAGCCACTGTCTTAACCCCACCAGTAACCAGCGTAGGTGAACTTGAGTTGGTGACTCGGCCTCTGTGGCCTCCACTGCCCCGGTGCCTGCATCCCGTCACACTCATGGAGTGTTCAGGACACAGCGAGCCGTGGGTGCAGCCAGACTCTGAAATCTGTGCAAAGTGGCCACAGCAGTGGATGGCATCCTGTGTTCTTATAGCTAATGATCTTTCAACTTGCACCTCACTGCCCTGCTTTCTGCCGGGGGTCTCTCTATGGTTCTCCTTGCTCCATTGAACAGGGCCCTCACCAAGAAAAAAATGAGCAGAGGGTGGCCATTTAAAAGTATAGGCTGCAAACATGTCAGACCTGGGTTCAAGGTGCAGCTTAGCCACTCAAGTCTTCATCCTCATGAGCACCTTAAATGAGATGTAGGAAAGGCCCAGGCCTAGCACGGGGCCACCACAATGCAAATATTGCAAATATTTGCAATATGAGGGGGAAGAAAGAGGCTCAGTGACACAGATTTAAGCCAAGGGTCTGTAGACTAAGGCCCATAGGCTGCCTGTTTTTACAAATAAAGTTTTATTGGAATGGGCTTCCCTGGGAGCTCAGCCTGCAATCTGCCTGCAAGCAGGAGACCCTGGTTCAATTCCTGAATTGGGAAGATCCCCTGGAGAAGGGATAGGCTACCCACTCCTGTATTCTGTCCTGAAGAATTCCATGCACTGTATAGTTCATGGGATTGCGAAGAGTCGGACACGACTGAGCGAATTTCACTTTCACTTTATCGGAACACAGCTGCACCCGTTCGTTTCTAAAAACAAACTTCCTTCAAGGGGCAACAGCAGAGCTGTAGCAGAGACCACATGATGTACAGACTCTTTAGTGTGTGGCCCTTCGTCAAAAAAGTTTCCCAACTGCTGTCTTAAACCAATAGGAGCACCTCCAGTGGCTCGAATTCGAGGCCTGGAGCCCGCCTGGCCCCACTGCACTTCTCTCTGGGGAAGCCATAGCCTCATGGATGGATGAGAAGCCACAGAAGAAAGACCTGCCGCCGAGGCTAGGGACCAGGTAGCAGCCAGGGAGGCCCATCAGGCCAGGCCTGGCTCACCTGGGTGAAGATGAGCTGATCCACCCAAGCTGCCAAGGGAAGGAAGGGTCCCTCCTGTGGCTTTTACCTTCTTTTGCCCTCTCGTCACCTGTCCACCCCTGCCCCCATAAACATAGGCAGCCAGGGCTCTCCTCCTGCCTTGCAGAAAATCCCACCCCAACTGGGCAGGTATAGGAAAAAGGGCCACACATCAGACAGGCTGTGCCCGGACCAGCCAGCTCTCCCGTCCCGTTCAGGAAACAGGGCTCCTCACAGGGCCCAGGCAGGCATCGGGATATAGGAGCATTGTCCTGAACCTGGTTTTGTTTCTCTTTGATTAGCTTTTTATTTTGTGTTGGCATATGGTTAATTAGCATGATGCGTTAGTCTCAGGTGTACGGCAGAGTTATTCAGGTATACATGTACGTGTACCTGTTCTTTTCAATTTCTTTTCCCATTTAGGTTGTTATATAATATTGAGCAGAGTTCCTGTGCTATATAGTAGGTCCTTGTTGGTTGTCCATTTTAAATGCAACACCGTGTACATGTCAATTTCACACTTTTAGTCTATCCCTCCGGCTAACCCTTCCCCTCTGATGACCATAAGTTGGTTCTCAAAGTCTGTGAGTCTGTTTCTGTTTTGTAAAAAGTTCATTTGTATCTTTTTTAAAAAATTCCACATTTAAGCAATATCATATGCTAGTTCTATTTCTCTTACTTCAGTGTGACACTCTCTAGATCCATTCATCTTACTACAAATGGCAACATTTCATTCTTTTAATGGCTGAGTAATATTCAAGTCTATATAAGTACCACATTTTCTTTACCCAACTTAGTGACATCTTTCCCCATTTCAGGAGGTTATTATCCCTCTTTTCAGATTCGGTATGTTGACTCAGAGGAAAAAGTATGTCCACATTTCACCAGTTGTAAGATAGTGGACCTTGAGTTCAGCAATAGGTTCCCTGAGTCTACACTCCTACGCTGCCACCGGCATCAGCAAGCTTTTTAGCCCAGTCCGTGAGTGTGTTTTGAGCACCCACTGTGTGTCAGGCCCTGGGGATGCGACTGCACAAACAACAGTCCTCCAAAAAGAGAGCTTACATTTCAGTGGTGGTGGACAGATGGACACAGACCCGCAGGTAGGCAGGCAGAGCGCTCAGGAAGTCAGAAGATACTGAGTGTGGGGAGGAAGAGCGAGCCAGGAACGGGGAGAGGCCCAAGGGACAAGAGGCGGCGCCCTTCTCAGGAGAGCGGGCAGAGAGTCTTCACTGGGGGGTGATATTTGAGAAGGACCTAAAGGAAGCCAGGGAGCCAAACACGGGGTTGAACGTGTGAGGAGGCACAGAGACGGAGCACAGCGCACGCACAGCGCACGCAGCCGTGCTGCCGGAGGGCCAGGCTCGGCCTGACGGAGGAGCGGGTGGGAGGCGGTGCAGGGCGAGAGGAGTGGGAAGTGGAGACTAGGAGCTGGAGTCAGGCAGGTAAGGCAGCAGCGGGCCGATGGGACTGTCTCCCAGCACCCGCTGCAGCAGCTGGAATTCTACCACCTTCCTGAATTTTCCCTGCCAGGAGGTTTCTCATCCCAAGTGAGGAGCCCCTCAGCATCTCTGCTAAGGCTCTAGCATGGTTCTGAGTCAGCCATGACACGTACTGGGAGCTGAGAAGGAGAGAAAAGGATGGCGGAGAACTCCTAAGTGATGCCTGAGATGCAGTGGTGACGGAGGCCTTCACCAGGCTCCCCATTTGTGTTTATGCATGTGTGCTCAGTCGTGTCTGATTCTCTTGAGACCCAGTGGACTATACCCCACCAGGCTCTCCGTCCATGGGATTTCCTAGGCAAGAGTATTGGAGTGGGTTGCCATTGCCTTCTCCGCACCCCCATGTAAGAGGCACAAATTAATGCAACTGGTCATAGAAGCAGGTCCCACTAGCCCCCAGGCTCATAAGGCGGAGACAGAGGTTGAGGTTTCATCTGCTTTTTGTTTACACACTGTTGTGTTTAGTCAGCTGAGCTGCCCCGGAAACCATCTGGCTGAGTGGTGGGGGCCAATTAAACATCGCTCAGGAGCTCATCCTGGCTGCCTCCTGCCCTCAGATAACATCGGCCCTGCACGCGAATCCAGGTGCTCCTCAAGTGACTGGCTCCTTATCTCCACGGGACAGGCATGCTGGACTTCGGGTCACCTGAGCATCCTTTGTACTTGGGACCTCTGGCATATACCAGTGCATGGGCACGTTTCTCAACTTGCCTGGTCCTCCCCGCAGCCTGGGACAGGCCAGAGGGTGTGGAGGGAGGGGCAGCCTCCCTGAGATCTCTCTAAGCCAAGGGGCCAGGCAGGCTGTCTGTGTGCCCACCGGTGGGGGGGGGGGGCAGTGCTCTTAGACACCACTTAGAAGAGGGGTCTGGGGTCCCCACACAGCCCGGCATCCTGAGTGTTCCTGGAAAAGGGACAAATGACTGTACCAAGGCCACACCAACAGCAAATGGGAGAGCCAGCCCCACAGTCCAGCTGTCACTCAGTTCCATAGTGTCCGCACCCCGCGGGCTCACCCACTGGCAGGCAGTATCCTCCTCCATGATGCCAAGTGCTTTTTGTGCTATGAACCTTGGGGCCATTTTTTACTCAGCTGTAAACAGTATAAAATAATACCATTTGCAGCAACATGGATGGACCGAGAGATTATCTCACTAACTGAAGTAAGACAAAGACAGTTACCATAGGATATTGCTTATATGTGGAATCTAAAACCAAAGATATAAATGAATTTATTCCCAAAGCAAAAATAGACCCACAGACAGAAAACAAACGTATGGTTACCAAATGGGAAAGGAAGGAGAGATAAGTTAGAAGTTTGGGATTAATATAGGATTAATATATACATACTGTTTGCGTGTATGCTAAGTTGCTGACTTCAGTCATTTCTGATTCTTTGTGACCTCATCGGCTGTTGCCCTCAGGCTCCTCTGTTCATGGAATTCTCCAGGCATGAATACTGGAGTGGGTTGCCATGCCCTCCTCCAGGGGATCTTCCCAAACCATGGATCGAACTGACGTGTCTTATGTCACCTGCATTGGCAGGCAAGTTCTTAACGCTAGTGCCACCTAGGAAACTCATATATGCACGCGTGCTTGTGTATGTGTGTGTGTGTGTGTGTGTGTGTACACATACACACGTTTATATATGTAACTGAATCACTGTTCTATATACCTGAAACTAACACAGCATTGTGAATCAACTAGTCTTCAATAAAAAATTAAAATCTAAGGGGGTAAATGCTTCACGCTTGAACCTGGTTCGCACCCCCAACACTTGGAGAAGGAAATGGCAACCCACTCCCATATTCTTGCCTGGAGAATCCCGTGGACAGAGGATCCTAGCAGGTTACAGTCCATGGGGTCACAAGGGTCGGACATGACTTAGTGACTGAACCACCAAACCATCACCACCGACACACACACTATGAGAGCGCCTGCCTCTTTGCTTTCAGCGACAGAACCACCAAACCATCACCACCGACACACACACTATGAGAGCGCCTGCCTCTTTGCTTTCAGCTCAGGTCCCGCCGGCTTCTGAGTGGGGCTGCCCGTGCCTGGGAAGCTGCCTTGCACCAGCATCAAAATTATAGCCTGACTGTGTCTGCATGCAAAGGCTTTCTATTTCTCCCGGGTTTTTTTTTCTCCCCTCCCTTTATTCATGCTGATTGAAATGGCTCCTTCACCCAGGCCTGCCTCTGATAAGCTCTAGGCGGTTTCAAGAGCGGAGCCTCTTATCAGACAGCAGCAGTGGATCTGGTGCCAGCACTGGGTGGGCCTGGTGCTGATAAAATGGGCCTGGGCCCAGCTCACCAGCGGCTTTCTCAACCTGCCCCCAGGGCCTGACCCATCAGAAGTGGGGGTTGCCAGACCCTGGAAGCTTCTTTCTTTCTTAGGCTCTAGAGCTGACTTCCGGTGACCTCAGGTAACAGGACCTGATAGGAAGCCACTGGGGACAGAGGTTTGGCAATGAGGCTGAGGGGACAGAGGACCCAGGAGGGTTAGGGCTCTGCAGGACAATGGGAGCTGGCTCCTCCCGGGGCGTATCGGGATCAAGTGTGTGGCTTGAGCCCTTCCCTGCGAGGCCCTACTGTTCCTAGTCCTGGATAAGACACCCCAAGACTAGAGAAGGGGAGGTGTTAAGACATTTGGTCTAATGTGGCGTGATCACATTTGAAGTTGGTTTGCCAGACCCAAAAGCTCAGGCTGCCTGCCTCCTTCCTGGGAGCTCTGGTTTGAAGGAGATCAAAGAGCTCATCCCCCCACCCCACCGCCCCACACACACCCCATTTGAAGACAGAAATTCTACCTTCAAACATTAACTTCTTTTCCTTTAAGCTTGGGTCACTGTTAAATTTCCTGTCCTTTAGGTAGGACAGACTGGTCTAGCTGACTGTTTTGTGAGAAGCGACTTGGCCATATGCAATCTAGAAAAGTACTGATGAACCTGTTTGCAGGGAAGGAATGAAGATACAGACGTGGAGAACGGACTTGTGGGCACAGCGGGGAAAGGAGAGCGGGACCAGCTGGGAGCGTAGCATTGACATGTACACGGTTGTGTGAAATAGAGAACTACTGGGAAGCTGCCGTGTAACACAGGGAGCCCAGCCTGGAGCTCGTGGTGACCCAGAGGGTGGTGTGGGAGTGGGGAGGCAGGTCACCTGGGAGGGCATCCATACATGTATAATTATGACTGTTTGCATTGTTATATGACAGGAGTCAACACAGCATTGTAAAGCAAATACCCTTCAACTAAAAAAAAAATTTTTTTTAAGAAAAATACCTTTCCTGTAATAAGCAGGAAAAATTGATTATAATATATGCAAAAAGGAAAAAAAAGAAAGAAAAGTGACTTGGCCTTTCTGACCTTCTTTGTTCCACTTGTAAAATGGGTTGGTCACCCCAATGTGCAGTGCCTGCCTGGAGCACCCAGGATTTCACAGGAGGAGGGCATCTTGCCTCCACGGTCACCAGGGTCCCACCACCAGGCTTTGCTCTACACTGGGCCAGGGCCTAGCAGCAAGATCAACAGTAGAGCCTCAGTCTGGATTTGAATCCTGGCTCTGTCCTTGGACGCTGTGTCTGAACTCCAGTCTTTATATTTAAAGTCGGGATGAAAGTGCCAGGCTGGCAAGGTTGTTTGGGGGAGTTCAGTTCATGAGAGCTACTCGTGATTTGTGGCTGTCCCATGAGAACGGTTTTGAATGAGAAGCATCTTGAGTGTGAGATGATGTGAGTGAATCCCCAGCACAGAGCAGACCCATAAAAAGCAGCAGGAGCCCAGCTGATCTGCTGGCTGCCCTCTGCTCCAGGCGCTTAGGTACATGGATACGTATGAGGTTGAAGATCCCTCCGAGACAAGCAGAGACAGCAGGCTTCCATGCAAGGCAGGTCCAACAGGGCCACTTGGCATCCTGGGCCAGTGACTGGATGTGCAGCCACTGAAGAGGCCTGCAGGGTGGGTGCAGAGGGGTATGGCCTGTCTTCAGATGGCCTTCAGGAATGCTATCAAAGCAAACCTCACGGGGACTTCCCTGGTGGTCCAGTGGTTAAGAATCCACCTTGTAACGCAGGACTAGGGTTCAGTCTCTAGTCAGTGAGCTAAAATTCCACATGCCTCAGAGCAACCAAGCCTGTGTGTCACAGCTATTGAGCCCACACACTCTGGAGCCTGGGGGTCACAGCTTGAGAGTCCATATGCCACAACTAAGAACTGATGCAGCCAAATAAATAATACATTTTTTAAAGGGTTGGCAGCACAGCCAGGAGGAGCAGCAGCTCCTGACTCAGTCCCTAAAACAGGACCACACGGGTGGTCTGCCCTGAGATGGACACCAAGCTGGAGATCTGAGATTAGGGGAACCAGGGGAACCTGATATATCAAGAAACCAGCTTTCCCTGACTGAGGCTGACAGATACTCAAGGCCAGAGAAGAGGCAGGCTGAGGGGCAGAGCAATAGCACCAGCCAGGGTGGCTGCTCTCATGAGCTGTGTCTAGGGAAGAAACAGCAGGACTCCTCAAATCTCTCCCCTGGAGTCCGTCAAAACCTCATGTGTAATCCTGAGAGCCAGAGGACCAGCATGTATAAGTGTTCTCTGTAGTGATAAAGGCAAGAGAGATGGTCTTCACACCTAGCAGCTAGTCGATTCGTGATATGGTGGGCTTCACATCACTGCCAACTCCTGCTTTTGTAATGACTTATCTGGATACATTTCCTGCTGTGTCCACTGCACTGCTGGGAGGAGCTTTCACTTAGTGAGCTTTTGATGATCACCTGGATGGTGACCTACACATGGTAGGTGTGTAGGTCTGGCAAAATACCAGACTCCAAAAGGAAGATGCCAGAGCCCTCACTGTGCCCCAGAGTTCTTTGATGTGTTTGATGAGTCTCTCCATAGAAATAGAAGGTCACTTCCTTCCAGAAGGTCAGAACAGATGCCCTCTACAGGTGGCATTGGACCAGTGTGGATTGATGTGTGGACATTCACCAGATAAGCTAGGTGGAGTGGACATTCCAGGCAGAGGGCACAGCAAGAGCCAGAACCCAGGGGTGCAAAATGTAATTGGAGTTCATATGACCTCCAAGGGGCTGACCTGGGACAGGAACGATGTGAATGTCTGAGATGACAGTGTGGGAATTTGGACTGGCTTGTGGCTGTCACTCTGGGTTTAGGCCTGGGAGCCCCCGTGGTCTCCTCTGGGTGGATCCCTATTAGGGAACTCACAGAGCAGCTGTTAAGTTGACAAAAGAACTGAACAGTCCGTGGAGCTGGCATGCATTATTTGGGACATACTAAAAACTGTGTTGCTATTTATCCAGAAGTCAAATTTAGTTAGCATCCTGCATTTGATCAGAACATGAGTGTTTTTCAAAGGTTCTCATGAGATGCTACTGTCCAGTCAGAGTTGAGGACCAGGAGCCAGAGGCCCGTGCTGCTCTGAGCAAGCTCACTGTCTCAAGCCCCAGGCCAGGTCCCTAACTGCAAAGACTCTTTGAGTATATGAAGCATTCCCACTCTTAAAAACATCTTTAGGGAAGCTTTTGAGATTTCCTTCTTATTCATCCTTTCCATCTAGTTCATGGATGCCTCCCACAGCAGGTAAAAAACCTATTTTTGTATAAATTTGAAAATCTGAAGCCAATTAATTTTTAATACTTTAAGTGATGTAATTGTGGAAGTGATTCAATGACTGGATATACTTAAATACAAAACAATAAATCCTTATTCATAATGCTTATCCCACTCCCAAAACGCATGTCTCCTTCACTAACTTCTAACCACACTCCTTCCAGAAGCTCCCAGCCTCGCCAAGTGAGCCTCCTGGAGCCCCCGCCTCACACCTGTGCCGCCTTCGCCATGCCCATCACTCTCAGTCCTGCTGGTCTCCTGTAGGTCATGCTGATCCTCTCTTGGTAGCGCCAGAGGGCTCTTCTAAACTTAGGAGAGAGACTTTCCTTTCCATTCCTGTACTACAAACTTTCTAGAGATTTTCTTTTTCTATAATCTCTCATCTGCTCACTGCCTACAGGACAAGACTCAGTTTATCTAACCCCACCTTTAAGACTCTTCATTACCCATTACTCACCAAGCAGATGAGTGATAAAGTTTATTAATGATATCAAATGGGATAGTGATGGTGGAAGATGTAATAAGACAAGGAAAAGGAAGAGAGGAAAATAAACTAAAAACATGTACTGAATTTAGTCATTGGTATTTTCCCCTTCCTTCTCCTATTCCAAATAGGAGGTATAAAGTTAAACATTGCATTTGTTTTAATGTAAAATCATTCATACTAAAAAGGATAAAAGTATTTCAAATCTGTATTGTCTTAGACCATCTGGCTTATCTCATAGTCCCTCCCTAATCCTGATTACTCAAATAGATCCAACCCTGTAGATTACTAATGTCTTTTTTGCTAACTCTGTTTTTGCTCTCTTACTTGGTTTGCTTAAGAAATCAGTACACCTGTCCAAAGAATAGTAAATTGTGTTTATACTTACCCTTGACCCCCTAATATGTGTTAGATTTCAAACCCAATTTTGAGGTGCTGAGATCCCTGATGAGGCAATATGGACAATCCTTTCTGTTTATATTAGCTGCATTAAAATAACAGGAGAGTGAAATTCACCCTTCCTGTTGGTCATTAGACATTAACCAGTTGTGGGACTTTAAATAAACCACCTACAAAATCCTGAAGTGAAACAAAGTTTAAGTTTGTTGGCTTTATTTGATTAGGTTTCCAGGGCATTTATCACTTTCTGTGAAAGAAACATTTAATTTAGATGGCAGTTGATTTGTGTCATGGGATTTCTACTGACAGGAGGAAGAGTTATGTGTGTGTTTATGACTTCTTTGCTTTTAAAAGATTAATGTTAGTGAAACATAAATCACAAGACCTTTAGGGGAGAGAGATGCAGGAGGATGTCAGGGTGATGGATTGAGACATATTGTAAAGTACCTTCATCAGGGAGGAAAATGGAGGGAGGATGGGACACAGGGGTGGTGGGGCGGGAGCAGTGAAGAGAAAGGCTTTTTCTCCCCAAGCACAAAGACTATGCAGGGCTTGAACTAGAGCCAGGCAACTTCTTAGCTCCGTTGCCTGATGCAGACTGAAGAGATGAGCTGATGACTTCCCGCAGCCCCTTCCTGCCCTGATAGCCAGAGGACAGAAAGAGTGCTAGCAGCACAGCGGAAGTACTCAGGAAGCCCGAGTGTCCAGGAGACGAACACGCCCTCCCTGCCCCTCAAGTCACAAGAACCGGTCCCCTGTTCCGGCCCCCCAGGCCCCCTACATTCAGAAGCCAAGGATGTGTGTGTGTGTTTGTGCGTGTGTGTATGTGAAAGAGGGAGAGAGAAGGAGCTATTCTCAGAAAGGTGGGAATGATGGGAAGAGCTGTCATATGTTGGATACAAGCCTCCTGGGAGCCATACAGGTGCATCCTTCTGTACAGATCAGTGAGCTGAGGGCTGGAGATGGCCATAGTGGAGGAGCCAGGATTCACGACCGATCTCTCTGGCATTGCAGTCCACCCTCCCTTCACATCCAAGGTGCTCCCTTGAATCACTTTCAGACAGTTTTTGTAAAGAGCAGTTTGCTGATGTGTGCTGATTCTCCTTTTTCTTTACCACCACCTTGAGCAACACATTCCCAGTATTTAGATCAGAATGCTCCCTAGCACACTTTTCAAACACTATTCCAGCAGGAAAAAAAAAATCTACAGTGGTATTACTCACAGTATCAGCTAACATGTATTGTGCCCAGACTCATCTGTGAGTGTGCGCAGACACCATCATATGCATCATCTCATATCATCCTCACAAACACCCTCAGAGGCAGGCTCCCTTATGACCCCATTGCACACGTAGCAATAGTGAGCCCAGCATGCCTCCACCCAGGGTAAGGAGAAGGCAGAGTCCCTTGATGCAGCCCCCTCCCTGGCCTGGGAGGAGGAGAAGAATTCCAGGGAATGGATGGGGGAATATGCTTTCCTTCCTTCAAGGATCATTGCCTACATCTTCACCTTTTGAGTTCATGAATTGAAAGTACTGTATCTCTGGTTCACTCTGGACTCCCCTTAGTACATCCTAGAGGAGGTACTAGTGTCTGTCTGTAGAATGCAAGCACCCCACTCCTGCATCTGACAGGCTCTCCCTGAGGCTTTGACCGGATCCCAGGGCAGCACAAGTCCCCCTGCCACCTCTTGGCACCATCCTTTTCCCTTTCCGGGCCTGACATGGGTCTCTGTGGATCCTGCCTGTCAAAGCTCACAAAGGGAAGAGAAAAGCATTTTCTGTCTCCTGTTCTTCAACTTACGGAACCCAATAACAAAGCATGGCTAACTACATCATCATCATTTACACATGCAGTCTGATCGAGGACATTTAGTCATGTAATTAGGTACCTAATTGTGCTGAAAATGCAATTATATGATTTCTTAAGTGAATTAAGTCCTTGGAGAAGTGGTAAGGATTAGCACATGTGATCTAGCTGGAGAGCAGGGACCATGGAAGGCATGTCAGCCTGACTATGGGATGCTCAGAGGCCAAGTGGCCAGTACTTGAACCACATGGGTGACCACGTGAACATATGCACAGCACTGCACACACACAAGGCCCAGCGTCACCTTTGCAATGATCTACTGCAAACCAGGAACTTAATAAATGAGAGCCGTTAATGTCGCTGGGAGCTTTGTGTACCTCTGTGAAGTGACGACTGTTTGATGGCTGACTTGGAGACTCTCAAAGAGATTATTTAACATGTGAGAGGCAGGTGTGTAGAAAAAATAATGATAAGGGAGTCAGTTGGGACATGTCAGAGGATATTTTATGCAACATCACTTATTCATCCAGCAACCCAACATTGTGTCAGATAGTGAGGGGTCAAATACAATCCTTCCTCTTTATAGCTCAAAAATAAGTGTAGAGATAGATGTCCACAAAGCATTTTAGTGATGATTTGAACAAGTTGTTCAGTAAACTACAGCCTTCAGACTAAACCCAGCCTGTGGCTTGTTTAGCTAAGAAGGGTTTACACATTTTTAAAGGATTGTTTGGAGAAACAGAAAAACTGATAAAGAATATGCAGCAGAGACCATACATGAGCTGCAAAGCCTAAAATATTTATGAGAAAGGTTGCTGCTCCTACAGGAACAGAGGCAGCAGCAGATGAGCCCTATACAGAAACCAGGAAGGATTCTCAGAGGAGGTGACATGACCTGAACTCATAGCTAAGCAGGAGTGTCTGCAGTGCGGCACGGCATCTCCGTCTCCCAGGAACTTCCTTCCAGCCAACCAGCCCACCACACACAAGCAACCGCAAAGGATACATCTAGAGGATTCGTTCCTGAAAGGGGGCCTGGGAGAGTTCAGAGGTTCTGAAATGTCAGGCAGTGGGATGTGGACCTGTCCCACTGTACAACAGAAGGACTGGATGTGGCTGGCTGACCCCCAACACCGAGACAGTGGGAGGGACAGACCACTCAGCTTCTTATGCCCCTGTGGCCTCGATGCCAGGGATGCTAGCCTTTGAATCACCAGTAGGTACAACCTGGGGACTGAACGATGTGGCAGAGAAAAGCAACTGCAGGGAAAGGAGAAGGCATACAAACGCCTGGATACCCAGGCCTGCAGTTATCCCCGTCCCCAGATCCCTTCAGCTCCCTGACATCTCAGCACACAGGGACCACCCAGCCTCCTACCCCAGCCTGGCTGAAGACGCCTCCCCTCCTTGGAGCAGACACCTGGCTTTACAACTGGGCACAGTGTGGGACCAGGAGACGCTGTTGTTCCTTCCCCCTGAACACACACATCACCCTCTCCTCCAAGCAGTTGTCTGCTGTCTCTCTCACCATCTCAGCTTTCTCACCAGCATCACTCTGAGCTGTACACACACACACACACACACACACACACCACTAACCTCAATTTCCCACTTTGGCATCAGCTCCTGCAGTCATAAGCAGAATGACACATTCACGGGGCACTTCCAAAGTCTTCATTTCAAGCGGCCTGCTCTCCGACAGCTCAGGCCTCTGCTGATTCCACATCTTCACTCCAGCAATTCCTCAGACACGTGGGCATCTTGAATCCAGTACCTGACCACTTCCCCTGTCCATCACCTTCCATCTACTCACTTCCCCGCCGAGCATCTTAGACCCCACAGCCCATCATCAGACCTCGTAGAAAATACATTCCGAACCCATCACCTCTCACGTCTCCCACTGAAGTTCAAGCCAGCATCCTCTGTTCTGTGGACTGTACCATGGCCCCCACCTGGTCCCCTTCCTCTGAACAGTGGCCAGAGTGATCCTGACAGCATGACAATCAGTTCACGTCACTCTTCTGCTCAAAATCCTTCTCAGAGTAAGAACTGAAGCTCGTCTAGGGCTCTCCAGGCCCTCCATCATCCTCTGCTGTTAATTCTCTGACTGCATCTTCTACAGCTCACCCCAGGCTCACTTCACTCCAGCCACATTGGCCTTCTGGCTGGTCCTTGACACTGGAGCTGCTCCCACCCCAGGGCCTTTGCCTGCTGTCTGAGATGCTGTTCTCCAGATACCCACTGGATGGCTTTTCCCATACCCCCTTCAGGTCGTGGTCAAATGCCACGTCTCCCTGGCCACACTTACTCACGTTTGTAACTCCTACTCATGGTCCTTGTCTTTTTTATTTTTTTTGTCTTCACACTGTCTAGTATACACCATAGCTTGTGTTTTTCTCCTTTGTATTGTTTGTATCCTTTCCCTTGAATGTAAACTCCAGAAAGAGAAGAATTTTAGCTGTTTGTTTTTGTTTGTTTGTTTTAATTGGTATGTCCCCAGATGAATTTTGTTGAGTGAACATGTGAGCTCTCTTAACCTTTTCTCCTAACGGCCCCTGTTTAGATCAGGAAATATAACTCTTCCCCATCCTGTGCAGCTGAACTCAAGGCTGGCTAAGAGCACCCCTTATTCACATGCACGCACATCCTCACACTGACTGGTCCCCCCCACACTCAGTGCTGTGATCCCCAACCCCAATTCTCTATTCAACAAGCCACTACCTCTCTCTGTCCAGTTCTTCCCTCTGCTTGCTTTCCCTCCAAGCACCAATTATGAGGGAGGCTTATCTCACTGAAAAAGAAACGTCTGAAACATCAAAAGAAGGTATAGAAATCCTTTTGAGGAGTTTTGCTATAAGGGGGAGCAGAGACAGGGCCCAGGAGTGGGAGGGAGACAAGGTGTGAAGAAGGAAGGTTCATCTTTTTTTCAGTTTGCAGAGCAGTGTGCTGTCAGGGGTCATCTGCTGGCAGGGGCCAGTTTGATGATGACCTCGAGAGAGGGGAGATCTCGGTGGTGACGTTCATAGCGTGGGAGGTGGAATCTCGCACACACGCAGGCCTGGGGAGCCCAGGGCAGCCATAGATGGAGCAGGGCCCCTGCAGGGGAGCCTGGCCTGTCCCCTAGGCGTGGCTCGCCCCCACCCCCGGGCTTCTCCTGGCTCACTGCCTGCTTCGGCCTGGGCTCCAGTGCTGCCGCGTGAGTCCAAGGCCCAGGGCTCAGCTCTGCCTCCTCTCCTTCACCGACACTTGCTGGGATGTGGCCCCAGCCCATGTCTGTGAGCGCCGTCATGATGCTGGAGCAACGCCCAACTCCAGCTATCCCTTCAGCCCTCACCTTCCCCCGAGCTCCAGACTCCTCTCTCCAGCGGCCTGCCCTGCACCTGTGCTGCGCATCTAACACATCCCTGAGATTAACAAATCCTCAGCCAGTGCTGATTTCTGCCCCCCTCCCTGCTCGGGCCAAAACTCTGACTCTTTTTTTCTTTCTTTGCACACTCCACATCTAATCCATCAGCAACTTCTGTTTGCCCCACATTCCAGATGTGCCCCAAATGTCCCTACCCCTCATCACCTGTGCCACCACGGTCCCTATCCAGGCGCTTGCCTAAACCACGGCCACAGCCTCTGCCGTCTTTACTCAGGGTCTGTCCTCAGCACGGCAGTCAGAGTGATTATTCTCTCTCATGCACAGTTCATGTGGCTCAGCTGGGCCCCTGTCCTGGCCTCCCATCCCTCGCAGAGTGCTGCAGGGGCAAACCTGTCCTGTCATCGCCACACCTCCTCGCACTCTGCCCCTCACTCACTCTGCAGTGGCTAATGTCTCCTTGGGACATTCCTCATTCAAATGTCTGTAGGGCTCACAGTTCAGTTCAGTTCCGTCCCTCAGTCATGTCCGACTCTTTGCGACCCCGTGAATCGCAGCACGCCAGGCCTCCCTGTCCATCACCAACTCCCGGAGTTTACTCAAACTCATGTCCATCAAGTTGGTGATGCCATCCAGCCATCTCATCCTCTGTCATCCCCTTCTGCTCCTGCCCCCAATCCCTCCCAGCATCAGGGTTTTTTTCCAATGAGTCAACTCTTTGCATGAGGTGGCCAAAGTATTGGAGCTTTAGCTTCAGCATCAGTCCTTCTAATGAACACCCAGGACTGATCTCCTTTAGGGTGGACTGGTTGGATCTCCTTGCAGTCCAAGGGACTCTCAAGAGTCTTCTCCAACACCACAGTTCAAAAGCATCAATTCTTTGGTGCTCAGCTTTCTTTATAGTCCAACTCTCACATCCATACATGACCACTGGAAAAACCATAGCCTTGACTAGATGGACCTTTGTTGTCAAAGTAATGTCTCTGCTTTTTAATATGCTATCTAGGTTGGCCATAACTTTCCTTCCAAGGAGTAAGCGTCTTTTAATTTCATAGCTGCACTCACCATCTGCAGTGATTTTGGAGCCCCCCCAAAAGAGAAAGTCTGACACTGCTTCCACTGTTTCCCCATCTATTTCCCATGAAGTGATGGGACCAGAAGCCATGATCTTAGTTTTCTGAATGTTGAGCTTTAAGCCAACTTTTTCACTCTTCTCTTTCACTTTCATCT